>NC_080164.1:153254743-153854743 GCF_950295315.1 Erinaceus europaeus
ATTGGTGCTGAACTGGGAAGATACCATAATGGTTATGCAAAAAGACTCTCATGCCTGAAGTTCCACAGTCTCAGGTTCAATCCCCAGCCCTACCATAAACCAGAGCTGACCAGAGCTCTGGTGTCTTTCCATTTCCCTCTCATAAATAAATAAATAAATAAATAAATAACTTTTAAAACTCAACTGGTGTTAAGTGATTCAGTCCTCAATCATGGTAATCAGGGCCAACATGATAATGGTTGAACTGGAATGTGGGCAAGGGGTGCCCACTCCTAGCCATGATTCCCAGAAGCCACAGAGCTTTGCTCAGCCCCTTGCATGCTGAGGGATGGGGCCAAGAGAACTGAGGGAGAGCCTGCCAACCTCAGCTCTTGGAAGGCCCTGCCTCTTGGCTGAACTCAGTAACAAAACTGTTCCCAGGTGAGATCTTATCCAGTTGGGGGACTCTCAGGTAAAGGTGAAGGAGCTGTGATAAAGGTCTCTGGCTGATGTTCCAACAGCACTCAAACACCTCAGCACCAGAAGGGATATTCCTCCATGTCCATACTTGGAGAAGAAAACAAAACAATCCACACAAGTGCTAGGGCCTTACCCAAACTCTGAGGAAGCTAAAGTATTTAGAAAATGTTAAAAGCATACACAGACCGTGCATTTATTCATACCTCCCATGAAAAGGCATTAAAGATAAAACTCCAGAGGCCCATTATTAGATGTTCTCTGACACCACAGACAGAAAATATTCTTTCTGTTTTCCCTTTCTTCCTTGTTTCTTAAGTTATGCCTGTGAGTGAGATCATCCAGAATGCACGTGTGATGGTAGCAAAGGCACTGAGGAGCAAGAGTGTTTTACAGACACCTTTCATGGGGAGAGAAGAAGTGGTATCTACATGTCAATAACTGTACAGTAAACCACCACCACCACCATCACCACCACCACCAGCAGCAGCCCCATTAAAATGTTAAAATGAATAAGTAGCAAAATAATAATGATATAGAATTTATAAACGTAGATACACACACGTGTATGTGTGTCTTAAGAAATCACATGATAATGGGCCAGCATGCTTAAAAAATTTTTTTAGACAAATTACTTCCTACTGGTCTTTTGCCCTGATAAAACTTCAGTGGGGGACTGAAGCTGAAACAATAACAACAGGAAATAGAAACTGGATTCGAGCAGCCCTGAACTGTATTCAATGCCCAGTTCTGCCCTAGCTACATGAGGTCTACAGGCATCACGCAAAGGTCAGGGACTGATTCTCCTTCTCAAGGTCCTTGACAGCACCGCCTACTTGGTTTCCTACCACTCTAACACTAGGCTGATCATTTAGGTGGAAGAGACAGGCTGGGGTGGCAGGGTGGGAGGAGGACAGTGAAGGGGGGCGGTCAGTCTAGGGTTCTGAAATTTACATCCTGCCTCCACATATGGGGAAGGGGAGCAGAAGGAAGCATCTATAGGGTTACAGAAAGTGGAAGCTCAGACCTAACAGAACTTTTACATGTGATCCTAAATGTGGGAAGTAAGATAAGGAATCAGAGAAAAAGGGCTGCTAGTCAACAAACAGCCCAGATTGTGTGTGTGTGTGTGTGTGTGTGTGTGTGTCTGTGTGTGTCTGTGTGTGTCTGTGTGTGTGTCTGTGTGTGTGTCTGTGTGTGTGTGTGTGTGTGTGTCTGTGTCTGTGTGTGTGTCTGTGTCTGTGTGTGTCTGTGTGTGTGTGTCTGTGTGTGTCTGTGTGTGTGTCTGTGTATGTGTCTGTGTGTGTGTCTGTGTGTGTGTGTGTCTGTGTGTGTGTGTGTGTCTGTGTGTGTGTCTGTGTGTGTGTCTGTGTGTGTGTGTGTGTCTGTGTGTGTGTCTGTGTGTGTGTGTGTGTCTGTGTGTGTGTCTGTGTGTGTGTGTCTGTGTGTCTGTATGTGTGTGTCTGTGTGTGTCTGTGTGTGTGTGTCTGTGTGTGTCTGTGTGTGTGTCTCTGTGTGTGTCTGTGTGTGTGTCTGTGTGTGTGTGTGTGTGTCTGTGTGTGTGTCTCTGTGTGTGTGTCTGTGTGTGTGTCTCTGTGTGTGTGTGTCTGTGTGTGTGTCTGTGTGTGTCTCTGTGTGTGTCTGTGTGTGTGTGTCTCTGTGTGTGTGTCTGTGTGTGTGTCTCTGTGTGTGTGTGTCTGTGTGTGTGTGTCTGTGTGTGTGTGTGTGTACATATATGTATATAAACTTGGGAAAGTCAAGAAAAGATACTTAAGGTCCAAAGAGATAGTTCACCTAGTAGGATGTGTGCTTCATCATAAGATGGCCCAGTTTTCAAACCCAGCACCACATGGAGGTGCTATGGAATTAGACAAAATTTTGGTGATATGGTTTCTCTCTCTCTCTCTCTCTTCTTCCCCTCCTTCCCTCCCTCTTCTTTTCCCTCTCTCTTTTTCTCTCTCCCACCCCCATCTGTATGAGTGAAAAAGAGGTCCTAGGTCCAAAGAAAGAAAGAGCAAAGAAATGATTCTTAAACCAAGTACTAGTTTAGGCACTTATTTGTAAGTCTGGACAATATTTGATCTCAGACCGCAAATTTCCCCAGTCTTTCAAGGCGGAGGACAATAGTGCCTTTTTATAAGGAATGAGTGCACACACACAGACTTTCTCATCCAGCTCCTGGCACACAGTAAGCATTCAATAAATACCAGCGTTTATCATCACAAGCATCAGCTTCATTACCATCATTATCGTTATCATGATACCCCCTATCCAGGGTACTTTTAAATCTCAGAATGGTTCAAAGCAAAAAGAGATGCTGCCAGAACAAGTTAGAGGAGCCGCCTAGTCCCACCCAGCACTGACTGCCACCCACAGAATCACAGCCAGATGTCAACATCACGGTCCCATTGTCATCCACCAACAGAAAGCAGGGAGCCAAGAGGTCCAGTTGCTGAGAACACAAGCTCCATCCAACCCCTTCCTGGGGGTCAGAGCTCAGTGCACCTGCTTGAAGACCACTTGATGTAAACCAGGTTTCCAGGGAGATGCTGGTGCAAGAAGTGCCAGCTCTAACTCTCATTTCACCTCCCATTCCCCCACATCTGTGAAACTTCACTGTTCTCCTACCATATGACAGCATTATGTCACAGCTATCCTTGTGTACAAACAAGCCGGACTACTGAGACATCACTGTGAAAGAGATGCTGCCTGCTGTAACTTACATCTCTATTCAGACCACTACTCCTTTCTTGATAGGGACAGAAAAGGTTTTCTTTCTCTTCCCTAGTTCCCCATGTAATGACAGAGAGCCACATGTGAAGTTTGAGCTTTGTTGAAGTAAAAATATACAAGAATCGGTTTGAGCCCCCGGCTCCCCACCTGCAGGGGAGTCGCTTCACAAGGAGTGAAGCAGGTCTGCAGGTGTCTATCTTTATCTCCCCGTCTCTGTCTCCCCCTCTTCTCTCCATTTCTCTCTGTCCTAGCCAACAATGACGACATCAACAATAACAACAATAATAACTACAACAATAAAACAACAAGGGCAACAAAAGGGAAAATAAATAAATAAAAAGGTGCAAGAATCACCAGCTCCCCGCCCCAGAGAGAATCAGAATTCAATGTTGCAAAAGTCATATGTGCTATTACTAAGTGTTAGGACTCTCCAGATCTACTCCTACACCTTTCCTGTGCCAAACAATACATCTTTCAGTCAAAGAGAGCTAAGAGTACCCTCCCTGGTTTTAGTCTTCAAAATCAGGTCTCTGTGAAACAAGAAAACAATTCTACATGGGTTGAAGGGAATAACACAAAGTTCGGAACCGGTTCTTTCTAGTACTTCTTGCAAATAAGGTGAAATAATGGACTAGGTCGCAAGTAAGATTATCTTCATCACCAAAGCCCACAAATTCTAATTAAAGTTCAAGGAATCCAGAAAGTACTCAAGTTGAGGCGACTGAGCTGAGCTGAGCTGAAATTTCCAACCCGTCCCTAAAGGCCTTGACAGCCTGTTTCAAATCACAACCAAGTTGAAGGGACAGCTGTTTCTCCAGGAAGTATTTGGCATTGAAGAGAAAAACTACAGATTAGAACAGATAAATATTATGATGAACAGGCGGGGACCAAGATATTAAAATCACCTACCTGTGAAGAAACTCTTGTAACTGAATGAATAACGTCAGAGAAAACTTAAGGAGGGTGGTAAGGAGGAGACACAGATGGACACAGATGGACTGCAGTGAGAATGGAGGAAAAGGAAGGAACACAGATTATTCTCTTTCCTAGCATAAATTGATATAATTCAGTAAACAAAACACTGCAACAGTTCAGATGAATATCTGTATAGTGATTTAAGACTGAATTGTTTGCAAGAGAAGAAGGAGTGAGCAGTCTGCTTAGAGCGTGGTAACAAAGACTATGAGTTAAACTTAAATATTTAAGACGATATTGAGGTTTTTCTAAGTCTTAATGAACAAACAGAATAATTTTAAGTGGATGTTATTACAGGTTTTTCTCTGTTCCCTGAATATATTTTTAAATATGTATTTATTATTCTTTAATTTGATGGGACAGAGAAAAATTGAGAGAGAAGGGGAAAATAGAGTGGGAGAAGAAAAAAGACACCTTTTTTTACAAATTTTTTTTAATATTTATTTATTTTCCCTTTTTGTTGCCCTTGTTTTTTTATTATTGTTGTTGTTGATGATGTTGTTAGATAGGAAAGAGGAGGGAAGACAGAGGGGGGGAGAGAAAGATAGACACCTGCAAACCTGCTTCACCGCTTGTGAAGCGACTCCCCTGCAGGTGGGGAGCTGGAGGCTGGAACCCGGGATCCTTACGCCAGTCCTTGTGCTTTGCGCCACCTGCACTTAACCCGCTGCAGGTGAGGAGACAGGGGCTTGAACCGAGGGCTCAAACCGGGATTCTTAAGCCGGTCTTTGCGCTGGTCCTTGCACCAGTCCTTGCGCTTTCACACCACGTGGGCTTAACCCGCTGCACTACAGCCCAACTCCTGAAACGGCACCTTTTTCACCACTCATGAAACCCCCAGCCCCCCACCCCCGCAGGTGGGGACCAGAGGCCTGAACCCAGGTCCTTGCACATGGTGTGTATGTACTCACCCTGTGTGCCACTGCCCAGCGGCTAGTTCCTAAACCTCTTCTGATACAAATTCAAGAACAATACATAGCATCTATTAAACTTCTAGTCCAGATATCCGCTTAATAAAGTAATATTAATCATTACATATATGGAACTCCCTAAGTACTAGGTATTACTGTAAGCATCTGAAATATATTAATTAGTTTAATCCTTACAACATTCCTTTGAGGTAGGTTATTATTAGTATCCTCATTTTGTAGTTGCTTTAACAACAATCTGTTATCTAGAGCTATACTTCAAAGAAAATATTTAGAGCTAAAAGGAGAGGAAATGCAGCTTGCAAGGTGCTAAACCCAGCATTCCAAGCCAGGATGCTCAGCTCTGAATTCTGGACTTGACAAAACTGGGCTATGCTTACTGCCTCTTTACTTAGGGAAGAAAGGTGGAAGGAAGTTAGGCAGGCCCCGCCCACTAGTAGCAGGGCTGATGCTTAAAGCTGTTTCCTTTAGGACTCACCCCAAACCTCCACTAAGACAGTTAGCCAGCCAGCTCTGACAGCTATAAAAAGTCACTGAAAGTGTCACTAAGCCTTTTCCGCATGGCCCATGACCTCCAGTAGGACTTTTGCCTTTGCTAGCTAAGACAGAAGCTGGTGGGTGGAGTGAGGTGGGAGCAGGGTTCGCAGGCCACCCGCTTCCTGCCCCGTAACCGGGTGCTCAAACAGCCAAGGCAATGGGTGTGAAATTCCTCACTAACAACTTATCTCAAAGAGCTTGCTCCTTGCATCTTTACTGAAGATGAACTTTTCTCACCAGCCCCCATCTCAAAGAAGACAGAGAACTAACATTGCAAACTCTGTTTATTAACCTGCTGTACCCAAGAGGGTGTTTTGTTTTGCTTTGTTTTATTTTTCCTGAAAGGGTAAAATTCCTAACTACTCCAAAGGGGGAGGGAGGGAAACCTGTGGGAAATTTAATCGCCAACTGAACAAAAGTGGAAAACAAAGGCCTACCAATGAGGATGTTGCCGCAGACAATGGGGATCCTAAAGGGGAGGCAATTGTGTCAGGATAGCCATCCCCTGGGGACTTAGCCTGCACTAAGGGCTGTATTATTGCTATATTAGCCAAGGAATCCTTGTTCACTGGGCAACTGCACTGCAAAACCATCTGTTACAGCTCCTGGGTTCCTCTGCTTTGCTGGAGCGACATTTACATTTCAAAAGGGCGCCCCTGGAAGGAAAGGGGGAAAGGTTGGGGGAGGGGGGTCTTGATGTCACTTTGGAGCAAATACCTTTTTATACAGCCTGGAAGGGGAAGCTCTCCTTTCTGAGAAATCCAACTCCACTACTGAAAGCAGATAGGCCCCTTGAATAATGCACAGGAGAGCCAGCACCAGGGCTGCCCAGTCCTAGAGCCCGGCACACCCCTCCCCATTAAGACTGCCACACTCTCAAACTGATGCTCAAGGTAAAGCACCAGAAGCCATGCCAAACTATCTATAGGGTGTAGTGGGGCTTTGCTTTCTTATGGAACCACCACCACCACGACCACCACCCCATTTGTTTGTGTTTTGTCACAGTGGTAGAAACACAGGTCAGAATTCCTGGAGGTGGACACGAAGAATTGTGCATTTCCCTGACTATATCACAGATGCCACAATGGATCTTCTAAACAGAGTGTGACAATGTAACAAATGAAAAACTGGGAACAGGGGCTGGGTGGCAGTGTACTTGGTTGAGTCCACATGTTACCAGGCATAAGGACCCAGATTCAAGGCCCCTGTCCCCACCTGCAGTGGTGGGGGGAAGCTTCATGAGTGGTGAGGTAGTGCTGTGGGTGTCTCTGTCGTTCTCTCTCCCTCCAACTCCCTCTCCATTTCTCTCTGCTCTATCAAATAAAATAAAATTTTAAAAATCTGGAAATAAATCACAATCTCTCCTTGCAACCATCCACCACCAAAGTCGCTGGAGAATTTTAAAGGTCGAGAACCTGAAAAATAAATAAATAGATAAATAAATAGTTCCCCACATCTCAGCTAAGCTAGTGACTACAAATGTCTCCTGTGCTTTCTGGAAGCCCAAGTGTGCAACTAAGAAAACGCACCTGTCACAACCCCAGCCACTGCCACCACACACCCAAAACAAGAAGGCAAGGGCTTTTTCTCTTCATTTAGCCACCAGATAACAAACGATGAGATAAACATGGGGCTCTTAGCAACAGGACCTCAAGTTTAATGTTCTTTTTAAAATATATGTTAATCTATTAATGAGAGGTGGCATCACTCAGGTCCATGCAATACTAGGGATAGAACTCAGGACTTCATGCTTGGAAGTCCAACGCTTTAGCCACTACACTACCATCCACGTCGCTCTTTATAAATACATGTGTCTCAACTATGCTTAACACTCTTGCTTGCATGTGGCAAGTTAACACTGACAGGTGCAGGGCTCATAAATCGAGAAATCAGCAACGTGGGGTGGTGTGGAAGGGAGAGGCAGCTGAGCAGGTCCTAGACCTGCAGTGGCACTCAGGAAAGGAGGGGTGTCACTAAAGTGCCAATCTGTGTAATAAGAGGATTCACGGGATGCTCTGTCATTACTTTTGCGACACATTCCGATCTTTGAACTACCAGGTAAGGAGAGTTGTCACTGAAGCCCCCTCCCCCATCACGCCCTCCAAGTATCCTGGCCCCCTGTAGACGCATCATTTCGGACCTGCAGGCCACCTAGCTGCGTCTACAGATAGACATCGAGAATCAGGATCGCCCGGCCTGCGCTTCCAGCTCTCTGCCCAGAGCTCCACTGATTTCCCTGGCCTGCCACCGAGTCATTTAAGAAGTGAGATACGCCACCGGGGCCGGCAGCCGGCACCTGGAAACTCGCCCCGCCGCCTCTAGTATGGAGCGGGAGCTGCCAATGACTGGGCCACGTCTATGCGGATGGCAGGTCCGCAGGTGGGTCCTGCAGGCGCCCGGGCCTTGAGCACTGCACCCGCATTGCACCTGCCCAGGCTCCAGGAACAGTCGGAGGTTGGGGGGGCGGGACGGAGGAGCGGTGAGCGTCTGTGGAGATTTTGTCAACTGCGCTCCCGAAGGGCGAGGAGAGGGGTCAGGAGGCGGGATGTGGGGCCCGGAGCTGCGCGCACACACACACACACACACACACACACACACACACACTCTCTCTCTCTCTCTCTCTCTCTCTCTCTCTCTCACTCACACACTCACACACTCACACACACCCTCCACTACCGCAAGGACGATGGGGGTTCGCGCCGCCAGCGCCTTTGCAGCGTGTCACCTCGCATGGCGCTGCGCTTGGAAGCGCCCGGAAGCCGTGCGAGCAGAGATTTGCGCGGCCGGCGGGCAGAGGGATGGAGGCTCGGGGGGCCGCTGCCGCCCCCCGACCCGACCCTTGGAGCGCACCGACAGACTGCAGTTGCCCCATTTGCCTCCAGTGCCGAGGCGCCAGAGGAGCCAAGCTCGCCCCAGGCCCCAGCTGGGGACCCGGAGCACCAGGCGAAAGGAGGGGGGAGGGGGCTGAACCTTTCGCCCCTGGGCTTGCAGGTCGCTGCCTCCGGGGAGCCCCTGCCAGGTCTCCCGTCAAGCCCCCGCACTTACCTCGATCCACTTTTGCGCCTCCGAGAAAGCGGGCTCGGGGGGCGGCTCCGGCTGCAGGGGCTGAAGAGCTTCCAGACCGAGAGCGGGACTAGCCATTTGCGAAGCCCGGCGAGCACTGGAGCCCTGGGACGCCGGGATGAGGACGGCCGCCGCCGCCGCAGGAGCGCGCTCCCCGCCCCTTCTCTCCCGCCCGCCCGGGCCCGGCTCCCGCTCCCGCTCCCGCTCCCCTCCCCGGCCGGCTCGCCCCACCCCCACCGCGCAGGTCCCCGCCGAGTGCCGCGAGCTGCTGAGGACGCGGCCGCAGCTGTTCAGAGCGCCGCCGGGGCCGCGCAGAACCCCCGGCCGGCGGGAGCGAGCGCAGAGGCCCCAGGAGCCCCCGCCCGCATGCCCGGGCTCCCCGCCCCCCTAAGGGGGCTGTCAGCTACCCTCTAACAATAACTAGGAAAGCGCCCCGGGCGTCTCCTTCCCGACCCACAGCTAGCACAGGAGGGGGACTCGACGGGCCACCACCCTGAACGCCCCCCCCACCCCGGGCGGCACCTGGGAGCCGGCGACCCGTGAGCACCGGTCCCCGGAGAGGCCCCGCGCTGCCGCAGAGGGACCCAAGCGGGGCCCCAGCACCTGCCGACCCTCCAGGCCCCAAAAGTGGGAGCAACAGAGGGAGTCCTCTGACCCCCGCGCTGGGAAGCTTATAGTCACCTCACCTTTATGTAAGAAAGAAAGAAATACGACCTTTAATAAGCTTTTTTCTCGCCGGGCAAGCTACCTGTCTCAGACTGGTGATTCATTCAACTCATATTTACTGTGCACCTACTGTTCGTCAGACAGTGAGGTCTTTAGGGGTCCAGAGATGGGAGGTGGGAGAAAGAAAAAAAAATCTCCACGGTGCCAAGAGATAGCTAAGGGGGTAGAGCACGGGCCTTTTTATGCATTCGGCTGTGTGTTGGGGAGAGGCACAACATGGGAGCACCATGGACAGCACTGAGGGAGCTCCATGGATGGCAGAGCCTTGCTTGGCCCACACTCAACGCCCACCACCACCCCCCAAAAAAAAAGATGAAAAATTGAAGCCAGAGGCTTCTTGGCAGTATTACTCATATGGAAGCTTTGGGGCCCCCTTGGCTCCACATAAAAGGGGGAGGGGCAGGTGATGTTTCACCTGGTAGAGTGCACATGTTACCTTGTGTAAGGATCTGGGTTCAAGCCCCTGGTCCTCACCTGCAGAGTAGTTCACTCTCCTTGCTGTTTCTCTCCCTCTATGAAAAAAAAATGAAAGGTGGAGTTGTGCAGGCTCTGAGTCCCCGGACAAGCCCAGTGGCAAAAAGAAAACTCAAAAGTCTTTGTCTTCAAGATGATTGCATTCTGGAGGGAATGACAGGATGAGGTAGGCAAGTGTCCAAGAGAAAGGTCTCTGGTCAGTAAGAACAAATACCTTACTCGGTGGGGGGGGGGGGGGGGGGTTCTGAGCTTGAACTGAGCAGAATATGGGAGCACTGTGGATGACACGGGGAAACTCCATGAATGATGAAGAAGTTTGATGGTGTCCCTCCTTCTCTATCTTTCCTCTCTCTAAAAAAAAGGGGGGGCTGGCAGATCATTTCACATGTTTGTAATGCTGTGTTCATCCCTTTACTGCTGCACTAAAAAAAAAAATATATATATATATATATATATATATATATATAGAACCAAACACATGGTGCGAGGCAATGCAATACTTTTATTGATCAGAGAGCCACGGCTTTTAAAGGATAGACCCGGAAGTGGCAAGTCGGAAATGGAAATCGCTAGGAAAGGGACGGAGGAAGAAGGCAAAATGGGGCTGGAAAGGTAGGAACTTCCTTAGCGACTGTTACAAGGGTTTTAACTGGTAGGATTAATACTACCCTGCAGACAGGGAGGGTCTTGAGGGTAGAAAGAAGATAGATCAAAGGAATAGAATGGTTAGGGATCTTTCAGGCAAAACAATGATTATGTAGATAGGCCATAGTATCAGGAATGCATGGTGCTTTGTGAGCCTTGCCAAGCTCAAACACATCCTCACAATATCCCTACACAGTTTAAGTGCCCTCCCCTGCACAGCATAGGCATTTCAAGCAAAAGGGGAAACTTCACTAGCAGTGAAGTAATGTTGTGGTGTCTCTCCTCCTCTCTGTCTCTCCCTGTCTCCACCCTCTGAGGTGGGGAAATAGTCCATCAGGAGCAGTGGAAGCATGTAGGCATGAAGATTCAGTAAAGTTCTGGTAGCAAACTAATAAATTAATTTGATTTAATTTAATTTACTTAAGAGGGGCAAAAGGTATAGTTCAGTAATAGGACACACTTTGCATGCATGAGGCCCTGTATTCAAACCTGGGCACAACAAAGGGAGGAGGGAACTAGGAAGGGAGGGAGGCAGGGGAGAAAAAAAAGAAGGAATCATTATGGAAGGTGATATTTCTTCTTTTTTAACATTTTTTAATATATTTTTTAAATTATCTATATTAGATAGAGACATCCAGAAATTGAGAGGGTAGTGGAGATAGAGAGAGAGAAAGAGAAAGAGAGAGAGAGAGAGAGAGAAAGAGAGACACCTGCAGCACTGCTTCACCACTTGCGAAGCTTTCCCCCTGCAGGTGGGAACCAGGGGCTCGAACTGGGGTCCTTGCGCACTGTAACATGTTTGCTCAACCAGGTGCGCCACCACCCAGCCCAGAAGGTGATATTTCTTAAGAAAATACAAGAGAAGATAACAGAGTCTGGAGAATAAGGTATGAGCTAACTCCACATTACCTCAACTAGAGAGACTGGCCTGAGTGTCCAGGTTCCATGAATGAGTGGGAGGCAGAAGGCAGGAGGCTGGAGGGCTGGAGGAGAAGGGAACAGCTTCCTAGGCTACCACTTTCTGCAAAAGTCTAGGCCAGGGAGTTCCTGGAGACGACTCTCACAGTAGAGTACCCACTTTGCCATGCCCAAAGATCCAGGTTTGAGCCACCAGCCATCATATGAGAGCACCTGCAAGGAGGAGGCTTCATGAATAGTGGAGCCGTGCCTCTCTCTCCCTTTCTGTCTCTTACTCTAGATCCTAAAAAAGGAGTTTTCT
Source organism: Erinaceus europaeus (assembly GCF_950295315.1). Lineage (NCBI taxonomy): Eukaryota > Metazoa > Chordata > Mammalia > Eulipotyphla > Erinaceidae > Erinaceus > Erinaceus europaeus. The sequence goes on from NC_080164.1 coordinate 153,266,501, forward strand.
GGGAGCAGAGGAATCAGTCAAGTCATGGAGTCCCAGCAATAACCCTAGTGGGAAAAAAAAAAAAGAAGAAGAAGTCTATGACACCTGCCCCACATGACTGAAGGAGTAACTCTGGGGCCTCTCCTTTTGGGTTCTTAGAAAATTATGTGTTCCACTTCACAGGTTCCCCAGTTCCAGTGGTGATAAGGGCTCCCCTCATTCTATCTGTGTTCCCCCACCCTGCCACTTCCTCTTAATGGTCACTTAATACACTCATCTCAGCCATGCTCATTTCATGAAGCCTGTTTTGCATAAGAACCCAACTGATGATCAAGCCAGGCTGACATGAAGAAGAAAGACACTCAGCATGCAGCAGTCTGGGAGAGCCTTTCCAGATGGGTGTCAAAGCCTTGAGACTGAAATAAACTTGGTAGTTAGGGTATCACAGAACCTAGAGAGGCCCATCTGACTGCAGAGGGTGAGGAGAGGGCAAGATAGGAATGATGGCACAGCAAAAGCAGGCCAGCTGGGGTGAGGACTTCTCACTGGGGGGAATCCCAGCATGGAAGGCTCACTGACTTCACATTCTTAGAAGACTCCAGGGTAACTCTAAATTAAGTCATTTTAGAATGACTGCTGGCAAGAATGGTCAAACAGGTAGGAAGTCTGGGAATCTTGAGTCTTTTTTCCCTGTTCAATCCTACTGTTTTAGTACTGGTTAGAGCTTTAAAAAAACAGGTCTGGGTGGCCAGTGACTCCTCTGGTTGAGCTTGCACAAGGAGCCAGGTTCAAGCCCCTGCTCCCCACCTCCCCAGAGGTGGGGGGAAGCTTTTTGAGCAGTGAAGCAGGTCTACAGGTGTCTGCCTTTCTCTCTCCCTATCTCCTTCTCCCTCTCAATTTCTCTATGTCCTATCAAATAAAATAGGAAGAAAAAAGAAAGAAAAGAGGAAGAGAAGGGGGGAGTTGGGTGGTAGCGCAGAGAGTTAAGCGGAGGTGGCCCAAAGTGCAAGGACCAGCATAAGGAGCCCACTTCCAGCCCCCAGCTTCCCACCTGCAGGGTAGTCACTTCACAAGCGGTGAAGCAGGTCTGTAGGTGTCTTATCTTTCTCTCCCTCCTCTCTGTCTTCCCCTCCTCTCTCCATTTCTCTCTGTCCTATCCAACAACAATGACATCAAAAACAACAACAATAATACCTACAACAATAAAACAACAAGGGCAACAAAAGGGAATAAATAAATAATTTTTTTTAAAAAAAAAAAGAGGAAGATAAGGAAGAAGGAGGAAAATACAGCTTTTGGGAGTGGTGGATTTGTACTGCCTGTACTGAGCCCTGATGATAACCCTGGTAGTGATAAATATATAAATAAATATAAAGGGAGCCAGGCAGTAGCGCAGCAGGTTAAGCGAAGGTGGCACAAAGCGCAAGGACGGGCATCAGGATCCCAGTTCAACCCTCAGCTCCCCACCTGCAAGGGAGTCACTTCACAAGCAGTGAAGCAGGTCTGCAGGTGTCTTTCTCTCCCCCATCTGTCTTCCCCTCCTCTCTTCATTTCTTTCTGTCCTATCCAACAATGATGACATCAACAAAAACAATAACTACAACAATAAAAAACAACAAGGGCAACAAAAGAGAATAATATTTTTAAATTATTTAAAGAAAAGAACAAAAAGGGTCTATAAATAAATATAAAAAACAGATGGGGAAGGATCCCGGTTCGAACCCCGGCTCCCCGCCTGCAGGGGAGTCGATTCACAGGCAGTGAAGCAGGTCTGCAGGTGTCTATCTTTCTCTCCTCCTCTCTGTCTTCCCCTCCTCTCTCCATTTCTCTCTGTCCTAACAACGACAACAACAATAATAACTACAACAATAGAACAACAAGGGCAACAAAAGGGAATAAATAAATAAAATAAATATTAAAAAAAACAGATGGGGGGATAGGCAGTAGTGTAGTGGGTTGATCACACAAGCATGAAGCATAAGGACTGGCACAAGGATGCTGATTCAAGCCTCTAGCTCCCCACCTGCAGGGAGGTCACTTCACAGCAGTGCAGCAGTTCTGCAGGTGTCTGTCTTTTTCTCCTCCTCTCTGTACTCCCCTCCTCTTTTGATTTCCCTCTGTCCTATCCAACAACGACAGCAATGACAACAATAATAAAAGCAACAATAATGATAAAACAACAGGGGCAACAAAAGGGGAAAAAAATGACCTCCAGGAGCAGTTGATTCATAGCGCAGGCACCAAGCCCCAGAGATAAGCCTGGAGGAAAAAAAAAAAAAAGAAAGAAAGAAAGAAAGAAAGATCTGGGACTGGAAAAAGAGCTCACTTAGATAGCATGCTTGTTTTCCATGTGCAGGACCCAGGTTCAAGCCTGGCCTCTACCTCTGAGGAAAGTTTCAGTACTTCGGTTTCTTTCCTTCTCTGGGTTTCTATCTGAAAAGATAAGCCCAGAGCAGTGAAATGCCAAGAAAAAAAAAAAAGCAGTTCTGAAATTCCACCATTACCAGCTTTGAAGTCAGACTGCCCTTAGTTTATTTACTCTTAGAACATTTCTATGGTGCTTACACTGTGCCCGGGACAGTTCTGAGTGCACTTCAAATAACTGACTAACTCCTCTATTCTGACCCTGTCACATACACTGTTCTCATCCCCATGAAGAGACTGAACAACAGTGAGGGCTATCACTTAGCTGGTAAGCAGTGAAATCCCTGATCAAGTCCAGACAGTCTGGCACCAGAGCTGTTCTTAGTCGGACTCCACACCACCCTCGCCTATCCAGAACCAGACTCTGCCACTTAACAACTTGTACCTTGGTTCCCTCAGCTCAAATGAACTTGAAATGACCACCCAGCTGACAAAAAAAGGTGTGGGTGGGGGGTGCAAGTTGTTGCAAAAAAGAGCAAAGAGGCATGGAGTAGCAGGAAGGGCTGCTAAAAAGAATTTGAAGATGACCTTGCCCTCAGGGAGGAACTTGGCAAAGTACATAATTCACAAAAGGACTTCAGCACACTAACAGGAGATGGCAATTTAGGCAGGTTCCACAGCACTGTGACCAGGAGAAGGGGAAGGCAGCTGACTTAAATGGGATCTGAATCCATTTGCACCACCTCTTAGGCCACAGTTTTGTCGTTGTTTTTCTTTTAAGGCTTGCAATCACAACATATTGAACTGTCAGAAAAGTCATGATGCATTTTTCCTGTGTTTTCCATACAAAAACACATGGTGAGTTTTCCTATAGCCTGCTTTTCTGACGTCTAGTAACAGATTCATAGGTTACCAGCCCCTCACACAAACTTATAACCATAATAGTGTCCAAACCTAGTGCCACAATAATGCCTATAAATCATTGTTAAGCACCTACTATGTGGAATCAGCAGGGGAACTCACAAAGGGACAGACTTTACTCTCCAGAAACTGTTCGTTTTGGTAATGAAGCAACATCTTTGTTACTGTACCATGTAGTTTTCTTTTTCTTTATTTTTTTTAGTGATTTAATATTGATTTACAAGATTGTAAAATAATACCGTTCCATACAGTTCCCACCACCAGAGTTCTGTGTTCCATCCCCCTTCGTTGGAAACTTCCCTATTGTCTACCCCTCTTGATAGTATGGGTCAAAATTGTTTTTGGGGTGCTGAAGGTGGGAGTACTGACTTCTGTAATTGCTTCTCTGCTGAACATGGGCATTAGTAGGTCAATCCATAATTCCAGCCTATTTCTATCTTTCCTTAGTGGGCTAGGGTTCTGGAGAGGTGAGGTTCCAGGAAGCATTGGTGAGGTCATCTGCTCAAGGAGTTCAGGATGGAATCAGTAGCATCTGCAACTCGATGGCTGAAAGATAGTAAGCTGGAAAACAAGACAAAATGTTTAATAAAGAGGAACCATAAAGTAAGTATAGAGCAGATGAAAGTAAGGACCTCAGGGTTGAAGGAAGCTAGGAAGCCTGTTTTAGGAATATTCCCAGGAGCCTATGTCTTAATAATTGTTGGGGATGGACTAGAAATATTGTCTGGGCACTACCATAATTCCACCCTGACTTCTCTGGGCAGACGACCTCACCAGTGTGTCATAGAACTTCACCTCTCCAGAGCCCTGCCCCACTAGGGAAAGATAGAAACAGGCTGGGGGTACAGATCGACTTGCCAATGCCCACATCCAGCAGAGAAACAATTACAGAAGCTAGAACTCCTACCTTCTGCACCCAAAAACAACTTTGATCCATACTCCAAATTGGGAAGAAGTGATAAGAGAAGGATAAGAGGGCACTGAACTCCAACTCCATCAGGTCCCAAAGAGGATTAAAAGGGGAGAGATATTTGGACATAGTAATAGGGTTATGTGTGGCTTGAAGGGGAAGAGAGGATTGGACATGGAAGAAAAGGGGGGAAATTATGTACAAATGTAGATAGTTGTAGAGATGCCAGTTAATCCATGTCTGAAACCTTGTTTGCAGTGGATGGGCTTGGGATTCAGAACTCTGGTGGTGGGAATGGTATAGAATTATATACCCCTGTTGACACATAATTTTGTAAATTAATATTGAATTGCTAATTTAAAAAAAAGGGGGGATATATAGTGGAGATGGAGTCGAGCTGAAAGTAGAACTAGAAAACAGAATTAGGGCAGAGAGTTGCTTACAAAACTTGAAGATAGGGGCCAGGCAGTGGCACACCCGGTTAAGCACACACATTACAGTGTGCAAGGGCCCAAGTATAAGCCCTTTGTCCCCACTTGCAGGAGGAAAGCTTCACAAGTAGCAAAGCAGGGCTGTAGGTGTCTTTCTGTCTCCTACCCTCTCTATTTCCCCCTTCAATCTCAATTTCTATGTGTCTTTATCTAATAAACTTAAAAAGTTATAAAGAAATCTTGAAGAAGATATATAAATGCAATTAACTGTTTACCACAGTGATCTAACCCAGGGCCTATACCTATTCATATTTAGCACAGGAGCCTATACAACCTCTGAGTCTCTGTTAGACTGAGTGCACAGTCCATACACACAGCTGCAAACATTCTAAGTTGCACTCATTTCAGAACCAGTCTTCCTCGAATAGCAGAGAAGGATGACCCAGTCTCTCTTCACAGAGTGGGGCAGTCCCTATCATAGCTACTTCATAATGATGTACTGTGTAGTTTTCAAATATACAATAATATATGTCCTTTTCTGGAATGGTTGAAATATAGGATGAGGAAACATATGTGAAAGGTACACCACAATTTGAAGAGCACCACTCTTTGGAGGGCATGAAAACAAATTTGATTAGAGCAGGGGAGAGACAGCATAATGGTTATGCAAACAGTTTGCATGCCTGAAGCTCCCAGGTCCCAGATTCACTCCCTAGCACCACCATAAGCCAGAGCTGAGCAATGCTCTATTCTCACTCTCTCTCTTTACACACACACACACACACACACACACGCACACGCACACGCACACACACACACACACACACATATTAAAAACTTAAAAAATAAAATCTTTGAAAAAAATCATAAAACAAGGCACTCTCTGATAGTACATTCAAAGACCATGGATTTTTTTTAAGACAAATTTCTTGAGACATCATGTACACACCATACAATCTACCCGTTTGTGTGCTGAGAGTTGTGCAACCATCATCATGATTAACTTAGGAACATTTTCATCACTCCAAAGGGAAATCTATACCCAATCTTGAACACTCCACATCCTGGAGAACACTAATATACTTCCTACCTCCATAAACTTGCCTAGTTCATTCATTTCATGTAGTTGGACTCATACAATATATAGTCCTTCCTGTATATTTTCTTACACTTGACATGATATTTTCTTTTTTTTTCTTTTTTAATATACTCATTTATTTTAGATAAAAACAGGAATTGAGAGGGAAGGGGAACATAGAGAAGGAGAAAGAGAGAAAGAGGGATAGATGCCTGCAGCACTGCTTTTTTTTAATAGGACTTATTTATTGTGTTTCTTTTATTTTTTAATTTTTATTTACAAAATGGAAACACTGAAAAGACCATAGGATAAGAGGGGCACTATTCCACACAATTTCTACCACCAGAACTCCGTATCCCCTCCCCTCCCCTCCCCTTATAGCCTTCCTATTCTTTATTCTTCTGGGAGTATGGACCCAGGGTCATCATGGGGTGCAGAAGGTAGGAGGTCTGGCTCCTATAGTTGCTTCCCAGCTGAACACAGGCATTGGCAAGTCAATCCATACTCCCAGCCTGTCTCTCTTTCCCTAGTGGGGTAGGAATCTGGGGAGGAGGGGCTCCAGGACACATTGGTGGGGTCATCTGCCCAGCAAAGTCAGGTTGGCATCATGGTAGCTGGAACCTGGTGGCAGAAAAACAGTTAACATATAAAGCAGAACAAACTGTTGACTAGACATAGTATTTTCAAGGCTCAGACATGCCTTGTATCAGTATTTCATTCCTTTTTATAGACAATTGATATGCCATGGCATAGCTGCACCACTTTTTAAATTAATCAGTTAATTTTCTTTCTTTTTCACCACTCCCATCACCAAATGTATGTGTCCCCATCCCCAGGTCCATTGATAACCACTATAGTTCTCCCACAGCCTTGGAAGTAGGTTGACATTTTGTTTTTTCACATTCATATACTCAATTGTCTACATTCCACATGTGAGTGAAACCATTCTGTAATTTTCCTTCACCTCATTTGCTTCACCAAGAATAATCTTCTCCAATTCCATCCACCTTAACCCAAAGGACACTATATCATCTTTTTAGTATATGTCTCAAAACATTTTTTTCTTGGTGCCAAACATGGTGTTCCCTTTTTTTTTTAATATGGATTAATGGTTTACAGTCAACAGTAAAATACAGTAGTTTGTACATGTGTAACATTTCTCAGCTTTCCACATTATAATTCAACCCCCTGTAGGTCCGTCCTCTGCCATCACGTTCCAGGATATGAACCCTCCCCCTACCCTAGAGGCTTTTACTTTGGTGCAATACACAAAACCCAGCCCAAGTTCTGCTTTGTATTTTCTTATTTTTCAACTATTTTTTTATTAGTGATTTAATAGTGATTGACAAGATTGTAGGCTAAGAGGGGTACAATTCCATATAATTCTCACCACCAGAGTACCATACCCCATCCCCTCCATTGGAAGCTTCCCTATTCTTTATCCCTCTGGGAGCATGGACCAAAGATCTTTATGGGGAACAGAAGGTGGGAGGTCTGACTTCTATAACTGCTTCTCCTCTGGACATGGGCGTTGACAGGTTGATCCATACCCCCATGCTGCACCACTTTTTAATGTCTACTCACAAGCTCATAGACCTTGGGTTGTTTACAACTCGGAGTTTGTTTTAGATAAAACTGCAATAAACATTCATATACAAGTTTCTGTGTAGACATAAGGTTTCATTTCCCTTGTGAAGGGAGCTGAATTATATGGTAACTATGTTTAGCCTTTTGATAAACTATTGAACTGTATTCCAAAATACCCACACTGTATTACATTTCTACTAGCAGTAGAGTTATTGTCCAACTTTTTGATGGTAGTTTATTAGTAAATATAAGTGACATTTCATTATAGTTTTAATGTATTTTTTCTCATTGACTAATGATGTTCAGTATTTTTATGTATAAATTGGCCATATGGACATCTTAGTAAAAATGCCCATTAAGAATTTTTTATTGTCTTTATTTATTTATTGGATAGAAACAGCCATAAATCAAGAGGGAACAGGGTAATGGAGAGAAAAAGACCTCCAACACTGCGCCCGTACTCACAAAGCTTTCCCCTGAAGGTGGGTAGGGGGCTTGAACCCAGATCCTTGTGCATTGTAACATGTGTGTTCAACCAAGTATGCCACCAGCCAGCCCCTCTGCTTAGAATATTTATCCATTTTTTAATAAAGTCATTTCTTCTCTTGCGCTCTCTTTGTAACCAGAGTACTGTTCAACTGAGATCTGGAAGCCTCAGGCATGAAAGTGTTTTGCATAACCGTTACACTTTCTCCTTTGCCCCTTAATTTATCATTTTATCATTGGACTGTATGTTTCTTTATATTTTTTAGGTAGTAGTCTCTTGTCAGATGTATGCTTTATATTCTCTCCCAATCTGTGTGTTGACTTTTTAACTTCCATGATGCTGTCCTTTGAAGCACCAAAGTTTTAATTTTAATGAAGTCTACTGTATCTCTCATTTTCCTTTTTTTGCTGGCATGTTCAGTGTCATAGCTAAGCAAGAATTACTAACCCAAGGTCATGAAGATTTATGTCTGTGTTCAAACAGTTCATAAGTCATCACTCTTACATTTAGACCTTTGATTTATTTTTAGGTTTTTTTTTTCCTTTTTGTATACTTACAGGTTCTAAGGTCAGATAAACTTAGTGTGACTGTGTGAGTCTTCTGAGAAGCAGACACCAAAGTGAAGTTAGAGGTACAAGGATATTATCAGGGAAGTGACTATGAGAGGAAATGCTGGGAAAGAAGTCAGAATACAATACGAGTGTGACCCAGACTGAAAAGAAGGAAGGAAGGTCAGATAGAAACATCGTAAACTCTGTTTTATCCAAGGAGGGCTCAGTGAAGTCATCAGGTGGTCTATGAACCAAAGTCAGAGTCTAAAAGAGTCCTTGGTCTCCCAGGAACAAAGCTGTCATAGCATCCCAGGCTAGGAGTAGTCAGTTGGAAGTGGTGGACAATAAGAAGTTATTCGCTTCTTGCCCTCAGTTTCATGTAGGACAGTAAGGTGACCCTCCTTTGAGAATATCTAAACAATAGTCTACTTCTCTTGATGGACAACATGTCCATGATCCAGGGCCTACCAAGCTAAGAAGTTTTTTTTTTTTTAATTTCCTTTTTGTTGCCCTTGTTCTTGTTTTAAACTGTTGTTGTAATTATTATTGATGTCGTCGTTGCTGGAGAGAACAGAGAGAAATGGGGAGAGGAGGGGAAGAGAGAGAGGGGGAGAGAAAGATAGACACCTGCAGGCCTGCTTCACCGCTTGTGAAGTGATTACCCTGCAGATGTGGGGGGGGGGGGTCTGGAACCGGGATCCTCACGCTGGTGCTTGCACCACGTGCGGTTAACCCGCTGTGCTACCGCCCTACTCCAGTTAAGCAGTTAATTAAGCAGTTAATTTGGTCTAGAACCTCTTGCACACCCAGAAGAAACCAATATAAATTCCTTTTGAAGACATGCTGGCTAGGCAAGCCTGAGGAGATTGTCTCAGACAAATTCTGCTAAAGATGAGCTCCAAATCCAAAACTATAGAGTATCTGCTAGCAACCTGGGGAGACTAGGCTTGGTTCAGTAGGCAGACTGCATTCTTTGCATGCGAGACACTGCCAGGCACTGCATGCATGTGATAGAGTGGTGCTCCTTTGTCTCTCTCTCTCTCTCTTATGAAATAAGTAAATCTTTTTTAAAAAAATGCAAACTAAACAAAATTTGAGACAAAAAAAACCAAAATAGGCTTCCCAAATTTATCCAAAAGTTATCAGATATACATTAAAAAATAATTTTTAACATTTAAAGACTAGATAAAGAACCAAGATAGAAGGAATACCAGGAAATAATTATAAAAAGGACATTCCATATGTAAGAGTATGAAACTCACAGATGAAAAATAATATCTTGTGGAAAAGCTTTGGAAGTATAGGTTATTAGTTGTTTCCTGAAGAAGACTTCATTTGTGAAGCCATCTGGTCCAGGACTTTTGTTGTTGGAAGATTCTTAATAACTGTTTCGACTGCTTTGTCTGTGATTGGTGCATTTAGGTTTTGTAGTTCTTCATGGTTCAGTTTTGGAAGGGCATATGTTTCTAGGAATTCTTCCATTTCTTCCAGATTCTCTAGCTTGGTGGTGTATAGTTCTTCATAGAAGTTTCGCATGATTTTCTGGACTTTTGTGGTATCAGTTGTGATCACTCCTCTATCATTTACAATTCTATTTATTTGAGTCTTCTTTCTCTCTCTCTCTCTTTTTTTTTTTTAGTAAGTCTGGCTAGAGGTTTGTCAATCTTGTTTAATTTTTCAAAGAACCAGCATTTGGCTTCATTGATCTTTTGGATGGTTCTCTTATTTTCCAGGTTGTTTATTTCTGCTCTAATTTTAGTGATTTACATCCTTCTGGTTGCTTTAGGTTTCCTCTGTTCCTCTTCCTCTAAGTCCTTAAGGCATGCAGTAAGGTTGTTTATTTGAGGGGATGGGATACAGAGTTCTGGTGATGGGAGTTGTATGAAGTTGTAACCCTCTTATCCTATGGTTTGGTCAATATTTCCTTTTTATAAATAAAAAAAATTTTTAAAGTAAGAAAAGAAAAATAAAGTCAGTGGCCCCGGAAGTGGTGCAGTGCGTAACTCAAGCCTGAGCTGAATAGCTGGAAACACATGTACTGGAGTGATGCTTAGATTCTCCCACCTTTTCTCTTTTTCATAAATATTTTAAAGTATATTCATTAATGTGAAACTCAAAGCATGGATCAAACGACAGATTTAACACAGCTAAAAGACAATTTCTGAAGTAGAGGATCAGTCTTTGGAAATTATATGAAATGAAGCATAGGGAAAATCTTAGAGATTAAGAGAATGTCTCACTGGCACAAAGCACAAGGACTGGCATAAGGAGCCCAGTTTGAGTCCCCAGCTCTCCACCTACAGAGGGGGCGCTTCACAGATGGTAAAGCAGGTCTGCAGATGTCTATCTTCCTCTCCCCCTCTGTCTTTCCCTCCTCTCTCGATTTTTCTCTGTCCTATTGAATAACAGTAATAAAACAACAACAATAGCAATAACAAAATGGAGAAAACGGCCTCCAGGAACAGTAGATTTGTAGTGTAGGCACCAATCCCAGAGATAACCCTGGAGGCAAAAAAACAAAAAGAGAGAGAAAATGTCCCACAAACAATTCCTAGGGAGAAATAAATTATAAAAGGAGGGAATGGAGAAATAAAGAGAGAAAATATTTCAAAAGACTAGACTTTTTAAATCAATGAAAAGCATGAACAATTAGATTGAGAGAGCATAATGAGCCAGCAAAGTATTATATATATTAAAAATAAAAACAGGGAGTCGGGAGTGGCGCAGCAGGTTAAGCACATGTGGCACAACGTGCAAGGACCAGCGTAAGGATCCCGGTTTGAGCTCCCCACTCCCCACCTGCAGGGGGTCATTTCACAGGTGGTGAAGCAGGTCTGCAGGTGTCTGTCTTTCTCTCCCCCTCTGTCTTCTCCTCCTCTCTCCATTTCTCTCTGTCCTATCCAACAATGACGACAACAATAATAACTACATCAATAAAACAATAAGGGCAACAAAAGGGGATAAGTAAATACTTTAAAAAAATAAATAAATAAAAACACAACTCTTTAATGATAATAAGAAAAACACTAAGATAGCTACATATATAGTACTTCACAGTAGATAGGTGAGAAATAAGAATAAATCCTTTTCAGTACTGGGTACAAGTGTACATGTATCCATAAGCAAGGAACAATTATATAACTCAAAGTCAAAGTGCTCAATAATGTTGGAGGGATCATAAATTATTTAATTGATTGGACTTAGACCAAATTAGCTAGGCAGCCTAGCAGAAAGGCCCAAAGACAGATCCAAAAAACTTAATTCTGGTTGGGTTCAACAAATGATACTCAATGTTTAAACAACTGGAAGGAAGTCTAAGATCATCAGATAAATAGAGGACTACAAAAGTTGGATAAGAACAATAGACTAGCTGACTTAATAATGGTTCTTTTGGTCAATATCACACTACCTCCTCAGCCAGGGACCTCATTAGGAAATCCTTGGATTCCCACACACATATGATGGACCTAGATGTTTAATGGATCCCTCTCTCCACCACCACTGGTCACTTCCATCAGAAACAGCATCTTCTGGGTCCTCCCAGGACTTTGCCCTCACCATAAAGCAGCAACAGTAGGGATAGCCCCAGTCTCCGAAGGGAGGCTGGAGTATCCTGCCCTGCCACTCAAGGAAGACTGGTCCTGAAATAAGTACAGACTGCAATGTTCCCAGTGGTGACCATGATCTGCAAGCTCAGACCACTAGGGACTCAGAAGTTACACAAGCTCTGGTGCTAAATGTAAATATATACGTATGGACCCTGGGTCACGTGAATGGTGCTAAGTAGTTAATTTTTAAAATACATTTATGTATAAAATGGAACTGACAAGGCCATAGGATAAGAGGGGTATAATTCCCACCACCAGAGCTCCATATCCCATCCCCTCCCCTGGTAGCTTTCCTATTCTTTATCCCTCTGGGAGTAGGGACCCAAGGTCATTATGGGGTGCAGAATGTGGAAGATCTGGCTCTGCACTCCAGCTCCATCAGCACCCAGAGAGAGAGAAGGAAAAGGAGAGGGACATATGGAGGTAGTAATGTTGTCATGAGTGTCTTGGAGGGGAAGAGAGGATTGGATCAGGAAGAAAAAGGGGGCAATTATGTATAAATGTAGACAGATAACTGTAAAGATGATGTTGGCCCATGTCTAAAACCATAGGGGAACTCTGGTGGCTTGCAGTGAAGAGACAGAAGATTCAAAACTCTGGTGGTGGGAATGGTGTGGAATTATACCCTTGTGGACGTGTAATTTTGTAAAATAAATAAATGTAAAAATAAAAGCAAAAGAAAAGGAATAAAGAAGAAAAAGGAAGAATATATCCTTTTCAATAGACTGACAACACCCAAGGAAGGAAGGATGGATGGATAGATGGATGGATGGATGGATGGATGGATGGATGGATGGATGATGGATGGACAATGATCAACTGTAATCTAGAATAGATAGTCTGAGTCAATCTCTAGTGAAGGTGAAATGTACATTTTTTGTTTGGTTGGTTGGTTGGTCGGTTTGTTTTTTTTTTTTGCAAAGCATATGGGCACAATTTCTTATCTCCCATTGGAAGGTATTTGTGGACCATTACGAATACCAATGTGAAATGCCCTTCTAATACTTCCATTTTAAATCTTTGTAATTTTTTTCAGTTGTATTTGTTTTAGAATATTTTATAAGAGGATTACAGTAGAAACTGTACTGCAAGAGTGCTTCTGAACTATCAATTTTCTGTGAACTGAATAATTCACTAAAACCTAGAGTTACATCGTTCTTTCAGTCTACAAAGTCTCATTTCTTTCGCACATCCCTCTCAGCCTCCCCCATTTTATTTTTTATATAACTTCTATTAGTTGAAGTCCCCCCATGCCTCATCTTTTCTCTCAAGATTTTTATATCTTCATTTTATTGCTTAATGTCTTAAGCAATTTTATTCACCATTTTTTTCTAGTATTTACTGAATTGTTTTATTTTGGAAATAACAATTTTATCTCCAAAATTTTTCTTGTGCTTTTTTGAATACTATTTTTCTTAGCAAAAGCATTAGTTTTACACATTAAATTTCTAAATTTATTATAAATAAGTGTATTATGAATTAGTTTTTTCATGATGAAAAACTTTTGCATATTCATGAGTTCAACAGCTATATAAATACATAAAAGTTCAATGAATTATACATTTGAGATTTGTACATTTTACTTTATAAACTCTACAAAAGAGAGAGAGAAAGGAAGAAAGAGAAAAAGGTAGAGAGAGAAAGAAAGAGGGGGTCAGGTGGTGGCACGATGGGTTAAGTGCACATAGTACAAAGCACAAGGACCCATGCAAGGATCCCAGTTCAAACCCCTGGCTCCCCTCCTGTGGGGGGGGGGGGCTCATGTCACAAGCAGTGAAGCAGGTCTGCAGGTGTCTATGTTTCTCTCTCCTTCTCTAGCTTCCCTTCTTTCTCAGTTTCTTTCTGTTCTATCCAATTAAAATTAAAAAATAAAAATAAAAATAAAAAAGGCCTCCAGGAGCAGTGGGTTTGTAGTGCTGGCACCGAGCCCCAATGATAACCAAGGAGGGGGAGGGGAAGGAGGAGGAGAAGGAGGAGGAGGAAACCTTTTAAAATATGTTTTATTGATTTTATTTGAGAAAGAAAGTGTAATACAGAGAGAAAGACCAGAGCACTGTTCAGTTCCTCTCTTTTTCTATCTCCCTAATAAATACCTAAATCTACCTAATGATATAAGCACAGTAGAAGTGTGAGCAAGGCTAGATCTTGGTTTTACTGGGTCTGAAACTTTTGCAAATTACAAATATAGTATTTGAAAATTAATATTTATTTAGAATGATAATTTTTTTTAATTAAAGGGACTGGGTGGTGGTGAATTTGGTTGAGCACACACATTACGGTACTCAAGGACCCAGGTTCAAGCCCCTGGTCCCGACCTGCAGTGGGGAGATTCATGAGTGGTAAAGTAGTGCTACAAGTGTCTCTGTCTCTCTATTTCTCCATCCCCTCTCAATTTCTCTTTGTCCTATATAATTAAATTTTAAAATTAAAATAAATAAAAACGAAGTCATTATTTTTTAGAAACTATCAAATGCCTAACAATTATATAATCGAGAAAAAAGAATATGTTTATTTTTTAATTACCTAGCTGACATCTCTCTAAAATGTCTTCTTCCCACCTGTTGATGGCTGTACCCTCTTTGACTAGCTCTTTACATGCCAATATTTTGTATAATTATTCCTGTAGAAAAAAGAGAAGGAGGGGGTTGAATGGTAGTGCAGTGGGTTAAGTGCACATGGCAGTGAAGCACAAGGACTTCCCTAAGGATCCTGGTTCGAGCCCCCAGCTCTCCACCTGCAGAGAGGTCACTTCAGTGGCTGGTGAAGCAGGTCTGCAGGTGTCTGTCTTTCTCTTCCCCTCTCTGTCTTTCCCTCCTCTCTCAATTTCTCTCTGTCCTATCCAACAACAGCAATGCCAACAATAACAATAATGACAACAACAAGGGTAACAAAATAGGGGAGGAAAGGGTAACAAAATCCAGGAGCAGTGGATTCACAGTGCAGACACCAAGCTCCAGCAATAATCCTGCAGGGGAAAAAAGAAAAGAAACAGGAGAAAAGAGAAGGAAACAGGTTGTTCAGTCTTGTCTCTAGCATAGCAAATTGACATTTGATTTGTTTGCTCTCTACTGAACATTTCCATTACTAAACTGCATATACTTGTAACAGGGAAAAATACAGTGATAAAAATCATAAATACTAGCACAGCTATATACAAGATACTGGGTACTGTCCAGCAAACCATAACAAAGGGACTTTTCAAAGTTAACCCAATTAACAAATAATGTGATGATAATATTAACTATTGAGTGTCTTTTTGAACCCTAAGACAGCAGGAACCTCACATCTTCACTATAGAGCCCCTACTTCCCCCAGTCCTGGAACCCTTGGATAGGGCCCACTTTCCCGTATGCATCTCCCAATCCAAACCAAATAACATTGCATCTGCCGATCACAACCTAACCAAGGCAACGATTGCTACCTCAACATGCTTCACCTCAGAATGTATCCAGAGACTTCACGTGTGGAATGACAACCCTTCAGCTTCATTACTCGGGTGAGACCTTTCCTTTAATAGTACACTCTAATTTCATCTCAGGTAGTTCACTTTCTAACAAAGTCCCATAACCTAGATATACACCAGTTTCTGTGAGAGAGAGCTTATGTGCACACGTATCCATAAACTACTGCAAAATATATACCTGAAAGCAGGACTACACTAGAGTTTGCAGTGAGTACCTCCCTAACACTTCCTCTCCACTATTCCAAGCTTGGGATCCATGATTGCTCAACAAATTGTTTGGCTTCATATGTTAACTCTGTTTTCAATCACCAGGTTCCAGATGCCACCAGGATGCTGGCTAGGCTTCCCTGGATTGAAGACCCCACCAATGTGTCCTGGAGCTCAGCTTCCCCAGAGTCACACCCTACTAGGGAAAGAGAGAGGCAGACTGGGGGTATGGACCGACCAGTCAACGCCCATGTTCAGCGGGGAAGCAATTACAGAAGCCAGACCTTCTACCTTCTGCATCCCTCAACGACCCTGGGTCCATGCTCCCAGAGGGATAGAGAATGGGAAAGCTATCAGGGGAGGGGGTGGGTTATGGGGATTGGGTGGTGGGAATTGTGTGGAGTTGTACCCCTCCTACCTTATGCTTTTGTTCACTAATCCTTTCTTAAATAAAAAATTTTAAAAAAAATCATAAATACAAAGCAAAAGCAGTGTATTAATATTTTAGTCACATTACTGGAGAGTATTCCTACACCAGCGTACACCAAACTGTGGCCCACATACTTAATGTGTCTCCAACTCTACTTCCCCTTGCCCAGACCCCAAAAATATTTACCTGCAGCCATTTCCTCACCACTCAACAGGAGGGCAGCTGTGACAAAGGGGAAGTCTGAGTTGGAAAGAGACTGCAATCTTAACCACTGCTGTTAAAATATCTTTTACAAATGTTACCAAAGTTTTACTTGAAAAAAAAAAAAATATATATATATATATATATATCCATGTGAACATTCCAAAGCTCTCTCTAGGGCCTTACTTAAAGGCCATTTAGAATCAGAGCATGAAGCTTCAACTTCCTTACTAGCCAGGCTATTTCACCTTCTCTGAAGGAAGGACAGACACGGGTGAGAGGAGCTCCTTTCAATCATTAATTCAGAAGGGCATAGTACTCTCTTGAGTCACTTATTCCTCATAGGCTAATTAAGTGCCTGGCAGTTCCAACAAAACATATTTTAATGAGATCTTTTATTCCTAAAAGAAAACCACATTGACAGTTGAGTAAAATTTATGTGAGTGTCTATTCTTTATCACAAGCAAAGCTGAAGACATTTGCCCGCCCCAATCCCCTTCCAATTGGCTCATTTAGTGAAGTTTCAATTTTGGAGATCACTAAAGTTTATTAATGATTTTCAGGTGTCAACAACTAGATATTTATATTTTCTCAAGTACACACACAGTAATCTATATGTAAGCTTGTAAGAGTATTGTTTTTATTGTTCTGTTATTAAATATTCTTCAAGCACTTGAGGAGGGAAAACTTAAACATATATGAGGAGAGTGGTGGAATGGAGTAGTCCTTTCTAAAACTATGCCAATGGGGAGTCTGTTTGCTATTCAGTTGAAATGCCAGGCAGTATGGCTGCTTCCTCTGTTCCCATGGAAACCTCAGCCTTGCTGAAGTTCAAGTTAATTTCTTACTGCCATCTGCCTGTTGGACTATAGGGTTTTCTCTAGCTAATGTCATGCAGGGGCCTGTTAGGAGAACCAAGTTTACTTAGAAACTCTGGGCTATTTCCCTAAGAGGGTAGGATTGAAAAAAGACCCAGCTGAACCTCAATGCTGAATTAGTTGAAAGATGAAAGGAATTAAAATATATGGTGTAACTTTAAAAACTAAATAAAGCTATGTTTAATGCAGATCGACTAGATGGGATATTAAAGACAGTTTACATTACATTGGACAAGCTGACATCACATTTTATTATTCCCTTACTCCATAAAAAGGACCACGTTTTTCTGTGCTTCTTAAATATGTTGATGATATCAAGAATCAGAGTTCAGAACTGGTGACCCATGAAGCAGCTTTGGTCTACAGACATGGGTTTGTGGCCCACAATGTTTTGAAACAATGCTTGAGTTAGTTGCCAAATTCTTGAAACTAGGAAGCTTCATAAAAAAAGAAACTGTCTCTTGATTTCAACCTTTCTTGAAAACTTAGAAGACTGTGTGTCTGCATTCCCCAAAGTCAAAGCCAGGGCTCAGAAGCAGCTGCCTCCTGGGAGAGGCGAGGTTCTCCTATCTGCCACAGTCCCTTCACTTATTTATTTATTTATTTATTTATTTATTTATTTATTTATTTAGTCTCCAGGAGTATCACTGGGCCTCAGTGGCTGCACTATGAATCCACTGCTCCTGGAGGCTATTTTTTCTCTTTTTGTTGCCCTTGTTGTTTATCGCTGTTGTTGTTATTGTTGTTGTTGCTGTAGTTGTTGTTGGATGGGACAGAGAGAAATCAAAAGAGGAGGGGAAGACAGAGAGAGGGAGAGAAAGATAGACACCTGCAGACCTGCTTCACCACCTGTGAAGTGACACCCTGCAGGTGGAGAGCCGGGGGCTCAAACCAGGATCCTTACGAAGGTTCTTGCGCTTTGTGCCATGTGTGCTTAACCCGCTGCACTACCACCCAGCCCCCAGTCCCTTCACTTCTTAACCCTTCCCATTTGCCTGCTTCATGCCACTGCAGTAGCTTCTTAGACTCCAAGACATTTGCATTCACAACCCCAGCTTCCAATTCACTAAATGCCCATTTCCTAAAGAGTAACATATGCATTGAAAGTCCAGTCATGTGCTAACTCACAGAATGTTTTATTACCCTAACACATAGAGTAGCAAAATAATTATTGATCAGTTTTGTTTGTTTCCATAGCATTAATTTTCCAGCACCAATTACTTAATTTAAATAATTTGCAGTACTGTCAGTCATTTATCAGCAAGACAGAAGATTGTAAGCATGCAGGCCTCTCTGTTCCCCACCTAAGAATAGTTATTTAAAATAATCATATGAGCGCTGGGGAGATAGTATAATGGTTATGCAAAAAACTTTCATGTCTGGAGGGCTGGGTGGTGGCACAGCCGGTTAAGCACACATAGTACGAAGTACAAGATCCTCTTTTGAGACCCCTGCTCCCCACCTGCAGGGGGATCATTTTACAAGTGGTAAAGCAGGTCTGCAGGTATTTCTCTGTTCTTGCCCTCTCTATGTCCCCCTCCCCTCTCAATTTCTCTCTGTCCTATCTAATAAAAATGAAAAATGGCCACCAGAAGCAGTGGATTCGTAGTACAAGCACCAAGCCCAATGATAACCCAGAAGGCAAAAAAAAAAAAAAAAAAAAAAGACTTTCATGTCTGAAGTTCTGAAGTTCCAGGTCCAATCCTCAATACCACCATAAGCCAGAGCTGAACAGTGCTCTGGACACACACACACACACACACACACACTCTCTCTCTCTCTCTCTCTCTTCTTTCCAACCCCCTCTCTCTCCCTCTCCTACTTTCTGTACGCTCTTAAAAAAATACAATAACAATAATACAATAATAATCTTCTGTCATACTAGCAAAATAGCTCACTTGAATAGCGTACTGGTTAAAAAAAATAGTGTACTGGCTTTCC
The DNA here is from genome assembly GCF_950295315.1 of Erinaceus europaeus. Taxonomy (NCBI): domain Eukaryota; kingdom Metazoa; phylum Chordata; class Mammalia; order Eulipotyphla; family Erinaceidae; genus Erinaceus; species Erinaceus europaeus. The sequence continues at coordinate 153,285,537 of NC_080164.1, forward strand.
ATGTGTGTGACCCAGATTTGAGCCCAATCCCACCACAATGAAGGAAGCTTCAGTTCTATAGTCTCTAAATATATATATATATATATATATATATATATATATATATATATATATATATATATATAACAATCATGACATTTTGGTGGTGGGTGTGGTATGTGGTATGAAACTATATCTTTATAATTTTGGGCAACACTATTAAATCACTAATGAAATAGAAAAAAAAAACCATTTGTGTTTGTTGTTTGTTTACTAAGTGACAGATACTATGCTTTGCAGTTATTTCATATCAACTTACTATATAAGACTTTCTGTTTAATAGATGAGAACACTGACATTTGGTAGGATCAATACTTAGCTCAGAGTCATCTAGTTTTATTTATTTATTCTAGTTTGCATACTCTAGTTTTATTCAATTATTTGATTCTAGTGCACATTAAGTTACTACTGCTTATTTATTCTATCACTGGAATGCATTCATATGGACTTTAAATCCCTATTTCCATATTTTGATGTCAATTTCCGAGTTTAGTTAGATGACCAGTAGAGTGGCTCAGTGTATAGAACATACTCAGAAGGAAAAGGAATTTATTTTGTTGTTGTTAACCAGAGAACTGCTCAGTTCTGTCTTATGGTGCTGCTGAGCACTGAACCAGGGACCCTGGAATACCAGGTACAAATGATTTCTGCATAACCATTCTGCTATCTCCCCAGCACAGGACAAGAAAATTTATAACAGCCCCTTGCTTCAATTAATATAGAATTTCAGTGAGAAGTGTGATTGTTTTAGCATATTTCACTGCCCACCCTACCCACAAACAAATGAACATGCTATTATATGTAGCATGGTATGTGCTATTTTAGAGAGAGAAAGAAGCATGATGGTGCATAGAATTGAAGCAGATATTAATGAGGAGAAAAAAATTGCACAAAGATGGGGAGCTTCAGGAAAACTAGAAGTAGTTGGCATGAGAAAGGAGGCATTTCACAAGAGGATTAGTACAGTAAGATAATACTCTGAAATATCAGCAGATATTTTTTTAAACAATACAGGTGTGACTAGGCAGGTGGGGACCACACAGTGTTGCAGAACAATGCCTGTGCCCCAAAGAGGGCCTCACAGTTGGCCAGAGCACTGGCAGAATGGAAACGCTTTCTTGGATAGGAATAAAGGATATCTTTTCTACCTTTATTCTACAGGGGCAGATGACCAGAGGGCCTTCTCATTCCAGAAGATAGGAGTGTGAAAAGAAAAATGACATCACCAGTCACTTTGGATCCCCCCAAAAATGCACACTGATATTGAGTCCCAGTGCCTTCACACTTAGTTCTCAGAATGTTGGCTGTGATCCCAAAGAGAAGTGTGTAGACCCAAGATTAAGTTTCCATCTCTCCAGCGAAATGAGGACTCAGGAGCTAAGAAAAGAGGTTGAGAATAGAAAATAGAGGGTTTCACATACCTGAGCTGTGAGAGGAGCATCAGAGAAATCACTAATGATCTAAGAAACCCAAATTATTACAAAAGCTTTTTTATTTTGCCTAACAGAGTGAAAGACACCAACTATGTCAGTCATTTCCAGTGTGTGAGACTAGAGGGGAACAGCTATTCACAAATGCTACTAGGAGAAGAATAAACCAATATAAACACCCTTGGGTGCATCTCAGCTCTATGTATCAATTCTAAGAGAATCCTTGACTGTGCACTCAATATATAAAGAATGTTCATTTTAGTGTTGTAAATAATGATGACTGATTATAGCGACATACCTGTCCAGTAATAGACTATTCACTAAATACAATAAATCCTTCTCTCCATTGTTACCGGTCATTTCTATCAGGAACAACAAAATACACCCCTTTGTGTGCCCCCATAGGACCTTGCCCTCAACTTGGATCAACATTGGTAGAGAATGTTCCATCCTCCAAAGGGAGGCTAGACAACATACTCAATGCTACACGTGAGGAAGATGTGTCGATATTGGGGTAGCTTGGAATGTTCCTACTCATGATCACAGAATGTGAGCTTAGATCTACAGGGATGCAGAGGTCACACAGGCTCCTAAGCTAATTATGGGCCCCAGATCACATCAAATCAATAGGGTTTACAGTCAACAATATTTATACCCCTTTCCCATATTAGGGAGCTACTGTCTTCCCTGACCCAGCTTTCTGGTCCTTTTTCCAGCCATGACATCATCTCCCCAGACATCATCTCCCCAGACAATAATTAGGATCCACCTGCATATCAGATTTCAGGCTAAGACAGAAAAAAAAACAAAACACTATTATAGCTACAGGCTCTTGGAAATATAACTAAAATATGCCTACTAGCTATCTACAAAATGGAGGACCCCCCCAACACTCCATCTGCACTATTCCAGCCTTTAGGTCCATAATTGTTCAACAATTTGTTTGGCTTTGTATGTTAACTCTCTTTTCAGCCACCAGGTTCCAGATGCTAGCATGATGCCGACAACCCTACCAATTGCCTTGGAGCTTCACTTCCTCAGAGCCCTTCCCCACTAGGGAAAGAGAGAGACAGGCTGGGAGTATGGATAGACCTGTCAACGCCCATGTTCAGCAGGGAAGCAATTACAGAAGCCAGACCTTCAACCTTCTGCATCCCACAATGACCTTGGGTCCACACTACCAGAGAGTTAAAGAATAGGAAAGCTATCAGGGGAGGGGATGGGATACGGAGTTCTAGTGGTGGGAATTGTGCGAAGTTGTAGCCCTCTTATCCTATGGTTTGTCAATGTTTCCTTTTTATAAATAAGAAATTTTTAAAAAAGGAAAAAATTTGTGAGGCTATATCCCAACATGTTAACAGCAATGATTTTTTTATTAATATGATTGCTAATAACTACAATTTTATTTCCATTTGACTTCACTTATCTTCTAATTATTTTATAAGGCATTACCATTTAAAAAATTATCATTGCCAGGGCTTGCATGCACTGAGCTGATTTTTTTTTTAGTTAAAAAGAGAAAGATGGAGTGGGTGAGGGGCCAGACACTGCAGCACCAAGCACCAAGCATGCTCTGATAGTCTAGGAGAGGATCCTTCATTGTTGGCCTTGGACTCTCTAGGAGGTCCTGTCCTTCCTTAGCTCATGACAGTGAATTTCCAGTATCTACTTTGACTTCATATGCCCTTTAGCCAGTTTGTGTCTCTTCTTTCTCGTATATGAATACTAGTCTTAAGATTTAGGACTCATTCTAAATAAGGGACCTTCTTGCCACAAGATCTTTCACCTAGTTATCTCTGAAGAAAAAAAAATACATATATATATATATATATATCCAAATATGGACACATTTATAGGTATTGGAGGTTAAAACTTTTTCTGGGGGGAGACATAATTTTATTCACTACTATGTAAAACCTACATATGATTTTTCTTGTGTAGATAAGGATCTAATTACTGACTCACCCTGGCTGCTGGCCTTTCCTGCCCAGAACTGCTCATTCTGAGAAATGAGAACGGCTAGAAAGATGGTCACCCTCTCAGCCAATGCACAACAGGTTGGTGGAGACCTTGGAGCTAAACCATTCCTAGAGGAACAGGGCCCAGAGATCAGGGCTTGTGTATGTAACAGAGGAGTTTTCTCTGCCAACTATTAAAAATCCTCTGCACATTTGGTAAAATTTTTTAAAGTAATAAATACATAAAACAAGGCTTTTACAAAAAGAAAAAAAAAGAGAGAGAGAAAGTAACTTTTCAGCTAACCATAACCATCACTAACATTTACTGAGAAGGGCAACATGCTTAACATTTCAGAAGCACTCTCTCCACCAAGTTAGAAAATTACTTTTCCTGTCCACCCCTCTGCCTCCCATCAGCTACACAAATATCCAGTTTCCATTCCAGTAAGGAAAGAAGCATTTCAGAATTCCTGCCAGTGAATAGAGCAACTGCTTTCACAAGTGAGGAGGAATTGCCACACCTAGTATGACCTGTTTGGCCACTTTTTGAAGCTGGACAGCTAGATTTACATCAGTTATAATGTCAATATGATCTGTAAATCTCAGCCAATACCAGGCTCTTTTTGAAGCAAAGAACCTCTCTCTGTTTCCCAACTTACAGCAAATGCCTGTGTCAAACTTGATCATCTGAATCACATTACTTTTTTCCAATATTTTCCCTAATATTTTATTATGAAAATGTTCACACATAGTACAGTATTGAAAGAACCTTATAAAAGATACCCACATACTCATTGCCTATCCTGTATTAACATTTTACTATCATTGACTTCCTCTCTAGTTATGCATCCGTCTAACCTACCCATCCATAAATTCATCTCGTATTTTCATTCCCCCTGAGTCTTTCAGCATGTATGTCACAATGTTACTAAACTAAACCAGAACAGGTTTCTTTGGTGGCAGGCAGATCTCTAAAAAAAAAAAGGAGGGAATAGGAAATAGCTCAGCTATAGAGCGCAGGACTGAATCCATGAGGTGGCAGGCTAGATATCCCATACCACAAATGCCAAAGTAGACTCAGGGTCTGTATCTCTGTCTCTCTACTGCCCTCACTAAATAGAAAGGACATATAGGGCTGGGGAGATATCTCAGTAATAGAGCATAGGACTTGCAAGTCTGAGACCATGCCACTCCCAGGTTCTGTCCTCTGCACCTAATAGACCAGAGATGAGCAGTGCTGTCTCTCTCTCACACTCACTAAAATAAATAATTTTTAATTAATACTAAATAAATATTTAAGAAAGAAGGAAGAAGTTGCCTAAGCATGCTCAGTTGCTTCTTCCCCACTGCTACTTAAGCCAAGCACTCCTCCTGGCAGGAAGTGGCAAGAGAATCCAAGAGTGTGACAGAGATCTCTCTCCACTAGAAGCAGAAGAGCTGGAGGTGGGGTGGGGTCCTTTACAAAGAATATGCTGAGTAATTTAATGGATGAGCATCTTCAATTGTACCCAGATAATAAATACAATCGTTTATTTTCATTCCTAATGCTTTTACCACGCCAACATGTAGACTTCAGGAATTCTAATGTCTTCCAGTTTTCACAGTTCTGACTGTAGCCATATCTGCTACTTTTTGCTTTTATTTGCCCATTACTCTCATCTTGTCACACTCCAAAAGTTCATTCCCTGTACAAAAAGGATGATGATGGGACATCACAGTGAATTTAGATGTCAATAGTTCCTGGATCAGGAAGGAAGAGATAATAATTTCCTTCCAACTCCAGACTGAAAAATTCCAAGGAAGAATTAAACTTGGTCCAGTTTAGATGGCATTCCTGTCATGAGCCAATCACTAGGTCCAAGAGGACAGGGTCTGGTTTGAGTCATGTGTCAACCCATGTGCCCAAAGTAAAAAAGTCCATCATAGAAAGAAACTTGGGGGTACAAACCCTCAGCAGGAACACAAAAGGTATTCCAGTAGTCTAACTCATTTATTTATATACCTATTATGTCAATGTTCACTTCACTCATAAATTTTGGTTAAAAAGAAAGAAAGAAAAAGAAACTACTGTTGATGCAATACTGCAAAACCCTCTTTTTATAAAAAACATATTTTTATAGGATGACATGGGGGAAAATGACTTCTAAGGGTTTATTTAGACTAAATAAATGATTAATGAAAGATAAGCATGCATTCATATGAAGTAAAATTCATAGCTTTTACTAAGAGAGATCATAAGTTTTTTTGTTCTTGAATTTTTGGTTGAGTAAACTAGAAACTTTAAGGGTGAGTTCAAATGCCTAAGTAATTTGGTATGGGGGGGGCGGGATAAACTGTTTAACCTCAATTTAACCTTTTGTAAAGTGTTTATTTAAACAGTCTGTCAATGTTGATATGATTCACCGAAGAATGTAACCCAGGTTATGTATAGCTAGATGTAGTTTATTTACAAATCTGTAGAACTTCGGTTGCTTCTATAACAAACTTTAAGAAAATAAACTGAATGTGCCATTGCTTTAATCAAATAGTATCAACATATGAAAGTAAAAAAAAAAAATTGAAACAGTTCTGATCCTTAACAATTTTGTGTTTCCAACTCAAAAATCTTAACAGTAGTGTAATAAACAGGTATCAGAACAAATAGCACAATTTCAATATCCCTTACATCGAAATCTTAAACTATCCTCCAACTTTAGTGTCAATAATTAATACACTCTATCAAACTAAAAATCAAACCTACCAAGAAAACAATTTTCTTTTGCAGAAATGGTAGTATTCTCTTGTGACTGTATTAGCAAAACTGAAGTCCTGGAAATCCTTATCTTTCCCAGAACATGGGTTTTTAAAATCTCAAATGCCATGATTTTTATTTTCCTCAAAGAACCAGAGCTAAATCCTAAAAGCAACTGGAACATGTGTAAAAGTTTACTTTAGAATGTAATCAAAGAAAGGAACTATCTGATAACTCCCATGTAAGGCTCCTTCATTAGTTATTCAGCTTAAATTATTTTTAAAGACACCAAGCAGATTCTACTTGATCCTAAACCAAATGCCCAAGGGACTGCCCAGCCAAATGTTGGGGTGCTCCCTCCCCAGGCCCACCTCTCCCTCCCCTCACAGATACACACACAATGATTTGACCTTCTCTTGGATCCTTCCAGTGAATGTCTGTGCTGCTCTTGCTTCACAGACAGGCTTTGTCCCAAGGGACATTCTGCCTGTTGGCCCAAAGAACCGGGGTGGGGTTTCCCCCTTAACACAGTTAGCCTGCTTCTGTAGAACCTCTGGAAAGAAAGATAGTTGAATTGGACAGTTGAAACATAACAGGAAAGCAGTTCCTCTAGGCTCCTGTGCCAGGAAATAGCTTTAAGTGCCAAGACTATGACTCCAGTGCCAAGACCACAATCATATAGAGCTTGACATTATGTGTTTAAGTCTACTGCTACTAAAGGACTAATACTGAGTAGAAAAGCATGATGTCTAAAGTGTATCCTGCTCAGCAGACACTCCCAGAAAACACAAAAACCTTTGTCCTGGTTTGGATCATAAAGTGGACAAAGACATCCACTCATAATTCTCTTCTCATTCTGGACAAATCAATCTTGGGGGGATCACTGAGGAGATTAGAGGCAGTCTATTCAGCCCAATATTTTGTTTTTTAGAATGGAAACTAATGTTTTAAGGGACAGTGTAGTTGTGCTTCATGGTGTAAAGCCCAAAAGTTATTGATGGATTCCAAATATCTCTAACTACCCTAAAGATTATTAATCTTAAGTCTTATTTAAAAAATCACCTTTTAGTATAGTAGAGTACCAGGGGTCAAATCTAGGGCATCACACATGTAAGGCACACTCTGTACCACTGAGTCACATCCCCAGTCCCAACATTTTTCTCCCTGACTTCAGCCAAATCAGCTGTATAATACATGCAGAGTTATGCCTTAGCATTCAAGAAGTTAACTCCTGAACTTCCTACTTGTCTTACTTTCTCCTCCTTCTTCTCAATTCCCTTTGGACATCCTTCAACACATTTTTTGGTTTAACCTTTCCAGCTTAGTACACTCATGACTATCTCTTCTGGATTCTGACCCAAAGTTTTATTCCTTGCTTTGTTAATTCCTATGTCCTGACAGTTCTCTAACCAAACAGGATGTTAGGTGACATCTTCTATATTTATATCATCATCTCACCCAAGTAAATCACACTGGGTATATCCTAGCCTTCTAGGAAAAATCTAGTGGGTAATGCAGTCCTTAGGCTAACTACTTCTCCCCTTTTAAAAGTACTTGGTTTAGAACATAATGGTTGTGCAAAAGATTTCTTTTCTCTCTTTCTTTCTTTCTTTTTTTTTTTTTTTTCCTCCTGGGTTATTGCTGGTGCTCAGTGCCTGCACTACAAATCCACTGCTCCTGGAGGCTATTTTTTCCCCTTTTTGTTGCCCTTTTTATTGTTTATTGTTGTTGTTGCTATTATTATTGTTGTTGTTATTGGTGTCGTTGTTGCTGGATAGGACAGAGAGAAATCGAGAGAATAGGGGAAGACAGAGAGGGGGGAGAGAAAGACACCTGCAGACCTGCTTCACCACTTGTGAATCGACCCCCTGCAGGTGGAGAGCCGGGGGCTCGAACCAGGATCCTTATGCCGGTCATTATGCTTAACCCCCTGTGCTTCCACCCAGTCCCCATGCAAAAGATTTCTATATTTAAGGCTTTGAAATCCCAGGTTCAGATCCCAACACTACCATAAGCCAAAGCTGAGCAATACTCTGGTATAGAAAAATAAAATTATAAAACAATGTAAATGTAATAAAAAAAAAAAACTACTTGGTTCAAGCATCTAAGCCAGTAGTTTCCAACCTGCGCATTGCAATGAAGTGGGAAATTTAAAGGCCTTCATCTTACCACAGAGCCTAGCTTAATGAATACAGAGTGCCCAGGAATTCTTCAAAAGTTCAAAGTTGAGAATACCTAGATTTCAAACACCCATTTAAGTTAAGCTTAATCCACATCTGCCTTTACAGACTGAAAAGCTTAAGGTTTTAAGTATAACTTCTTGTATAATCCTTCTCTCCTTTTGATTATTATAACTGCTGCTCTCAAATCTCTAACGTTTGTGATGTTAATTTGAACAGGTAAAAAGAAGAATTGATACCATTTGCAGACCCAGCCATTCTATAGGAAATGCATGGAAGCAATCATTGTGTAAGCCTCTCAAGGAAGAGACATGCCTTATCCATCTTTGTAAATCCACACCACGGTACTTTGATCAAAGTGGTCCCCTAATGTATATTTAGGAGGAATGGTAGACTACCTGTATATAGAATCTGTTTCTAGTTTTTAAAATATTTGTAATATATATGATGTGCACGTCATTGAAACATAGTTTTAGAGGGAGCAATCATATATTTTCAACTATCTCATTTATTTTTAGCAGCTTTCCTGGGACATAAATCACATATAGTATAATACACCTGTTTGGGCTAGGGAGATAGCATAACAGTTATGCAAAGACTTCCATGCCTCAGGCTCTAAGGTGCCAGGTTCAATCCCCAGCACCACCATAAACCAAAGCTGAGAAGTACTCTATATCTTTCTCTTTGTCTCATGCTTTCATTAAAAAAATAATAATAAATAATTAAATTTGAAATATTTATACCCTACTTGCTTAAAGTGTGTGATTTAATGGTTCCTCATATATTCAGAGTTAAACAATCAACTCCACAATTTTAAATTATTTTTATTATTTATTTATTTTTAACTTTAAAAATTATTTATTATTGGACAGAGACAGAGAGAAGTTGAGAAGGGAGAGGGAGATAGAGAGGGAAAGAGACAGAGAGAGAGACACCTGCAGCATGGTTCTGTACTTGTGAACCTTTCCCCCTGCGGGTGGGGACCAGGGGCTTGAACCCTGGGTCCTTGAATATTGTAACGTGAACACATAACCAGGTGTGCCACCACCTGGCCCAATTACACAATTTTAAAATAAATATTTTATCTATTTATTTGAGAGAGAGAGAGAGAGATCCCAGACCACTGATCAACTCTGACTTGTGGTGGTTCTGGCAATGGAAAATGTGGGACCTCAGAGCCTCAGGCATGAAAGTCTTTTGCATAACCATATGCTGTTTCTCCAGCCAAGATAATTTTCTACCAGCTTAACAAAGCACAAGTTTAAATTTTAAATGAAGCTCTATTTTCAAAAAATATAATCTTGAATCATGCTCTGAGATCTCACAGTATATATCATTAGAAGAAAAAGACTAAGGAAGTCAAATGTCCAATATTTTGTTTTTCCTCTCATACACCCATGGTCACTTAGTTTGTTTCCAACATCTTGGCTATTGAAATAATGCTGCATTGTATAAAGGGGTGAATATATCTTTTCTTTTTTTTTAAATTTATTTATTCCCTTTTGTTGCCCTTGTTGTTTTTTTATTGTTGTAGTTATTATTGTTGTTGTCATTGTTGGATAGGACAGAGAGAAATGGAGAGAGGAGGGGGAAGACAGAGAGGAGGAGAGAAAGATAGACACCTGCAGACCTGCTTCACCGCCTGTGAAGCGACTCCCCTCCAGGTGGGGAGCCAGGGTTCGAACCGGGATCCTTATGCCTGTCCTTGTGCTTTGCGCCACGTGCGCTTAACCCGCTATGCTACCGCCCAACTCCCGAATATATCTTTTCAAGTTAATGTTTTCATTTTCTAAAAAAAAAAAAAGCTCAAAACTGCAGTTAAAGGTTTCTTTTTCTTTTCTTTTCTTTTTTTTTTTTTTTTTTAAGATTTTATTTATTTATGAGAAAGATAGGAGGAGAGAGAAAGAACCAGACATCACTCTGGCACATGCGCTGCCAGGGAGCAAACTCGGGACCTTAGGCTTGAAAGTTCAAAGTTTTACCACTGCGCCACCTCCCGGACCACAGTTAAAGGTTTCTAAGGCAGTTCTATTTTTGAATTCTTTGAGAAAAATTCATACTGTTTACCATAGTGACTGCATTGCCTTACATTCCTCCCAGTGGTGCACAGGGGTTCTTTTCTCCACATCCTCACAAACAAGTTTTTTTAAACTTCTTTGTTTGTTTGTTTTTATTTGTTTGTTTGTTTATTATATGTGTGAGAGGGAGAGATAGAAAACCACAGCATCACTCTGACACTTGCAGAGCCAGGGATCAAACTCAGGATTCAGGCTTGAGAATCCACCACTCAGGAGCCATCTACTGGGCCATTTCTAAGGCCTAAGCAAGTTAATTCTGAAGGCCTATTAGTGCTAATGAGTGTTTTTCTAATAATTTTATTTCTTTTTTTTATTAAGAAATCTCATTTATTTGTTAATTTATTATGGAAATAGAAGGAGAGAGAGAGAAAAAGGGAGCCAGATGCCACTCTGGTACATGTGTTGCTGGGGATCAAACTCAGGACCGCAAACTTAAGAATTCAAAAATTTGGAAGCTAGGCGGTAGCTAAGCGGGTTGAGTGCACATGGTGTGAAGCACAAGCAGTGGCATAAAGATCCTGGTTCAAGCCCATGGCTCCCCACCTGCAAAGGGGTTGCTTCACAAGTGGTGAAACAGATCTGCAGGTGTCTTTCTCTCCCCCTCTCTGTCTTCCCTCCCTCTCTATCCTATCTAATAACAACAACAACAATAAACAATAAGGGCAACAAAAGGGAAATAATAGCCTCCAGGAGCAGTGGATTCATAATACAGGCACCAAGCCCCAGCAATAATCCTGGAGGAAAAAAAAATCCAAAAATTTAACCACTGCACCACCTCCTAGACCATTTTTTCTAATCATTATCACAATACTTTTTCACTGACTCATAATTTATTATTTATATGAGTTTTATTTCTTTTTCAGTATTTTATTTTATTTATTTGTTTAATGCAGAAAAATTGAGAGGGAAGGGCAAGATAGTAGGAGGGGTGCGGGGAGATACCTGCAGCCGTGCTTCACCACTTGTGAAGCTTTCCCCCTGCAGGTAGGAGCAGGGGCTTGAACCCTGGTACTTGGGCACTGTAATGCATGCACTTAACCAGGTGTGCCACTGTCTGGTCCTGGAAAATAAGGTTCTTGAGAGACCGTTGAGGAATCCAACCTGCTAGGATGTTAGGTCTGCTGGGGGCACAACATTTAGGACAAGACCAAGTGGTTGTTTGGAATAACCCAGCTGAAGGAAGGAGGAAAGGAGAAGAAAGATCTCTTGGACTTTTTAATCAGATGAAAACAATTACAAATAAGTAATTCCTCAAACCTCATAGATCACTCCACTGAATAAGTAGAGTTTAAATACTCTTGGCAGTGGATCAAGAGTTTCAGGGATGTTGTGTTGGAAATTAAATCAAGACTGAGGTAAAAGTGCTTCATACTGAGATGAAAGTCTTAGTTGATGAGATGAGTAATTCTCCAGGTATTCCTCCACACTCTTGAAATAAAATACTTTGTATAAGGCAACTGGAGAAAATGTGTAGGGATTTGAAGGTCAAAGTTATAACAGTTTATCATTTGCTAGAAATCTCTTGATTGCATTAGGCAGCTTCTTCTTTATTTTTCATCCCTCATAAGAACATTTATAAAATAAAACATGTAAGGGGGTGGGAGTTAGCTCATGAGGACCCAAGTTTGAGCCCCTATGGTGGAGCAGTTTTATGCTGTAGTGGGGGCCAGGAGATAGCTCATCTGGTAGAGTAAGTACTTTACTATGTGTGAGGACTTGGGTCTAAGCCCAAGCCCCCAGCACCACCAAGGATCATCATATATGGCAAGTACTGTGGTATCTTTCCTCTCTGTGTTTCTCCCTCTTTCTCATGGTCTCTCTCTTCCCCTTTGTGTCTGTAACTTAAAGTCAAAATAAAAATTTAAAAAAAGTCTTCAGGGAGTGGTAGAATCACATAGGTGTGAAACCCAGTGCACACACACACACACACCTCACACTCAGGAACAAGAACTCAAATAATAAACAATAAGCACAATGAAATGTATGTTAAAAGTTTTAAAGCACCATGCAAAAAAGGTAAAGGTACGGAAGAAAAATCTGGTTGTAGTGTTCACACAGTGAGAAAATAGGATTTCAAGGAAAACATGAAAGAAGTAAGGAGAAGAGCCAAGTAGACACCTGGGGAAGAGGTTCCTGGGTGAGGAAACAACTAAAGCAGATTGATTTAAAGACAGGAAGGTACCTGAGTGGCTTCAAGAACAGCAAAAGGGTCAGCGTGGCTGGAATGGAATAAACAGGAGAGCCGATAATAAGGTCAATAAACACATGACATGAATAAGTAAAAAAACATACTTGTTCTTGAAATTTCCATTAAAGGAGTTCTCCCAAACTTACATATTTTCCCATAGGTGAGAAGAACTGAGTCATCCAACTCACAAAGTAATCTCATGTATATTAAGGGGCAACTTGAGAATCCATTGACTCCTCTTATTACCAAAGAGGAAATACTTCCTGGCAGTGTCAAGAGACAGCATGTGTGTCCTCTTAATCATAAGTCCCCAGACCCCTCCTGGCCTGGATTCACACAGCAGAGTCTGAAGTTAAGATAAAGTGGATTTTCTGGCTCCAGTCACAAGCCAGTGATGCTGACAGACCACTCCACCTTCAAGGCTGATGTGATGGGAACTAAAGTGCCACAGAGGAGCCAGGAGGCATTCAAAGAGGCCAAACGGCACTATCTTCCACTCAGCACGTTGAGCAGATGGAGGCAGTTGAGAAAATAGATGATTTGTGCACAGATGATGTCCTCTCAATGAAATGCAGTCTCTGGAAAGTTTACTAATGGTATACATCAGTAGTTTCCAAAGATCACTGCAGAATCAGTTGTGAGAGGCTTGAACTCTCTAGGAATCCCCTCCCACATTTTTTTTAACATATCAATTCTTGGAGCCCAGCTCTGGAGGGTCTGAATCAGTAGATGAGTGGATGTTTTTATACTGATATTTATTTTCCTTTGATTACAAAGTTCAGAAGACAAAGAACTGTATTCATCAACAAATATCCATCTGTAGCAGAAGTTTCTCAAGTTGCAATGCCTATACATCACATTTTCTCCAGAATGGAGTCCACCAAAGACCTTGTCACACCATGCTCCCCAGAGGCAGTTTTTGAAAAGGCCCCTAGTGAGTTTCATGGTAAAATTTCATCCTCACTTACCTTGGCCAATCAGTACTTGGTACAGCTGATTAGTTATGCTCCTGGCCTTGGGTTCATCAAAAGCAATCGTAAATCTATTCCTATGTCATAAAACAATTAGAGCAGTTGCTCCTTCTCATGACTGTAGATTGAGAAATTGAAGCCCAGTCAAGCTACCATGTGACAGTTCACTTGTTACTACAAATACTTCATTCAGGACTTCAGAAGCATCATTGTTAAAAAGCACTTGAGTCCCACTTCCCAGTTGTCCCTTGGGTCTCGAAATATGTAAAAGTGTGGGCTAGACTCCCTCCAGTCTGCTTTGTGGAAACAAGGTACTCAGTGAGTGAAGTTGTGAGTGATGTGAAGTCTGCCCAGAGGTGATGGGTCAAATTTCAATCTTTGGCTTGCCAGAGTGATTACATTTTCTTCTCAATGAATTGTAGCACTGAGTGGCTCCCCTAAGAAATTCTGAGTGGCCAAGTCTGGGAACTACTGCTATAGTATTCTAATAACAATGTTTTCATTTGATCAAGGGACATCTTTTTCCAGGGATAATATATTGGCAAAGAGGGTTTTAATTGTTTTCAGGAATGCATCACATTTGTAGCTTTATCTCCTGAGCAGAAATGTAAGGGAACAAACAATAAATATCCAGTTTCAATGGAAATGAGAGACCAAGTAAAACAGGACAGGATGATACTTGGGAATTCCCTATTCTTTATCCCTCTGGGAGTATGATGAAGCAGACACCAAACCAGGAATCCCCAGTTGATCTGGGGCAGGGGCAAGAAAAGAGGCCATTTGTCACATGGAAACAACCCAGGTGTCCAACAACAGATGAGTGGCTGAGAAAGTTGTGGTATATATACACAATGGATTACTATACAACTATTAAAAATGGTGAATTCACCTTCTTCATCCCATCTTTGATGGAACTTGGAGAAATTATGTTGAAATAATTATGTGGATGACCTCACTTCTAGACAGAAGTTGAAAAATACTACCATGACATCAGCCTGCCTTCCCTGGGCAGACAACCCCACCAATGTGTTCTGGTATCCCACATCCCCAGAACCCCATCCCACTAGGGAAAGGTAGAGACAGGCTGGGAGTATGAATCAACCTGTCAACACTCATGTCTAGTGGAAAAGCAATTATAGAAGCCAGACCTCCAACCTTCTGTGCCCCTTGAAGATCTTTGGTCTATACTCCCAGAGGGATAAAGAATAGGGAAACTTCCAATAGAGGGGATGGGATATAGGATGCTGGTAGCGGGAATTGTATGCATTGTACCCATCTTTTTTTTTAATATTTATTTATTCCCTTTTGTTGCCCTTGTTGTTTTATTGTTGTAGTTATTGTTGTTGTTATTGATGTCATCATTGTTGGATAGGACAGAGAGAAATGGAGAAAGGAGGGGAAGACAGAGAAGAAGAGAGAAAGATAGACACCTGCAGACCTGCTTCACTGCCTGTGAAGCGACTCCCCTGCAGGTGGGGAGCCGGGAGCTCCAACCTGGATCCTTACTCCAGTTCTTATGCCACGTGCACTTAACCCGCTGAGCTACCGCCCAGCTCCCGAATTATACCTATCTTATCCCATAATCTTGTTGATAATTTTAATCACCAATATTAACTTTAAAAAAAAGGTTGCAAACAAGAAAACACAAAGCAGAACTTGAACTGGGTTTAGTGCACTGCACCTAAGGACTCTAGGGTGGAGGGGGGAAGGTTGAGGTACTAGAACGTGATGTCATAGAACCTAGAGGGGGTTGAATTGCTATGTGGAAAACTAAGGAATGTTATACATGTACAAACTACTGTATTTTATTTTTTGTTACTGTATTTTATTGTTAACTGTAAACCATTAATCTCCGCAATAAAAAAGAGTCTATTTGTCTTACTCTCCAACCAGCAATCACCCTTCATAACAGTCAGTGCTTATCTCCTCTTTGTTCTGGTATTTCTAACAAAGAAGCTGGGATGCATTGGATCGACCTTCCCGTGGTGCATCTCGTGAGTACCCATTCATTGGGAAAACTGACGATCCTTCCTAGCTGACTGAATCCACATGGATCCCAGTCACTTTCAAAGCCAGCAACAAGCAGCTCCTGACAGCTTTCAAGCTGTTGGTCCTGCTCTTTGAGTCCTCCAACTTAATGTCGAGGGGCTGTCCTTTGCCAAACGCGTTCTTATTGGTCAATTGGCGATACAGCATCAGGCAGATGTTATCTGCCTACAAGAAACACATATAGCAGTCGATGAAGCTGCTCGATTCACCATCAGTGGATTCGATTTAATATGCTGTAATCTCCATCATAAACATGGCCGAGCCATCTACGCCAAATCGTGTCTTGCGGACGTTTACCATACGGCCTCTTCGACCTTCTACGACTCCATTACTGTTGGATCTATTCAGCTCGTCAACGTATATAAGCCTCCCAGTGCCTCATGGGATAACGAGGTCCTGCCTAGCCCGAATCACCCAGCCGTTTACGTTGGAGACTTTAATAGTCATCATCAAGACTGGGGATATTCCTCCACTCGTGCTGACAGCTCTATCTTAGCCGACTGGGCTTCAGCGAATGACCTCTCCCTATTATATGATCCCAAACAACCAGGCTCTTTTCACAGTGCTAGATGGAATAAAGACTCGTCACCAGACCTGTGCTGGATTAGCACAGTCAACGGCCAAGCCTTTCCCGCTACAAGACAAGTTCTCAAGATCTTCCCGCACAGTCATCACCACCCAGCTATCATCCACATTGGTCTCCAGCTCCCACTGATTCTGTGCTCGGAGAAACTAAGATGGAACTTTCGGAAAGCAAACTGGCGTCTGTTCAGTGATCTTACCAACAAATCTATTCCTGCAATTCCAATTAACTCTACCCCTCTGAAGATTCCTACAGGCGCTTCCGCCAAGCCATCTTCAAAGCAGCTTCCCAAGCCATTCCTCGTGGGAGATGTGCTAACTATACGCCTTGTCTTGATGCTGAATGCGAGCAACTACTAAAGCAGTATGATGAGTCGGGCGACCCAGATGTGGCTGACCATCTCATTGCCTCCCTGGATGCAGCACGCCAAGCCCGCTGGCAACAACTCATGGAAAGTCTGAACTTCACCCACTCAAGTAGGAAGGCCTGGAAGCTTCTTCACAGACTGGGTGCTGGTAGCCAACCCCCTCCCGTCTCCCATCCTCCCGTATCTCCAAACTCAGTGGCCAGTCACCTAACTCAGGTTGGACGTGCTAAGATCGACCCAGTCTGGAAAAGAGAAATTTCCCATGAGTGGTCATCCCACTTCCGGTTATCTTGTCCATCTCCAAAACTCTCTCCCTTTACACTGTCTGAACTGGAAGACACTTTGAAGAGGGTTAAACCGGGAACAGCTGCTGGCTATGATAACATCACCCCAGAACTCATTCTTAACCTGGGCCCCGCGGCAAAGAAGTGGCTCGCTTCATTCCTGTCCCACATCTTGGAATCTGAGTCTATGCCCAAAGTTTGGCGTCGTGCGAAGATTATAGCGGTTTTGAAACCAAAGAAAGACCCAACACTGGCTGCCAGCTATAGACCAATTTCTCTCCTCTCCATGTGTTACAAACTCCTTGAGAGGCTGCTTCTGTCACGTATTTCTCATATTACAGAGAAATTCCTATCACCCGCCCAGGCTGGTTTCCGCCCAGGAAGATCTACCTGCGAACAAGCCCTGGCCCTCTCAACTTACATTGAGAATGGATTCCAGAAGAATTTAAAGACGGGTGCTGTCTTTGTTGATCTCACAGCAGCCTATGACACGGTCTGGCACCGTGGTCTCCTGGTCAAGATCTCAAGATGCCTGCCTCCATGGGTGGCCAACACTAAATCGTTTCTTCTCCAAAAAAGAAGATTCCGGGTACATCTGGGTGACAAGTCTAGCAGATGGAGACTTGTCTCAAGTGGCCTCCCCCAGGGCTCTGTTCTGGCTCCTACGCTATTTAATATCTACATCAACGACCTCCCAGAAACTTCTTCAAGGAAGTTCATCTACGCCGATGACATCTGCTGTGCAACTCAGGCATCAAAGTTCGACATCCTCGAGGAAACACTCACGAAAGACATGTCTCTGATATCTGATTACTGTAAAAAATGGCGACTAATTCCTAGCACTGCTAAAACGGTATCATCTGTTTTCCATCTACACCATGCCTCGGCCTCACGTGAGCTTAATGTGCAGCTTGGCGATGCGAGAATCCGGCATGAAGCCCAGCCAGTCTATCTTGGCGTTACTCTCGATCGCACTCTGTCATTTCACAAACATCTCATAAAAACTGCAGCAAAGGTGGGCGCAAAGAATAACATCATTGCAAGACTGGCCAGCTCCTCATGGGGCGCGAGCGCTTCCACACATCATCTCTGGCATTATGCTATTCCACTGCAGAATACTGTGCCCCAGTATGGTTCTGTAGCCCCCATGTCCACTTGGTCGATTCCAAATTATATTCCTCCATGAGGATAATTTCTGGAACCATCCGTTCCACCCCAGTTCCATGGCTGCCAGTTCTTAGCAACATTGCCCCGACAGATATTCGTCGGGATGCAGCATCATCTAAGTTCATTTCCCATGTCTACGCTCGACCAGACCTGCCAATATACGCGGATATCTTCGCCCACCCTGTCCAACGCTTGACGTCTCGTCACCCAATCTGGTCCCCTACGCCTACACTGAACTTCTCTGTTCCAGACTCTTGGAAACAGAGTTGGCAGTCAGCTGAGGTCAAGAACAAACACCTCATCGCAGACCCCTGCAAGCGTCAACCCGGCTTTGACCTAGCACGTTATGATTGGGCTCTCCTCAATCGCTATTGAACAGACCATGGCCGGTGCGCCGCTATGTTCCATCGCTGGGGAGCCAGAGACGACCCGAACTGCCCCTGCGGCTCCAGACAGACTATGACCCACATAGTTAACGACTGCCACCTCTCCAGATTCAAAGGAGGTCTCAAAACTTTACATCAGGCTCAACCTGATGCTGTTGACTGGCTACGGAAGAAGGGCAAACGCTAGAAGAAGAAGAACAAAGAAGCTGCAGCCCTGCTTAAATGTCCCTTTATACTCTTCATATTCACTAAATGTGTTTGACAAACAGAACAGAGATGTCTGAGTATAATACAGCAAGTGCATCATTAAGAAAAAAAAATGCCATGTTTTAGTTGGGTCATTTTTGGCTATAAGAGGCAGGACCCAACTTAAAATAATAGTAGTAAATTAATGACTCATGAAGCTGCAGAGTTCACGTGATTAAAACAGAATCCGGTGTATCTGTTTCTTAGCCCTGTTTCTTCTGCCTTGACTCCCTTCAGCTCTCAAAGGCCTCCTCACCAACAAACTGCCTGGAGCTCCTGGATTACTTACTTCCTGACTCAGCACAGGAAAAAAGGCAAGAAACTCCTTCTCTGAAAACTCAAGCAAAAGTCTTGAATTGAGGCTGATTGTCTCTGATGGGGCTGATTTGAACTAGCAATATATACTTGCAAGCCAATCACTGGCTTCAGGGTCATGTCATGTTCTGATGAGTGTATACTGAAGTTATCCATACACTCTTCTAAATGGGAAATTCCACTTGAAGAATATGGGCTGGAGGTGAGAGGAGGGTTAAAGCCTAGAGAAAGAATGAGGTTCTTTGTCAGAGAGTGAATGAAACCTGAAGAATAAAAATAACAGATGTCTACTTATCAGGACTTAAAACTCATCCTCATGCATTCTTTGCCGAAAGGACAACTATTAGCAGATTGAGCTCATTATTTTTTAGGGCTAAGCCTACCTTCATGGCGTCACTTCTGTAAAGGCCCTATCTTTTGCAGGTCTGTTCAGATCCACAGAAAGAAAATTTACACATTGTTATATAAGTCTATCCAGTAGTGTAAGAAAATCTTGAACTAAGAAGAAATTATAGGGGCCAGGCTATGGCACACTCGATTGAGTGTACACAATTCTATGAGTAAGAACAAGATTGCAAGCCCCCCTCCCCACCTGCAAGGGAGAAGTTTCATGAATGTAAAGCAGTGCTGCAGGTGTTTTTCTTTCTTTCTTTCTTTCTTTCTTCCTTTCTTTCTTTCTTTCTTTCTCTCTTCCCCCCTCTGTTTCTGCCTCCCCTTCTCAATTTCTCTCTCTTTTATCAAAATAAAAAATAAACAAATAAATAAAATAGAAGAATTATAGGGAGGGAGACAAAATCAAGAGGCATGAGCTGTCAATAGATGGAGAAAAGGATATAAATAAGAAGGTATAAAAGAGTAAATCCTGGGAGTTGGGTGGTAGCGCAGTGGGTTAAGTGCAGGTGGTGCAAAGTGCAAGGACGGGCATAAGGATCCCAGTTTGAGCCCCCAGCTCCCCACCTGCGGGGGGGGTCGCTTCACAGATGGTGAAGCAGGTCTGCAGGTGTCTATCTTTCTCTCCCCCTCTCTGACCTCCCCTCCTCTCTCCATTTCTCTCTGTCCTATCCAACAATGATGGCATCAGTAACAACAACAATAACAACTACAACAATAAAAAAACAACAAGGGCAACAAAAGGGAATAAATAAGTAAACATTAAAAAATAAATAAATAAGAGTAAATCCTGTCAGAAATTCCAGAGACTATTTCCATGTATTTTCTTTTCTCTACATAGGTTGGATGCTATAGAAGCAGAATCTGGGAATGTTTGTTGAAGAAGAAGAGTAAGGTAAACAACATAGGCATAGCTTGGGGGCACCTAAGCGATGACATCTCATTTGGAGTCTGATCTCACATGAAAGTTCTGGAACACAGAGCATACCAGTACATAAATCCCATTCAGAGTCCAGGAACCAGCCTTTTGTATCCTCCACCAGTCATGGAGGTGAGTACTTCAATTCCACACAAATAGCTCCTGTTCAGCCAACGGCAATTTTCTAGAGAAAGAAACAGCTGTGAGTTGTTATTGGCAACACAGCAGCTACAGGTGGGTTGGCAGATCAAAGAGTTGGGGGAGGGAGTACCAGCAGTATCCAATACACCTGCTATCTGATTGTCACCAGCACTTTGCTTATGGTTCCCATTTGAGCTTTCACGCAAGGTCCTATTGTATGACTAATTCTTAAATTCCCTAAATATCTGCTGCTCTCCACTCATCCAACTGCTGACTGAGCTCAGCTTCTCATTGTCTACTGCCTCATATTTATGAGCTTCCCAATATTCAATTCTTCTGTGGAGACTCTGTTATATATATGGCCCTGACCAGAAAAAGAAAGAAAGAAAGAAAGAGAGAGAGAGAGAGAAATAGAAAGAAAGAAAGAAAGAAAGAAAGAAAGAAAGAAAGAAAGAAGGAAAGAAAGAAGAGTTCTTAACACAATGCAAGAAAATAGGATCTAGATATTGAATTATGATCAAATATGGAGAGAGAAAGGCCTTGAAACCTGTCTGAATAAAGACACCCAGCCAGTTCAGTGTCCCAGCTGGGTTCAGCCCTCTGCTGAAAGCTGAAAACTGCTGCATAATGAGCTTGGACAACATCAACAAAAGCTCCGTCCAGCTCATTTACAAAATTACAGGAAAGAACAGATAATTAATTGTAAGTGTTTCTCTTTATTTTTATTAGAGATTTAATAATGATTAACAAGATTGCAAGACAACAGGGGTATAATTCCATATAGTTCCCAGCACCAGAGTTCTATGTCCCATCCCTTCCATTGGAAGTTTCCCTATTCTTTATCCCTCTGGGAGTGTGGACCAAAATTCTTTATGGGGTGCAGAAGGTAGAAAGTCAGGCTTCTGTAATTTCTTCTCTACTGGACCTGGGTGTTGGCAGGTTGATCCACACTCCCAGACTGCTTCTATTTTTCCCTAATGGGGTAGGGCTCAGGGGAGGTGAAGTTCCAGGACACATTGGTGAGGTTGTCTGCCCAGGGAAGTCATGATGGTATCATGGTCGTGTCTGCAAGTTGGTGGCCGAAAGGTGGCAATTATAATATTAAGTCACAAAGCTTGGGTCATTTGTTACATACTAATCGACGACTAAGACACTAATTAAATTTTCTTGCTTGGGGGCTGGACAGTGGTGCACCCAGTTAAGTGCCCAGATTACCAAACACAAAGAACCAGGGGTGAAGCCCAGGCTCCCCAACCTGCAAGGTGGAAGCTTCATGAGTGGTTAAGTCGGTCTGCAGGTGTCTTTCTCTCCCTCTCTCTATCTCCTCTCCAATCTCAATTTCTCTCTGTCCTACCCAATTAAAAAAAAAAAGAAAAATGGAAAATGGAAAAAAATGACTGCCAGGAGCAGTGGATTCATAGGGCTGGCAAGGAGTCCCAGCGACAACCCTGGTGGCAGTAAAAAAAGAAAAAAAAATTTCTTGCTTTATTCCCTTAATTACATTTTCAATATTTCCTGCTGGTTTTTACTTGTTTGTTTTTGTTATTATTATTTGATAGCATAGAGAGAAATTAAGAGGAGAGATAGAGAGGAGAGGAATAGGGAATGAGAGATACCTGCAGCATTGCTTATGATGCTTCCCTCTGCAGGTGGATGCAGTGGCTTACCTGGTTAAGAGCACACATTACAGTGCACAAGGACCAGGGTTCAAACCCCTGGTCCCCGCCTGCAGGAGGTAAGTTTCACAAGTGGTGAAGTAGGCCTGCAGGTAGGTGTCTCTCTTCCTCTCTATCTCCTCCCCCCTCTCAATTTCTCCGTCTATCCAATAACAATAACAACAATAATAAGCCAGGCAGTAGTGCAGCAGGTTAAGTGCACATATCACAAGTGCAAGGACCAGTGTAAGGATCTCGGTCTTCTGCATCTGGAGGGGCAGGTCTGTGCATTACTTCCTTGGAACTGACTGGAAGCTGCTATTTGCCCTGAAGGCAAAAGGCTGGGGGTGGTGGTAAACAAGACAGTCAACTCAAAGTTCTTTCTTTTGCAGATTCAATTTTAACATATTGGTCCTTTCATGAAAACAGTTGCCTTTACCAGACTGCTAAGAGTTACTATTCTTTATCACCTCTCTAGGACTATGTCAGGTCGCCTTGTCCCTGGAAGGCCAAGATTTCATCAGGATCAGCTAATGGCCCTTTCCTCCTGTAAACAGCAAACTACTTCAGTGCAGGAGCCAAATTGTATTCATTTATGAACCCCCAGGACTTAGTTCAATACCATGCAGGTAGATCAGTTATCATGTGGTGATTCATTAGCCAACTATATACATGCTTCTCAATATTGGGCACTAAGTCTTACTTATTCTGTTGTGTTTGGTTCAGAATCTAACATGTGAAAGATATTCACTAATATTTAATTGATTAATGGGTAACAGAAGAATTAAAAAATGAGCAAAAATAAAGTTTAATTTAAAAAAGCTAAAGAATAGAAAGACCAATATAAATTTTCATGAAGAAAGGCAGCTAGAAGATGAAATCTGTGAAAGACAATACTGGTTACAACTTCTTAGACTGAAAGCATTTTTATGTTCTCTAAACACTTTGTAGATGGTTTTCTATTCCCCCACTATTTCTATTTCTCTCTTTTGGCTCCAAGAGGTGAATTTCAATAGAGAAAGAAGAGGGAGCCTTCTGGTGTGGCTTGAGGACCCACATCAGTGACTTCATTCAGACACTTCCGCACAGAGTCCCTGGCACAGCTTCCCTGCTCAAAGATTGGGTTTGAGTGAGGCTATGCCAAGATGGAGTCCAGGCTGCAGGGACTAAAGCCTTCCCAGCTATTTCCTTGTGTTGTCTTATCTGTCTGATAAACCGGAGTCAGTTCAGACAAGCCTGGAGCACACACCTTCCTTTCTTGTTGGCCCTGGGACAAAGCAAGAAGATTTTCCCAGGATTTTTACACTTGGTTTCATTGTTCTGAAAGCTTAAAACTGATTTTGATCCTCAGTTTTTTAAGTCAGAGGCTAGGTGGAAGCTGGCATTAAAGTTGAGGTCAGTCACAAATTGGGCCCTTCCTTAGGAGGATGCTTAGGGAGTTTGTAAATCCTTAGAATACATCAGAATCACCTGGAAGGCTTATTCAAACAACTTGGTGGGTTCTGATCATTTGCAATGCTAACATCTTCCCAGGTGATGACATACTTTGAGCACCACTGCCCCAGCCATGAACTTCAAAAGAACTGGTATTTTCTCTTTAGGAAGCACAATGTCTATCATGTAGTAATTATTCAATGCTAACCGTTAAATTTTTAATATTCATAGTTAACTACATTAAAGTTAATTAGCACTATTAAAAAGTGATTTTAAATGCATCCCATGGAATGCCAGTAATTGTACCTTTTGTATTTAAATGCAAAACAAACCTTTATTGGAGCTTAGTGTTCTCTTTTTATCTCCTCCAGAAAATTCTAATAAAGAGGGCAATTCGGATAACCTTGTTTAAAGCAATCAAATAGAGTCTGGCAATGCAAATTATTCAAGTAAGTTTCAGTAAAAGAACTTTGCCTGAGGGTGACCATAAACCAACTATTCTTGTTGTTGTATTTGTTTGGTTTCAAGTGATAGAAACACTTCTCTGCACAGCTTAGAAAGCAGAGTTTGGAGGGCTGGTCGGTAGCAGCGGTTTAAAGTGCAAGGACTAGCATAAGGATGGGGGTTCGAGCTCCTGGCTCCCCACCTGTGGAGGGAGGGAGGTTGCTTCACAATCGGTGAAGCGGGTCTGCAGGTGTCTATCTCTCCACTTCTCTGTCTTCTCCTCCTTTTTCGATTTCTCTCTGTCCTATCCAACAACAATAACAATAATAATAAGGGCAATAAAAATGGGAAAATGGGCAACAAGAATGGGAAAGCATGGCTTCCAGAAGCAGAGGATTCATAGTGCAGGCACTGAGCCCTAGCAAAAACTGGTGGCAAAAACAAAACAAAAAACAAACAAACAAAAAAAAACAGGCCTTGTTTACAGAACCCAAGGTGAATTAGAACCAAGCCAAGCAGGGTTAATGCTGAGCCTATTGAAAGTCTGGACCCAAGATCCTAAAGCCAGCCAATGCTGCCTTTGGGATCACTTTCCTCTCTCCATCTCTCTTTCTCTCTCTCTCTCTCTCTCTCTCTCTCTCTCTGATAGGACAGACAGAAATTGAGAAAGGAGGTGAAGATAGAGAAGAGAGAGAAAAATAGACAACTGCAGACTTGCTTCACCATTTGTGAAACAACATCCCTGCAGGTGGGGAGCCTGGGGCTTGAACCAGGATTCTTGCTCGGGACCTTGTACTTTACACTGTGTGTGCTACCACCTGCCCCACCCCACCCCACCCCACCCCAACCCACCCCAACCCAACCCAACCCAACCCAACCCAACCCTTCTCATTCTATGTTGACCCTATTGTCTGTCACTGTAAACTGGCTTCCTCCAAATTACAGTAAATTCAGCTCAGCTTCGATGAGGGGGTGGTATTACAGGAAAGCAGTATTTTATTTGGTGACCAAGATGAGAAAGAACATAGGTCCCAGTCTATTAAAAAAAATAGATAAAAGCATCCAGAGGAGACAGAATTAGAGATATCAGTCACTGATGCTTGTGGTCAATGAATGGAAACCCATATAAGTATATTTTTAACATTCATTTTTTTCTTTTTAAAAAGAGATTTTATGGAACCTAAAGAAAACTAATCACTCTGGCATATGCAGTGCCAGGGATCAAACTCTGGACCTCAAAAATGTATGAGTTAATAAACACAAAATCCCTTTTAGTCAACATTCATCCAAATTTCCTGTACTAAAGGAAACAACAGTGCAACAAAAATACCAGTAAGTCACTGGAGAGCAGCTGGCACCTATTTGCAAGAGAAAAGACCAGCCTGGAACTTGGAGTGTGCTTGAAAAATGTTCCAAACTGCCAATGGAGCATTCAAGTTTGGTGCTTGCCATGTCAAGAACTAAGAAATGCTAAGCAAAAGTTCCTTGAATGTCCTTCAGATCCTATTCACTAGCAAATGGTGTTTTTCAGAGATGAGACTTCCCTAGCTCTTTACAAGATGGGGGTGGGGGGTTCTGTTTCATCTTCACATTGATTTACAGTCAGGAGCAAAACATTTCCTCAAATGTTAGTTTATTGTCACTGGAGTTTCACTACCCCAGTTTGAGTTGATCACAAGGGAAGAGAGAGACAGCGAGAGGGAAGGACACACTGGAGAAGTTTGCTCCAAGGCAATGATAGCCAGGTTCAAACCTGGGTTGCATGGGTCACATAACAGGCACACCATCCAGAGGAGCTATTTTGCTGGCCCTCTGCCGCAGATTTAAATTTAGGAATGTCAAAACAAAACAAAAAAGGAAAAAAAAACTAGAAACCTGGGTACTGTTTGTGGTAAAGTGTGTGCTCTACCTGGCAAGCTATCTACTAGTCCTTAAATCTTTTTTTTTTCTAGTACTACTTTTAGTTGTAGATTCAAAGGAAATGATTACCTCAGATATCTGTAGTCTCATGTTCACTGCAGACATGTTCATAATAGACATGATATAGAAAAATTAAAGTGTCCATCAACCTATAGATGGACAGAGAAAATGTGGCATATATATGTATACCTACATATACATAAATACACAATAAAAATATACCACTAAAATAATGTTATTTGGGACACTGGGGGGTGTTACACTAAGTGAAAAAAAAAAAAGACTGCTTGGTGTCACTTATATATAGAATAAAAATCAGATTTGAACTGGCAAGATAGTACATTTAAATAGTGCTTACTCTGTCATGGGCATGCACCAGGTTCTGGCCTAACCCCCACTCCACTGAAGGAAATTGCATTGTTGTGGTGTCTTTTTTTCTGTCTCTGTCTTTTTGAAAACATTGACCTAGAGTAGAGAAGCCCCAGTGCTGACCAAATAAAAAGATCAAACTGGAATAGGAAAACAGAAATTGAGAATAGAAAGTAGTTGCCAAGGCCTATGGGGTAAAGAAAAAAAAGGTAGGAAGAGCTACTAGCCCTCAGTTATAAGATCTAAGGTATAATTTGATGGCTCTAGTTAATCACACTGTATTATTTATTATATATATATATATATGTAAGTGGTAACACTACAATAAAATCTGCTGAGAGAACTTAAATGTCATAAAAAATCAAGTTAATACATAATATGATAGAATGTGTTAATTAACTTGATAAAGGGAGTCCTTTCACAATACACACCCACAAACACTGTCTTGTTTTTTTTTAATATTTTATTTATTTATGAGAAAGACAGAGTGCTGGGATAGCCTGAGGGTGCTTCTTCCCGAGCAAGTGCTCTCTGGGTTGAAGAGAACTCAACTGGAGCCAACCTAGGCTGATGCATGGGAGAGGGATCAGGAACTCGTGCCGAACTAGCACTAGAGTAGCAGGAGATAGACTCTGGAACTCTCAGAGCTGGAAGGCAATCCCAAGTGTGTTAAAACAGAAGAGCAGCTGTATATATACTCGCCAAGTAGGGTGGAAACAGGATGTGACATAGAGAGGGTGGAGCAAAAAGAGACTGGTGGAAATCAGGGTGACTACAAGAGGGGGCGGAGCAAAAAGACATGGTGAACCAGTGGGGATTAAACCAATGCCCTGCAGGCAGGGTGGTCCCTAGGTAACTGGTTATGTAAATAGACTGCAGAGATAAGCAGGGGGAAGCTGGAATACTGCCCAACAATAAAGATTGTGGATAGAGACAGAAATTTAAAGAGAAGTTTGTGGCAGAGCGATGGAAAAAGACAGAGAGACACCTGACGCCCTACTTCACCATTTGTGAGGCTTTCCCCCTGCAGGTGGGGACCAAAGACTTGAGCCCAGATCCTTGTGCACTGTGATGTGTGTGCTTAACCAGGTGTGCCACCACCTAGCCCCAGGAAGCATTATTTTTATTAATCCAATAAAATAGGTGGAATACCAATCATGTGGCTATGTGCCAGGCACTGTGTTAACCCAGTCTTCCTCTTAACAGTGGGAACCAAGAAGGAAGAGAGAGGAATAAGATGGTCTGTACTTCATCATGATCTATCACATCAGAGTGAGGTAGGAAAATCCATAAAGAAGGGCATCTAAATCAAAGTCCACAAAAACTTTTTCTGTAAAGAACCAGACAGTAGGTTTTTATACCATACACAGCTATCTTACTTACTCATCTCTGTCACTGAGATTGTAGGACAAAAGCAACCATGGATACACATATGCTAATGGATATGGCAAGGTTTCAATAACATTTTATTTGCAAAAGTAAATGGTGGCCAATATTTGTCCTGAGAACCGGCATTTGCCATCTACTGGTCTAACGTGTATTAGAAAGGGTGGGGGGTGTTTTAGGAAAATCATATCAAAAGAGTTGAAGTACTATTTGACATTTACAGGGGAAAAGGATTTAAGGCAGAGAGAGAATGTCATGCCAACTTTTCATTAGAGTCTGTGAGTCTTGTGGGAAAAGATGAGGCTGGGAAAAGCAGGACTTATGTAGCTTTGTGTATAATGGAGGCTGTGTTTGGTAGTATACTACAGCAATGAACATGACTTGAAACAGAAGTTGGGGCTAGGGATACAGTATAGTGGTTATGAAAATGACTTTCATGCCTGAGTCTGAGACCCCAGGTTCAATCCCCAGCACCACCATTTGCCAGAGTTCATCTGAGCAGTGTTTTGGTCTATTTGTCTGTCCTCATATATATCTCTCATTAAAGAAATAAAGAAAACATTTAAGAATAAAAATAAACAAAAATTTTATGAGAGATCATTCTATAAGTACTTCATGATTTATCTCAGGTGGTGACAAAAACTTTCTGCTCTTACTCTCCTAGCTCTTCCCCACAGGCTTCTGTTAGTGCTATTCCTGACACATCAATTTTGCTCACAGCAGAATATTTGTTTATGTATTTATGGTTTACTTTCTGTCTCCTGCCTACCTCTCCCTCACTAGAGCTTAGACTTTTGTCTATTTTGTGGTTAGATAGCTATTTGTTAAGTCACTCCTCTACTGTTAGTCATTTATATTGTCTTCTTTGATACTGCTATAATATTGTTCAGAAAAATAGCTTAGTACATAAATCTTCTCATGGATCTTTGAGTGTTTCTAAGAACTAGAGTTACCTTATCAGATGAGACATATTTATAAGAATTTTGCTACATATTATAAAATTGATTTCCTGTCATACTGAGTAGCATGTGCTTGTTAAGGCCAACATTACCTTGTGTTAGAGTCAGTTTAAAGGCTTAATTTTATAAATTTATTGGGCTAGCAAGACAGCTCACCTGGACAGTGTACCTGCTTTGCCATGCAACAGCCTGGCCCACACCACACTGGAGGAAGATTTGGTTTTGAGGTATCTTTTCATCTCTCTCACCATCTCTCTGTCTCTTCCTGGAATAAAAGTCTGCCCTTAAAGGTGGACCCCTCCACAATGAAAAAACATAAACTTAAGATTTATTATATCCCCCAGCAATTTCACTCATAGGATCTACACAGAAGAAATGAAAGACATCCACATAAACACATGTGTATGAATCATCAGAGCAGCAATTAGCATATTTCCAAACCAGAAACAACCCAAATGTCCATCAGTTTATGAATGGATAAACACAATGAGATATTTCCATAGAATGGAATGCAATTCAACTCAGCAGTAAAGAGAACAGAATTATTGGTGAATGTCACAATAGAAATCAGTGTGCCAGATGCAAGTCTATATTTGTATGATTCCGTTATAGGAAATGTTCAGAGAAGGCAGATTGATAGAGACAGAAAGCAGATCAGCCACGGGCAAGGGGAAGGAGAAGGAGAAGACACTGATTGTGAACAGACACCAGAAACTCTTAGGCACAGTGGAAATGTTCTAAAGTTGGAATTATGGTGGAAAATTTAACAATCCTATTTACTATAACGCTTGAATTGTATGCTAACAATGGGTACATTTTTATGGTAGATAAATTATACCCTGACAAGACTTATTAAGAAAATGAGGGAGAAGCATCCCCAGAATGGAAAAAATAATATGAAACATATACCATGGTTTTAAACATTTTTAAAAATAGAGGATAGCATAAGGCAAAAAAGAGAAGGAAGGATGGGAGAATTCAAGGCAAGAAAGTAGGAAGAGATTGAAGAAGGAAGGGTTGGGGGAAAAGAAGGCAAAGAGGGAATGAAGAAGGGTGCTAGACATGGAAGGAGGGAAGGAGGAAAAGGAACTGTACATAACTGATAACACCTGTTGTGGTGGCTTCAAAGTATCAGAAAAGGCCCCCAAATAAATGCATGAAATGAGTTAATTTTCCACAAATAATAATGAGCTCTATATAGTCACCAAAAAGACCGTAACAGGGTCAGGGGCCCATAGATAGCTTGCCCAGAAGCAAATAAAGGCACATGTCATAAAAAGCCAGCCTGTGAGGGCCAGGTGGTAATGCACCAGGTTAAGGGCACACAGTTCCAAGCACGAGGACCAGTGCAAGGATCCCTGTTGGAACCCACAGCTCCCCACCTGCAGGGGGATTGCTTTCCAAACAATGAAGCAGGTCTGCAAGTGTCTTTCTCTCCCACCACCAGAACTCTGTATCCCATCGGCTCCCTTGACAGCTTTCCTATTCTTTAACCCTCTGGGAGTATGGACCCAAGGTCATCATGGGATGCAGAAGGTGGAAGGTCTGGCTTCTGTCATTGCTTCCCCACTGAACATGGGTGTTGACAGGTCGATCCATACTCCCAGCCTGCCTCTCTCTTTCCTTAGTGGGGCAGGCTTCTGGGGAATCAGAGCTCCAGGACACACTGGTGGGGTTATCTGTCCAGGGAAGTCTGGTTGGCATCATACTAGCATCTGGAACCTGGTGGCTGAAAAGAGAGTTAACATATAAAGTCAAACAAATTGTTGAACAATCATGGACCCAAAGGCTGGAATAGTACAGATGAAGTGTTGGGAGTGGGGGGGGGGGGGTGTCTCTGTTTTGTAGATAACTAGTAGACATATTTTAGTTATATTCCAAAGGGCCTGTAGCTATACTAATTTTTTTTCCCTGAGCCTGAAATCTGATATGCAGGTGGATCCAAGTTATTGTCTGGGAAGATGATGTCATGGCTGGAAAAAGGACCAGAAAGCTAGATCAGGGAAGACAGCTCCCAAATACAGGAAAGGTGTATAAATATTGTTGACTGTAAACCCTATCGATTTGATGTGATCTGGGGCCCATATTCAGCTTAGGAGCCTATGTGACCTCTGCATCCCTGTAGATCTAAGCTCACATTCTGTGGTCATAAGTAGGAACCTTCCAAGCTACCCCAATATCAGGACCCATCTTCCTCAGGTGTAGTATAGAGTATGTTGTCCAGCCTCCCTTCAGAGGATGGAACATTCTCTACCATTGTTGATCCAAGTTGAGGGCAAGGTCCTATGGGGGCCCACAAAGGGGTCTATTGTGTTTTTCTGATAGAAATGACCAATAACAATGGAGAGAGGGATTAATTCAAGGTCTAGGCCCATCATGTCTGTTTAGAAATCTCAGGACTCCCTGCATAGGGCCCCAGCTGATGGAGTGGCCTGATAGTTACTAAAGAGTCATCGTTAAAGTTTGCCAGTCTCTTGCCCTTATTCATCTTTTGCAGTCCTTGCTTTCCTAAGGTCAACTTGGAGTGAATGAAGGAAGTGTAATAGGAAGTAGGTGAGGAGGGTATCTAAGTCTAAGCAGACACTATTTCATTATGAACTTGATACTGACTCACTGCAGACTATTGTGTACTTTTACTTTCAGGTATATATTTTGCCCTAATTTATGGACACATGTGAACATATGCTCTATCTCATGGGACCTGGTCTATATCTAGGTTTTGAGACTTTGTTAGGAAGTGAACCTCCTGGAATGGAATTAGAGAATACTATGAAAGGAAAGGTCTCACCCAAGTAATGAAGCTGAAGGGTTTTCATTCCACACCTGAAGTCTCTGGACATAGTCTGAAGTGAAGCATGCTGAGGTGGTACTCCTTGTGTCGATTAGGTTGGGATCAGCAGATGCAATATCATTTGGTATGAACTGAGAGAGGCATGCAGGAAAGTGAGCCCCACCCTAGAGGTTCCAGGACTGGGGAAAATACAGGCTCTAAAGAGGAACCAGGAAGTTTCTGTTGTCTTAAGGTTTAAGAAGGCAAAAGATAGTTATTGCTATCACATTATTTGGCAGTTGGGTTAACTTTGAAATGTCGCTTTATTAGTATTTGCTGTATCATACACAATATCACCATAATTTATGTCCTTTGACATTATTTATATATATCTGTGCCACAGGTTGTTTCTGTTCTCCCTGGTCTAAGCTTTTAAGAGAGTCAACATATCAAAGACTCAACCTATGGTCTGTGCATTAAAAAGTTAGAGACATTCAATCAATTTTCCCCCTCTCATATTAATTAAATAGTGATTTATATGACTACAAATTAATGAGTGTACATAAACACCATTCTCATCACCAAAAGATTGTGTCCCATCCCATCCGCCCCAGCCCACACCCTCTCATACCCCCCATCTCCCACCCTGTGAATCCAAACATCCACCCTCACCTTCAACCCAGGGTTTTTACTTTGGTGCCCTACTCCAAATTCAGTCAAATCCTGCTTTGAGTTTCCCTTTCTGTTCTTCTTTCTCAATTTCTGTTTATAAGTCGGATCATCCCATACTCGTCTTTATCTTTCTGACTTAGCTCACTTAATGTAATTCCTTCTAGCTCCATCCAAGATGAGTCAGAGACGGTGGGTTCATTGTTCATAATAGCTGCATAGTATTCCATTGTATATATATACCACAGTTTTCTCAGCCATTTATCTGTAGTTGGGCACCTGGGTTGCTTCCAGGTTTTAGCTATTACGAATTGTGTTGCTATGAAAATAGGTGTACACATATCTTTTGGGTTGTTTGTTATGGAGTTCTTGGGGTATATCCCTAGAAGAGGCATTACTGGGTCATATGGAAGGTCCATGTCTAGCCTTGTGAGAGTTCTCCAAACTGCTCTCCACAGAGACTAGACCAATTTACATTCCCACCAGCAGTGCAGAAGGGATCCTTTTTCCCCACAGCCTCTCCAGCATTTGTTACTGCTGCCCTATCTCAAGTTGTTTTTATTTGCATTTGTCTAACAATCAGTGTCCTGGAGCAAATTTCCATGTGTTTGTTAGCCTTTTGGATCTCTTCTGTAGTGAATGTTCTGTTCCTATCCTCTGCCCATTTTTGAATGGGGTCATTTGCTGTTGCTGAGTTTGCTGAGCTCTTTGTATATTTTGGTGATTAGTCTCTTGTCTGATGTCTGGCATGTGAAGATCTTCTCCCATTCTGTGAGGGGTCTCTCTGTGTGATAGTTTCTTTGGCTGTGCAGAAGCTTTTCAATTTGGTGTAGTCCTATTGATTTCTTTCTGCTATAGTCTTCCTTGCAATTGGGTTTGTATCATCAATATGTCCTTGAGTTTTAGGTGGGAAAGTGTTCCACCAAAGTTTTCCTCTAAGTATTTGATAGTTTCTGGTCTAATATCCAGGTCCTTGATCCATTTGGAGGTGATTTTTGTTTCTGGTGAATTAAAGTGGTTCAGTTTCATTCTTCTGCATGTTTCAACCCAGTTTTCTCACCACCATTTTTTGATAAGAGCTTCTTTTCTCCATTTAATACTTCCAGTAGTTTTCTGCTGGATTCTTTAGGTTTTCTTTTTTTTTTTAAAGCTTTTTTTTAAAGGTTTTATTTATTTATTAATGAGAAAGATAGGAGGAGAGAGAAAGAACCAGACATCACCCTGGTACATGTGCTGCTGGGGATCAAACTCAGGACCTCATGCTTGAGAGTCCAATGCCTTATTCACTTCACCACCTCCCAGACCACTTCTTTAGGTTTTCTATGTATACTTTCATATCATCTGCAAATAGTGAGAGCTTGACTTCTTCCATTCCAATATGTATTCCTTTGATTTCTTTCTCTTGCCTGATTGCTATGGCAAGAACTTCCAATACTATGTTGAAGAGTAATGGTGATAGTGGACAGCCCTGTCTAGTCCCCTATCTGAGGGGGAATGCTTTCAACTTCTGTCCATTGAGTATGATGTTGGCTGTAGGTTTGCTGTATATAGACTCCACTATCTTGAGGAATTTCCCATCTATTCCCATTTTTTGTAGTGTTTTGAGCATGAAGGGGTGTTGGATTTTGTCAAAGGCTTTCTCTGCATCTATTGAGGTAATCATGTGGTTTTTGGTTTTGCTTTTATGATGTGGTGAATGACATTGATTGACTTATGTATGTTGAGCCAGCCTTACATTCCTGGGATAAATCCCACTTGGTTGTGATGAACAATCGTTTTGATATACTGCTGTATCCGGTTGACTGGGATCTTGTTCAATATTTCAAGATACTGGTCTGTGGTTTTCCTTTTTTGTTGTGTCCCTATCTGCTTTTGGTATCAGGGTGATGTTGGCTTCATAGGAGGTGGAAGAGAGTGTTCCTGTTTCTTCGATCTTGTGGAAGACATCACTATTTTCTAATATTAAGATAAAATTAAAAACAAAGCTTTGCTAGATATAGAATCAATTGTATGTCTAATTAATTACACTTTGGATAATGTATAACTCAACATCAGAAGAATTCATTTAATGAACTTGAGATTTTAAATTATTACTACTTATTTGTGGGCAAAACCACAAGTAGCCCAGCAACCAATCCACACGGCTAACTTGGACTGTTTATCTCAGGCCTGGTTAGTTCAAAACACTGGGCTCTAACTTGTACAATCACACTCCTTCCAATATGGACAAGTCACAAATTGGTCTTTCCTGGCTCAACTTTGTTTAAATCCATTTAGCTACAAAATGACTATAAGCTGTCTTCTGCTGCCACCTACTGGATATCACAAGTCTAGTTTTTTTCTTTTTCTTTTTTATTTAAAAAGGGAGACATTAAGAGAACTGTAGGATAGGAGGGGTAAACTCCACACAATTCCCACCACCAGACCTCTATATTCCATCCCCTCCCCTGATAGCTTTCCCATTCTTCATCTCTCTGGGAGTATGGACCCAAGGTCATTGTGGGGTGCCGAAGGTGGAAGGTAATTCTGTAACTGCTTCCCAGCTGAACATGGGCATTGACTGGTTGATCCATACTCCCAGTCTGCCTCTCTTTCCCTAGTATGGTGGGGTTCTGGGGAAGTGGAGCTCCAGGACACATTGGTGGGGTTGTCTGTCCAGGGAGTCTGGTCGGCATCATGGTAGCATCTGATTTCATTTCTTTTTTTTTTTAATTTTTTTTTTATTTAAGAAAGGATCTGATTTCATTTCTAATTCAACTTGGACAGCTATGTAATTCTACAGCCATTAGCCACACCACTCAATGTGTCCCCTATATATATTTTTGCTTTTTTATTTGAAAAAAATTTTTTAATATTTATTTATTCCCTTTTGTTGCCCTTGTTTTATTGTTGTAGTTATTATTGCTATTGTTGTTATTAATATTGTTGTTGGATAGGACAGAGAGAAATGGAGAGAGGAGGGGAGGACAGAGAGGAGGAGAGAAAGACATCTGCAGACCTGCTTCACCGCTTGTGAAGCCGGGGCTCAGACTGGGATCCTTAGCGCTTTGCGCCACCTGCACTTAACCTGCTGTGCTACCGCCCCACTCCCTGTTTTCACTGTCTCTTGAAGAATAATCATCACTATGGAAAACATTTGATCCCAAAGAGAGGCAGAGCCTCACTGAATTTGAATCAGTTTCAGAATTTTGACTGCAACCAAGGGCAGGGAAAACAAAACTATAAACTGACTTAAAGTTGTTTAAAATTGGTTGTTTTGTACTAAAAACATTATCAATACTATTCTTTGCCTGACACTTTAATGTTCCTCTCATTTATCAAAATTTAAACAACGCACTCATCTCTCAATTAGCAGTGCAAAAGTACTGAAAGTGCACATGCGCACTAAGTACTAAGCGCAGTGTCTTGTGGCTCGAGACTCCCAGCAAAGGTGAGAGGTCTGGCGGTCGCAATCTGCAAGGTTGCACCACCAGGCACTCTGCTTATGCAGGTGATCCACCACCATCCAGTCCCACCTGCGATGCCAAACCACACCTTCTTCCTTAATGAATGTTCACACGTGGACTGATTAATGCTATAATACGGATGAGTTAATAAGATCACATCACTCACAGGACAAAGCAAGCAACTCTGCCAAGTGGATGTGTTGAGTCACTATGTAGCATGGCACGGTGTGGAGGAAACTGAATACATTCCAAACAAGTTGAGGTTTAGGAGAACATAATTATTATTTCAAGCTCTGGTGTAATCTTATAATGACACCCAAAGAATGACTGAATGAAGTTCATGGAGGACAGAAAACTAAGCTATTCAGTTGCACTGATTTCCATTATGAATTGAAGAAATGTGAAAGCAATCTAGAATTAGCCAGCAGGGGCTGATTGTAGAATTTTCAGTCCTAGGGAAAAATACAAGCTTTTGTATTGTTTAAGTAAAATGGTGACTTTAGAAAGTTTGGGAAAGGCTGGTGAAATAGCTCACTTGGATAGTGCTCTGCTTTGCCATGTGAGAGACCCAGGCTTGAGCACAGCCTCCACCACTTTGAAACTGCCTTTCACTTTCTCTCCCTGCCTCCTTGCTCTTGCTTTCTCTGTGATTACAAAGGAGAGAAAGAAAGGAGAGAGAGAAAGAAAGAGAGAGAGAGAGAGAGAGGAGAGAAAGAGGCTTAGGAAATGAAAATGTAAGGTTAAAATCACCCATAATCTGAATACTCATTAATAGGGTAAAACCCATGTTTTTAAGAAATTATAGATTTCCAAAAGATGCCAGTGTTTCACAACAATCATCATCATGTGTTCTCGGACACAGCCTGCTTGGGTTTGAGTGTTGGCAACATAAGTTACTATCACAGTAACCTTAGGCAGATTTCTTAGGACTTGCTGCTGTGCCTTGGTTTTATATCTGCAAAGCGAGATAAGACCCGTCTCCAAAGATGACTAAGCTTGCAACATAGTAAATAATTAGCTATTATGGTTCCATCTTTTCTGAACACACAGGTATGTAGGGACATTTTCTAGCTTCCCACTGGCTTCATGCATAAATACTTTTCAAGTTATTGAGTCTTTATAGACTGCTAACATAAAGATTTCTCAACTGAATATGCTGGGTACTAGTTAAAAGGGAATCTGGAAGGCCAGAAAATAGCTTATGTGGTAAAGTACATGTCATACCATGTGCAAGGCCCCAGGTTCAAACCCTGATTGTACATGGGAGCAACACTGCACTGGGGGCAGCTCTATAAACTGGGAGAAAGGGAAAAAAACTGGGGGAAAGGTTCTAAAGTGTCTCTCTCTCCCTGTCTATGTGAAAAATGAAAAAATGGGGCTCAAGAGCAGGAGAATCACACATGCATGAGGCCCCAGCAAACAATAAAGTGACTATTTTTGTGGCTGCTATCTTAAATGTCAATTATATCTCAATAAAATGGAGGCATACTTAGCCATCAACTGGCTCTGTCTGTTGAAAGGATTAGAAAGTCATCCTTAGGGAGTCGGGTGGTAGCACAGCAGATTAAGTGCATGTGGTGCAAAGCACAAGGACCGGCTCAAGGATCCAAGTTCGAGACCCCAGCCCTCCACCTGCAGGGGAGTCACTTCACAGGCGGTGAAACAGGTCTGCAGGTGTCTTTCTTTCCCCCCTCTGTCTTCCCCTTCTCTCCTCTCTCCACTTCTCTCTCTGTCCTATCCAATGACAACATCAATAACAATAATAATTACAATAACAATAAAACAACAAGGGCAACAAAAGGGGGGGAAGCAAATTAAAGAAAGTCACCTATAAGCCAAAGATTAGTAACATTCACTCTCCGCACCCACCAGTAGCACTGAGGCCTCCTACTATGCATAGTTCCACTGGTCCTTCTGAATATCTCTAAATTTTAGATAAGAGGCAAAGAAGGGGAGTGAGGGAGACAACATAGACCACCCCTCTATTCACAGTTAATCCTGATGCTGTGCATGATGCTCCCATATGGTGCTGGGGACTCAACCCAGGGTCTTACACCTGGTAAAGTTCATACTCTGCTCAGAGTATACTCTGGTCCCCAGTAGTATTTACTGTCTTTTTATTTATTGGGGGGGGGGAGTGTTACTGGATTACAGTTGGCACATCAACATAGGATTTCTAAGAAGTCAATCCCTAGCATCACAGTGAGTAGAGAGCAGTGTTCTGCCAAAGAAAAAGAAAAAAAAAAGTCAAATCACTATACATTTTTGATGATTCCAAGGTATCAATGAAGTGATTTTGTTGAGTAAATGAGAGCCTTTTTAAAAAATATTTATTTTCCTTTTTGTTGCCCTTGTTGCTTTTATTGTAGTTATTGTCGCTGATATCACTGTTGTTGGATAGAACAGACAGAAGTGGAGAGAGGAGGGGAAAACAGAGAGGGGAAGAGAAAGACATACCTGCAGACCTGCTTCACTGCTTGTGAAGCGACTCTCCTGCAGGTAGGGAGCCAGGGGCTTGAACCCGGATCCTCATGCCAGTCCTTGCACTTTACGCCACACGCGCTTAACCCGTTGCGCTACCACCCAACTCCCAAATGAGAGCCTTTATTGTACAATAAGGTGGAGTTGATGACACCCCTTTGGGCTTGTACATGGCTAAGGCTTCAGGGATAGCAAAGGGGAGCTACTGGTATTGAATGGAAATATCTAGTGACAGGCCCTTCCCAAACATCTTTATTCTGTTTGTCTGCCAACCAGGATTACTGCTGAGGTTACGTGCCTGCATGATAAATCTACCACTCCCAGTGACCTTTTTTCTTCTTGTCCTTCTCCTTCTCCTTCCTTCTTCAGTGATAGAACAGAGATAAATTGAGAGGGGAGGGAAAGATAGAGAAGGAGACAGACAGATACCCAGACACGTACAGTACTTTCCTCACCATTCATGAAGTTTCCCCCTTACAGGTAAGGAGTGAGGACTTGAACTCAGGTCCTTGCACATGGTAATGTGTGCATCTAACTAGGTGTGCAACTGTTCAGACCCCTTCTATGTTTATTTTAACATGAAAAAAAATTAAAATGTGGGCAAGGGCAATTCCTTTACCCAGACTTACTGACAAACAGAAATGGAGATTAAAGGTTGATTTGGGGAGTCGGGCTGTAGCGCAGCAGGTTAAGCGCAGGTGGCGCAAAGCACAAGGACCGGCATAAAGATCCCGGTTTGAACCCCGGCTCCCCACCTGCAGGGAAGTCGCTTCACACGCGGTGAAGCAGGTCTGCAGGTGTCTGTCTTTCTCTCCTCCTCTCTGTCTTCCCCTCCTCTCTCCATTTCTCTCTGTCCTATCCAACAACGACGACAACAACAATAATAACTACAACAATAAAACAACAAGGGCAACAAAAGGGAATAAATAAATAAAATAAAATATTTTTTAAAAAAAGGTTGATTTGTTATTAACCCCCAACCTAAACCAACTACTTTTAGGTACATTCATCAATCATCTAAGTGATCAGCAGGAAGCACTTAACATGCTACTGAATCTGTATCCATTTCTCAACGTGAAATGTCCACACAATTCCAGGATTGTAATCACACACATTAGTTACAGTCCCTTGGCATTCTAAGTTTGAAAGTGTTTTTAAAATTATGTTTCTGGGAGTCAGGCGGTAGTGCAGCGGGTTAAGTACACGTGGCGCAAAGCGCAAGGACCGGCATAGGGATTCCGGTTCAAGCCCCCGCTCCCCACCTGCAGGGGAGTCGCTTCACAGGCAGTGAAGTAGGTCTGCAGGTGTCTATATCTTTCTCTCCCTGTCTTCCCCTCCTCTCTCCATTTCTCTCTCTCCTATCCAACAATGATGACATCAGCATTAATAACTATAACAATAATAAAAACAAGGGCAACAAAAAGAAAATAAATATTAAAAAAATGTTTCTACATCAAGTATAAACATCTAACTACATTTAGTGGTATAGTTTGTATTTCTGCAACTAGTAGAATTTTTGTGTAAGAAAGGACTTTCATTTCTTACCTCTTAAATTAAGTCTTCATGGTGACTATGACAATCCAACCCCAAGTTGGTATTGAAAAGGCATCCCTCTGGCTTCAGCAACCAAACTAAAGTAGAATCACCTGAATCACGATTTTGTTTTCTACACTAATAGGAGGAACCTGGGTTTTCTTCACTAGTGTATTTAACTCTCCTACACTGTCATATTTAAATCTCAGCTGAAACAAATGCCATTTAATCTTTCATACAAGTTTTAAAATGTGTGTCTTTATCTACAAAGTCAGACTTAACAAATAGCAAACACATCTGTTTGGAAAAACCTACACTGATTGGGGTATGACAAATGGACACAGGAGTTAACTGAAATAGCTCCCAATTAACTCAAGCAACAAAACGTAGTATTGGATTATAACACAGAATGAAATAAATGTGCAGGAGTTTATGCCAATACAAGGATTTGAATAAGGAGGAGACAAAGCTTCCTTGCAAAAGAATCCCAATTAGTAGCATATTTCAACTCTTCACCAATTTCTGAAGCATGGGCTGTGTGTGGTGACTTCTTTCAAAAGGGCTAGTATGGGAACAGAAAAAAAAACACAAAGCAGAACTTGGACTGAGCTGGTGTATTGAACCAAAGTAAAAGACTCTGGTGGTGTGGGAGGGTTCAGGTCCTGGAACATGATGGCAGAGGAGGACCTAGTGGGAGTTGTACTATTGTATTTTACTGGTGACTGTAAACCATTAATCCCCCAATAAAGAAATTAAAGAGAGAAAACACAAAACAGAACTTGGACTGGAGTTGGTGTATTGCATGAAAATAAAAGACTCTGAGGTAGAGGGGAGGGTTTAGGTCCTGGAACATGATTGCAGAGGAGGACCTAGAGGGGATTGAATCGTTATGTGGAAAACTGAGAAATGGGAGGACGGGCAGTGCTACACCTGGTTAAGTGCATAGTATGAAGTGCAAGGACTGGCAAAAGACCCCGGTTGGAGCCCCCAGCTCCCCACCTGCAGGGGGGTTACCTCACAAGTGGTGAAGCAGGTCTACAAATACCTATCTTTCTCTCTCTCTCTTTCCCTCCCCTCTCAATTTCTATATTCTATTCAAAAATAATAATAATGTCGAAGAAATGGCCGCAGGAGCAGTGAATTCATAGTGCAGGTACTGGAGGCAAAAAAAAAAAAAACCTGAGAAATGTTACGCATATACAAACTACTGTATTTTACTATCAACTGTAAACCAATAATCCCCCAATAAGGAAAAACAAACAAAAAAGGCTGGTATGGCAAGAGGGGTGAGAAAAAGAAATTTCAGTGGAGAGACCTGACAACCACTAACCACATCAAGGTGATCCAGGTCACTATCAACATGGTAAGTCACTCCGATGTCAGCGATGTCCCTCTATGTCATGTGATGAATATAGCACTTCACACCTTGTTGGTTTTCCTCCCTCAAACTCCCAACCCTAGTGTAGGAGAAAAATGTTTATACAATTCCAGTAGAAAAGTATCCAATAAAATACTTGACTTTGACTCCTTAAAACAGTCAAGGTCATCAATAGCAGCAAGTCAGAAACTTGTCACAGTCAAAAAGCCCAGCAAGTAAACGTCATGCAACATCCGAAATGTTGAAATGCAATCTTGAATTAGAACAATTACATTTGAGCTATGGACTTTGACAAATAGTAAATTAGTGGATTCATTGTTAACAGATATATGTACTAGTATGTGACATTAATAGGGGAAATGTATAAACATGTGGGATTCCAATGGCTTCCCAACTCTGTTAATCTAAAGTCGTTCTTTTTAAAGGTCTAAAATGAAAAGTTAAAAAAAAATACTAAATACATAGTTAGAAATGTTAATCATTTTAATGTTAATTTTCTTACCTGTGGTGAGTTACTTCTATGAAATACTTGAACATATACAACTACCAAAATAATTTGAGATACATTGGGAGGAAGTAAAAGAAAAAAAACAACTTAGGCTTATTTCTAATCAGCAGAAAAGTTTTATTTCTTTATTAAGGACAAACAAATCACATCCCAGTCCTTAACTGACAAACACAAACCAAAGAAGCCATTTAAAGCATTAGATAGTGAGGTATAAGACATACAGTGGGGAGGGGACCATGGGGGGGATGCTTCACCATCTGAAGCTTACACCAAACTTTGCTGTCAACAGCTGAGCTCTGCTAGGGACTAGGTGAGGCTAAGGGTAAGAGCTTCTATCTGCAGAACGAAGGACAGCTGGATGCTACAAGTACCAGAGCATCACAGAATGCATTGCTAGGGGTTGAGTTGCTTGTTGACGGGATAGGGGTAAAGAGGAGCTAGCTCCCTCGAGTAAGACATTAGGCGGCCTTGCAGAGGGCCACAGCAGAAAAGCGGACTTCTCCTTGCTCACGCTCAGTGAATTCTCTGCACACCTTGGCAGCATCCTGCAAAGGAGAATGCAATTAGTATC
Organism: Erinaceus europaeus; assembly: GCF_950295315.1. Taxonomy (NCBI): domain Eukaryota; kingdom Metazoa; phylum Chordata; class Mammalia; order Eulipotyphla; family Erinaceidae; genus Erinaceus; species Erinaceus europaeus. The sequence goes on from NC_080164.1 coordinate 153,327,482, forward strand.
CTCAAAACAAAAACTTGAGAGTTTCATAGCAAAGTAGCCCCATGTGTTCAATGTTCACAGTGATCAACTTTAAGTCTCCTGTTAAATTTTTTTAAACACTTCAGTTATTTATTAAAATGAGAATGACACAAAGAGACACCAGTGCACTGGTCAGCTCTGGCTTATGGTGGTGCTGGGGATTGGAGCTGGCACCTTAAAACTTCAGGCATCAAAGTCTTTTGCATATCATGAAGCTAATTTCCTAGCCCTCTTCTGTAAAATTTTGATTCCAGGGCACAAAGCACAAGTAAAAAGTTTGGTGGTGGGAAAACTTGGGTCCCGTGTTACGTATTTTTTACTTTGGATGCTTTGACTTCTTTGCTACCGCACTGAATGCTGTGGTTTTCCCATTTCTTGCCTGGTTCTGATGATAAAGTGACACAGTTAGCAAGCTATTTATTGCCTTTATAAAAAAAACAAAAGTAGATCTTTCATACAGAAGAGAAATTCTCCTAACTCAGAAATTCCCAGTAGTAGTAGGAGAAATTACTTTCTCCCAAGTAAACACTTTATAATATCCCTAAATCCCTGGTATTTCAGGTACAGACAAGTGACAGATTCTTATGTAGAGTGACACATTACTAATTCCAACATTTGGAGTACACAGATTGATAACAAAAATTGATTCCAGTGTTATCCTAGAGTTTCAAAACAGAAAAAAGTCATGGAATATGAGCTCCTAATATCTAGAAATTAACTCAAAAATTATTTTGGCCCTTAAAAACACCAACAACTCTGGAGTATTGTTTTTTTAAAACCACTCTAAAAAAACTAGGGTGAGGGTGGATGAGTGGTAGTGAACCTAGTAGAACAAGCATGTTACCATGTAGAAGGACCCAGGTTCAATCCCTCAATATCCACCTACAAGTGGGGGTGGGGGGAAGCAAGTGCCTCTCCCTCCCCCACTGTCTCTACTCAAAATAACTTTAATATTTATTTATTCCCTTTTTGTTGCCCTTGTTGTTTTATTGTTGTAGTTGTTATTGATGTTGTCATTGTTGGGTAGGACAGAGAGAAATGGAGAAGACAGAGAGGGGGAGAGAAAGATAGACACCTGCAGACCTGCTTTACCACTTGTGAAATGACTCCCCTGCAGGTGGAGAGCTGGGGGCTTGAACCAGGATTCTTATGCCAGTCTTTGCACTTTGAGCCACCTGAGCTTATCCCGCTGCGCTAACACCCAACTCCCTCAAAATAATTTTTTTTTAAAAAAGCATGTACATTGATAACTACATTTCCTCCACTGTCAGAATGTTTAATATCAGGATATCCCAGATCTTCTTTCCACCCAACCCCAACAACTCCCATTTGCTCTGCTGGATGACTCAAGAAGTGCTTCTAAGGAAAGAACATCATCTCATAGACAATGGGCAGTGGCCTAATTCATTCCACTACAGGACACTTAGGTTACACGTTTATGTACATATCCTCACCTATTTAACAAGCAATGTATCATTTAGAAAACCCAAAGTGTCTTTAGTCTTATGGAATCAGTCTTATGAGAAGATCTTTCCCTAAGATGGCTTTCCCACACCTCAAATTCTACTTGTGAAATAATATTAATAGGTAACCTCTATGGAGCATAGTTTGTGGCACTGGTATAGTGTTTGATACTAGACAGCATATACATTTTATCTAAGAAGCTATTAGAAGGACCTGAAATTCTGTCTCTGTTCAAAAGCAAACTCCAACTCCCATGAAAATTCTGTCTCTGTTCTAAAGCAAACTCCAACTCCCATGAAAATTAACCTCATTCTCACATCTCTAGGTCTATTTATCATTTCCTATTTCCACTCTCATACATTCTGTGAATATTCAAGAAAGAACTTTAGGGGGGTTGGGCGGTGGTGCACCAGTTAAACACACATAGTAACGAAGCTCAAGGACCAGTGCAAGGATCCCAGTTTGAGCCTACTGCTCCCATCCACAGAGGGGTTGCTTCACAAGTGATGAAGCAAGTCTGCAGATGTCTATCTTTCTCTCCCGCTGTTTATGTTCCTCCTCTCAATTTCTCTGTCCTATCCAAAAATTTAAAAAAAAAAAAAAAATGGCCACAGGAGCAATGTATTCGTAGTGCTGGCACCAAGCCCCAGCAATAACGCTGGAGGCAAAAAAAAAACTTTAGTGAGTATCAAATATATATGACAGTAGAGTAGAGAATGTGATTTCCCTCCAGTATTGGCATAATTTAGCACCTTGAGATTGTTAGATCTTTGACATTCCAAAGAAAGACATAACAGAATAAACACAGTATTATCCAGTGACTCAGAGGATTCTAGACGGACTGTCCAGATTTGAATCACAGTTCTGCCATGCAAGTCAACTGACCTTGGCATTACTTAAGTCACTGCACCTCAGTTTTCTCACCTTACTCATAATAATTATTCATAGTAGCACCAAAAGAATTTTGCACAAGATACAAGCCACTCAGGAGAACACCTAGGATGGGGATCAGCATGCTGCAGCCTGAGACTCAAATTCAACCTGATGCCTAGTGAATGGAACACAGCTCTCAGCCTAGTGTCTACAGGCTGTTTAGTAGCTCTAACAGTAAAACTGAACACTTTTAACACAGCTGTATGCCACACACAGCCTATAATATTTTCTATCTGATGTGCTTGTTCATTTTTAGATAGAGACAGAAAGGCAGAGAGGCCGTGAGAAGGAGTGACAGAGACCACAGTATGGAAGCTTCCTCAATGCAGTGGGAACTTTGGCTGCGCACATGGCAAAGCTGCACACCAGCCAAGTGAGCTATTTTGCTGTCCCTTTATCGGCTTCTTCCTAGTCCTGCTCCATGCACAGCAAACCCTCAACAGTAATTAGGTGTGAATTACTAATACAGATGAAGTAGACCTTAACAGCATTTCTAACTTCTAGCCACATAAGTGACATTTCCATAATTTTTCTCCTCTCCTCCCGTAACAGTAAACTGAATGGAAAGAACAAACTCCTGAAATTAACTATCTAGCCAGAATCTCAAGTATAGTATCTAGAAGCCTGACCAATCCAACCAACTTAGGGGGATTAGGAAAAGCTCTAGCTTCTGTTACAGGAGTGGTGAGCTACAGTGGGATCTGACAAGAGGACAATGGTCACCTGAATCCCATGAGGAAGTAAAGCAATGGCTTTCAGGCTGATTCTTACCATGAGCTTAAGACAGCACATGACACAGATTAGTCAGGGCTGATCTGAAGGATCTTGCTTAAAACCACTTGCTATCAAGTTCTATAGACAGAAATACTAAGATGATCTACTATTAGCCCAGATCATTGTTGCTGACTGTACTGGAAAGTCTTAGCATTTCAGAATAAAAAGTTTGGGGAAAGATGTATCAGGCTGCTGAGATATATAGGATGATGGATTCTAAATCACCTGCATCAGTGAGTCCTCAGAACTGGAGCCATGGTTCACGGGGAAAGGCATTCGTCCATCTGTAACAGCAGTAACAACAAAAATCCAGGCTTGTCAATTTCCACTACACCTTCTCTAGTATTGTACCTGCTGTACCTACTGAGAAGTTTTAGATTCTCCCCAATACAACTGCCATTTTCACAAAGGGGAGGCTGGTTATGAGGCAACAGGCTGGAAGTGAGACTCATGTGTACAAATAATGCTGGTGGCAGAGGAAACCCTTCAGATTTCCCTTATCCTTCAAAGATGGCTGGTGGGCCCCATGTCTCACCAGTGTTACCCACAAGTAGTTACCTGGCTACAAGTCTCTCTCTATGAACACTGACTCAGACAGCAGATTTTTTTTTAAAGAATAAAGCTTATCTTTATTGTCATTTACTTATAAATTTTAAGTTGAAAGAAAAATCTTATGTTACCACAATAACCAGTTCCATTTCATGTTTCTTTCTTTTTTTAATATTTTATTTATTAATCAATGAGAAAGATATGGGAGAGAAAGAACCAGACATCACTCTGGTACATGTGCTGCCAGGGATTGAACTCAGGACCTCATGCTTGAGAGTCCTGTTCTTTATCCACTGCACCGTCTCCTGGACCACCCAACTTGATGTTTCTTATCATGTATCAGATAACAGCAATTTTCTCACTTGTCCAAATCCTTTTTTAACACAAGGAAGGTCATACTTAGTCATTTAATGTTCTCCAAATATTATTCTTTGTCTGGGAGACACGGTGCAAGGGGTCCAATACTGGTAACACTGTAGAGCAGAGGTGAAAACCTCTGTCTGCCAAGGGCCATTTGAATATTGTAACATCATCTGAGGGAAACTTAAAAAAAAATCAGCATTTAACGTTTCTTTGAGTTTTATTGAATTTCAAGTCCCATCTATGGTTGCCTTAGCAGGGCCAGACCAAGTGACTGGCCTAGTGGGCCAGAGATTCTCCATCCCTGCTGGAGTGGAAGGTGGGAACAAAAAACTCTGACTAAAAGAAATTTTGGTCCATAACCCCAGAGGGGGAGAAATGTTAGGGGAAAATGACCAGAGGGCTCTGAACTCCAATTCCATCAATATCCAGAGAGAAATGGGAAAATAAATAAATAAATAAAGACATTCGGAAGAAGCAATAGGTGTACGTGTGACTTCAAAAAGGAGATGGAGGGAGTCGGGCTGTAGTACAGCGGGCTAAGCGCAGGTGGCGCAAAGCACAAAGACCGGCATAAGGATCCCGGTTCGAACCCCGGCTCCCCACCTGCAGGGGAGTCGCTTCACAGGCGGTGAAGCAGGTCTGCAGGTGTCTATCTTTCTCTCCTCCTCTCTGTCTTCCCCTCCTCTCTCCATTTCTCTCTGTCCTATCCAACAACGACAACAACAATAATAACTACAACAATAAAACAAGGGCAACAAAAGGGAATAAATAAATAAAATAAATATAAAAAAAAAAAAAGAAAAGGAGATGGAGGCCAGGTGGTAATGCACCTGGTTAAGCCCCCACATTACAGTGCGCAAGGACCCAAACTCAAGCCTTTGGTCCCTACCTGCAGGGGGAAAGTTTCACAAGTGGTGAAGCAGTGCTGCAGATATCTATCTGTCTCTCTACATTTCTATCTCCCCTTCCCCTCTCAATTTCTCTCTGTCTCTATTCAATAATAAACAAATAAATATATTTTTAAAAGAAAAGGTAGGAACAGAAAGCAGGACCACAGGAAAAATGGGCAAATATAGATTGTTAAATAATAGTCAGCCCCTATCTGTGACGTTGGGAGAACTACTATAGTTTCCAATGGAAGGAATGGGGACACAGAACTCTGGTGGTGAGAGCGGTATAGAATTATACCCCTTTTATCTCATAATTTTATAAATTATTAAATCACTAATAAAATCAAAAAATAATATCTGGAATGATGGGAGATTTAAATTGGTGTAGTTCTACAGATAATTATCACAGGGAATTTATACTAAAAAATCTGCACTCAGTGAAAAAAAAACCACAACAACTCTGTGTATGCCCTGCTGATGCTACCCTCCACAGTGGCTTGTGACTAAATACTCATTTGGCAGGTAAATTGCCTGAGCGTATGATAAAGTGACCTTATGAGAGGACCTTGTTGCATTGGCATCATAAAAAAAACCCCGACAAATCAAGTGCCATAAAGTGCCATAAAATTGGGAAAAGAATGAATGAGAACTACTAAAGACTTTGAAAATGGAGTGAAACATACCGAGTTCATAGAGGTGGCCATCCACATTGTTGAACAGAATAAAATGAAAGTTCACCTTATCATCTACCTGAGAAGAGCCAAAAAAAAAAGAAAAAGTTGTTTTTTAAAAGATTGTTTTATAGACAGAACTTTATTTTGTAAAAATAAATCATCACACTATTTATTTAAGTGTAATATATGTGATCCAATCTACATATAGTTAACCCTTGAACAACATGAGATTGAAGTGCAAGGGAAACACACCACGTCAACAGCCGTGACACATTTTGCATAGAAAAATATGTCATGGCTTTTCTGAAAACCCAATGTTTTCTCATTTTCATATCAGCATTTTCTTCTAGTTTACTTTTTTGTATAAAGAACCTGAATATTAGTCACAACTATATAACACTTATATCAATCAACTGTTATTGGTGAGGCTATTGTCAATAGTAGACTTATTTGGAGTTAAAGCTTGGAAGAGTTAAAAGGTTTATTTAGGATTTCAACTGCATGAGGATAAATTAGTGCCCCAGCCCCAAAGTTTTTAAAAATCAACTATACACACACACACACATATATGTATATATGTATTTTTAATATTTATTTATTTATTCATTCCCTTTTGTTGCCCTTGTTGTTTTATTGTTTTTTTAATTTATTATTTTTATTTATTGGATAGAGAAAGCCAGAAATCAAGAGGGAAGGGGTTATAGAGAGGAAGAGAGACAGACAGACAACTGCAGCCCTGCTTCACCACTTGCAAAGCTTTCCCCCTGCAGGTGGGGACTGGGGGCTCGAACCTGGGTCCTTGTGCACTGTAATGTGTGCACTTAACCAGGTGTGCCACCACCCGGCCCCCATTGTTTTATTGTAGTTATTATTGTCATTGTTGTTGGATAGGACAGAGAGAAATGGAGAGAGGAGGGAAGACAGAGGGGGAGAGAAAGATAGACACCTGCAGACCTGCTTCACCGCCTGTGAAGCGACCCCCCCTGCAGGAGGGGAGCCGGGGGCTCGAACCGGGATCCTTATGCTGATCCTTGGCTTTGTGCTGTATGCACTTAACTCACTGTGCTACTGCCTGACTCCCTGTAGGTATGTATTTATGTATTTTACTAGAGCTTTATATATAAATATACAAATATATAATATACATTGTATATAAATATATAAATATACATAAATACATATCTGTAGGTATGTATTTATGTATTTTACTAGAGCTTTATATATAAATATACAAATATATAATATAAATTGTATATAAATATATAAATATACATAAATACATATCTGTAGGTATGTATTTATGTATTTTACTAGAGCTTTATTTATGTATTTTACTGTAGGTATGTATTTATGTATTTTGGTCAGCTCTGGCTAATGGTGGTACAAGGGATTGAACCTGGGACTTTGGAGCCTCACGCATGAGATTCTCTTTGCATAATCATTATGCTATCTACCCCCACACAGATATTTTTTAATTACTATAGCTAATACTAATGTATTTCCTATATATATAGTAAGCCTTACTATAAGCTGTTAAGGTAGATCAGCTATCAGAACAACTCTGTGAAGAAGCTAACATTACATGATTTTACTGAGGAGAAAATTAAGATTAGGGACAGGTTCTTCACCAAGAAAATGGCAGAAAGGACCATAGTTATCAAGGTACTATCATGGGCTTAAATCTAATTCAACAGTTGACACAAAGGTTCTGCTCAGATTTAATGGGATATTTAAGTCTTCTGGAAGCCACTAGTTCTTGTTGGCAGACCTCACTCTTCTCAACAGCCTGAGAGAGAGTAAATGAAATGCTCAGTCACTAGGAAAGGGATTACTGTACTAGACTCATTTGAATCTAAACAAAATATTATCAGTTTTAATTTACTCAGGACTATGTCAGCTGCCAATTTGATTTTTTTTTTTTTTTTGGCTTCCAGAGTTATCGCTGTGCCTACAAGAATCCACTGCTCCTGGAGGCTATTTTTTCCCTTTTGTTGCCCTAGTTTTATCGTTGTTGTTGTGATTGTAATTGTTGTCATGAATCTGATTATTCTAAAGACTCATCTATATGAACAGATCTAGCTAAGAGCATTATTCTGGTAGAACTTTCTGCCATTGACTGGTCTGAGAAACAGCATTTGCTATGATACAATGAGGTCCCTGAATATATGTTGGGGGAAACACAGGTGGCAGCTGGGCATCCCGGTTCTGATTGCTACTTGTATTTACCCGACATTGGCCTTCCTGTGCCACAGCATCATGGGCTGCCTGAATGGCCTAAAAAAAAATAATAAATAAATAAATTAGCACTATCACCTCTGGCATTGTCAAAAGACGATGTTCTGGAAGTTTTCTACCTACCTCATTCTTTTCAAAGCATTTTGCCCTGTCTTCAGGGGATAACTTCTCTGTTTCAGAAAGAAACTGTTTCAGGACTGACCCATCCTCTTCAGGAAAAGAAAAGGCAATGTATTAGCACAGATTTTTAAATGATGCAAATGGGTTGGGGTGCAGGTGGTAGCACAACTATTGTAAAACACACACACTGCCATGCATAAGGGTTCACACTCAGTCCCCACTTGTAGGGAGGAAGCTTCACTAGGGGTAGAGCAGTGCTGCAAGTTTCTCCTTCTGTTTCTCTGTCTCTATCATTAAAATCATAAGAATAATATAAATAGCTGCTGGGAATGATGGAGCTAAGCAGGCACCAAGCCCCAGCAATAACTTTGGTGGGAGGAAAAAAACAGAAAACAGTATTAATAATAGCGCACACTTCTTACTGACTTAAGACATCGCACAATGCCTGCTCAGTCATATTTGGTGACCTGGTCTTTAAAGATGGTCTCCAAAGATGTGAGTGAGTTACTTCTTCCTCCCCAGCCTTCCCCCCCCCCCAGCTACTCCCCACTCACTGTTTTCAAGACAGTGAACTCAGCTCTTTCTTGCCTCTGCTTCCTATTTCCTTACACCTCGCATCTCACACTCAATTCTCTTAGTATCACTGTTACAGTACTTACCCATTTACAACATGAACTTGTGAGTTTTCCCTGCCATAAAGGCCGGAACCATCTTATTTCTGTGTGTACCATACTTAGAAATATATAACTGATGTTTACTGAGCACATGACACAATGACAACATTCTGACCTGTAACAGTTCTCAAACCAAGACTTCTATCTCAGAGTGGAAACTTCAAACTTAGTGATACAGACATGCACAAAGACTTAAAGATGCTATGATCCAGGAGGTGGTGCAGTGGATAAAGTATTGGGCTCTCATGTATGAGGTCCAAAGTTCAATCCCCGGCAGCACATGTACCAGAGTGATGTCTGGTTCTTTCTCTATCTCCTCCTATCTTTCTCATCAATTAATAAATAAAATCTTAAAAAAAAAAAAAGACTTAAAGATGTTAAACAGAAATGTAAGGTACCTACTAGTCCGGCCTAGAAACAACGGATGAGCTGACAGCTGGCTGGTGTAAGTGTTTCATCACTGCTCAGCGTGGGTCAATCTAGAAATGATGACTACACAGCCAGTGCCAAAAGCAGATTTCAAAAGGTCTTTTTTAAAAATTATCTTTATTTATAGGATAGAGACAGCCAGAAATTGAGAGGGGAGGGGAGAAAGAAAGGAAGAGAGACAGAGAGACACCTGCAGCCCTGCTTTATCACTCATGGTGCATTCCCCCTGCAGGTGGGGACCAGAGGCTCAAACCTGGGCCCTTGCGCACTGTAGCATATGCATTTAACCAGGTGCACCACCTGACTCCCAATTTCAAAAGGTCTTTATTTGAACTTTCAGCTCTAAACTTCAAAAGCAGCTTGCTGAACTACCTCTGAGAGCACTGTTCAGCTCTGGCTTATGGTGGCACAGGAGATTGAACCTGGACCTTTGGTGCCTCAAGCACTAAATCCTTTTGCATAACCATTACATTATCTCCCTTGCCCTGAGGGTTAAATTTTAAAGGGTCAGCAAGGGTTAGCTTCTTAAAGAAAAATGAAGTTGGCAACAATCTTCCCCCTCCTCCCAGCATAAATAGGACTTTTACTGCTGTATTCAAAGTGGCTTTGGTTGCTGGTCTTAGATTCTGCTACTTCTGCCTTAGAGTCTGCTGATAACCCAAACAAACTGTACTCTCTTTATACAAGAAAGTAAGTTACCTGCTAAGCTTGTTGCTATGAGTTACTATGGGGAAATTGATTAACTGGATAAAAGGGCAAGCACCATTGTGCTTGGGGCCCAGTTTTTTGTGGACATGAGTCTGGCTAGGTCTGCTAGTATAATAAATATTGCATTTCCTACATTAAAGCCTCAGTGTGTCTTGTCTCTCTCTGCCTGATAATCCAATAACACTTCAGGACCCCCAAAACAGGTTCTAACTGTTGATGTTCTAGGCCTTAACATCATCTCTAATTCTTCAGTGTTGCTGAGAACTGAAAAGGAGAACATGAGACTCATTCAGTCAACAGCCCTCAAGCACTCTTTTTGCTTCCCCTTTACGCTGTCTGAAAATAGAAAAGCATCTGCAGAGATAGAACAAAGCCAGCTATCGATCCCTCACTCATCCTTTCCAGATGGAAAAAGTCAAGCTCTGTTCCTTAGAAAAAGAGTTCCTCTTCCTTCAAAGATACAGTAAGATTCATCCACAGATTACACATCTGGATATGTAAGCTTCCCAGATTTTTTTTAAGGCAATGACTTTGCTAAACCAGTCCTTGGAGATTTGGGAATTTAGAGTGATGATTAAAGTTCAACCACCCAAAACCCCAACACTTGCCAAACTCCAGCTTGTCTTGATTATTGGCCACTGCATGTATCAGTCCGATGGTTCCACAGGAGTTACCAATGGTCTGCTTCATAAAGTAGACTTTAGGACTGACTTCTTGTCCCTTCAGTTCTTCAATCTGTTTTTTCCTGAAGTTCTCATGCTGTGAAGTTTAAAAAAAAAAAAAAAAGGCATTTTTCTATCTCAAAATGGAAAATCTAAAGAACAGATGGCAGCACAGCGAGTTCTGCCACCTAAATTAAAACATAAGTGGGACGTGTGACCAAGAGTCTTAGTTCGGGACTTGACTGACCAGCACCTAGATAATGGCCTATCTGCCTTCCTCCTGCACCCACATCAGCCTGTGGGGTTTGGAGAGGTTCCAAGGCTCCACCCTGATGCTGCAGTGCAGTAGTGGCCTTGGACGTCACCCAAAGTTTTGTCTAGACACCTTTCAGCTTGAAAGCAATGGCATCATGAAGTCAGAAAAAAAATAATAAATTTGCTATTTTCTTCTTGAAACATCAACACTGTGTGACTGTTCATATAAGTGCCCCAGCCAATTGTCTGCCAATTCAGCACCCAACAAGAACACCAGCCAGTTTCTATTTAATTCACTGTTCTTTAAAATTCTACTTCTCTTCTGTCCAAGCACACTTCTCTTCAAAAACAAAACTTAATTATTGAAAGGTGAAATTTTACAAAAGTTAATCTCTTTCTCTCACACACCCCCCCCCACCCCTTAGTAAGACAACCAATCTACAGAGTAGGACTGTGATATCAGAGACTTTTCATCTCACAAGAGGGAAATGTAGTATGTTTGTCTTTGCCAGTTATATCGTTTAATTTGAGAACAGATCTGCAATTGGGGGTGGGGAAGAACTAGATAAAGGACTAGTAAATGAAAGGAATGAGAAATTCCTTATATTCCAAGTATTCCTCAGTGAACCTGTAAGTACTTTATGTAGTAATTTAGTGGGGTTGTTTGAACCCTTTACTAAGAGGTTTTGAATAGCCTAAATGGGTGGCTTCCCTGTTAAAAACAGGGCACTAACACTAAATTCTTGATAACCTATATAACATCAAAGACACAAAACAAGAAGCCTATTCCCAATTCACGTATCCTTATATTCCTCTGCATGGAATGAAGTTTACACCTGGCCTGTGGCCCCATCAGGAGATTAAGAGTTCATGTCCCACACGATCAACATAAACTCCAACTAGTAGGAAGTTCTAGTACCATATCTATTGGATAACCTGAGTTATTGATATAAAAGTTAAAAAAAAACTCACCTAAGTTTAATTTTTTTTAGATAACATCATCACCTAGGGTTGTTCTCTTGCTTACAGACATTTCTTGAAATATTTCATTTTAAAGAAATTTTAAAATTACTGTGTTAGAATGTTCAGGATTTAACAGTATTCTCTTGGGTACATTAGATGTTTTCTAAACTAACATTTGTTTCTTTGGAAGTCACTCTATAAAGCTTAGTCAAATGTCTGTGTCACTGAATCTAAAAGACAGAACGGGAGCTATAAAACAAGGTACTGAGCTAGCTATTTCAAATACGAACATTCAAACTAGAATGTTCTCAACCAGAGTTGATTAATCCAGCAGAAAGACACCACTGGGCTTTTGAAAGACAAACACCACAGCCTCCCAAAGTCCTTGTCTTTGAACTCAAAATATCTGAGTCATCATGGTTCCTCTCAAGAAAAAGGTTGGAGAGATTCCAGGGAGAGAAGAGACTGATTGCATTTGAGTTGGCCGATAGGGAATCCAAAATTGACTTGCAATTACTTGGGAACTCCATTTTTACCTAAGGTGATTAAAAAACAAAACAAACAAAAACAGTTGCAGCATGGTTCTTCAGTTAAGCTCACTCTTTTTTTTATAATGATGCCCTAAATGCTAATACCCTGAGTTTTGCTAAAGCTCCCAGATCACATGCTAAGAGCAACAGAGATAGAGAACGTCCTGCTAATGGGTGGGATTCCATATATTCAAGACAACAGTTACCCAACCACCTTGTATCTAATGCTCAGTCTTCAAGGAGCACATGTCCATCCATGCACATGGGTAGGAGGAAGGCCATGAGGTATTCCCAAGACTGCTCTAAGGCCCCATTCAGCCACGAGGTAGAGAGAAAAGATGATAAACAGTAGAAAGAGGTTCATACACAAAATAAAAGGTGTTTTTTTTTAAAAGTCATTCCAAAAGACAAAAACCAGAGTATCCTTTGTATGTTTCAGGGAGTGAAAGGTAGACTCTCTAGTTCCCAGAAAACCCAGGCAGTGGTGGTGGTGGAACTAAAAAAAAAAAAAAAACTATTGTTTTCTTTTAAGTTAGCATGCTAAACCCCTTCCATTTCACAAGGTGGGAATATGAGACCTGAATAATATATGGACAGGTCTGTCCTTCAAAGGGAACAACTCCTAGGCATGGAAGGCTCAGAAAACAAACTCATGAGTAAATCATTTCTCTGGACGAATGGAGATGCCGCTTTGTTTCCCAATGTAAGACACTTCTGGAGGGATAAGCAATGAGGCGATAAGTGCTATTATAACATAGAACTCACGAGTAGGTACCACAAAAATAGCTGTTCTTCCCTGCCTGGGAGGCACGCCCTGTATCCCCCAGGGGATGGGGTAGTTTTGCCAGATCTGGGCACCCAGGCCAGAGAGAAATCAGGAGAGGAGAAATCAGGAGTCTACAGTTCTCTCCATGCCTCCTTCGAGTCTGAGGCCTGTGCACCCAGGGGCCCCAAAATCTACCTGGGCTGTGAGGGGAAACAGCAGCAGCAGTGCGCAGGCGGGCGCCGGCACTGAACCCAGCGACTCATCCTCCAGGCCCAACACGTCCACGAAGCGCCACTGGCCGGCGACCCCCAGCCGGGCCAGCACCTGCGGAGAGGAGACAAGGCGGACAGGTGCGCAGCGACAGGGACCTGCTGGAGGGCGGCGCCGGCTCGCTGGAGAAGGGGGGGACCTGCACCCCCACCCAGGGCTGGAAGAAGCCCCGCCCCGCCCCCACCCAGGCCTGGAAGAAGCCCCGCCCCGCCCCCACCCGAGAGCGCAATGACACAGCACAAAGCGCGGCCCACACGTGGCACCAGCGCTCGAGTCCGCACCACGCCCTCCGGAGCTCCAGCCCGCTATCGCCGGCTCCACCCCAGCCCTCCTGGGGTTTGCTGTCACCTCCCCGCGCCCAGATGGCCCCGGGGCAAAGTGGGGCAGCCCAGACCGCGCCCCAGCTCAGCCGCATCTGGCTGACACAGCACGCCGCTCGGTCCCGCGAAACAGCTGGAGCGGATGGGTGCCTCCACCTTGGCGCTCCCAGGGGAAGGGGACTGAGGTGATGCGGCTCGACACTCACTTTGTTCAGCATCTGAAAGGCAAATGCAAAAGATGAAAGAACATAAAAATAATGCCAGGGGGGCGAGGCAGCTTCCTGGTGAGAGCTGGTCAGATCCCGCGAACCTCAGGCAGCCGTGCACCTGGCGCTCACCTCGGGGTTGATCTCCATCGGCTTGAGCTGCATCTTCGCAAGCCAGAGAACAGCCACCACCTAGGAAAGAGGAAAAACAGCGAGTGGAGCCGCCCAGATTGCAGCTATAAAGCGCCGGCCTGACGCACTGTGGGTGCCTGCGCAGGGGGAGCAGGGGCAAAACCAAGCGTGTGTAGCAGCCAAATGGGCATGAACCCCCCTCTTGCGCAGCGCAGAGTGGTACGGCCGAGCCCCCAAACCTTGCAGTCTCACTTTGCCGGTGAGCTTATCTGGTGATTGTAGAAATGGGGTTTTGTTGATGAATGTTCCTTGAGGGTGTGGAGCAACCTTTTTGACAGAATCTTTCATTTTATCGGTGAAGTTTCTAGTTTTATCGGTGATGTTTCCTTCATCCCAATTGCCCATAATTCTCAGGGCCTTTGAAATATGGGTGGGGGACACACCAAATTCAACAGGTACATATTTAATATGAGTATAAATATGTCTCCCAAATCTAGCAGCAGTTTGCATAAGACCTTCCTTGGACAATTCATCCTCCATGTTAAGTCAAACCTAGTATCGAGGTCCTTTTTTCATTGACTGCTTAGAATGAAACATCAACTAGAATATAGCCGATGTTGCATTAGTAATGCTGATGTAATGTGACTCCCGAAGAAGGCTGGTCATGGAGAAGCAATGGAAACCCAGGCGATGGGTCAGTAATAGAGACTTAAGGAAATAAATACAGGGAAGACAAACACAGGTGTGTTTTTCAAATGAGAAGCTGAAAAGGGAATACTATATATTTTTTCAAAGAATGAGTCTTTTAAAAATAAATTTTTCTTGTTCACACTAGAATACTCCCAGTGAAGGAGAAAGGGAATGACAACTAAAGAAATCACTGTTCTCTACTACTCTCAGGTGGGATTTGTTTTTCCTACCAGCAAATTCAAAACAGAGAAAAAAGCTTCTACAGAAGGGTGAATAAAAAGGGACAGACCCTGCATGCACAATAGTGTCAGGAAAGCTAAACCTAAGAATTAAACAGAGCTTGCTAAGTACTAGGGAAGCAAAATAAGGGTTTTTTGTTGTTGTTGTTGTTGTTTTTAGTATATGCTCAGATCACAATAATGAGGGTAAAAGAAAAGACCTATTGACTATGGAATCCAAAGTTAATAGATGATGGAGAAAAGGGAGAGATTCTGCATCTGACGGATTATTAAATCTCAGGTAGATGAGCTCTTTTGCATGTCATTTTATTTAACCCTTAGAGACTCCAGTGAGGAAACTTTAAAGATCAGAATCCAAGAGTTAAAGAGGTTCATTTGTTAACAATCACAAGGGAGATTAAAATAGAGAAGAAAGCCCTGCTAAACTAGACTTCCCTCTTGGGGCTCTGATTAGTAGTAAGAGTGGTGTGGAAGGCAGCAGAGAACAAGAGTGCCTTTGCTGGTATAACAAGTGAGAAGACTTCCTGAAGGAAGTGGATAAGACTAGTTGAAGCTACTAGGTGGTGTTAATGGTGAAAATAAAGAGCAGTAGCTGTGGGTAGAGCACTTATTTTGCTTGTATGAAGCCCTGGGTTTAGTCTTGGGACTATGTGGGACCAAGAGATGCTCTCACATCTGTTTCTCATAAAATACGCTTTCTTATAAAGATAGCAAAAAATAGTCATTAAAAATATAATGAGAAATTTGCTACAATAAACCCTGCCTTACAAGAACTACTGAACCGAGTTCCACAAGAAAGGAGGAAGCAAAGAAATATACATACCAAACACCAACTTGCAGATGCTACCATGATGTCAACCTGACTCTCCCAAACAGACAACCTTACCAACGTACCCTGGATCCTCACCTTTCCAGAGCCCTGCCCCAGTAGGGAAAGATAGGGACAGGCTGGGAGTATGGATCAACCTGTCAGTGCCCATGTCCATTGGAGAAGCAGTTACAGAAACCAGGCCTTCCACCTTCTGCACCCCATAATGACCCTGGGCCCAGGCTCCCAGAGAGATAAAGAATAGAAAAGTTTCCAATGGAGGGGATGAAATATAGAACTCTAGTAGGGGGAGATGTGTGGAATTTCACCCTTCTTATTCTATGATTTTGTTGATATTTTCTATTTTACAAATAATTTTTTTAATATAATGAGAAAAAAATTAAGAAGTCTATGTTAAAATAAGTTCAGAACATTTACTGAAATATATATGATATACCCTATTGTGTGTCAAGAAGCATCAGGGCTATGACTGAAACTACCAGCTTATGAGGTAATGCCAGACTAAGCATGAACAATCCTTGCCCTGATCTTTAAAAAGGGAAACCAGACTGGGGAGATAGTACAGCCTTTTATGTAATAGGCTTTCATGCCTGAGGCTAGGGGGGGTCCCAGGTTCATTCCCTGGCACCACCACAAACCAGAGCTGAGAAGTGCTCTGGTCAAGAGTACATAAATCAGGGGCCAAGCAGTAGTGCACCTGATTAAGCACTCACAGTAAACAAGTACCTGGGTTCAAGCCCCTGGTCCCCACCTGCAAGGGGAAAGCTTCATGAATGGTGAAGCAGGGCTGCAGGTGTCTCTCTCTGTTTCTTTCCCTCTCTACCTCCTTCTCCCATCTGAATTTCTCTCTATCTCTACCCAATGATAAACAAAAATATAGTTTAAATATATATATAAGTTAATAAAAGGGAAGCTGAAACTGGATCAGGAGGTTTGATATCAGTCATTAATGAAATTCTAGAACTCATAATTCATGAACTCTTAAAAAATAAAATGGGAGCTGGGCGGTAGCACAGCAGGTTAAGAGCACATGGTGCAAAGCGCAAGGACCAGATTAATTATCCCAGCTGGAGCCCCCAGCTCCCCACCTGCAGGGGGGCCGCTTCGAAATCGGTGAAGCAGGTCTGCAGGTAACTCTCTCCTCCTGTCTTCCTTCCCCTCCTCTCTCATTTTCTCTCTGTCCTATCCAACAACAATAACAGCTATGACAACAATACAACTACAGCAAGGGCAACAAAATGGGAAAAATAGCCTCCAGGATTCATAGTGCCCCAGTGATAAATCTGGAGGCAAAAAATAAAATAAAAATAAGGAAAAAATGAGTGCTGTCCAGGAGGTAATGCAGTGGATAAAATATTAGATTCTAAAGCATGAGGTCCCAAGTTCAATCCCTGGCAGAGAATAAACCAGAGTGATCCTATGGTTCTCCTTCTCTGTGCTCCTTTCATATCTCTCATAAATAAATAAATAAATAAATAAAATATTTTTCCCTTTTGTTGCAGTTATTATTGTTGTTATTGATGCCGTTGTTGTTGGATAGGACAGAGAGAAATCAAGAGAGGAGGGAAAGACAGAAGGGAGGGAAAGATAGACACCTGCTGTCCTGCTTCACCCCTTGCGAAGCAACGCCCCTGCAGGTGGGGAGCCAGGGGCTCGAACTGGGATTCATTACACTGGTCCTTGCGCAGAATGCCATATGCACTTAACCCACTGCGCTGCCACCTGACCCCAATAAAATCTTTTTAAAAGTAAAATGATTGCATTAAGAACAAATCATGCCAGCTAGCACTTATTTCCTTTTTGAGGGTTACTAGCTAAATGGAGAAATAGAACAATTATTAGGAGCCAGCAGATGGCTCACTTGATAATGCATACACATTACCACCTCTGAGGACCTGGGTTTGAGCCCTGGACCCCCACATGAGAGAAGCTTCACAAGTGCTGGAGTTGAATTATATCATCTGTCATCCCCAGTCTAGAGAAAAGAAAAATAAATGGCCACTAGAAGCAGTAGAGTCATGAATGCACTGAGTCGCAGCAATAATCCTGGCAGCAATAATTAATAAAAATGATAATCATAATTCAGTAGTGGTACAGATTCTCTCCACTTGGGTAACTGAGTGGGTCTGAGATTGCTATTATCATTGTATGAAATATTTTTTAGTGACTCTAGACTTAAAAAATAGCCTACCTAGTCATACCAAATGAAGACACTCTAATTTTGGATAGAGAGGGGAACTTGTATGGAATCTACATGCCAATTACAATAGTGTAGTTAATTTTTTATTGAGGGATTAATACAGTAAATATAGTTGTTGATAAATGTGTAAAATTTCTCAATTTTTTGCAAGACACTTTTAGCCCCAGCCTAGGTTCTCCATCATGAACCAGGACCTGAAAGCTTCCTCTACCCCCAAGTCCTTTACTTTGTTGCAATACACCAATTGTAGTTAATTTTTATATTCACTTCTTTTCTTGTTTCTGTGGTTACAAAAGTAATAATATTTTGTTGAAATGTCAAATGAAAAATCCACCACATTTTGCTATAACCATTTAGAATTAATAGACAAAGATCATAAGGAAACACTTAAAAAAAATTTTCAGAAAGAGACAGAGAGAGAGAGAGAGACCACAGCTCAAAAGCTTCCTTCAATACAGCAGCAGCCAGCTTCAAACCTGGGTTGTGCATATGACAGAGTAGTACACTGTCAAGTAAGTTATTTTGCTGGCCTGAAACTCTTTTTAAAAACTCAATTAAACATGTAGGGTACACAAAGCGCAAGGACCGGCGTAAGGATCCCGGTTCGAGCCCCCGGCTCTCCACCTGCAGGGGAGTCACTTCGCAGGCGGTGAAGCAGGTCTGCAGGTGTCTGTCCTTCTCTCCCCCTCTCTGTCTTCCCCTCCTGTCTCCATTTCTATCTGTCCTATCCAACAACAATAACATCAATAATAACTACAACAACAAAAAACTAGGGCGGCAAAAAGGAATAAATAAATATTTTTTAAAATCCTTTAAAAAAAAACATGTAGGGTAAACATAGGGAAGTCGTGGCTTTGTAAGTAGTATAGCTTTTTTCCCCTATGGAGTTTTAAATGGAACTTGTCATCACAAGTTTCCATTGTTTAGCTACTGTGTTGAAAGTGCTAGAGGTTTCTCCAGACACAGGTGAGACAATCGACAATGAAGTTCATCAAATGCTGACCTTTTACACTATCAAAAGACACGTAAAAAGATTTTCTGGTTGATTCCTTTCCATGTTAGACTCAAATATAAGAATTTTAATAGTGTTCAAAATAAATAAGCAAAAGAATTCTCCAACTTGGCAAAATAAATATTTGAAGTAGTGATGATTGGCTAGTCAAAGAGAAATGAGCTTATGGAAATACCAGACTCCTCTATTTTTTGTTTGCAAACTCTACTGCCTGAAACAAGGTGTGTATCTGAGCTCTGTAGTGGACACTTCAGGCCATTTCACTCAAACATCTTCCCAGTGTGACTTCTTATAGTTCAAAGGTTGGTAAGCTAATAGCTACATTTACCAGACTCCCTTGCAGCTAAAGTTCCTGGCATCAATTCATGTCCAGCATTTCATATAGTTATATGGGATTTGAAAAGTAGACATGAAATAAAGGCCAACTTTCTGTAATTTTGGATATAAGGCTTTTCTAAAACAACACACTACTCACTGTCTGTTCAACAGTTTCTGGATGTTTAAAGGGAATTACTGAACAGCATGAGCCTGGACTCAGTATACAATGCCCACATATAGATTTTGTGGATTTGGGAAAGCAAGTATGTTAGTAATAGATACAGATGCCTGGACTGTAACTATGCTATCATGCTCCTGAATCCAATAGTGCCAACAGTCAACTAAGAGATTCAGGCATATTTGACAAGTCAGCTCTTCAGTGCTACAGGTGTCAATCCTGACAGTTCAGCCCTATGTCTGCACCTCTGGAACATCCAACAGGCTTATAATTACCTAATTCCTATATTAAATTCACTTTTGTGTGACATAACTGAAGTAGTTTGGGGCTCCTATAATGAATGGTACACTAGATGTAGTCTTAGTTACTATTGGCATATGCAGTGATTTTAGGTGAATCAAAAACAAGTAATAGTTATTTGTTTATTAAAACATTAGCATACAGGAAGAGTCTGTCTTATGTGTGTGTTATTAGAACATAAACTTTTTAATTTCACAGATGTGAAATCATCAGTCTAACATAGATTAAGCCAATAATGCTATAGATCTATGAGGATATTTCCAAAATCATAGAAACCATTCATGATTCTCAAATACAAGGAAACTCTGATCTGATAAGAAAAGGCTTGCAGTAGTGAAGGGGCAGAGTATACTATGTATTTATGAAGGGAGATGCTCAAGTACTGAAGTAATGCTCTCCAGATATTTTGAGGAATGGATAATTCTGTCTGGAGTCAGATATTATCCAAGGAGGGGAGCAAGAACTATAATACTAGCTTTTTTGGTTTAACAAAGGATGTGTGTATGTTACACCCATTGACTCCTCATATCAACTCTCTAGTATTTTATTTCTATCTTGATTCTGCAGGTCAGCAAATGTTGGGATATTGTACAGATGTGGTTGGGTTAGGCAGGACCCACAAACCACCATATTTCCATGTGAGTGTTATTATTTACATATCAATCTCCTGCCTTGTTTTAAAAATGACTCCTCCACCACCACATTACCCCCTCAGGGTATCGCCCATTCCCACGAGCTAAAAAACTATAGCAACCGTTGCTACAGAAGCTTTCTACCTTCCCAGAGTGCCTTGTTTTCTCCACCCCCTTTCCTAGCCAATTCCATCCTGACTTGCCACTTCCGGAATTCTCCTATAAAAGTCACTCCTGTTTCTGCTCTCTCTCTTTCTCTTCCGTTTCCTGACCTAGAGAAGGGCTGGCATGAATAGAGGGAGACGGCCATTTTGCTAGCTCCACGTGGCCTAAACCCGCTATGCTCACACCCAACTCTGGAGTGTCCGAATGAATAAAATTTGCGTTCCAGCTCCACCATGAGTTCCTGGTCTCTTCTCTCTCCCGCGACGCAACCTGACAAGCAAACTGAGGCCTCAGAGAAGTTGTTTAATTTGCTAATAGTCATAGAGCTACAACATACCCAAGTGAGTGTTTGTGCCCAACTTCAGCTGATTTCAAAGCTTATATATGTTCAAGTCTCCTGCCTGCTTCTGTTTAGGCCCAGCCCTACAGACTTAATCATTACACAAGAATAAGGATTAAGCTCAGTCACAAAGAAGAAAGAATAAAAACGGTTTTTGCAAATACCAGGGCCAGAGAAGGTCACTCAAATCTCTAATAAGCATAAGTCACTTTGAAGTTTTAAGAGTCTAATCTGAATTTATTATTAGCATGACATTAATTATTGACAGAGTACTTCTTCAGTTTTTTTTTTTTACTTACTTGGAAATTCCTCTGTCAGTGTTCCCTTGAAATAAGGTTCTGACACCCACACATTTTAAAGTTAAAAATAACACAATGGGTGGTTAGGTGGTAGTGCAGTGGGTTAAGCGCATATGGCGCAAAGCACAAGGACCTATGTAAGGATCCTGGTTAGAGCCCATGGCTCCCTGCCTGCAGTGGGAGGGGGGGGGGAGGGTCACTTCTATGGTGGTGAAGCAGGTCTGCAGGTATTTGTCTTTCTCTCCCCCTCTCTGTCTCCCCTCCTCACTCAATTTCTCTCTCTTCTATTCAGTGACAACAATAATAATAACAAGGGTAATAACAAGGGCAATAAAATGGGAAAAATGGCCTCCAGGAGCAGTGGATTCGTAGTGCAGGCCCGAACCCCAGTAATAACCTTGGAGGCAAAAATAAATAAATAAAACACATGAAAATGATATGTAATGCACAGAAATTACCTCACTTAGTTCCCATGGTCAAGTTACCTTCTGTTTTTAAAGACACTTCAATAACAATGTGATTAGATGAATATTTGAA
Organism: Erinaceus europaeus; assembly: GCF_950295315.1. Lineage (NCBI taxonomy): Eukaryota > Metazoa > Chordata > Mammalia > Eulipotyphla > Erinaceidae > Erinaceus > Erinaceus europaeus. Next base: position 153,349,156 of record NC_080164.1, read on the forward strand.
GGGGAAAGATAAATGTGGAAAAAGTGAATGTACATTCTCATTGAATTGTATCTTGTTTTGTAGAGTTTCATTCAACATTCGGGTTGTGATTCTATCATGTACAACTCAACTTGGTGCCACGTCCCTATCAAACCAGAAACGAAGGGTCTGACAAAGTCGACACCCGGGAACCACATCTTCAAGGAAGAGTAATTCTGGGAACAGGACATGGCATGCCGATCAAATTTAGATTACAATTCATTATTCTTATGATCACAATGAGTCTTATGTTTGGCAGGAACAGGTGGGGATAAGCTCCCTTGGTCTATAGATTAATAACAAATGACCAGGATACTCAGTCACTAATTCCCAGAGGCCCAGCCCGGGATACAGTCCCTGATGACTCACATTTTCAAGAAATAGAAACTGAAGAAAAACCCAGAGTTCAGACCTAAGCCCACTGACCACCCTTTGCACTATACCGGTGCCTACATGCAGGGTGACAGAAAAGTTAGTATTAATGACACTCATGTATCCTGATATAGTTTGCCCTTTTTAGAAAGATTAGCAAGAAGCAGACCTCTTTGGTGTTTGCTTCCTCTCAGAACATATATACCCAATTGACACATTTGTGGCGCACCAGGTACAGAGACTGCAGTAGATCTAGAGTCCCTAATGTAGATAAATTAAAATTAGCAAATATATTAAAAAGTAATGAGCCAAAAGAGGTATCAGGAATAGAAGACATACATACACTTTTAAGAAAATTTCTCAATCAGACATATGTTGCCCCCCTTAGAAGCCAAAGCCTTAGCTTACGCTGCCCCCCCATGATTAAGGAGGGAGTTAGATTTTCACACTAGAGAGAAAGTTAAATTTTTACAGAGAGCTCCTACTCATGAATGCATTGCAGGTTGCTCCCGCAGGGCTTGACACTCCCTTGAAATAACCACAATTATCAGAAATGCTTTACTTTCTGTTCCAGATTCCTGCTTTCAAAATATCATGTAAATGCTAAAAAAAAAAAAAGTATATAAATGCTTGCCTGTCTAATAAACATTGAGTTCAGATTCACCCTCCAATAGAGTGTGGTGTCTATCTGTTCTCCCTCGCGCTGACTCCTGACCCACCTGGGGCTCTCTTCAGCAGACCCTGACAACTCCTGCTGCTCCCCCACTTGAGCGGTCCGTAGCAACTTGGCTAACCTGAAGTGGGAATGGGGTTTATCAGATGACAGGTGCATCAAAAGTACTCGATGATTGTAAGCCATGTTTTTCTTTTCAAAAATGTTTAAATATTTACACACTAAATGTAAGCAGATTAAAACACGAATGTTTTATCTAAATACTTCACATCTAGATTATGTGCTGTGTTTTTAATATGGTACCTGGTGAGCATACCTGGTGAAGATACCACTGAGCCACTGCTGATCCAACTTTTGTTGTACATTATCTTTTTGTTGAGAGAGAAAAGGAATAAAGAAGAGAAAGATGGAGAGAGATCAAAGTACCCTTACTCTATCCATGGAATTTCATGGTGTTGCTGTTAGTGTTCCCATGCACTGTTGGAGTTCAGACATAGGACTTCATACTCAGATACTAGATACGTGCTCTTTTAAGAGATATGCCTGAAGTAGAAGGATGTATGGGAAAAATAAAGTAAAAGTTAACAATTTTCCAGGAAAAATGTTGACCAAAGACACCTGGTAACTCACTTCTCTTTCACTTCAGTTGGCTAAGTTCTTGATATCTAAGATATTGAAAAAGAAAGGAATTGAGTGTAATAATTAGCAAATTTAATCTTATCTGCCTCTGACATTCTTTAAAGACTTTTGTATTTGTTTATTTTAAGAGAGAGAGAGAAAGTGAGAAAGGAGAGATACCAGAGTGCTACTGTGTCATAGATTAAACCCGGGGCCCCACCTGATACACTTGCTGTCTCTAATAAATTTTAAATGTGCATTCTTCTCAAGTGTTCATGGAACATTTTCCAAGCATTGATTAAGTGCTTACCCATAAAGCATGACTCAACAAATTTTACAGAATTAGACTATGTTGTCTCTTTTTAAAGTTATTTATTTATTATTGAATAAAGACAGAAATTGAGAAGGGAAGGGGGATGGAAAGAGACAGATAAACACCTGCAGCCCTGCTTCACCACTTATGAAGCTTTTCCTGTGCAGGTGGGGACCAGGGGATTGAACCAGGGTCCTTATGTACTGTAATGTGTGCACTTAACCAGGTGTGCCACTGTCTGGTCCCCAGATCACATTATCTCAATAAAATGTAATTAATTTAAATACCAATATTAAAATGACAAATTAGACCTATAAAATCACATTGGAAATTAAAATGTATACTCCTTAGTAAATCATGGATCAAAGTAGGATTAAAGTTAAAATTTGGAAGTATTTAGAACAAAGCAATAATAAAGCTTTAAATGCCAGAATGCATGAGTTGTATTACTATCTTCTCTTTATCTCCATGTTGATGACTGATACCAAATTGTCCAAAACTGAGTTCTCATCTTTTGCAAAGTGGTCCTTTTCATACTCATCTCATAACAAAAATTGCTCACTTCATAAAACTTCAAATTGTTTAGGTCAAAACCTGAGTCCTCTTTCTCTCATGACCCCAATTCATTCTATCAGCAAACTGGTAGATGTTTTTTTTTTTTTTTTCCCTCCAGGGTTATCACTGGGGCTTAGTACCAGCACAACAAATCCATTGCCCCTGGCTGATATCTTTTCCCTTTCTTTCCTCCCTCTATCCCTCCCTCCTTCCCTAACCTTCCCTTCCCTTCCCTTCCCTTCCCTTCCCTTCCCTTCCCTTCCCTAACCTTCCCTTCCCTTCCCTTCCCTTCCCTTCCCTTCCCTTCCCTTCCCTTCCCTTCCCTTCCCTTCCCTTCCCTTCCCTTCCCTAACCTTCCCTTCCCTTCCCTAACCTAACCTAACCTTCCCTTCCCTTCCCTTCCCTTCCCTTCCCTTCCCTTCCCTTCCCTAACCTTCCCTTCCCTTTCCTCCCCTCCCCTCCCCTCCCCTTCCCTTCCCTTCCCTTCCCTTCCCTAACCTTCCCTTCCCTTTCCTCCCCTTCCCTTCCCTTCCCTTCCCTCCCCTTCCCTTCCCTTCCCTTCCCTAACCTTCCCTTCCCTTCCCTTCCCTAACCTTCCCTTCCCTTCCCTCCCCTCCCCTTCCCTTCCCTTCCCTTCCCTTCCCTTCCCTTCCCTTCCCTAACCTTCCCTTCCCTTCCCTAACCTTCCCTTCCCTTCCCTCCCCTCCCCTCCCCTCCCCTCCCCTCCCCTTCCCTTTCCTTCCCTTCCCTTCCCTTCCCTCCCCTCCCCTCCCCTCCACTTCCCTTCCCTTCCCTTCTTTTCCTTCTTTCCCTTCTTTAATTAGGACAGAGAGAAATAGAAAGAGAGAGAGAGAGAGAGGGAGAGAGAGAGAGAGAGGGAGAAAGACACCTGCAGCCTGCTTCGCAGTTTGTGAAGCGCCCCCTGCAGGTGGAAAGCAAGGGCTCAAACCCAGATCCTTGCTTGGGTCCTTGCGATTAAAACTATATGCGCTTAACAGGGTGCGTCAACGCCCGAGGGATCCCCTGGTCGTTTTATCTTTAAAATATATCCAGAATGGGGCCTGGGCGATGGCACTCCCAGTTAAGCTTGCATAATTACCATGAACAAGGACCAGGGTTCGAGCCTTCACTCCCCACCTGCAGGGACCTTCTTCACAAGCGAAGCTGGTCTGTAGGTATACGTCTTTCTCTCTGCTCTTTTTCTCCCCTCAATTTATCTTTGTCCTATCAAGTATAGTAGAAAGAAAGAAAAAGGGGGAAAAATAGTGCTGTCATAGACCCCAGCTATAGTCCTGGTGACAATATAGTGTGTGTTTGTGTCCAGAATTCCTACTCATGAAAAAAAATTACAAGATAGTTTTTAAAAGTATTTCATGAGGCTGTGTTTTGGTGCATCTGGTTAAGCACACACATTATTGTTTGAAAGAAGCTAGGTTTAAGCCTCTGACCCCCACTTGCAGAAGGAAAGTTCACAAGCAAAGAAGCAGGTCAGCAAGTGTCTCTCTGTCTCTCACTCTTTCTCTATCTCCCCCTCCTCTCTCAATTTCTCATTCTCTATCCAGTAATAAACAAATAATTTTAAATCCTTCACAAAAAATTAAAAAATAATCTGTAGACATTTTATATAAAAAACTTGGATTGGGGGTGTCGGGCGGTGGCGCAGTGGGTTAAGCGCACGTGGCACAAAGCTCTAGGACCGGCGTAAGGATCCCAGCTCGAGCCCCCGGCTCCCCACCTGCAGGGGAGTCGCTTCACAGGCAGTGAAGCAGGTCTGCAGGTGTCGTTCTTTCTCTCCTCCTCTCTGTCTTCCCCTCCTCTCTCCATTTCTCTCTGTCCTATCCAACAACGAACAACATCAACAATTGTAATAATAATAACCACAACGAGGCTACAACAACAAGAGCAACAAAAGGGGGGAAAATGACCTTCAGGGGGCGTGGATTCATGGTGCAGGCACCAAGCCCAGCAATAACCCTGGAGGAAAAAAAAAAAAACTTGGAGTGAAAAATGATATGTTAGTCCACATATATTAATTTAGGGCCAGATGGTGGCGCAGCTGGTTAAGCACACCCACCACATATATTACCAAAAATATATAATATGCTTGTAATATATATTTGAAGGAAAACTACAGAAAAAAAAACCTATTCTGAATAAGCTTCAGAAATATTTTCATATCTTCCAACATTTTTCTTTTCTTTTCTTTTTTAAACAGTGTCAAGAAGAGAACTCTGGGCCTCACATGTGCATCTTTTTTTTTTTTTTTTTGCCTCCAGGGTTATTGCTGGGGCTTGGTGCCTGCGCTAAGAATCCACTGCTCCTAAAGGCTATTTTTTTTCCCATTTTGTTGCCCAGTTGTTGTCATCATTGTTATTGTTGCCATTGATGTTGTTGTTGTTGGATAGGACAGAGAGAAATCGAGAGAGGACAGGATGACAGAGGGGGGAGAGAGAGATAGAAACCTGCAGACCTGCTTCACCACTTGTAAAGCGAACCCTCACTGCAGGTGGGGAGCCAGGGGCTCGAACCGGGATTCTGACACCGGTTCTTGCGCTTTGTGCCATATGCGCTTAACCCTGACCCCTGCATCATTTTTTTTTTTTTAAGAGAAGGAGACATACACAACATCACTAGACCATCCATGAACCTCCCCTAGTGTTGTCCTTGGTCCTCCCTTGTAGTAGTGGGGCTCAAACCCAGGACTTTGCACTCAGTGAGCCTTATGCTCAATTGGATGAGCCACTCCCAGGCCTCTCATGTTTTCCTCTGAGAAAAAAAAAAGAGTTACCAAGTTACAAAGCTGCAAGGGATATTTCAGAGTCTGTAATGTTGATGGTTATTTATGGAGTACAGTACCATCTTGGGTAGCCCTGTGGCATAAATGGAGGAAGGAACTCACATGAGGTCTACTTCTACCACACACTATATTAATTGCTTTGCTCATATTGTCTCATCTAATTCTCTTGCCCTTAAAAAATCCAATCCAGGGAGTAGAGTGGTAGTACAGCAAGTTAAGCACACGTGGCGCAAAGGCCTGTGTGAGGATCCTGCTGGAGCCCCTGGCTCCCCACCTGGTGAAGCAGGTCTGCAGGTGTCTCTCTTTCTCTCCGCCTGTCTGCCTTCCCCTCCTCTTTCCATTTCTCTCTGTCCTATCCAATAATGACAACATCAATAACTACAACAATAAAACAAGGGCAACAAATGGGAAAATAAATAAATAAATAATATTTTTTAAAAATCCAATCCATTGAATATAATATGCATTCAAAAATATTTAAGTTGTCTAATATGACTCTTAAGTTCTGACATCTGTATTTACCACCAAGTCAAGATCATGGTCATATTCACCACCTCAAAAGTTTCCTGGGGCCCTTTCATTCTTTCCTCTCACCTCTCCTGCTGCCTAGCTTTCCAAGTAACTATTGATATACCTTCTGGCGCAATAGCTCAGTTTGTATTTTCTAGTTTTATATAAATGGAACCATACACTATGTACTCTCTTTGTGTCTGTCTTCTTTTGAACAACCTTTTTATATCTTATTCACATCTAATGGTTGAAGAAACAGATCCATGGAAGTTATGTAACTTTCCTAAAGTTACACTAATGAAACATGGACCAGGAATTCTAGCACCCCTTCTCTCTCTCTCTCTCTCGCTCTCTCTCTTGCTCTCTGCCTGTGACTTCAATGTGTTAAAAGCAAGGCTCCAAATGGTTACATGAAATGTCAAATTTATAAAGCCAGTGAGTGGAAAAAGTGGGACAGAAATCTACAGAAACCTACACTGTCTCATGCTGTTTTATTGTTTATGTGACTAGTGCAAAGAACATTATGCACTGCTCAGCTCTGGCTTATGGTATATGGGGAGTGGTGGAGGGGGGAAAGATTGAGACTGAATCTTCAAAGCCTCAGGCATGAAAGTCTTTGCATTATGCTATCTCCTTCACCCAACATTACGCCTTTTTTTGATTCCACTAAGACTGCATCTATCAGAAGTCTCAGTCATTAACTCAACTGTGATGATGGCCTTGGACTGAAGATCCTACGTGGTATGTTCTGGCAATCATTTCCTTTCATCGTTTCTTTCAACTTCTCAGCATAGAGAAAATGAACTTCTCTAGAAGTTGCACTTTATTTCTTTAAAAAAATTTTTATTATCTTTATTTATTGGATAGAGATAGTTAGAAATTGAGAGAGTTGGGGGAGATAAAGAAGGAGAAAGAGACAGCGAGACACTTGCAGCACTGCTTCATCACTTGCAAAGCTTTCCTTCTGCAGTTGGGGACCAGCGGCTTGAACCCTTGAGCATTGTAACATGTGCTCTCAACCTGGTGCACCATCACCCGGCCCTGAAGTTGCCCTTGATTTCCACTGGATACATGGAGTGAAGTGAAGGGGAACTGCTCATAGTTTGGTTTTCATTTAAAGTGACTCCTCATTGTTACTTATGTGCACACTACTTTATACTCTGATGGGTCTGGACTACTGGTATAATTAGTAGAATTGGAGAAAAATGTTTGCTTGTGATCCTCTAAAGCTTTTACATCATTACAGTTTTATTTCCAAATAGATTTTATTAGACTTGTAGAATTCCTTTCTCCCTAGGAATCGTGTAAGTTTCACCTTGAATACTTTCTGCTATTCAAAATGAATATCTGCATTTTAATAAGTGGGTATGAGACAGTCTACATATTGACCAGCAAATTCAAACAAGATAGAAAACTTTATAGAATAAGCAGTAAAATGATACCCTGAAATATATATATTGACATTAGTTAATGCCTATTGGAAAGACGGGGAGGGTGGTGGCGCACCTGGTTGAGTGCACATATTGCAGTGCTCAGGGACCTGAGTTCGAGTCCCTGGTTCCCACCTGCAGGGAGAAAGCTTTGTAAGTGGTGAAGTAGTTCTGCAGGTGTCTCTCTTGTCTCTTCCCCTCTCTGTCTCCCCCTTCCTCTCCACTTCTGGCTGTCTCTATCCAATAAATAAAGAAAAATTTGAAAATTAATATAAAAAGACAGGGAAAAGAATTCCATATCTTTTAAGTCTATTTTTAACTGATTTTCATTGGGTGCACCATTGGACTAAATGAATTGGAAGTTAAATGTCAGATACCATGTTTTGACAAAATTTCTGAGATTCTTGGCTAACTAATTCATGTAAGATAATGGTCTGTATCTACAAGGGCAAAATATTTAAGGAGATAAAAAGAAAACTTGTGACAGCATCTCTGGGCATCATATATGCAAGTCAGAATGCTCTGGGGAACTGTGTCGTAATGAACACTAATTGATACAGGAGACTGACATAAAACTGCAAGCTGGGAAGGAATAGAAATCCTCTTTAGAAATCTGCTTATAGGATCTCATAGACCTGGATTTATGCCCGGCAATTTATCAGAGTAGCAGGAAAGTAATAACTGTATTTTTTGTTTTGGTGGTGGTCATCACTGTGTCTTCACTGATGCAGACTGAATTTTCCAGATAGAGATAGAAAGAATAAAATACACCAACAATATTGAAGTTTCTCCAGTATGGTAGGGGCCAGGCTCAAACTTAGGGCACACTTAGGGCAAAGGGAGCACCTCCCAGGTGAGCTATCTTGCCAACCATTTATCTATTTATATTTGTTGTTGACATTTCACTGAGCTTTTTGTTGCCTGTATGTTTTTACCTCTATCAGCCAACTCTTTATTTATTTATTTTAGATAAATAAAAATGAAATAGAAAAAGAAAAAGAGAGATCTAAGTCACCACAACACTACTCCTCTGCTTATAAAGCCCTGTTGTATGGTGCCCCTGTGTGGTGGCCAGGGGCTTGAACCTGGGTCCTTTTGTAAAGTATGAACTTTACAGAGTGATCTATTTCCCAGACTTCTCTCAGAATAACTTTAAAGATTATTTTATTTCACAAGATGGAGAGAGAGAAGACAAGAACATCACTCTGGCATAAGCAGTTCCTGGGACCTAATGCATGTAAGTTTAACACTAGCACTGTGTCACCTCCCCGGCTGACCTTTAAATGGTTTTCTTAAATTTTTTTAATTTATTCATAAAATAAAAATATTGACAAAACCATAGGATAAGAGGAGTACATTTCCATGCAATTCCCACAACCAGAGTTCCATATTCCATCTCCTCCTTTGAAAGCTTTCCTGTTCTTTATCCCTCTGGGAGTGTGGACCAAAATTATTTATGGGGTGCAGAAAATGGAAGGTCTGGCTTCTGTAATTGCTTCTCCGCTAAACATGGGCATTGGCAGTTCCATATTCCCAGCCTGCCTCTCTCTTTCTCTAGTGGGGCAGAGCTCTGGGAAGGTGGAGTTCCAAGATTCATTGGTGAGGATCCATGGTAGCATCTTGATGACTGAAAAGCTTTAAGATATAAAGCAGAAAACATTGCTTCATAATCAGGAACCTAAAGGCAGAAGAATAGCAGGTAAGATTTGGGGTCTCCATTTTGGAAAAAGCTAGTAGGTCTATTTTAGGTGTACTCCGGGGGCCCATGGTTTTTACTAATTTTTGTCAGAGCCCAAAAGCTAACATGCAGATAGGCCAAAGTATTGTCTGGGGAGATGGTGTCAGAGTTGGAACTAGAACTTTAAACAGTTTTTTTTTAATTGATACTGTTGATGAGGAAGGGCATTTCTTGTTTAGGTGTTCCATTAGGCTAGCAGCACCGTGTGGTATGGTTAGAGATATCATCACTGGACCCCTCAGTCTTGAGTTTAGTGCCACAACCCCCTTACTATCAAGTCAGTTTTTTAAATTTTTTTTATTCATTTAAGAAAGGAGACATTAACAAAACCGTGGGATAAGAGGGGCACAACTCTATACAATTCCCACCACCAGTTCTCCGTATCCCATCCCCTCCCCAGATAGCTTTCCTATTCTTTATCCCTCTGTGAGTATGAACCCAAGGTCATTGTGGGATGCAGAAGGTGGAAGGTCTGGCTTCTGTAATTGCTTCCCTGCTGAACATGGGCATTGACAGGTCGATCCATACTCCCAGCCTGCCCTCTCTTTCCCTAGTAGGGTAGGGCTCTGGGGAAGCAGAGCTCCAGGACACATTGTGGGGTTGACTGTAAAGCCAATCTTTAGGCTTGTTGTGACATTACATGGGCTTTCATGACAAAAAATAAATAAATCTGCTGGTTGAAGCACTGCAAACAACAAAGGAAAACCCCTATTCATGCCTATTGTTATAAAGCTGAATAGTTGGCACTCTTGGGATGGACGGGGTTTAATGTGGTTAACACGCCATCAAGTAACTGGTCTCCTTGTGGAATGGCATCCTAAGGGCTCCCTGCAACCTTTAATGTGTTCCCCACTGCATGGTCATCCAGTATGATTGACATAACATTGTCACTATAGTGGGAGCAATGGAATGGTCTGTGGAACGTTCATGAAGTCCACATCTCTTTACATGACACTATGATAGAAATAGATTTAGGGCAAAACCAACAATATATGTTGCTGGGAGCTCCATGTGAATGCCAACTGGTCTGCCCTTCTTTTTGTATCAAAACAGAGAAATATACATTCATCAAATCAGTGACTGCATATCATATAACTGAGGCCATGTTAATCTATTTTAAGAAATATACTGGGTGTGGGGCAGGGGTTCAGGTCCTGGAACATTATGGAAGATCAAGAGGGGGTTGAATTATTATGTGGAAAACTGAGAAGTGTTACACATGTATAAGCTATTATATTTTACTGTTGACTGTAAATCATTAATCCTCCCAATAAAGAGAAAATTTAAAAAAGCAAATAAGCATCTCTCAGGTAGCTGTGATATACTTACTATTTGTGGTCTACAGTTACCTTCCAGGATGCATCTGACTTCTGCAGGGTCCAGATAGGTAGATAAGAAGGAGAAGAGAAACCACCACTATGCATTCTTTGGCTTTTTAAAGATGCCATGAATCTTACTATCCCCTGCTTGTAGGAAAACATATTGGCTTTGAAATCCATAAATGAATTTTTTTTTCAAAATTCTATAGCATTGTAGTGTGTCTATGTGTATGTGTGTGTGTGTCTGTCATCATCTTTCTATACTGTGTATCATAAAATTTCTCTGGGGAGGGCATGAGGATGGTTTGGTTTAGTGTGGAATGGACTGACACTTATCTAAGGGAAATGTGGAAATGTACCCTTGTGACAGCAAAAATCCTGTAAATTGACATTTCCTCAATAAAGTGATATTGGGGTTGGGGAAAACAAACAATACAAACTAATCTCTAAATAAAATAAAATATTACCTAAAATATGAGATATTGAAATTAATCCGCTATCTTGGCCAAGGAGTTACAGTTTCATAACTCTTAGCCCACAGGTCAAGAACCTGCAATCCAGTGAGGTAACTGCACCAACAGTCAAATACAAAAAAAAAAAAAAAAAAAAACACATTCTAGGATCAGAGAAATGATTGCTGAATAGGCTTGCAAACCTCAGGGTATTTTTATTATCCTAATATGATATGATGGTGTTGCAGTTTAATTGGGACCTTGTGTCTAATAGTTCTGGATTGTCTAGATATTACCTTTTACCCAAAGAGCACTTACTTAAGTAAATACCCATAAGTCCTTCTTGAGAGGAACTCAAGGTACTATTACCAAGTGTATTCACCATGCTATGGCAGAATCCTTAATCTTAATACCTAGATGAATCCAAGTATTAAAACAAAATATCATCTTGAAGCCACATGCTATTTTGTGATTTATAAAAATATATATATAAGTATCTGGTCATTCAAATGACAAAAAACATTCCTCACAAATATTTAGTCTTCAGAGTCCATGGTTCAGTTTCCAAGAACCTTTGGAATTCCTTAAGCTTCTAGAGCATTCAAGTTGTCTCTTTTTATATTGATGAAATAATTTTGGAAAACACCTGAGGGTTGGTTGCCATGGAAACTAACCTTTAACTAGAGAGTTGGAGCTTCCAGCCTGACCCCCTGACCTTTGGAGCTGAAGGTTGAACCTGTAGCCAATAGCAGATGATTTAATCAATCATTCCTATGTCGGTGAAACTTTGTAAAAACCTAAAAGAAAGTGACTTTGAAGAGCTTCTGAATTTGTGACTACAGAGGAAATTAGGAAGAACAGAGTTCTCAGAGAGGGAGTGAAAGCTCACACCCCTTCTTTGCCCTATACATCTTTTTTATCTGGCTGTTCATGAGTTTTGTCCTCTAGCAAATAAGTAAGTTGGTTTCCTAAATTGTGTGGGCCACTCTAGCAAGTTAACTGAATTTAGGAAGGTGATCAAGGAAACCACTGATTTAGAGTCAGCAGGTCAGAATCACTGGGCTTGTGTTGAAACCTGAAGTGGAAGAGGAACATAAAAGACTAGGCCCAAGTTTTAACTTACATTTATTCTTAGCCATAAGGTCAAGAAGAAACACACACACACACACACACACACACACACACACACACACACACACACACGATGTGGAACTCAATGCTTTCTCCTGTAGAATCAGATAATGTCTCCTGCAGAGGATGTCAGAATGGAGTTGAGTTGAATTCTTTAAGGTCCTGCTGGTACCTAATTTCTTTTTGGTTTTGGAGAAGTCAGCACTCATACTGGAATTGGTCCCAGAAACCATCTACACCAGACAAGGAATCATTACCTCTCCTTGGGGTACTTTCTTTTTTTATATATATTTTATTTTTTTATTTTATTTATTTATTCCCTTTTGTTGCCCTTGTTGTTTTATTGTTGTAGTTATTATTGATGTCGTTGTTGTTGGATAGGACAGAGAGAAATGGAGAGAGGAGGGGAAGACAGAGAGGGGGAGAGAAAGACAGACACCTGCAGACCTGCTTCACCGCCTGTGAAGGGACCTGCCTGCAGGTGGGGAGCCGGGGGCTCGAACTGGGATCCTGACGCCGGTTTTTGAGCTTAGTGCCACCTGCGCTTAATCCGTTGTGCTACAGCCCAACTCCCTTGGGGTACTTTCTATCAGCCTCATGAATTCTCATCTGATTTCATCTGCTGAGGAGTGGTACCCTTGTCAATTAACCTCCTATTTTTCCCCTAATGACACTGGTTTTTGTTTGGTTTTGTTTTTTTGCCTGGTCCAGGGTTATCGCTGGGGCTTGGTGCCTACACTACAAATCCACTGCTCCTATGGCCATTTTCCCCCATTGGATAAAACAAAGAGAAACTGAGAGGGAGGGGGAGACAGAGAGGGAGAGAGAAAGATAAGACACCTACAGGTGGGGAGCTGGGGGGAGGTCTTGAACCTGGATTCTTCTGTGTGTCCTTGTGCTTTGTACTTTGTGAACTTAACTTGGTGCACGACCACCTGGCCCCCTTGACACTGTGTTCTATTTCATCTATAGATTTATACAAGTCAATTGATCATAGCTGTAACCCCTGACTATACCTAGAATTTCTGGGATAAGTGATAGTTCTAAGTTTAATTTTTTTTTTATGAACTGCCAAATTGTTTTCCAAAGTGACTGCACCAGTTTACATTATAAGTGATAGTTCTAAGTTTAATTTTTTTTTATGAACTGCCAAATTGTTTTCCAAAGTGACTGCACCAGTTTACATTTTTCCCAGCAGTGTGTGAAGGTTCTAGTTTCTCTGCCTCCTTGCCAATACTCACTGCTTTCCTTTATCTTCTTTATATCTAAGTAGGTGTGAAGTGATATTTGCCCATGGTATGGATTTGCATTTCCCACATGGGGAGTAATGTTACTCATCTGCTCTTGTGTGTGCTTTGGTCATTTGTACATCTTCTGTGATGTCTACTTGGATCAATTACCCTACTTTTAAATTAGGTTATTTGTGAGTTGTAAGACGTGTCTACATATCCTAGATACAAATTCCTTATCAGATATTTAATTTACAGATGTTTTCCCATTATGGGGGTTCCTTTCTCCTAGGCCACAGTACAAAATCTCTTACCGAGTACTTGGAAAACAGTGGACACCGGTCTAGACGACTCAATAAGATCAGTGAAACATGTTTCCTACCTGTAAAATAGGCTGTAGAACACAGAGTATGGGTTCTTGGGTCATCTCCTCATTTTGTTCAGTCCTCTGGTGGTTCCTTGTTTCACTGACCTAACTGCCTCAGAACTTGACTAATGATCTTACTTATCTGTGAAGGGGTGATTCCAAAATGTGCATCTCCATCTCAGATCTCTCTTATGAACGCTAGAATGGTCTATCTGATCATTTACTTCATCTAGTCCCCTATACATCTAATGGACATTCCAAAACGAAATTACTAAATCTGAACTTGTGATATTACTCTCAAGGTTTGTGGCACTCCTAGATTTCTCTGCTTTATCAAATAATCTCCTTCTTATCAAATAATCTACTGCTCAAGCTGAAAACACCCATCATTGCATCGTGCAGCAAATCTTAGCATCTCTACTCTCAAAATACATCCAAACTCTTAACAATGTTTCACCATTTCTCTGCTAAGATAAACACCTCTTATCTGGGATATCGCAGTAGTCTTTTTGCCTCTGCTTTAGCTGCCCCCTGCAGTCCAATCTTAACATAGCAGCAAGAATGAACTCATTAAATATAAGGAGGGGGGAGGGGCAGGTTGTTGCTCAGTGGGTTAAGCGCAAGGGCCAGCTCAAGGGCCCACTTAGGGATTCTGGTTCCACCTCCCGGGGCTCCCTATCTGCAGGCAGGAGTCGCTTCACAAGCAGTGAAGCAGGTCTGCAGGTGTCTTTCTCTCCCCCTCTCTTTCTTCTCCTCCTCTCTCGATTTCTCTTTGTCCTATCCAACAACAATGACAGCAGTGACAACAATAATAATAACAAGAGTAACAAAAAGGGCAACAAAATGGGAAAAATGACCTCCAGGAGCAGTGGATTCATAGTGCATTTGAACATATTTAACTTTCAACTGAAGGCAATGGTAAAAACATACTTCCACCTAACATGCCACTATTTCCCAAAGAGCTGAAAACACAAAATTCTGTTTTATCCACATTAGAGTTACCTATTTTAAGCCCTCTTTTGGTATTCTGTAACTTAAATCCTAAGATTTAAGGTTAACCACTATTAATACACTATACCAGTAGGTAAATAAGAGAGAGGAAAATATTCTATTGGTGGTTGGACATGGCATACCAGGTTAAGTGCATATATTACCAAGCTTAAGGACCATGTTTGAACACCCACCTCTTTCCACCTGAGGCAGGTCCACTTCAGGAGTGGTGAAGAGGTCTGCAGGTGTCTTTCTTTCTATCCCTCTTTCTAGCTCACTGTCCTCTCTCAATTTCTCTCTGTGAGTTTATCAAAGTAAAAAAAGAAGAAAAATGGCTGCCAGGATAAGTGGATTTGTAGTGCCAGCACTAAGCCCCAGCAATAATCCTAGTGGAAAAAAATCTATTAAAGTAAGAAGAAGTTCTACAGTTCTTGCTTTTGCAACTGATCGTGTGATTTCCTTTTGTATTTCTGATTTTTGTCTTCTACTTCCATAGATCATAAGCATTGACTGAGAGAGAAGAGACATTACAGTAAGAATAAAAACTAGCTTTTTAAAACAGTTGACTTGTGTCCCAGGACCTGTTAAAGCCTGATCTTGGTACATCTCTTTCTTCTCTTTGACAGTGGACTACTGCTCTGGTTGAGTGGGTCTGCAATGCCCAGAGCATGTAAGCACAGTCTGAAAAGTTTCGTCTTTGCCAAGACCTACTGAGCCACAGGCTGTTTCTCAAAAAGAAGGGTAGTTATCTGAAGAGCATGGCGTAACTTTGCTCAAAATCCTAAGTATGTACCCTGATGTTCATAGCTATATTATTCATAATCACCAAAGAGTGGAAGCAGCCTAAATCCTCATTGACAAATGACTGGATAAAGAAATTATGGGACATACACTCCACCAGAGGGATTGTGCTTAGTTATATAAGAAAAGAGATGAAAGACAATTTCAGTATGGTTTCACTCATATGTGGAATCTAGAGGTTGGATACACATGAACTTGAGAAAAAGAGCGGAAGCAAGCTAACTGTTTCTAAGGCTTATGAGATCTGTGATTGTTTTTTTTTTTTTTTTTTTCCTCCTCCAGGGTTATTGCTGGGCTCAGTGCCTGCACCATGAATCCACCGCTCCTGGAGGCCATTTTCTTTTCCCCCCTTTTGTTGCCCTTGTTGTAGCTTCGTTGTGGTTATTATTATTGCCCTTGTTGACGCAATTCGTTGTTGGATAGGACAGAGAGAAATGGAGAGAGGAGGGGAAGACAGAGAAGGGGAGAGAAAGATAGACACCTGCAGACCTGCTTCACCGCCTGTGAAGCGACTCCCCTGCAGGTGGGGAGCCGGGGGCTCGAACCGGGATCCTTACGCTGGTTTCTGCGCTTTGCGCCACATGCTCTTAACCCTCTGCGCCACCGCCCGACCCCCCTGTGATTGTTATTTTTAGGAGGTGAGAAGGTGGGGACACAGAACTTTGTTGGTGGGTGTGGTGTGGTACTCTATATAGTGTAATACTGCAATTTTGCAACATACTTTAATGACAAATAAAAATTTAGAGAAGGAAAAAAATAAAAGAAACGCAAGCAAACAAAGAAGCAGAAGTAAACAAACTGTCTCCAAGACTTTGTGAGAACTCTGGTGGTTATTGCTGGGAAAATAGGAACACAGAACTGTGGTGGTGGCGCCGGTACAATGTAATCTTGCAATCTTATAAACCTCTACTAATCACACACAAAAAATGGCTTGAAAAATGTTTAAGTTTTATCTATTTTTATTTTTTATTATTTTAAAATACATATTATTTTATAGGACAGAGAGAAATTGAGAAGGAGACAGAGAGACACTTGCAGCACCTTCACTACTCGTAAAGCTTCCCTTCTGCATATGGAGACCTGGGGGTTGAACCCATGTCTTTGAGCATAGTATTGTGTGCAGTCAACCAGTTGTGCCATTGCCCAGTGCTCCTGGAAAAAAAATACAAAGTGTCTGAACTCAGAGTCAGCAATGAGCTCCATATTGTATGCCTGTCTGTCATCGACAAGGGGATCATTATGGGCCAGACAGCTGGGCCAGTACTGGGCCAGACAGCTCAACTGACAGCACAGTTTGCATGGCTGCGACCTGTTAGATACACCTCCTTCTCTGTACTCCACTCAAAATAAAGAAGACATAAAGGCTGCTCAATAAATGGATTAGAGCAGCAGTCCTACATAGGAATAGTGCCTCCCAATTTTTTTAAATATCTTTACTGGGGGATTAGTGGTTTATAGTCAACAGTAAAATACAATTATTTGTACATGTGTAACATTTCCCAGTTTTTCACACAACAGTTCAGCCCTCACTAGGTCCTCTTCTGCTATCATGTTCCAGGAGCTGAACGCTCCCCGTCCACCCAATTTTTTTTTAACAACATAGGCATTTTGCTTTTTCTTATTGATGAGGAGGCACGTGCTGCATCTTGTCATTACTCTTAGAAGGGCATCTTAGCTTGGCCTAGACCTCTGGACTCCTAGAAATACCAGGGATGTTGTAACCTTCTGATATTCTATGTTTTATATCTCACTATCTCTTCCCATGTGCCTTCCCAAAGGCTCTAGAGTAGTTGCTACTTCACTGCTCACCCACAGGTCCCATCCACATGAAATCTACTCAGCTCTCCCACAACATCTTGGTAAAATCCTAACTTCCTTCACTTTTGGCACCCTCCCCCACCTACTGCTTTGTTCCAGGAACCCTGCACTTGTTACCGTTCTCTAAAGAGACACTGTCCTAACTAGTCTCCAGATGTGACTATATTCCTTTAGTGTTGAATAACTAGTCCCTGCCTCCTAGCAAATTTCTATTCTTTCAGGATGGAGCTGTGGCCTCTTTGAAGGCTGTCCTCGTTCCCCTTTGGTGTGCTTCTATAACTACATTTAATCTGTGATTGTGTGTTTATTATTTATTTATTTATTTATTTATTTTTACTGCTACCAGGGATATTACTGGGACTCGGTGCCTGTATGACAAAACATACCACTCCTAGAAGCCAGTGGTGTTTTCTTAGTAGTCTCCTGTGGTTCTGGGCATTAAGTTCAGGGCCTCACACATGCTGTTCTATCAGTTAAGTGTTATATTTTTAAATGTAGTCAATGAATTAAGCCCATAGTAATTTGATACTTCTGATCATGTTTTTTTAATACTTAATTTGACTGTTCATTTACAGTTGGAAATTTTATACTGTTCTCTAGCTCATATTTCCATTCCCTGATGAGAAATTTACTGTAATATTTTTATGTTCAGTAGTCTTTCATTTATTATTTTAGCACAGTTCCCTGCCACATAGAAATCAAATTTCATTTTTACTCTTTGTGACCCAAGTTTTTAAATACTTAGAAATAGTTTCTAGTGTGAGTTACTATAATTGCCAGCAAAATCTTCATGAAAACTTCATAACTGTGTTGCAAATTTCATGCCTATTGATTAAACACAAAATGTGAATTTGGGGGGTGTGAATCTTTTCATAAGATGAAGAAAGCTACATTTTAAAAAGTCAGTTTATGGGCTGGGGTCAATAGCATAATGGTTATGCAAAGAGGCTTTCATGCCTGAAGCTCCAAAATCCCAGGCTCGGTCCCCACACCATCATAAACCAGAGCTGAGCTGTGCTCTGGTAAAAAATAAAATAAATAAAAAAAAGAATAAAAAGTCAGTTTATGAGGCCCAGGAGGAAGCACAGCTGGTAGAGCACCAGACTTGCAAGAATTAAGTTCCAAGTTCAGTCCCCAGCATCACATATACCAGAATGATACTCTGGTGTTCTCTTCCCCTCCTCTCCCCCTGCTCTTAAGTAAATAAGTTTGTGTGTTTTGAAAATTAATAAGGATATTATTATCTTGAGAAGGCTTGATAATAGTAATTGTAAAGTCTTCTCTGCTACTGCAACAGAGCTTGTCATCACTCCCACCCTTTACCTAGTGTTGTAGATACAGTTCTGACAAGCTTTGTTCCATAAATGAAGATATGAAAACAGAAGTAATTCTGTTGCAGCAAAATTGCAACACTTTACAGACTCTGTAGAAGTTATCTGTTAAAAATCACAGAAGTGCTGGGGAGATAGCACAATGGTAACTCACAAGACTTGCATGCAAGAGGCCCCAGGTCTGATCCTTGGCACCACTTATAGCCAGAGCTAACCTGTTCTCTGATAAAAATAAACAAACAAATAAATAAAAATGACACTAAAGTTCTGTTCAGCCCCATAAAAAATTTTGGTCCATACTCCCAGAGGGGTAAACGTTAGGGGAAGATGACCAGAGAGTTTTGAACTCTAATTCCATCAGGATTCGGAGAGGGAAGAGGAAGAAAAAAAAAAAAAGAATCTACCTTTGAAAGCTGATAAATTAGAAAACTATTACCTTAACATCAATAAAAGGAGATTTATCTAAAAATTAAAAGAAAAGGGGGAGTCGGGCTGTAGCGCAGCGGGTTAAGCGCAGGTGGCGCAAAGCACAAGGACCGGCATAAGGATCCCGGTTCGAACCCCGGCAGGTCTGCAGGTGTCTATCTTTCTCTCCCTCTCTCTGTCTTCCCCTCCTCTCTCCATTTCTCTCTGTCATATCCAACAATGACAACAACAATCAAACAATAAGGGCAACAAAAGGGAATAAATAAATAAAATAAATATTTTTTTAAAATTTCTGTTTGATTTTATATTAACCCAAAACTCCATTCTTTTAACCTTTTGTCTTGGTAATTGTTAAGAATTTTTTTTATTAAAAATATTTTTAATATTTATTTATTTCCTTTTGTTGTCCTTGTTGTTTTATTGTTGGATAGGACAGAGAGAAATGGAGAAAGGAGGGGAAGACAGAGAGAGGGAGAGAAAGACAGACACCTGCAGACCTGCTTCACCGCCTGTGAAGCGACTCCCCTGCAGGTGGGGAGCCGGGGGCTCGAACCAGGATCCTTATGCAGGTCTTTGCGTCACGTGTGCTTAACCCACTGTGCTACCTCCTGACTCCCTGTTAAGAATTTTTGTCACTGGACTTAAGACCCTGTCTTTAGTCTTTAACTGCCTCAGTGCTATCAGAGCACTTTGAAATATATGATTTGTTGTACACTTGAAGCGCTGCAGCACTGTTAGATTCAGGCTGGGACAGAAACATACCTTTCTTTTGTCAAGAGGATGAAGGATGAGTTGAAAAGGGGAGATGAGGAAGGAAGCCTGTTCCTGGGTAGACTTTCAGGACAGACTTTCCCCTCATTGAAGATGTTCTAAGGAGAGAGGCATGAAACTGCCTGTCTGTCCTGGAGTTCCTCAACTACTTTGACGTACAGATCCTGGTTCAAAGAACATAATCATTTTGGTTTTTCTTTTTCTTTTTTTCCCCTTTCTAACTTTTGATCTAATCACTCCTGATTTCTGCCTGTGTTTTCTCTAGCATAAAACAATTGGATATATCTACAGATAATTATAACCTGAAAAAGAGATACACAGTAACCTGTTAGTGAGTGTAATTACCTCACACTGACTTTAGAGGGCATGTGATTGGTTCATATAGCAGGTATTTTCTGGTTTGGCCTACTCAGTATTCATTCTCATTTATTTATTTAGGAGGTTAATGGCTTACAGAATAGTTGTTGGCACATGGGTACAGTTTCTCATCTTGTCATGACAGGTGTTTGCAAAACACTCACACCTTCATCATGTGCCATTATCATGTACCAAGAGCCCCAAGCCCCCCTCCCCCACCCTATTTTCTATCCTCCTTCCACAGAGTTCTTTACTTTGTTAGCAACACATTATTGGGAAAGGGGAGATCACCCCTCCCAGTCTCCAGTCATTTGCTGTCCTAGAATGAGACACCCTTACTCCACGAATATCTGATGAAAGACAAAAAGAATTCTATATATCAGTCTTTTATGTTAAGGGAAAACAGCTTTATTTGTGCAAAAAGAGATAGAATATTTTCCATTCAGATCAGACCTCTGTTTCTTCTGTAAAAATGACTATTTTTCCATTAAGAAGACCAGAGAAAGCTAGAACTAGAAACTGAATCTTCTTATCTCTTGTGACTTTTCATCTTCTACTCTTCCCTAGGGAGAGGAGGAGGAGAGGGGGAAGAGCCTACGAACATGTTTTCCCACCTCATGCGACTTCTGTCATAGGCCTCTGGAGCTGGGAATGACTTCAGTCCTGGGCCACCTTCTTCCCTCAGTTCAAACCCAGTTCTTTTGGAATTCAGTTCCATGATATTTCTGTCTTTAAAGTGATCCGGAGGTGTAGATCAGACTCTTGATTCTAGGACTTTGTCCAGAGCTGGGTTATTGACCTATTGGCCAGCAGAATGCATGCCTATAGTTTCTGAAAGCTACTGGTAAGAAGAGGGTGATTCAGTCCAGACAGAAACCAAGAAGCCGAGCAGGGAGCTGGAGAAGGATTCAATTCTGTTTCTAGCCTCTGAATTCACTAGTCCCATGTATCACCACCCTACACCTGGACTCTTCATGTGTGCCAATATGGGTTATCTCTTATTTAACTCCAGCTTTCTCAAGCCCTGATTGATATAACGGGCGCTCTTTTAACAGATTCTTTCTACTCTCTAATACTTATAAAAAGTATTTTGTAGGGGGCCAGGTGGTGGCACACCTGGTTAAGTGCACATAGTTAGAAGTGCGGGGACCAGTGTAAGGATCCTGGTTTGAGCCACTGACTCCCCACCTGCAGGGGGGTTGCTTCACAAGCAATGAAGCAGGTCTGCAGGTGTCTATCTTTCTCTCCTCCTCTCTGTCTTCCCCTCCTCTCTCCATTTCTCTCTGTCCTGTCCAACAACAGGAACAAAAATGGAAACAATGGCCCCCAAGATCAGTGGATTCCTAGTGCAGGTATCAAACTCCAGCGATAGCCCTGGAGGCAAAAAAAAAAGTATGAGGTATATATCTCTCCACAAATATGACCCAAAAACCCTATAAATTATTTATTTTTAAAGATTTATTTATTTTGAGGAAGAGGAAGAGAGACCAGAGTGTCACTCTGGCATATTTGGTGCTAGTGCTGGAAACAGAGGCTATCCTCACATGTGCAATTCTTGCACTCTAACCACTGAGATACCCTCCTAGTTGCAGTTTATTTAGTTCCAGTGCAATTTAGTTTTTCAAGTTGTGTTGGGGGCTAGAAGTGGTGCACCTGGTAAAGTGCACATATTACAATGTTCAAGGATCCTGGTTGAAGACCTTGGTCCCCATCTGTATAGGGGTAGCTTCATGAGGGCTGAAGTAGTGCTGCAGGTATCTCTTTCTCTATTCCTCTCTACTTCCCCCTTCCCTCTCAATTTCTGTCACTATCCAAAATAAACTAATAACATATATATATCTGAGCCCCAGCGATAACCCTAGAGGTAATATTGCCTCTAGGGTTATCGAGGCTGCTCAGTGCCAGCACTATGAATCCACTGTTCCTGGTGGCCATTTTGTTTCCATTTTATTGGATAAGACAGAGAGAAATTTAAAGGGGAAGGGGGTAGAGATACCTGTAGACCTACTTCACTGCTTGTGAAGCATCTCCGCCCTTCCCGCAGGTGAAGAGCCAAGAGCCAGGGGTTTGAACCCAGATCTTTGTGCAGGTCCTTGTGCTTTGTACTATGTGCACCAGATACACCACTACCTGGCCCCCCCAAAATGAAATGTTAAAGTCGTGTTAAGATTCATCTACCATCAATTTAGCATCTTTTAAAAAGATTTATTAATGAAAGAGAGGGAGAGAGAGAAACAGCAAGAACAATAGCATTACTCTGACACATGTGCCATCAGGGATCAAACTCAGGATCTCATGCTTGAAATTCTAACATTGGGGAGGGTTCAGGACCTGGAACATGCTGGCAGAGGAGTTCCTAGTGGGGGTTGAATGGAAATATGGAAAAGTGAGAAATGTTACACATATACAAATGATTGCATTTTACTGTTGACTGTAAACAATTCATCCCCAATAAAGAAATTAAGAAGAAAGTCTAACACTTTATCTACTGCACCAGTTCCTAGGCAGCAAAATTTGCATGTGAGTTGCTTCAAATGTACAGTTCAATAGCATATACATTGTTGTGTGGCCATCACCATTATCCATCTCCAGCACTCTAATTGTCATGTAAAAATGGAATTCTGAAACTGTAATTCCCTATTCTTCCTTCCCTGAATCTCCTGCAGCACCATTAATTATAAAGCAAATATAGACGCCTATGTAAGAACAATACCTGTGAGAAGTTGGACTCAAAAGCATGAGGTATTTATTGTCTTTCTTATTATGAAATCACATTTGGGCAATCCATTCATCAAAGTTTCTGTTCATTCTACATATTACTACAAAATCAATACTGAAATGAGATGGAGGTAAGAAGACTTAGTTCAGGGAGGTTTATTTTATTTTATTGTTTATTTTATTTTTTTAAATATTTTATTTTATTTATTTATTCCCTTTTGTTGCCCTTGTTGTTTTATTGTTGTAGTTATTATTGTTGTAGTCGTTGTTGGATAGGACAGAGAGAAATGGAGAGAGGGAGGGGAAGACAGAGAGGAGGAGAGAAAGACAGACACCTGCAGACCTGCTTCACCGCCTGTGAAGCGACTCCCCTGCAGGTGGGGAGCCGGGGTTCCAACCGGGATCCTTATGCCGGTCCTTGTGCTTTGCGCCACCTGCGCTTAACCCGCTGCGCTACAGCCCGACTCCCTATTTTATTTTATTTTATTTTATTTTATTTGTAGTGTGTCATCAATGTGTCGCCATAGAAAAGGATGAGAACAAAAGTGAGAATGAGAACAAGACTGAGTACAAGAACTTTGCAGACATTATCTTGTTTTTAATCTCTCTGACAATCTTGACATTTTGAAAATAGTTGTTCATATTAAAAGTTCCCTGTACAAGATTGATCTATTTTAAAGACATTTATTTAGAGTGGGTGAGTGAATGGGTCTCCTAAGACTAGTAACTTCTAGTAACAAAGTACCACTAATTCAAAGCAATAAAAATGTGTTCCCTCCTAGTTCCGGAGGCTAGAAATGCAAAATCAAGGTGTCAGCTTGATTAATTCCTTCCTAGGGCCTTAAGGGAGAATGTGTCTCTTGTCTCTTTCCTAGCTTCTGGTAGAATTCTTGTTGTTTTGGGCTTATAGATGCATCTTTGCATTCTTCTCCTTCATCTTCATGAATTTTTCCCTTTTCTCTGTGTTTTCACATAGTTATCTTTTGATATGGACACCGACCATATTGGATTAAGGAATCTTACTCTAGTATAACTTAAGCTGTATTTGTCATGACCCTAATGTCAAATAAGGGCACATCCTGAATTACTTATAGAGCCTCAACTTCTCAGTGGATCACAGAAAAGTACGACAATATGTGTACCTTTTTTTTTTTTTTTCCTCCTCCAGGGTTATTGCTGGGCTCGGTGCCTGCACCATGAATCTACCGCTCCTGGAGGCCATTTTTTTTCCCCCTTTTGTTGCCCTTGTTGTAGCTTCGTTGTGGTTATTATTATTGCCCTTGTTGATGCAATTCGTTGTTGGATAGGACAGAGAGAAATGGAGAGAGGAGGGGAAGACAGAGAGGAGGAGAGAAAGATAGACACCTGCAGACCTGCTTCACCGCCTGTGAAGCGACTCCCCTGTAGGTGGGGAGCCGGGGACTCGAATCGGGATCCTTACGCCGGTTCCTGCGCTTTGCGCCACATGTGCTTAACCCACTGCGCCACCGCCCGACCCCCAATATGTGTACCTTTTATTACACAACAGATCCAGGAGCAACATAGGTTTCAATTGTATAGGTTTGAAGTATCCCTGTTTATAGGTTCACTTATGTGGGGATCCTTTTCTGTCCTTAGGGTCCACATATGTGCTGTTGGTTGAATCTGTTAGAGGGGGACACCCTCGCTCATGGTCTGACTCTTAAGTTATACACAAATGTCTGTGCAGAGGGTCAGTGTCCCTAACTTCCAAGTTGTTCAAGGGTCACTGTACCCGGATAGTTTAATTTTTTATGGAATGGCAAGCCAAATAGCTCAATTACCAGCTCATTTTCTAGCAGATTTCTGGAATGGCCCTGCTCAGGCAACCAATGGAGAGACTTGAAATTCAATAAATCTAGGAGATTTTTTCAACAGCATGTGCTAATTTTCTCAAGTTGATAATTTTGTATTACCCATAAATGATTCAGTAAATTATCCAAATGGTACTTGGTTGAGATATGGTTCCCTATCTTGGTCTAGAAAATGTAGGTATTCAATGAAAGAGAGAATGAAAGGGAAAGAGTAACCCAGAACAAGACTCTGGCATATGTGCTGCTGGGCATATGTGTACCTTATGGATGCAAGTCCTTATACTCTACCTGATGAGCCACTTCATTTGATTTGTTCCCCAACAGTACATATGCCAGAGTTCAACTCTGGGTTCATCCTACCCCCTCAAATAAGTAAGTAAAATTGAAAAATATATCTAGGATCAGAGGGACATCCTGGGAGGTAGCATAGTGGATAAAACTTTAAACTTAGAATCATGAATTTGATCCTAGGCATTGAATATGCCAAGGTGATGCTCTGGTTCCCGTTCTCTCTCATTAATAATAATTAGTAAAGACAGTGCTGATGAGATAGGCCACCTGGTAGTGTTTCTGCTTGCCATTCATGTGGCACAGATTTGGGCTATTTTCTGTTTTCCTGGTCTCTTTTCTCTTCTGCTTTTTTAATTTTAATTTTTTACTTTTAATAATGGCAGAGAGACCTAGAGAGTGAAAAAGAACACAGAATGAAAGTTTCTTTCAGTGCAATGGGAGGCAGGCTCCAAGCTGGGTGGTACAGATGACAAAGGAGCTATAGATCGCTTACTCTAGTGGAATCCAGCAGTCATGTCACGACGTTGCTCAGGCCAAGAGGAAGGGAGGACGCACAAGTGTCACAGGAACAAGGATGGAACCAAGCTTCTCCTTGACTGAGTTCAGACTTCAGGAAAAAGGCTAAGAGATCCCTCATGGTAGATGTTGAGAGACTCAGAAACACAATGGTGAGGAAGTAGGTGTGGTTTCTCAGCACCAAGGACTCAGTAATATCTTATTAAAACAGATGTTGAGGGGGTTGGGCGGCGCAGCTGATTGGGCCGCTTGTGGTGCAAAGCGCAAGGACCAGCATAAGGATCCCAGTTCGAGGCTGCTGGCTCCCCACCTGCAGGGTAGTTGCTCCACATGCGATGAAGCAGGTCTGCAGGTGTCTATCTTTCTCTTCCCCTCTCCGTCTTCCCCTCCTCTCTCCATTTCTCTCTGTCCTATCCAACAACAAACGACATCAACAACAACAATAATAACCACAACAAGGATACAGCAACCAGGGTGACAATAGGGGGAAAAATGGCCTCCAGGAGCAGTGGATTTGTGGTGCAGGCACTGAACCCCAGCAATAACCCTAGAGGCAAAAAACAAACAAACAAAAAGCAGATGTTGATACCCAGAACTTAGAGATGTGCTTATTAAAACTTTAAAAATGTTAAGTATTTTTTAAAAACATTGTTTGAATCCTTTCCATTTCGTGTTTACTGATGCCATAACTTTGATATTTAACTTTTATTACCTAGAGAACAGTTAGTTATTACTTGCAAAGTCATTGACTTGGAAACTATTTCATGAGAAATCATAACTCTTTTCATTAAAATAAAGACAGAAAATTTATCCTCAAAGATAACCCATTTGTCTTCTGAGAAGAGCATTTCACAGATTCAAAGAAATTAAAGGTGGAAAAAATCAATTAGAGTTAATCTACCAGCTTGTCAGAAAGGATTGCTTTCTACAAAATATATTCTAGTTCTTTGTCCAGGTTAATTTTAAATGCCTCAGGGGATGGAGTCCTTGTTACAGCTATTTGAAGTCTTTCCTTTTATCTAATTGACTTTACCAGGATTTTTTTTTTCTACTATCTAAACTCCATGTTAGGTATTAAATCGGTGTTACTTCTTTAATTATACTTTCATTTCCTGTACTAATGCTCCTTCTCCTTCTCAAATTTAGTATTTAAACTCTCAGATAGTTGAAGGAGTTTGGCTTCATTTAATCTAACGGCAGATGTTTACTTAAAATAATTACCTCCTGAATCAAAGAGATTTTCTCTTTTCTGTTTATATAGTTCAACTGTTTAAAAATTATGTGTGGGAAGGAGGGAGAGGTAGGGAGAGAGCCAGAGCACAATTATGGCATATGTGATGCAAGAGATGGAACTCAGGACCTCATGCTTGAGAGTTCAAGCCTTTATCCACCATATCACCTTCCAGGCTGCTTAAGGCCATTTTCTTACCTTTCCTCCTTTCCATCCCTCCAGCCTTCTTCCCTTCCTCTTGCACTTTCTGCCTTCCTCTTTACCTTTTTGCTGTCCTTGTAATAAGTCACTAAAAACACTGAAGATAATTAACAGGAACAAGTAGAGAAAAGAGACTAAAATTCCTTTCCTGCTTAATCAAGATGGTCAATTCATTTGCAAACTAACTAGCAATGTATTTCTTATTTATCTCTGGTATGAGTGACATGTTTTTCTCTTATAAATGTTTCTTTTTTTTTATTTCTCTGAGAATTATTCATTTTACATTCCCCCTTTCCTATTTAGCCATGTGTATTTTAATGGTTTTTTAAATTAATTAATTAATTTCCTTTTGTTGTCTTTGTTGTTTTATTGTTGTAGTTATTCATGTCGTCATTGTTGGATAGGACAGAGAGAAATGGAGAGAGAAGGGGAAGACAGAAGGGGGAGAGAAAGACACCTGCAGACCTGCTTCACCATTTGTGAAGGGACTCCCCTGCAGGCGGGGAACCAGGGGCTTTAACCAGTATCCTTATACCAGTCCTTGCACTTTGCACCACCTGCGCTTAACCTACTGCGCTACCGCCCGACTCTTTTAACCATGTTTATATGATTTTAAAATCGAGCACTTTCTCACGTTGTCTGATAGTGTTGCTGCTATAAATTTTGAAGGTAAAGGTGATTTTTTTTTCATGTACAAGAATTAAATCCATGCCCTTATCTATGCAAACAAATGTGAAAGACCAATAGCACTCTGGGTTCAAATTTATACTGTCTGATGAGTAGCAAACAAGAATTTTTTTGGAAGTTAAGTTTCTGGGGACTTCTGTAGAGAGCTCTTTAGTTGTTATTATTAAAGAAGCAGAAACAACAAGGGCAACAAAAGGGAATAAATAAATATAATAAAAAAATTAAAAAAAAAATAAAGAAGCATAAAATAAATATATATCTAATGTAATAAATTTTTTTTACAGAAAAATTTAATTAACTTTCTCCTTTTAAAATGAGGCTATCAGGGCTTTTTAAAAAAAGCTGTGTTGTAGAATTCTCTAGGAAAAAAAGTATGTGTTACTTTTCAATGAGTCATAACATCTCATTAGGTAAGAATCTAAGCTCCGCAGATAAGCTGCCTGGCTCAAATTCTGCCTCCATCTTTTAGCAGCTGTGTGACCTTAGGAAAGTAACCTAACTCTTCTGTGCCTAAGTTCTTCTGTTACAAAATGATGATATGGGGTCAGGCAGTGGCACATTTAGTAGATCTAGTAGATGTGCCACATGGCACACATGTTACTATACACAAGGACTCAGGGCCAAGATTTTGATTCTGTCTGAAGAGGAGGAAATCTTCATGAGTGATGAAGCAGTATTGTAGGTATCTTTTTTTTTTTCCTTAATTTTTTATTTATAAAAAGGAAACATTGACTAAACCATAGGATAAGAGGGGTACAACTTCACACAGTTCGCACCACCAGAACTCTGTATGCCATCTCCTCCCCTGATGGCTTTCCTATTCTTTAACCTTCTGGGGGTATGGACCCAAGGTCATTGTGGTCATGCAGAAGGTGGAAGGTCTGGCTTCTGTAATTGCTTCCCTGCTGAACATGGGCATTGACAGCTCAATCCATACTCCTAGCCTGTCTCTCTCTTTCCCTAGTGGGGAAGGGCTCTGGGGAAGCTAAGCTCCAGGACACATTGGTAGGGTTGTCTGTCCAGGGAAGTCTGGTTGGCATCATGCTGGCATCAGGAACCTGGTGGTTGAAAATAGAGTTAACATACAAAGCCAAACAAATTGTTGACCAATCATGGACCTAAAGGTTGGAATAGTGCAGATGAAGAGTTGGGGGGCCCTCCATTTTGTAGATAGCTAGTAGGCATATTTTAGTTATATTCCAAAGGGCCTGTGGCTATACTAGCTTTTTGTTTGTTTGTTTGTTTGTTTTGTTTTTTTGCCTGAACCTTAAATCTGATATGCAGGTGGATCCTAAATGTTATCTGGGGAGGTGATGTCATGGCTGACAGAAGGACCAGAAAGCTGGATCAGGGAAGAGAGTAGCTCCCAAATATGGGAAAGGTGTATAAATATCGTTGACTGTAAACCCCATCGATCTGATGTGATCTGGGGCCCATATTTAGCTTAGGATCCTATGTGACTTCTGCATCTCTGTAGATCTGAGCACTCATTCTGTGGTCATAAGTAGGAACATTCTAAGCTACCTCAATATCAGGACCCATCTTCCTCAGGTGTAGCATAGAGTATGTTGTCCAGCCTCCCTTCAGAGGATGGAACATTCTCTACCATTGTTGATCCAAGTTGAGGGCAAGGTCCTATGGGGGCCCACAAAGGGGTCTCTTGTGTTGTTCCTGATAGAAATGACCAATAATAATGGAGAGAGGTATATGTTCGAGGTCTAGGCCCATCATGTCTGTTTGGGAATCTCAGGACTCCCTGAATAGGTCCCCAGCTGATGGGGTGGCCTGATAGTGACTACAGAGTCATCGTTTAAGTATGCCAGTCTCTTGTCCTTATTCAGCTTTTGCAGTCCTTGCTTTGATGAGGTTAGCTTTGGGGTGAGTGAGATAACTGTAATAGGAAGTAAATAAGGAGGGTATCTAAGTCTAAGTAGACACTATTTCATTATGAACTTAATACTGACTCACTGAAAACTATTGTGTACTTTTGCTTTCAGGTATATATTTTGCCCTAATTTGTGGACACATGTGAACATATGCTCTATCTCAGGGGACCTGGTCTATATCTAGGTTTTGGGACTTTGTTAGGAAGTGAACCTCCTGGAATGGAATTAGAGAATACTATGAAAGGAAAGGTCTCACCTGAGTAATGAGGGTGAAGGGTTGACATTCCATGCCTGACGTCTCTGGACACAGTCTGAAGTGAAGCATGCTGAGGTGGTACTCCTCAGGTGTTGATTAGGTTGGGATCTGCAGATACAATATCATTTGGTATAAATTGAAAGAGGCGTGCAGGAAAGTGGGCCCCACCCTAGAAGTTCCAGGACTGGGGAAATATAGGCTCTAAAGAGGAAGCGGGAGCATCCTGCTGGCTTAGGGTTTAAGAAGACGATAGATACTTATTACTATAATCATATTATTTGGCAATTGGGTTAACTTTGAAATATCCCTTTGTTAGGATTTGCTGTATCATACACAACATCACCATAATTTATGTCCTTTGACATTTGTATATAGCTGTGCCACAGGTTGTTTCTGTTCTCCCTGGTCTAAGCTTTTAAGAGAGTCAACATATCAAAGACTCAGACTATGTATTAAAAAGACTCAGTAAAGTGCGACCCACCCTTCAGCTTCATTACTCGGGTGAGACCTTTTCTTTCATAGTATTCTCTAATTCCATTCCAGATG
Source organism: Erinaceus europaeus (assembly GCF_950295315.1). Lineage (NCBI taxonomy): Eukaryota > Metazoa > Chordata > Mammalia > Eulipotyphla > Erinaceidae > Erinaceus > Erinaceus europaeus. The sequence goes on from NC_080164.1 coordinate 153,379,336, forward strand.
GTTCACTCCCTAACAAAGTCCCAAAACCTAGATATAGACCAGGTCCCCTGAGACAGAGCATATGTTCACACTTATCCATAAACTAGGGCAAAATATATACCTGAAAGCAAAAGTATATAATAGTCTGCAGTGAGTACCCCTCAACACTTCATCAGCACTATTCCAGCCTTTAGGTCCATGATTGTTCAACAATTTGTTTGGCTTTGTATGTTAACTCTCTTTTCAGCCACCAGGTTCCAGATGCCAGCATGATGCCGACCAGACTTCCCTGGACAGTCCACCCCAATGTGTCCTGGAGCGCCACTTCCCCAGAGCCCCATACTACTAGGGAAAGAGAGAGGCAGGCTGGGAATATGGATCGACCAGTCAACACCCATGTTCAGCGAGGAAGCAATTACAGAAGCCAGACCTTCCACCTTCTGCATCCCACAATGACCTTGGGTCCATACTCCCAGAAGGTTAAAGAATAGGAAAGCTATCAGAGGAGGGGATGGGATATGGAGATCTGGTGGTGGGAATTGTGTGGTGGGAGTTGTACCCCTCTTGTCCTATGGTAAATAAATAAATGGAAGGCTCAGTCTGTGCTTTAAAAAGTTTGAGACATTCAATCAAGTTTTCCCCTCATATTAATTAAATAATGATTTATATGACTACAAATTGATAGGAGTGTACATAAACACCATTCCCACCACCAAAAGACCATGTCCCATCTCCCCCCCCCCCCACCCGTGAAGCTTTAACCCAGGGATTTACTTTGGTGCCCTACGCCAAGTCATCTTTCTTTTCCTTCTCTATCACCACCACCCCTTTCTCTGTCTCTATAAGGAAAAAAAAATCACCAACAGGAATGATGGATTCAGTGTACAGGCATCAAGCCCCAACAATAACTCAGTGACAATAAAACAATAATAAAATCATGATAAATCTGTATAAGGAAATTGATAAACTGAAGGTGAATTGACTCAATATTATAGAGTGTTTAGTACAAATCTTTAATAAAAGCCAAATGGCCCTTAATTTTCCTTGAGTTTTCTACTTTTAAATTTTTATTTTACTTATTACATATGAAAAAGAGAGTTTCACATGGACACAGAGACACTGGGGCATATTTGGCACTGTGGATTGCACCAGGAACCTAAGGCATGTCAGTCCCAAGCTCCACCAGACTGCTTCTCTTTACAAAATGGATGTTGTATCAAGTGTCTTCTATGTGATAAAAGTAGAAGTAGGAGTTTGCAATATAGCTATAAAGAATGATGCAACATCCTGCTGTATGTATGAAGTGCCATAAGAACATATGACATACTTTACACCCAAGAAGTGAGCAATTAGCCTGTGCGGTAGATTCAAGGAAGGATCTTGGCATTTGAAGACTGAGTATCATTTACATGTATGGGGTTTCTGGCTTGATCCCCACTTTTATACTAGAATAGTGCTTGGACTTTTCTTTGTCTGTCTTATATGAAGCTCCTGTCTCACTTGTAATGAATTATATGAATCTTAAAAATAATTTTAAGGAAGTCGGGAGGTAGTGCAGCAGGTTAAGCGCAGGTAGTGCAAAATGCAAGGACCAGCATAAGGATCCCAGTTCAAGCCTCTGGCTCCCCACCTGCAGGGGAGTCACTTCAAAAGCTGTCCTATCCAACAACAATGACATGAATAACTACAACAATAAAACAACAAGGGCAACAAAAGGAAATAAATAAATAAATTTAAAAAAATTTTTAAAAACATGGTTAAATAGGAAAAGGGGGAATTAAAGTGAAGACAACAATAACTACAACAATAAAACAACAAGGGCAACAAAAGGGAATAAATAAATAAATAATAAATATTAAAAAATATTTTGGTAGTTGGGAGGTAGTGCAGAGGCTTAAGCACACGTGGCGCAAAGTGCAAGGACCGGTGAAAGGATCCCGGTTCCAGCCCCCAGCTCCTCACTTGCAGGGGAGTTGCTTCACAAGTGGTGAAGTAGGTCTGCAGGTGTCTATCTTTCTCTCCCCCTCTGTCTTCCCCATCTCTCTCCATATCTCTCTGTCCTATCCAACAACGATGACAACAATAATAATTACAACAATAAAGCAACAAGGGCAACAAATGGGAATAAATAAATTAATTAAAAATATATATATTTTAAATAGCAGTAGTAGATAGCATAATGGCTATGCAAAGAGACTCTCATGCTTGAGGCTTCAAGAATCCCAGGTTCAATCCTCTACACCGCCATAAGCCAGAGCTGAGCAATGCTCTGGTTTAAAAAAAAAATTACTCTAAATATGGAAAAAAAACACATAGAGAATAAAGGATAATTAGCCATAGTAATAATATTAAGCTAATAGCTGACTCAAACACATTCTGAACTTTGCGTATATCATCATTATATACTTTCTTCTTTTAAAAAAAAATATTTTGTTTGTGTTATTTTAAGATAGATACTGAGAGAAAGAGAGACCAGAGCAATGGGGGATTGAACCTGGGACTTTGGAGCCTCTAGCATGAAAGTCTTTTGGGGGAGTCGGGCTGTAGCGCAGCGGGTTAAACGCAGGTGGCGCTAAGCACAAGGACCCGCATAAGGATCCTGGTTCAAGCCCTGGCTCCCCACCTGCAGGGGTGTCGCTTCACAAGCGGTGAAATCTGCAGGTGTCTATCTTTCTCTCCCTCTCTCTGTCTTCCCCCTCCCCTCTCCATTTCTCTCTGTCCTATCCAACAACAATGACAACAATAATAACTACAACAATAAAACAACAAGGGCAACAAAAGGGAATAAATAAATAAAAATAAATATTTAAAAAAAAGAAAGTCTTTTGGTCATGATAGGTGTTTTCAAAACACTTTTACCTTCTAGACCCTTTCCACCATCATGCACAAGAACCCCAAGCCCCACACCCCAACTCTCTCTCCCCAAATCCAGTCCATGCTTTACTCTGTGTTTCTCCTTTTTGTTCTTGTTTTTCAAATTTTTCCGATAAGTGAGATCACCCCATAATCACTCTTCTACTTCTGTTCTATCTCCTTAATATGATTCCTTTATGCTTCACACAAGATTAGGTGAAGAAGGTGAATTCATCATTCTTAATAGCTGAGTAGTATTCTTTTTTTTTTTAAAGATTTTATTTATTTATTAATGAGAGAGATAGGGGAGAGAGAGAGAGAGAGAAAGAACCAGACATCACTCTGGTACATGTGCTGCCAGGGATTGAACTCAGGACCTCATGCTTGAGAATCTAGTGCCTTAGCCACTGCGCCACCTCCTGGACCACAGCTGAGTAGTATTCTATTTTGTATTTATAGCACAACTTTCTTGGCCACTTATTTGTTGTTAGATACCTAGGTTGCTACTAGCTCACCCAGTAGAGCACTTACCTGACTATGTGTGAGGACCTGGGTTCAAATCTCTAGCATCACTTATGTATGCCATACACAACACCAAAGGAAGTTCCATGAATTGTGGAGTGGTGCTTATGATATCTCACCTCTCTTTCCGTACCTCCCTGAAATTGGAGGGGAAAACAGGGAGTGGGGTAGTAATGGAATCTCAAAGGTGAAAGGTCCTAACAGAAATAAAGAAAGAAAGAACGAAAGAGCCCATATACACTCTTATAAATGAATGTTACCTCAATTAAATAAATTAAAAAAGAAAATAGCAATGTAAAGCTTCTGGTAGGCATCACATAGATCAACTTCCTTCTTTTCCTTTTTCATCACCAATTACTCAGATTTCCAAACTAGAAATCTCAGTCTTCTTCTAATCATCCTTCCTCCTCAACAGCCCACATCAAATGAATCATCAGGCCCTGCTCTTCCCACTTTAGGGAAGCTTCCCTTAGCTGTCCTCAGGGTCCTCCTCTCTGTCCTCACTCCCACTGCCCTCATTGGACTTTCATGTGATATTTCAGAGTCTTGTCAACTGACCATGGTGACACCCATCACTTCCATCCTAGCCCTTTCTCCAAAAGGACTGCCAGAGAGATCCTTCTAAAAAAAGATGCTTATGATGTCATGCTCTCCTTTAAAAGCACTGATGGCTTCCAGTTGCTCAAGGATTGAGAATTTAACCATGAAACATAATGACCACATGGCCAGCCACTCATTTCAATTATTCCTCCCTCTCTCCTCCCCCAATTCCCTCTCTTCCCCCTTTCCCCGCCTCCTCCTCTTTTTCCTCCTCTTCCTTCTTCTTCTAGGGACTTCATTGCTCCAGGCCAGCTTTGCCAAACAGACAGAGACAGACAAACACACACACACACACACACACACGGAGAGAGAGAGAGAGAGAGAGAGAGAGAGAGAGAAAGAGAAGAGAGAGACAAAAAAATACCATGGCACCCAAGCTTCCCTCAGTGCAGTGGGGGCTGGGATTGAACCTGGTTTGTGCTCATGACAAAGCAAGCACCCTATCCAAGGGAGGTATTTTGTTAGTCAATCATTCATTCTCTTTGAGTCTACACTTGGACTTCTCAACTGCCTACCTGCCTACCTCTCTTTACACTATCTTCTCTTGTTATTTTGTTTTGTTTTTTACTATTTACCAGACTGTTGCTCAGCTCTGGTTTATGGAGGTGCTAGGGATTGAATCTGGGGTCTCTATGACCTGGAGTCTCATAGCTGAGTCTCTATGACCTCAGCTATGAAAGACTTTTGCATAACCATTATGCTATCTCCTCCACCCTTTTCCTCTCCAGCTCTTAACTCTCTAAACTTCTATTCCTGGATCCAGGAACGGACCTTCATGTCCCATACACACACCCTTCTCAAGATGAACTCACCCTTTTACATCTTCTTTATGTGGCCAAAGTCTACTTACTCTTTTAGGCTGAGTTTCAGATATTACTTCTTGTATAAAAACTTGGCCAGATAATGTATCATTTGGGACTGGCAGTGATTATGCTTAGGGCAGTACATAAGGAAGCAAAGGAGAACTATAGGATGATTTCACTCATAAGTGAAATATAAAGAATTGAAAATATGGGGGTCGGGCTGTAGCACAGCAGGTAAAGCGCACATGGCACAAGGCGCAAGGACCAGTGTAAGGATCCCAGTTCAAGCTCCAGGCTCCCCACCTGCAGCGCTTCACAAGCAGTAAAGCAGGTCTCCAGGTGTCTGTCTTTCTCTCTCCCTCTCTGTCTTCCCCTCCTCTCTCCATTTCTCTCTGTCCTATCTAATAACGATGACATCAATAATAACCACAGCCCATACCTACAACTTTGGGAGAACTATGGTGGTTACTGTTGGAGGGGGTGGGGGCCCAGAACTTTAGTGATGGGAGTGGTGTGCAATTATACCCCTATTATCTTACAGTCTTATAAGTCACTATTAAATCACTAATAGAAATATATATCAAGAAAAAAAGTCTCACTGGGGAGGCATGGACACCAGATCATCTGGGGTGCCATAAATATCAACAAATATATACTAATATATTAGTATAAATAAAATAAATACTCTTGTATGGATGCTGTTTCTGGGCCACCTAAAATTAAATTCTGACAACAAACATGCAGCTGTTGGTTTTGGGAAATAGACTTACCATCTTCCAACCTCAGTCCCTCATCCAAAAACCTTGATCACTGTAGTATGTACTCAGCATTCCAACTCAAACACTATGTTTTAAGGGTACAATTTTTTACCCTATCAAGATGTATGTTACAACACATTTTACCCATCACCAAGGTACCAGTATTTCAACCTATCCTTTCTTCCCACTTCGATGAATTCAATTATGTGATCTGAATTTAAGGATTTGTTTTCATTTGACTTGATTTTCTTGATTTGTTTCTCTACATGCCATAATGTGTGAGGTCTTCTTACGTCTGATGATGTGATGGGAATGCTTTGTGCTTGTCCTGTGCAATGTAGCAGCCATGAGCTGATAGGCTATTTCACCCTCTGATAGGTAGGGCAGCATGAGAGAGAGAGAGAGAGAGAGAGAGAGAGAGAGAGAGAGAGGAGGAAGCAAATGGAAAATAGAAGAAAAGCTTATATTCTTCAAAGAGAAAAGAAGGCCAGAGACAAGAGACTAAGTCTTGGCCTCAGGTAAGAATACACTGGTATTTTATGGGTAGATAAGAGGTAGGGGAATAAAGGGGAAGAAAGGCAGGCAGTAGATGTAGGTGTCTGTCTATTGCTAACAAAACTTTGGCTCTGGTGCATGCATGATATTATAGCAAGAGGGAGTTCCTGGGGGCAGCCTTGAAGCATCTACTGAATGTGACAGTTACTTGTCTTTTCCTTTGAAAAGTCCACTTCCCTGACAGGACTCTATGTGAAAGAATATGCATGAGTTAGCTTAATAGACCCCCATCTTGTTTCATCAACCTTATTACTAGTCCGTGTATTTTTTTATTGGGGGATATTAATAGTTTACAGTAGATAAAGTTGTTACTAGCTTATGTATCAAGCACTTGAAAAATGTCTAACATGAGTGAAGAACTGAGAATTCAATTTTAATTTTAACTAGTTTGTTTTTGAAAGGAAGAGGGAGGGCGGGAAGCAAGGAGAGAGAGAGGGAGAGGGAGAGAGAGAGAGAGAGACGCTACTCTACCACTTATGGGCTCCCACAATGTCCTCTGTGGTGCTCCCATGTGGTGCCAGGCCTAGAATCCAGGGCATCAGGCACAACAAGGCATGTGTAAGCTATCACCTGGCTCCTAATCTTAATTTAAAATGAAATAACCACACAAAGCTATTGGTTACTATATTGGACAATTTTGGGTTAGAGAAATTAGCCAGGAATATTCCAAGAGAGTGTTCATCAAAAGGAAGCTGTTCTGATATCTCAGAAAAATCACTAAGCATTTATTTGATTTGGGGACCACATCCATTAATTAGAAAGAGATTCCTTCTTTCTTAGTGTGGGCAACAGAGTCATCCTCACAAATCTATCTTTAGAAGGACAATAATTGCAATACTATACTTCCTTTTGAAGTGATAATTTTTTCTCTGTTTTACATATTTTCTTTTTTTCTAAATGTCTTTATTGGGAGAGTAATGGCTCACAGTAGTTTGTACACGTATCACATTTCCCAGTTTCCCACATAACAATTCAACCCCCACTAAGTCCTCTTCTGCCATCATGTTCCAGGACCTGAACCCTCCTCCTATATTTTCTGTGTAGAGTGATAATTTATTTTAGAGCACAAACTCCAGGAAAACTGCCTGGGTTCAAATTCCATTTCTGCCCTGAAATGTGTTGAGACTTAAGTTGGTTACTTTACATTCTCAAACTACGCTGCCTGTAAAGCAGTGGCAAAATGGCACCTACGTTGTAAAGAAATAGTGTCTCATACCTGCTAAGCACCCAAGAGTTTGGCTATTATCTAACTAGTACCTTGAAGTGAACACTTTCTAGTTTACTTCTGTATTTTGGCACTTATTTGACTATTTTTTGCATAAATAGAAGGCGGATGCCCTCAGATCTCTAAATGTCAGAACATTCCAAAAAGAAGAAGAAGAGGAGGAGGAGGAGGAAGAAGAAGAGGGGGAGGAGGAGGAGGAGGAGGAAGAGGAGAGGAGGAAGAGGAAGAGGAGGAGGAAGAAGAAGAAGATGAAGAAGAAGAAGAAGATAAAGAAGAAGAAGAAGAAGGAGAAGGAGAAGGAGAAGGAGAAGAAGGTGTTCTGCAAGATAGGGCTCTGAAGTTTTCTTACTGTAGGCATGAGTTTTCAGGTTATTTTTGTATTTCACCTTGATTTCCATTTTGTTGAAGCATTTTAAGTCTATACAGAGGCAAATTATAACCTTGATATTTTGTTGTGATCATTAACATTCCCCTTGGCTTAACCTCAGACAGTTCATGCATCATATGATCAAGCAACAATACCAGCGGCTCTACATGTTGACGGAAAAGATTTCTTGATGTTTTGAAGTTCTGAAGAATTTCATATCACTTTAATGGTAATCTCTAACACCTAGTCTCTTGTTATGTTAGAAGTGGTCTAATAGGGGAGTCAGGGAGTAGTAGCACAGTGGGTTAAGCACAATGGGTTAAGCGCACGTGGTGCAAAGCCGGTTTGAGCCCCCGGCTCCCCACCTGCAGCGGAGTCACAGGTGGTGAAGCAGGTCTGCAGGTGTCTATCTGTATCTCCTCCTCTCTGTTTTACCCTTCTCTCTCCATTTCCCTCTGTCCTAACAACGAGGACATCAATAACAACAACAATAACTACAACAACGAAAACAGCAAGGGTAACAAAAGGGAAAATAAATAAATTTTAAAAAGAAGTGGTTGAATAGTTCAAGGGTATTTAAAGACTAGTGACTTCAGAAGTTGCAACAAATAATAGGATCCCCTTTATTGTCACTAGTTTTGTACTCTGTAATCTTTGAATTGGAAGAATAGCCTGGTAATATATCCTTATACTCTGTATAGTGTATGTGTGTTAAACATATTCCCACCCCCCTCTATGAGATTAGAACGTCAAGAAACGTGTTAAAATGCCAATTCTGTCTCAGACTTGTGTGTTAAATAGGAAAAGTCATTTGCCTATTTGGGTCACAGAGGTTACAACCTCTGTAAAATTCAAGTTTATCCAGACTTGATTATAGAATTATTTAGGTATTCATCCAACCAAAATTCTTTACACCATTTCTCCTTTGAACTCCAAGGACTCACAGACACACAGAAACAGTTTTTTTTTTTTTTAACTTCCATGCTTTAATAAACATGCCTTTTAAACATTCTTGGAATTTTTCATTTCCTTGGAAAATAATTCACGAGTGAGTCAGCATGTCGTAAAGAAAAAAAAAAAAACCCACTCACAATAACTATCAAAATTGCATGAGGTAGTGAAACGAGAAATGATTTTCTTTGTAAACTGAAATGAAGAGGTAGAGGGCCCAATTACTTATTTATAAAATGCATGCTCGGTGGAAGGTTTTATGTAGCAGAACCAACGTGCAGTTACGGTATTTCTCAAGACCCAGAGGAAGTCCTCCCCAGGTTGCCTCAAAACTGTTGTTATTATAAAAGCTCCTTTCCGTGCTTGAAGGAGAAAATGCATGTGGAAGCTAGATGAAGGAAGGAAGCAAACAAGCAAAGGAAGGTTGCAAGCCTCCCCTTCACTCCCAGCCTCGCCGCCCGTCCTCTCGGGAAATACATAATTAAGGGAATTTCCTCCCGCAGCTGGGAAAGCTGGGTGGCCGTCTCCACGTCACTATTAGGGCAGCCAGGGATTTTGCTTCCCAGGCGGTGACTTCCCGGTTCCTCCCGCGGGTCCTCCCTGGGACATCGGATGTCACCCCCAGGATGGGGTGGGGAGCTAGACAGCACGGCGGCTGAGGGAGGGGCTGAAACATTTCCTGGGTGAGCGCGGCAGCCGGGCTGCTTCCGGAAGGCTGATTGCATCAGGTGTGGAGCTGGGCGCCTCCTGGGCCCAACCTGGCGGCCACCGCGCCTGCGCGCGCCGCCCCGCCCTGCTACTGCACACTCCACCGCGGGTTTTCCTCTCGGTCACCAGGAGACCATACAAGGAGGGGAGGTCACGGCCGGTTTGCACCCGGGCATCCTGTGAGTATAGGCAGCTGGATGCAACTCCTGGAGGGAATATCGTGCCTGGAAGGCTCAGAGGCCAGTCCAGTTGCTGCTGTTGATGTCCAGATGGTCTCAGGCTAATTTCTTTGCCTCCCTTGGATTTTTCAGTTCAGAGTCCGCATTTTTTCAAAGTGGGTTAAACTGCAGCCCCCCAACCCCCCTCCATGGCCCACACTCCATAGCTGGGTCTTGGGAAGCAGATGCTCTGTCCTAAGGGCGAGCACTTTCATGGGTTTACAGGGATCTCTCAGTGATTCCATTGTTTTTCTGCTGCAAGAAGGAGCAACATAACTGTTGGTTTCAAGATGGGTTTGAGGGAAATTGTGTGTATGTGTATAGATTTTAGGGGCACAAAAGCCAGAAACCTCTTTCTACAGGCAGCTCCCCCACCACTCATTCCCTGCAACCCCACTTAATTTTTTTCATTTTTATTTTTTAAATATTTGTTATTAATAGTTTGTTACAAGATTGTAAGATTACAGTGTATACTTTCACACCACACCCACCACCAAAGTTCTGTATCCCACCCTACTGCCTCCCAAAGATAACCACCACAGTCCTCACGAGTCTTTAAGCAGTTTGCTTGCTTCTACTTTGTTTGGATTTTTGGCAAGTTCATGTAAATCAGATCTCTAGATTCCACCTATGAGTGAAATCATCTGGTAGCTGACTTTCATCTCTACTTATTTCGCTATGCATAATCACCTTCAGTTCCATCCATTTTGTCCCAAAGGACACAATATCATCTTTTTAAAAAAAATAGTAATATTCCATGGGATATATAACAGATAACTTCTTTATTTTTTAAAAAGATTTGTTATTGCAGAAGATAGGAGAGAGGAAGAACCAGACATCACTCTTGGCACATGTGCTGCTGGGAATCAAATTCAGGACCTCATGCTTGAGAGTCTAATCCTTTATCCACTGTGCCACCTGCTAGACCAACTCCATAACTTCTCTAGCCAGTTGTCTGTTGGGGAACATTTAGGCTACTTCCACTCTTTGGCTATTGTGAATAATGCAGCTAGAACTTAGGGGTGCATATGTCTCTTCTAATTAGTCCACCCCAAACTTCAAACCTGTATCAGAGTCCTTATGAGGTAGTCCTGTATTAGCTTGTACACTTCTCACCTTGAAGGCCCCATGTTTAAAATGACATTTGAAGCATTTATCTGATGCATATCTCTCCTCTCTACCCGACTATAAGCTCTATGCAGACAGAAGAAATGGCTCACTCCATAGAGATTTAAGATTAAGACTTGTTCTAGAGGCTTGGGGAAGAAGAGAGTGGAAATGATTACTTTGTAGTTACTATTAATTTTTTAAAAGCATAATCCTGGACATTTGTACGTGTATGTATGTGTGGTCTGGTCCTCAGGCCAGCAGAACCAGCATCATCTGGGACCTTGGTAGACATTCATATACTAGGGTCCAACACAGACCTACTCTGACTCAAGGACTCTGGGAATGATGCCCAACAATCTGTTTTCATAAGTCCTCCAGGAGATTCTAAGTCAGGTTCAAGTTTGCCAATCACTGCACTGCTTGGACAGCAACCCTCAGAATGCTTTGAGAATGCCAATCCCAATGTCTCAGCCAGAAGACTGATACCCAAGTACTGAGAATCTATTTTTTAAATATTTATTTATTTCCTTTTGTTGCCCTTGTTGTTTTATTGTTATCGTTGTTGCATAGGATAGAGAGAAATAGAAAGAGGAGGGGAAGACAGAGGGGGAGAGAAAGATAAGACACCTGCAGGTGGGGAGCAGGGGTGCTGGAACCGGGATCCTTATGCCGGTCCTTGCACTTTGCTCCACCTGCGCATAACCCACTGAGCTACCTACCGCCTGACTCTCCCGAGAATCTACTTTTTAACAAGATTTTGCTTGTCTATCTACAATTCAAATTGTAGATAATATTTCTCTCTCTCTCTCTCTCTCTCTCTCTCTCTCTCTCTGTGTGTGTGTGAAAGGAAATTATGCTTAGCCCCTGCCCTGACTGCAGCTATGTTTCTTCATGGAGGAGATTTTGTTGTGATTTTGAGATCATGAAATGATGTGTGTGTGTGTGTGGTGGTTGCTTGGGATTTGAGAGATCTCCCCTACAAGTTGCACGCGGGTGGGTGTGGACAGTTTTCATCTGGGGACATTTTCTCATTATAAGGATATGGGAGAAAAGTCTAGCCAGGGATAAGGTTAGCCAACTGCCTTTCGATGCAGACAGACGCCACATAGAGGAGATTCTCGACCCCGTGTGTCTGGGCAGCCTGGCCTATCCAATTGTTTCCTTGCCATTTTAGAGGACTGGGATTCTGTGTCGCAGAGGGGCTGCAGCCTGGACCTGCAGGGGTCGCACTAGGAGCGTGGCCCTCCCCCAGTCCCGGAACCCGCCCGCCGCCCCGCCTTTCTCGCTCTACCCCCGCTGGACCGCCAGCTCCCCCCTCCCCCCCACTAGCCAGTGTTCGCGCAGCCGCCGCCAAAGCCCGGAGAAGTGGAATCTCGCCGGCGCCGCTCCCTGTTGGACTGGCTGAGTGGCTCTGGGCATGCTCAGTCGCGGGAGCTCGTCCTGGTCTCAAGTAGGAAGCTCGGAGCGCTACACCCGCAGCTGATCTGGGCGCTCCGGGGAGGGCGAGACTGAAGCGGAGCTGCCGGGCACCAGAGCCAAGGCGAGCGGCGCGCGCACCGCCGGTGAGCCCCGCTCTACCTTGCTTTTTGCCCCTGCACCTCGGGGCGACCCGGGAGTGCCTGGCGGGAGATCGGGCAGCGGCAGCGGCGTTGGGCCAGTGGCTGTGCTTGTTCCCGGCGGCTGCTCCTCTTTTCCCGGCCCCGGGGGCTGCGCGGCCACTGCTGCCCGCCCAGCCACAGCCGCAGCCGCAGCCGCAGCCACAGCTGCAGCAGCTGCCGCCTCATCTGCAGCGGGCGTCCGCTGCGGAGTCCGGTGCGCTCTGCTCCCCCGCCGCAGGGCCGGTGTCTGGGCGACTGCGGGCTCACTCCTAGACTTCCATCCGTGCTGCTTCCCGGCGCCCTCTTCCTCGGCAGCCCAAGCTTGGCAGGGCGTGGGGTGGGGGCGATCGGGCTGGAAGGGCTGCGCCCGGGTGGGGGCTGAGGAGGGGCAAAGTGAGGGTGGGTACAGGCGCAGAGGAGCGCACACCCCCTAGCCCTGGCACTGGCCTCTGCTGTGCGCCCGGGCTCTCTTCCAGGGCGGCTGCGCGCTCTTGCCGGGGAGTTAAGAGACAGGGCTGGTATCTCCGGGATTCCCAGACTAGCCAGTGCGAGATCTAAAGGTGGGTGGGGGCTGGGGGGGGGGCAGGGGGAGAAAGTTCAGTTCCCGTCTCGGAGGTAGAAAGAGCATTTTAACTAGAAAATGGCTGTGCAAAGAGGCCCGGAATTGGGGAGGCTCACCGGTGGACCTCCAAAGCTCTTTTGCCGCCCGGCGTGGGGAATGGAGGGTTGAAGGCTAGAAATGACATTTGTGCGGCGAGGACGTTGGTGGACGGAGGGGAAGAGATGGGGAGACCCCCAGAAACAATGACAGGGGTTCCCGATCTTAGGTGACTAGCTCTGTCTAGCACTGGGGAGTCAGGCAAAGAGCCCAGGGAACGTGACAGTTGACTTAAAAATAATTGGCTTGGAGAAATCAGATTTAGAGTTGAGGCCGTTTTGTTGGCAAGTTCTGCTCAGGTTAGAGCCACGATGATCAAGAGATTTTTTTGAATGGGATCGAGAGGCTGGGCATGGCCCAAATTGGGAGGAGAGTAAGGTCAGCGCGACTGGAGGCAAGACAGGGCTAAGTTCTGGGAAGGCAGTTTTGTTTGAGAAGTCCCTCAGCCACTGTTGACTTTGGTGAAATACCTAAAGGATCATCATAAAATGATGCCAGCAGTGGCATTTGAATTCCACAGAACCAGAAAACTTTGAGGTTCACGTTTGTTTATCATTCTTTTTATTAACTCTTACGCTAATTTTTTTTTTTTTAAAGTGTTATCCTGATCTGAGCTTCTGCCTTTGGGCCCCTTCGCTATTTGATCCTGCTTCCCTTGAATTGGGCTTATATTTAAAAACTGTACTCCAATGCATGTAGCTGGCCTTTCAGAATCCTTGAAAGGGGATTTCTGTATGAACTTAGGTAGCAGCTTTGTTGTGCTTTTCAGTTTGTTGCCTGAAAGCAATATTTATTTCACGGCTGTTTATTTTCACTTGAAGTATCCTAGAAATGGCACCGTTTTTAAAGAGTGACATTTGTCAAGATGATGAAGCTCCAGGTTTCGGTGGTGGTGGTGGTGGGGGGGGGATCCTGAAAGAACACAGGTGGCGGTAGAGCACAACGCGCTGGATACACAGCATCTATTGTGGTTCTTTTGTTACGTTTACTGTGTGACCTCCCAGAATCTACTCAGCTTCTTCCTCAATTTGAGATATCCCTAGATACCTTCTCAGAGACTATGAATAAGAACTCGGAATTGGAGACCCTTTTCCGAGGAAGATGTTTCCTTATTAGATTTTCATTCTGTCTTCCAGAGGTGGCTTTTGACAAAACAATTCACTTCCAAGGAGTCAACATGATTCTGCTTACTGAAACTTTATAAAGTGGTAGTGGAAAAAATGATGAGCTGAAGTATAAAAGACATTTTTAAAACACTTAATTGGAATAACAAGAATACTGAATTACTTAGGAAAAGACTACAAACTATTGCAAGAATCCTCATATCATGTTTCAATATTTTAGTGACTGGTTTCTTTTCCTGCCACCAGACTAACAGACTCTTTTTGTCTTAGCAGAAATTAAGTTTGCCATAATGTTAAAATACTGTTTGTTATGTTGATTAGTTTAGTTTCAAAAAGCTCCATTTCTCTTTTAAGGAAAAAAAAAGGAATGCTGTGTCTGTATACCATTTTCATTTATACTTTTGAAATAGCTACTCAGGAAAAACCTTCTGAGAAGGTTTTTCTTCTCAGTTTTCTGGTCAGTTCTTTATATGTCAGTTGAAATTTTTAAAAGAATTTTCTTTATTGGGGTATTAATGGTGTGATTAAACAGTAAAATACAATATTTTGTACATGCATAACATTTCCACTTAACAATACACCCCCCACTAGGTCCTCCTCACATGTCAGTTGAAATTTTAAACATAAGAATAAATCAATTAGCTTTCTTATTATTCTGATTTACTTATTTATTTTGATAACACAGGTAGGTCACACTTTTGTGATTCCACTCCTTTGGATGTTTTATTTTTACTCTTATTTTAGAGAGAGAGAGAGACACTGACCAAAGTAAAACTTCACCATCTGTGGACATTCCCCTAACACATGGTATTACCATGTGGTGCTGGGGTATGATGTCAGGGCACTGCCTACTCTACTGGGTGAACTGTCTTCTGGTCCCTGGCTTCCTTTTTATTCAATAAACATTCTCTGTGGAACATTTTTGATTTGCTGTTCAGAATTATATTTGATTGGAAAAGCATGCCTTCCAAATGACTTGAATGTTTTGAAGAAGCTTCCATCCAGATTTAGAAATGGTGTGTTCATTCATTTTCAGCAATGTTGTGCTACCAAACAGATGAACTTAAATGAAAAGAAGATAAGTCTAGATCACCCATTTCCATTTTGTTGCGATTTTGTTTAATTTTGATGTTGCTTGTACACATTTTGCATGTTGATACAAGCCGAACTAGCTTGTGAGTGTTAGAGTAACGGACTTTCCTTAATCAAGATGAGGGCAGATGGTTTGTTGGAAAGACCTTGGACCAGGTTGTCACCATGCTGGCCTTCTGTGGTTTAGTTACTCCGCTGCTGCATCAGTTGACTTTGTGATCTTGGTAAAGGCAGGACTTTTCTCTGGACCTTAGTTTTCTCATCTGTGAAGTGGAGGGATTGCAGTGGAACGCATCCTTTGCATTTCCTTTGGGTCCTTTTTATCCTAGTGTGGAGATCTGTGATGCAATCACTTGAGAAGTGTATGTGTGGGAACTTTCTTTAGATCAGTAGATGAGGCCAGTTGACTTTGTGGGTTGCTAAATCTGGTCTATTTAGCTTTGCTGAATGCATTTCCTCATTACTATTATTTTTGGGTTCAATTCCTGCCCTCTTTTTAGCTTTCTTTTAATTTTTAAAAAAAGATTTAATTAGGGGGCTAGGCAGTAGCGCAGCGGGCTAAGCACACATGGCGCAAAGCGCAAGGACCAGCATAAGGATCCCAGTTCAAGCCCCCGGCTCCCCACCTGCAGGGGACTTGCTTCACAAGTAGTGAAGCAGGTCTGCAGGTGTCTATCTTTCTCTCCTCCTCTCCGTCTTCCCCTCCTCTCTCCATTTCTCTCTGTTCTATCTTAGAAAAAAATATTTAATTTATTTCTAATTAGAGAGATACAGAGAGAAAGATAAAAAGAGAGAGACCAGAGTACTGCTCAGCTCTGGTTTTGGTGGTGCTGGGGATTGAACCTGGGAGTTCAGAGTTTCGGAGAGAAAGATATAAAGAGAGAGACCAGAGTACTGCTCAGCTCTGGTTTTGGTGGTGCTGGGGATTGAACCTGGGAGTTCAGAGTTTCGGGCTCATATGAAAGTCTTTTGTATAACCAGTATGCTGTCTTTCTAGTTTTTTTTTCTTTTGTTTTTGTTTTTTTCAATTTTTGTCAGAGTGCTTGTCAGAAAATTCACTCTTTGTGACCCAGCCCGGTGTAGGTAGCAAATAAGATAATGAGTAGTTTGAGTAAGCAGGCTAGATGTTTTTAACTGTTTTGTAGCATCTTCTGAAGGGACACTTGTCTTGGGTTTGAATAGTCTGAGAGAGGAGCCTCTTCCAGGACTGCAGGGAAGTGTATCCTGTGCCTATAGATGTGAAATATTTCCAGGCCGTTACCGTGTCCCCAACCTGCCCACTCCTTGATCACAAATGCAGCCCTTGTCTCTGGAGTAAACTCATCTCCATCATTTTGCTTTAGCACCATCATTGGAGCAGGTAGGTCACTTTGGTTGACTGCTTCAGTGCTTGATGACTATCAGAATGAGTCTACTGTCTTAACTAGGTGATGGGTTGATTTAATTTTTTCTTTTCTTTTCCTTTTTGGCTAGTTATAATGATGGGGCAGAGAGCAAAGGAGACTCATCCTTTTTTTTTTTGGACAAGAGTGGGTGTGTTAAGGGCGGTATAGTTGTAAGTTTGGAAGTTGGTTTTTGGGTTGTGAAGAAGATGGCACCCCTGCCACATACCAGACTTGCATGGTCGAAGTCTTAGAGGCCCCAGATTCAATCCCTGACACAGCCACATATCAGAGATGAACAGTACTTTTACTTCTGCCCCTCCCATCAAAATAAATTAACAAATCTTTAAACAATCAATTATTTTAAATGTGGGACTGGGGCCTTGCTCGCAAATCACCTTTTTTTTTTGTTACCCCACCGAACCAGAGCTTTGTGCATGTGCAATTTCACTCCTTGTGGGGCTGCTTTTTCATTCAGAGAGACATACAGAGAAGGAGAGATACCACACCCTTGGTCTTGTGCTACTTCTTATATAGTACCAGAGCTCGAACCTGAGTTACTCACCTAGCAAGGCATGTACCCAAACTGGTGATCTACCCCTCCACCCCTCCACCCACCTCCAGCCTACTTTTTCATTGTTAAAAAAAATGGTTACATAGAGGGAAGAGAGAGACACCATATTGCTCCACCTTCCATGGTGTGTCTTTCACTGTCATGGTGTTCCCATGTGGCGCCAGAACATGAACTCAGGGCATTGTCCTTGGTAAGGTATGCACTCTCTGCATGAGCTTTCTCCGGGCCTTCTTTTGGTGTTTTTAGTGCAGTTTGCTTTCAAGATGCTCATGAAACTCAGTCTCAATAAACCTTTAGATGAGAAAGGCGAGAAGCCTGATTATTTTATTCAACTTTTTATTTATTAATGAAAGTCAAAGAGAAAGAAAATTAGAACATCACCTGGCATATGCAGTGCTGGGATCAAACCATGGTCTTATCCACTGTGCCATTTCCTGAGCCAAGAGGAACCCGAGTTACTAGTCAGACTTCAGTAATTGATACTAAACAGGAAGTGAGTACAGTGCTTTCATTAGTTACCCTCTTCCAGGGGTGCTGGCTCCCTGGTGGGAGGAGAGCAGAGAAACTCCAAAGAGATGAGAGCTGAAAGAGAAGAAGGGAATTGAAGGTAGAATATCAAGTTATCACAGTTTAGCAAGAAGCACCAAGCCTGGGTCAGTTTCAAAGAGAGACCTCTGGGCATAGAGTTGCAGAAGACATTTCCTTTCTATGTAATCTTTCTGTCATGTGTGATTCTCACCCAGTCCTCTAAGCTTAGAACAAGTGCTAGGGTAGGTGTTGCTTTCATAATGAGGAACAAAGTCCCAGTTTGTAAATGGTTCATGTAGCGATCCATGGGGACAAAGATGAAAGGAGGACATGGAAAAGTGAATGCCGTGGAATTGTGGCTCTTTTGCTTTATTGTGTGTTATTAGGTCGACAGTGATTGTAACTAAGCGGAACCAACCTTTCAGTCCTCTGCCTCTTCTGTAAGCATCTTGCAAAACTTTATCAACCATTTGACATTTGAAGTTTCTGAAGTGTGACTTTATTAGAAAATGTAGGGAGTGGGGCAGTAGTGCAGTGGGTTAAGCGCACGTGGCATGAATCGCAAGGACAGGCATAAGGATCCCAGTTCCAGCCCCGGGCTCCCCACCTGCAGAGGAGTCGCTTCACAGGTGGTGAAGCAGGTCTGCAGGTGTCAGTCTTTCTCTCCCCCTCTCTGTCTTCCTCTCCTTTCTCCATTTCTCTCTATCCCATTCAACAATGACAATATCAATAACAACAATAGTAACTATAACAACACTAAAACAAGGGCAACAAAAGGGGAAAAAAGCAACAAAAAAAAAAGAAAGAAAGAAAATGTGTTTCAGGAGTACTTAGAGTGGGAGGAAGAGTGGTAAGTGTGGGGGTTGCTTTTTGCCCTTTTCAAGTTGACTAAAGGGGTTGGTTGATAGCTCATCCAGTAGGTGTGCTATACTGTGAGACTTACCAGGCACAGAATACTAGATTGAAGCCTGGGCATCATAGGGGAGCACCATACTAGGAGAAAGTTCCATGGATGGTGAACTAGTGCTGTGCTGTCTCCCCCCATCTTTCCATCTCTGTCTGACTCTCAATGAGAAGTAAAGTCAGGGCTGGGTGGTGAGGCACCTGGTTAAGTGCAACATCTATAAGGACCAGAGCGTAAGCCGCAGCTCCCCACCTACAGGGGATATACTTCATGGACGGTGAGGCAGGTCTGCAGGTGCCTATCTCTCTCTCTCTCTCTCTCTCTCTGTCTCTATCTCCCCACCCTTCTGAATTTCTCTCTGCACTGTCAAGAAAAAATTGGGGTAGGGGAATGGTGAAAATGACCGCTGGGAACAGTGGATTTGTCCTACCGGCACCAAGCCCCAGCATTAACCCTGGGCAAAAAAGGTAAAGGTAGTGAGAAAAAAATCAGCTTGGGAGTGGTGGAATCATGGATGTGTGAGGCCCCAGTACTGCTAAAAGTAAACACATGAATAAAAATGAAAAGTTGACTAAAAGAATGCAGTTTTGGAACTAAACTAGAAGCATATACTTAGAAGGATAAGGTAGAAGAAAGTGGGGGGGGCATGGCTGAGGGGACACTTGACATTGAGATATTCAAAATCACTGCCTTATAAATCAGAGCTGTATTTCCACTCAGTTTAAAGTACCTGACTTTTAGGGCAGGGAGGAAACATAGTGGTTATGCAAATAACTTTCATGCCTGAGGCTCCAAGGTCCTAGGTTCAATCCCTGACATCACCATAGATCAGAGCTGAGCAAATGCTTTGTTAAAAATAATAATACTGGGGGCTGGGGGGTAGCACCCCGGGTTAAGTGCACATAGTGCGAAGCGCAAGAATCCAGGTTAGAGCCTCTGACTCCCCACCTACAGGTGGCTCGCTTGGCAAGTGGTGAAGCAGGTCTGCAGGTGTTTTTCTTTCCACCTCTCTGTCTTCCCTTCCTCTCTCAGTTTCTCTCTGGCCTATCCAACAGCAACAATAGCAGCAGCAGCAACAACAACAATGGGGAAAGAAGTGGCCTCCAGGAGCAGTGGATTCATAGTGCCCTGGAGGCAAATAATAATAATAACAACAACAGCCACAGATTTCCTTCTGTATGCAGAGTGTGGTACTAGCTCTGTGCCTATTAGTTGGTGACATTTTCATTGCCCTAACTGAAGTGATAGTGGTAACAACATGTGTGTGTTCAAACTAGATGTGTCCTCTGTGCTCAGGTTCTACCCTTTTAATTTGGGTATAAGGTTTCTTTTATGAAATGATAAGAATATTTGTATTTGGAAGCTTACTGGTGAATAAATGACTACATTTGGAAGCTGGGCCTGCTTTTGGGGTCCCTTGGCCAAACTATGGAGCTCATGTATGGGCTGAAGGAGCCTCTAGCCTTCCAGGAATGCAGAGTTTCTGGTCCAGACCCCAATTCCTAGGAGCTGAGAAGGAGCTAATTTTGCAAGTGTTCTGGGAACCAGCAAACATTTTTGAGTTATGGCTCAAGAATAACAAGACAAGTGCCAAGATGAAAGATGAGGGTCTGAGAGAACGGAAAGGACAAGTGAGTGAAATGTGAGTTTCTTTGCATGTAGGCCTCTTGCCGCCAAGCATCTCACCTTAGCAATGTTGGTCTGAGTGATTCTAGGAAATGCACATGGAGTGGAAGCCAGAGCACCAAGGCCTGTGTGGTAGCCCTCTGGCTTAGGACTCCTACAGTGTCACAGCCTCCAGGGTAAGCTTTGACTAGCACTGGAGGAAGCCTACCAGTATGTGGAGTTGCTACAATTCATCTGTAGTTTTGATGGCTTTTGAGGGATGGTGGGAGAGTAAAATAAACCAACTCAAATTAATGCAGAGTTTTAAAGAGTAGTTTAATAGAGTAGTTTAGTAGTTTAATAGTAGAAAGTAATGTGTTTCCAAATAGTATTTTTTAAAAAAAATCTGTGCATAGGAATAACTAGGCCTCATTGCTCTTAGTAATATATTGTTAACTGTTGTAATAAAAAAATAAAGGATGTTGGCTGTGTACAGCTGGAGAGGGTTTAAAAAATCAAAGCTTTATTAGGGTGGTACAGTAGGACAGAACATATATTTTAGACTGTTAGGGTCCCTCCATCCTCCCCCATTTGTAGATGAGGAAACTGTACTTCAGAAAAGTTAATGGACTTGCTCAGACCCTAACCAAAGCCAGAGTTCTTTCCAACACACCTTGGAACTTTCTGAAATTCAGCACTTGGGTGAAAATTTCATCTTTCATCCATGTAAAAGTGTACATTAATCTAAATCCGCACACTTTACAGTGGAGTGCTCCCAGCAGCCTTTTTTTCCTCCTCCTCGCTTTCTTTCCCCTCCTCATCCTTCTTCTCCTTGTTCCTTTTCCTATTCTACGTCCTCCTCCTTCTCCTCTTCCTCCATCCTATTTTATTTGATAGAACAGAGAGAAATTGAGAGGGGAGGGGAGATAAGGAGAGAGAAAGAGAGAGACTTACAGACCTGCTTCATCATTTGTGAAGTATCTCCCCTGCAGGTGGGGAGTGAGGACTTGAACCTGAGTCCTTATGCATGGTAATGTTTATGCTCAACCAAATGTGCCACACCAGTCAGGAAATTGTAGGAATTTGGTGGTTATGAACTAGGATCTTGGGGTTCCAGTACTGCTTTGCAATTTTATAACCACATCACTGTGGACAATAGAAGTGTATTTGGACAGTTTATCCAGTGCCTCAGTTCCCTAGCCCTTAAGTGGAAATACTAATGGTGGCTGCAGGATAATGATGGCATAGAGATTTAGTGAGTTAATATATAATGACTCAGAACAATAGTTGACATGACAAAAAAAACCTTACATAGTTATTGTGAGGGGGTGGGCAGTGATGCCTCCAGTTAACCATTATGCTATCTCCCACCTTTTAATCAGAATTTTTAATTTCACTGTAAAGAGTTTGGGTTTGGAGAATCCAGGGCAGCTGGGCTTGTGACACCACCTCTCAGCATGCTTCTCTGTTAGAGGAAGGCATTGTTTTCTTGTTCCTTGTTGTCCCTGCATTTTATTTTCAGCTATTGAAACTTCTTGAATCTAGAACCTTTGCTAGCTTTGCTTCTCATCCTCCCCCACCCCTGGGACCCAAATTTATGCCCTTAATAAACCTTCCCACTAGAGGACTCAGAAATATACTTATGGTTTTCCTTAAGCCTGTCTATTTCGGGCATGGTGAGAAAACGGGAAGCAGGTCAGAGATGGTGCATTCCTTTCTGACTCTTACAGCTCTTTGTTGTACAATTCTGTGCAGGATTGAGAGGCAGGTGGTGGTGACTGCTTAGTAACTCTTCCCTCTACGCCCACCAGCTCCACCTCCCCCCCCCCCCCCAAGCTAGGTGCCTCCTACTTCCAAAATACTCTTTAATTGGGTCACAACACTAGCTATCTGCCTGTAACTTGCTCTAAATGCCAAAGCAAAGACACAGACTCTATCAATGGGCCCTGATGTGTCTCCCTCCCTGGCATTAAGGCTCTGCAAAGTTGCTCTGAAAACAAGAGAACGCCTCTTGGTTAGGTGGCAGTCTCACTAGTGGCATAGAACTATGTCATATTTTGGGGGTCGGGCGGTAGCGCAGTGGGTTAAGCGTACAGGTGCAAAGCGCAAGGACAGGCATAAGGATCCCAGTTCAAGCCCCCGGCTCCCCACCTGCAGGGGAGTCGTTTTGTAGGCAGTGAAGCAGGTCTGCAGGTGTCTGTCTTTCTCTCCCCCCTCTGTCTTCCCCTCCTCTCTCCATTTCTCTCTGTCCTATCCAACAATGAATGACATCAACAATAACAATAATAACCACAACAAGGGGCAACAAAAGGGGGAAAAATGGCCTCAAGGAGCAGTGGATTCATGGTGCAAGCACTGAGTCCCAGCAATAACCCTGTAGGCAAAAAAAAAAAAAAAAAAAAAAAAAAACTATGTCATATTTCCATTGGCAAAAGTGCCCAAACTCATGGTCCTTTCTGACTTACCATGGGAAGTTGAGCTCATGGACTTCGGTCAAGAGATCACATTGCTCAACTTCCATAATCGGTAGATTATGGTATTGTAAGTTTTTTTTTTCCACTTTTTTCAGTGCTATCAACAGCCTAGAGGAACATTACATTCAGATGTAAAGTTCTGCAATTCCTCCTCCATGACTCTTGAGTGAGAGTAGTGGCTTCTCATTTCCTCTTGGCTTGTTCTGCTCCATTCATCTAGTTTGGCCTCTCTGGTGCTGGGCTGTGGTCCAGATGTAGCACGTGGAAAGTGACCAGGCCTGCCCCAGCCTCTGCCTCTTGGATGCTCAGTCTGAAAGGAAAGACCAACAGCCAGATGACTAACCAATGAGATAAAGGCTCCCCAAACTCACTGGTGACTCTGTCTGGAGACACGTGCCCTGGCTGGGTGTGGGAAATGTGTCTGAAAAACCTTCCTAGCAGAAGTGGGGTGCTTACTCTACCCTTGTGGCATGTCCATCTCTGCAGTTGCAGGAGGGGCTTCTGCTCTCCAGCTCCCCACTGAAAACCCCAAATCATGTGTGATAAACTTACTCCTTTGTTTCCTTCCCATCACTGTCACCTCTCACATAGGAGCCTAAAGTTGTTTTCTTGGTGGGCTTTCTTTCTTGGTCTGTCCTCTCCACAGCCTCCAAGGTGATCTGAAAATTCCTGAAGGCCTGGGCAAACTCTTCCCAGCCTTCTGGGGGCTCTCAGCTCTGCTGATCTCAGGATGAAGCCCCCTGCCCCTCGGCTCTGCACTTGCTACCCTCCACTGTTACCCTCCATCATCATCTCACCAGATCCTGCTCCAAGCAGAAGCCACGTTCCCAATACCACCCACCTTCCGGCTTTTCTTCTCTGTTCTCATAGCCTGCAGCCATCTTTCCATCTATTTCTCTGCTTGACTGTGATTAAGTAACTTAATCATCCTCCACTTTAGTGTGAGTCACAGTGACCTTCAGAGTTTATGAAACTGTTGCCAGCCCCACCCCAAGTGTTAGTTGGTACTTTTAATCCAGGTGATGACGCTGTGCTGCTGCCAAGGGGTTTGAGGACCACACCTGGCAAAGCACAGGGATACACATCACCTGGGGTGGGGTGATGGGTCTTCATACTGCCACCTCATATACTTCCCATCTTTGTTGCCAAGCTGCATTCTTTCCTGGCTTCTCCTCTGGTTTATTTATTTATTTATTATGGGATAGAGACAGAGAGAAATTGAGAGGGGTGGGGGAGATAGGGAGAGAAACAGAGAGACACCTGCAGCCCTGCTTCACCACTCCTGAAGCTGTCCCTTTGCAGGTGGGGACCAGGGGCTTGAACCTGGGTCCTTGTGCACTGTAATGTGTGTGCTTAAGCAGGTGCATCACAGCCTTGCCTCCTTTCCTCTGGTTCTTAAGCCACTTGCTCCAGGGATGACACTGTTGCTTCTTCATCTTTATGTTTGTTATCTGTGCTTTAAAGTCCTGGTTGCTAATAAGAGCTGTCAAAAGTGAATATATATGAATGAAAAAGACTTTTGTTAATGAAGACTTCCATCAGGATACTCCAGAACGTTTTCAGCAGCTAGTGCCACTGAGCATGTGATGGTATTAACATTGTGATCATATAAACGTGGCATGATGTCAATAAGGCCACCATGAGTTTAGGTAGCATAAAGAGCCAATTAACTTTGTGGTTTTGTGTCCAGGTTTTATAAAGTGATAGGAGAGGACTCATTTTAAACTCTTTATTGTTTCTGGGGTGACTTAAAGATAAATAGTTTTTTGGGGGGTTGGGCGGTAGCGCAGCGGGTTAAGTGCACTTGGCACAAAGCGCAAGGACCGACATAAGGAACCCGGTTTGAGTCCCTGGCTCCCCACCTGCAGGGAAGTCGCTTCACAAGTGGTGAAGCAGGTCCGCAGGTGTCTATCTTTCTCTCCCCCTCTCTGTCTTCCACTCCTCTCCATTTCTCTCTGTCCTATCCAACAACGACAACATCAACAACAATAATAACTACAACAACAATAAAAAACAACAAGGGCAACAAAAGGGAAAATAAAATTCAAAAAAGATATATAATTTTGGGACTTGGGAGGTGGCTCAGCAGACAGAGCATAGGACTTGGACAGGGAGGCCTGAAGGCCTGATGCTCA
This sequence comes from Erinaceus europaeus, assembly GCF_950295315.1. Lineage (NCBI taxonomy): Eukaryota > Metazoa > Chordata > Mammalia > Eulipotyphla > Erinaceidae > Erinaceus > Erinaceus europaeus. The sequence goes on from NC_080164.1 coordinate 153,404,059, forward strand.
CACTTACGCCTGCATATGCTTGTAACAGAGCTCTGGTCTGTCTTTCTCCTGAAATAAATACATCTATAAAAAAATGTAACTTTCTTACAAGTGACTCATTATGAAAATATGTATCCAAAGCAAATGCAGATGCCATTTAACTTAGAAATTCGAGTCATAAACAGGGCCTCATTATTTCAAACAATAAATCTTATGGAACCAAAAGTAAATATAACCAGATGTTCTAAATAATCATTTCTCCCAGTCAGAGGGAAGAATAGAGTATTTCATTTGCTTACTCATTCTGCAAATGCTAGCTAAAAACCTACTGTGTGCCAGTAGGTCCTGGGAGCAAAATGAATAAAAGCATTCTTTGCTGCCTTGGTAGCAGATGCCATGGGTAATGAGATACAAAGTGCCTATTAGGTTCCCTTATATCCGTGGTCTTAGTAGGTGACTGTTAACATGAGTTCTGAGTGGTGGCAAATGATGACCAGGTTACAATTATGACTTGGAGGGGGTCGGGCGGTGACTCAGTGGGTTAAGCGCATGTGGCGCAAAGCGCAGGGACTGGCGTAAGGATCCCGGTTCGAGTCCCCGGCTCCCCACCTGCAGGGGAGTCGCTTCACAGGCGGTGAAGCAGGTCTGCAGGTGTCTATCTTTCTCTCCCCTTCTCTGTCTTCCCCTCCTCTCTCCATTTCTCTCTGTCCTATCCAACAACGAATTGCGTCAACAAGGGCAATAATAATAACCACAACGAAGCTACAACAAGGGCAACAAAGGGGGGAAAAATGGCCTCCAGGAGCGGTGGATTCATGGTGCAGGCACCGAGCCCAGCAATAACCCTGGAGGAGGAAAAAAAAAATTATGACTTGGAAAGGAGCAATTTTAGGTCAGAGAATGGTACAGAGGACCTCCCTGTAACATACCTCATCAAGGAGCACTTCTTCTAGCGTTTGCCCTTCTTCGTAGCCAGTCAACAGCGTCAGGTTGAGCCTGATGTAAAGTTTCGAGACCTCAAGGAGCACTAATGCCTCTGTTTTCCCGAAGATTGGATTGATGTGGCCTTATAGCACCTGCTTGCTTATTCAGTCCTCAGCACCTACTGCTTCCATGGCCTATAGAGTAGAGCTTTCCAAAGTGTGTCTATTGAATCCCAAGTAATTGGAAATGCATCATGCCATCAGGTCAGGTTCAGAGAACTGCATTTTCTCTCTCTCATTATCTTTTGTGGAAAGTCTTGCAAAGATGCTCCTAAGTTTATGGGCCTCCTTTGCACCAGGTCCTCTGTGATAGTGCTTCCTGGTGCACATCTTGGACAGCCAGCTTTGAAGATGCTACTTCCTGCTTACCTGGAAGAATGTTTCACACAATGTAGATGTGTCCTCCTCCACCTTCCACTCATCCTTTGCGGGCTTTCTGCCCATTGTGGAGATGGCAGGGGCTCCATTGGAGCCAGGGCTTTCTTCCCTTTGTTTTCCTCATATCTTGTGCCCAGTTCATCAGTGCCACTAACTTGGATGCAGAAGGAAACAGACAGGGCCCAGGAGATTATTGCTTCTTTGCTGCATTCAGGGAGGAGCCAGCTCTCATGTCATGAGGGACACAAACTGTTTTTGCACATGGTTTAGCTTCTGTTGGATTAATGGAGAATGATTTTTTAAAAACATATTTTATTTTTTTATGAGAAAGATAGGAGGAGAGGAAAAGAACCAGGCATCACTCTGGCACATGTGCTGCTGGGGATTGAACTCGGGACCTCATGCTTGAGAGTCCAAAGTTTCATCACTGCGCCACCACCCGGAATACAATGGAGAATGATTTTTAAAGAAATATTTATTTCTTACATATGAGAGAGTTTCAGATGACATGCAGAGAAAGGGATAGAGAGAGAAACCAAAGCACATGACACCAGTGATGGAACCAGGAACTCTAGGCATTCAAGTCCCATCCCCTATCAGTTGACCTATTTCCCTGGCCCTGGAGAATGATTTTTTTAAACTCAAATCTTTTAAAGTGTGATTTCATTCTGTTTTCTTTTGGGAGCAAAACCTTTGCCCCAGATGTCAGTGGACTTTGAGTGACAGTAGGGAGAGAGCTGGAGTTCCTAAGGATAAGCTTGAGGTATGAGAAAAATAAACTTGGGGGTTAGACTTCTTTCACACCATACAGGACTTTTGCTGAGATTTTTGGAATTTTAATCCTCACTTTAAAATATTGACTTTTAGATTTACTTTTGGTTGAAGTTTATTTAGTTTTGGAACTTCCTGAAGTTGGAACAGATGGACCAAGCCTGTGTTTTTGAAGAGCTTGATTCTCTGCTAATCTTTATGGTTCTACTTTGACATAGTAAGCTATGAAAGGGACCAGGTGGGGCAAGTTCTCTGAAAACAGGCTGTTGGCTCAGTTGTCAGGGGTTGGGAGAGGCACCTAGTTAGTGTTGGGATAATTTCCAGAAAGATGCAGTGGGTTGAACTGAAAAGGGGATTAAATAAATTGCAGATATATATAAGAGTCTCAGGAAAAGCCCACTCCAGGAAGGGACCAGGTTAGGGCTTGGAGTCCCTAACGGGATCTTTCTCTGTCTAATAACTTAGAGTGTGATGGGTTAGGAATATGGAACTGTGAACACAGCCCTTTGGGTTTCCCATTGTTGGGTTATTCCATTTTCTTGGTGTTTGTACTCTCCACAAATGCAACAGGGAGTTTAATGTGAACGGTGAGCATTTTGGAATTCATTATCCCAGACTTTAAGGGTAGAAACTCCTATGTTCAGTGGTTTGAGAAGAAAATATATTAATAGTGATGCAACAAAAGTGATTCTCTTCTAAGACCCAGCAGTTGAGTCAGTGCTATTTTCTAAAAATACCTCCCCCCAAGCAAACAAAAAAACTTCAAAGTCACCTCCTGCTGACTTGAGTTTTATTTATTTCTGCTTAAATCATTTTTCTTTACTGGTACTAGATCCTGCTGTCTGGTAGATTTTACAAGCTGCACATAAAAATAAGAGACAAAAACAAGACATGGAGTTTTATTGACTTTTACCCCCTCCCTTGTTTCTGAGAAGGTGTAGATTGTAAGAAAAACCAATAAAAAACAGAGTGTTGATTTGTGGCATTACCACTATATTTCTTGCAAAGAAAATAGAATTTTTATTAAATGCCTTTGTGCTGTTTTCTGTGGAGAAAGATAATAATAAAATGGAGGGCCACATTTGGAATTTATATACATTTTCCTTAATATTTAAATAACTTTTATGTACATGTGTGAAGGCGTTGCCTTCTTCCTGCAAGACCAACTATGATTCAAGATGGTACTGTAGTGTTGAACAATTTCCCTATCATAGAGTGAAACTTTGGGAACGCTTATCATGTCTATGTTAGGAGAGCTAGACAGACACTTGTGTTCATGAAAGCACATTTATTTTGCTTTGCTATTGATCTTAAAAGTTAATATTTGAGATGCCTGGAGATAAATCATTTTGATAGATGGTTAAAGAAGAATTAACTCAATATAAGTACAATAACTTCATTTGCACAAAACCAGAGATTATGAGAGAATAAGTAAAAATGAAATGAAGTGGTTCTGGGTAGGATTGTGGCTGATTTTTGCTGAGTCTTTTTGCCCCCCCCCCCCCAGCATCCTTTAGTGTTTACATGTAGTTTAAACAATGAGTTAATGGGAAAAAATTTAACCTGTTTATATTTATTTCCTCTAAAGAGTATGCATTTCATGGATATATATTTTTTAAGGGGACTGAGAACAAGAAAAGGACTGATACTATGCTTAGTGAAGTAAGTCCGTAACGGAAAAATATTGTGTGAATGTACTTAAGCGGTTTGTAGAGAAGTCAGACTCATAGAGAAAGCATAGAAAGCCCTTTGCCAGGAAGGATCAAGGTTATGAGAGGTCATTTTAAATGGACCCACAATGACCTTGGGTCCATACTCCCAGAGGATTAAAGAATAGGAAAACTATCAGGGGAGGGGATGGGATACGGAGTTCTGGTGGTGGGAATTGTGTGGAGTTGTACCCCTCTTATCCTATGGTTTAGTTAATATTTCCTTTTTTTATAAATAAAATATTGAAAAATGGACCTAATGTCAGTCAGAGAAGATGAAAAAGTTCTCAGTATGTATAGTGGTGAAGCTAGCACAATAGTACAAATATAACTAATGCCATAGAACTGTACACACCCAAATAAAGTAGCAGCTTTCACTATGGACTTTGTGCCACACTAAATAATTGTCTAAGGAGGTTGGTTGAATATCACTTAGGTCTCCCTCCTTTGTGTATCTGATCACCAGTGAATCTTTTCCCTTTTGCAAGAAAAAAAAAAAAAAGCTTAATCTGAAAAAGAGAGAAGAGAAATGGTTCTGTATTTCCCACCAGTCCAGGGACTGTGACCCAACGAATCTTGCCTTGCCAATTTTTAACTTGAAGGAAGAATTAATTTAATGGATCTCTGAAGTTTGAGCAGGACACAGAATCCAAGAATGGGGGAGGTACAGGTGCTATGTAACCTGAACCTGTTAGCGATCTCCAGCCATTGCCAAAGCTTTTTTTTGTGTGACATTAACACTGATCCAGACAAGTCTGAAATTATAAATCAGATGTGCTTTATGTGGGGCATATTTTGGCAGTGTGGATTACTGTCTCTTACTTTGGAGATGAATTAATTTGATGAAAATGGATTTTCCTTAAGATGTCCTTGAAAACTGTGACACTTTGCCTCCCCTTACACCACTGTGGAATCTACCTGCAAAATCAGGCACCTTGGTAGCTAACCTTTCTTTGACCTTGTCCATCGTATTTTATTTTATCTTATTTTATTGTATTTATTTTTTATTTAAGAAAGGATAAATGAACAAAACCATAGGATAGGAGGGGTATAACTCCACACAATTCCCACCACCAGATCTCCTGTATCCCATCCCCTCCCCTGATAGCTTTCCCATTCTCTATCCCTCTGGGAGCATGGACCCAGGGTTGTGTGGGTTGCAGAAGGTGGAAGGTCTGGCTTCTGTAATTGCTGTAATTCTGTAATTGCTGAACATGGGTGTTGACTGGTCGTTCCATACTCCCAGTCTGCCTCTCTCTTTCCCTAGTAGGGTGAGTCTCTGGGGAAGCGGAGCTCCAGGACACATTGGTGGGGTCTTCAGTCCAGGGAAGCCTGGCCAGCATTCTGATGGCATCTGGAACCTGGTGGCTGAAAAGAGAGTTAACATACAAAGCCAAACAAATTGTTGAGCAATCAAAATATTTATTTATTTATTTATTCCCTTTTGTTGCCCTTGTTTTATTGATGTTGTTGTTGTTGGATAGGACAGAGAGAAAAAGGGGAGAGGAGAGGAAGACAAAGAGATGGAGAGAAAGATAGACACCTGCAGACCTGCTTCATCGCCTGTGAAGTGACTCCCCTGAAGGTGGGGAGTGGGGGCTCAAACCGGGATCCTTATGCCAGTCCTTGTGCTTTGCACCACAGTGCGCTTAACCTGCCGCGCTATCTCCCAACTCCCGTCCATCGTATTTTAAAGAGCTGAGTCTCAATTCAGTCCCTGCTCTGTAACAGGTGGATGGATGTAGGTGTGTATCCTCTCTGAGTTCCGCTTTCCCCATCTGTTCATTGTCTGGAATGATAGGTACCTAGTTGGGACTGTTTGCCAAGATGTGATCTGATCTATGTAGGGTCACTGTGCTGGATAAGTAGGTCCCTTACCAAAATTTTATATATTGTTTAGGAAATATATATTTTAGCTTTCAAGATCAGATGAGATTGGGCATGTTCAGGGTGGTATGACTATAGTGTGTGTGTGTGTGTGTGCAGTAACCATTATAGGACTGGAAAAACAGCTCACTTGGGCAATGTGCTGCTTTGCCATGTGCATGGCCCAGGTTCCAGGACAGCCCCCTCTACAATGAAGAAAGCTTCAATGCTGTGGTTTCTAAAAAAAAAACAAAAAAAAAGCCCTTTGGGAAACAGAAATTAAAACTTGGACTAGGTTTGATGTATTGCACCAGTGCAAAGGACTCTGGGATAGAAGGCCAGGGAAGGGGCTGGGGGGCTGGGGGGCTGGGGGGCATGCAGGCACTTTGGGGTCCTGGTGCATGAGGGTGTAAGAGGACTTAAGTTGTGGTTGAGAGTGTTTTATAGACATCTGTCATGGTGAGATGAGAAACTTTACCCATGTGTCAACAACATTAAGCCATGAACTTCCCAATAAAATGATTAAAAAAAACTGTTTTTTTTATTTATAAAGAGGAAACACTGACAAAACCATAGGATAAGAGGGGTACAACTCCACACAATTCCCACCACCAGAACTCTGAATCTCATCCCCTCCCCTGATAGCTTTCCTATTCTTTAATCCTCTGGGAATATGGACCCAGGGTCATGGTGGGATGCAGAAAGTGGAAGGTCTGGCTTCTGTAATTGCTTCCCCGCTGAACATGGGCGTTGACAGGTCAATCCATACTCTCCACCTGCCTCTCTCTTTCCCTAATGGGGCGAGGTTCTGGGGAATCAGGGCTCCAGGGCACATTGGTGGGGTTGTCTGACCAGGGAAGTCTGGTTGGCATCATGCTAGCATCTGGAACCTGGTGGCTTTTGTTTTAATTGGTGCCTCCCCCCATTCTCTTCAGAGAATAGGAATGACAGCCACTCAGTATGTGTGATGTCTTATGTTACAGTTCAATGGGCCTGAAAGACTTACCAGGTGGGAATTGGTTCAACTAGTTGTCAGCTCAGTGGCCCTAAAACAGATTCACTCCATTTTCCTCTTTTGTGGGATGGTCCTGGAGAAGCTAGGAGGATCAGTGTTGATTGAGCACTTACTGCAAGACAGCAGTCATGGACTGTGATGGAATGTCTGTCACATGGAGGTGATCCTGTGACCTCATACTTCTGCCCTGTTGCTCTTGAGGAACTTTCACCAAAAGAAGCTGGAGGAAGCTGGAGCTCACCAAGGATACACAGAATGTGCCAAAGGATTGGCTCATAAATTGTGAGGCTAGAATGTGGCATAGGGAACCACTCATGTGAATGTAGGAGGACACACACATGCACACTCACTCCCCCCCTTTCAATTAGAATTTCCCTAAGACATAAAGAACAACTAGGCTGCAAAATGGAGAATTCCCCATGAGGGTAGAGAGTGTCTAAATACCAGCCAGTGTGAGAAAACTCATGTCAGAAGCACCAGCTATATTTGGGAATTGCAACTGCTTTGCATTTCTCCTAATTGCTTTTTTAAACAAAGAAAATTTCTACACTCTCTGCAGGATGATATATACTTGTTACTGATATAACTGTTTTTTTCCCCCCTAGGAAAAAGGCAGTTATTTCTCTAATCATTGAGCATTCTGTCCCGAGAATGCACTCGGTATAATTACTGAGGATGAGCTTCTGCCACCAGGGGTGAGCGACTAACAATCTTGAAATGTTCTGTAAATATATTAATCTGAAAATTGCATTGTAATGTGGCATATTAGCAAAATAGAATTTTACTTGCTGAATTATTCCATATGGGTAGTGGCCTTCTTCTGGAGGAAGGAGCTTACTTTATTTAAAACACAATAGATTATCCCTTCCAAAATATTGAACTGTCCTTTGGAGTGAATTAGCATACCGACTTCTGTTTGAAGCAGGATAATTAATGGAATGAAAGGAGACAGATTGAATTTCAGATGAAGAATTTGATTTTAGGAATTATTTTTGCCCTTCCAGTGTTAGTCCTTCTCACCATCTAGGTGGTGTGTTTATTTAACTAGTTATAAATACAAGTGATAACAATCCAATAAAACCATTTCAAAGAATAATTTCCAGTTGGTGCATTGGCTAGCCATTGTTCATATCAGATAATTTTCCTAAGTCTATCTAAAGGGCCAAATTCTCAATTAGCTTATTTCTTTGGGTAGAAAATTTTGGTTGAATTGTCTAGCACACAGAGAAAACTAGGCTGCCAATGTGTGGCAAATGTATTTCTCATGCTTAAACAAATGAGCAAAGCATAATTGATGTAGTGTGAATGTACAAGTTTGACACTAGACTCTGAAAGGATAGGAAGCTATAAATGGGATATATTTAAAACATACCTATCTGCTTTAAATTTTTCTCTGAAGGCTGATTTATTGTTAATCAAAACTGGAAGACTGCAATCTTAAAATGTTAGCTATAGATGCCAGAGAATCACTAGCTTCCAAAAGAGACAGGACTTCTATTGAGAATTTTTTTAAAAAAATTTTTATTTATAAAAAGGAAACATTGACAAAATCATAGGATAGGAGGGGTACAAGTTTGCACAGTTCCCACCACCAGACCTCCGTATCCCAGCCCCTCCCCTCCCCTGATAGCTTTCCTATTTTTTAACCCTCTGGGCGTTTTAAAAAGAAAATATCGAATGATTGTAGGTCACTGCTATTGAGTGTTGTTTAGTTCTCGTTCATGGATCAAGACTGAAAGGTTTTGCTTTTAATGGAAGAGACAGAAGCGTCTAATTTTAGCAGGGTGGGTCCAACCAAGTTCTCTTGAAAAGAATTTACACCGCTTAAACATTAGATTAGGTGATTAACAAAACAAAAACCCTTCACATTGTTTAAATAGATGAAAAAATGATTAAAATAGAGCAGGCATTGGCACAAAGATGTGTGCAGATTGCTGATTAGGCAAAATAAAAAAAATAAACCAGCATGTTGAGCCAACATGGTTTTGTTTTTAAATCTGGTGAACCACCTGTATCTTTAAGCAATCAATTTAAAGATGGCATTGGTTTGTTGTTAATGATTTTCATATTACCCAGTGACATCAGTTGCTGTTCAGAACCAATGTAAGTTTTTTTTTTTTATTGTATTTATTTAATTTGAGAGAGAGAAAGGAAGGACCGCAGGACCAAAGCTTCCTTCATTGTGGTGGTGGTTAGGCTCAAACCTGGGCTGTGCACATGACAAACCAATATATGTTAAAACAAAACAAAACAAAACAAAACAAAAAACCACCATTAGAACACAGCCTAATGGTGGTGCCTCCTGAGTTGGTTTGTGTTCAGAGAAGAGGGCTTGTAGCCTTGGGGTTTCCTTGGCTCCCTTTTTCAGAGTTATGATGGCAAAGGTACTTATCCAGCAATGGTTCCAACCTACATTTTTATTTGTTTTTTGAAGGAGGCTAATTGCCAACTGTGGTTTTCTTTGATCATGAAAGTAAAATTGTTTATTATGACAAGACTCAGACAAAAAGATCAGTAGAAATCTCAACATTTGGAAGTAATCATTGTTAACACTTGGCTAGAGGCTTCTAAGCTAAGCCTTTGTCCATTTGCAAAAAAATAAAATTAGATCTTCTGACTGCAAGGGCAGCTAAGGATAACATTGTAAGACATGGGGCAGACAGATGAGTGAGGCTTTGTAGGAAATTAAAAAGCATTTTGGGTAGTCTAGGACAGAACCACATAGTAGCGATCATGGAATTTTTTTTTTACATTAAGTTAGTTAAAAATGGTGATGAGGATAAATGACTGGGAAAAGGTTTTATTTGCTTTTTCACCCAGCATATTTATTGAGTACAGACTAGATGCTCAGTGGGTACAGTGGACACATTGTTCCTTTTCTATCAGTGCCACTGAAAACCACTCCAACTTTTGCACAGAGAAGGTGGTATTTGACTCAAGACTAGAAACCACTGAGGGAAGATGGTCATTGCTATGCTTATTTGGAAAAGCTGTGTTTCAGGTAGTGAATATTCAGGAAGTGGGCAGAGAGCAGCGCGGTAGGAGTAGGGTGAGTGGGGTGGGAGAGAAGAAGTAGGTGGGCTTAGAGAGCTGCACGTGGGGAGGAGGTTGTGGCACATCCTTCAAGGCTGATTTGGCCATTGAAAGTTCCCTTGCCAGGTAGCATGTGGAGCAGCTGGAGTCTGCCCTGCCAAGGACAGTTTATCTGATTTACGTTTCAAAAGTGGCCTCTGGTAGCCCAACAGTTGAATCTAGGAGTCAGGAGCTTAGGGGAGAAGTTGGAGCTGGAGCTGTAGGCTTGTTTGGAAGTGTACTGGTCATCAGAAATGTGTGTGTGGCACCAAAGTGAAGGGCTCTGGGGATCGTGGTGGTGGCTTTCAAGTCCTGGTGCACAATGGTGGAGGAGAACCTAGGCAGGGGGGGTAGAGTGTTTTGCAGAAAACTGAGAAATTTTACACATGTACCAAACAATTGTGTTTACTGTTGACTGTAAAAAGTTAAGAAAGAAAAAAAGAAAAAAGGAAGGGAGAAAGGAAGAAAGAAAGAAAGAAAGAAAGAAAGAAAGAAAGAAAGAAAGGGAGAAATGTTTGTGTGTGAAGATAGAGATATCAGCAAGAGCTCAGCCTTGCACTAAGCTGGGTTGGAGAGATGAGGGGACACAAGGAGAGTGAGGAAGAGTAGACACTGGGTTGAGCGTCTTCGAATCTAAGTGAAGATGTAGTCACTGTGCCAGTAAATCGCATCTCTGCAAAAGAGGAGTAATTGCTAAAGACATGGGAATTCTTTAGCTTTTATCTTATTTATTTCTCAAGATATACAGAATTTTACATCTCTGCATTTTACCCTCTAACAGAATAGTTCAGTAGAGACTAATGTACTTAGATACTGATGAATCTACTAGCTCTACTAGAGAAATATTGACGACTCTTGTTTTGGATATCTTGAAATTTATCTTTACTTCCTTATTATAGTTAGCTCTGTTTTTATTCACACACACACACACACACACACACACACACACACACACACACACACACACACACACACACACACCTTGCTTGTATGCATATCCTCCTCGCTCCTCCTTTCTCTCTCTTCTCCCCCCCCCCCCTTATCCAGCCTCTTCTGCCCTGCCCAAGGCTGTGCTGTATTTTCTGAAGGCTGCTGTAACAGAAGCAGTAGGACCCCATGGGGTCCTGGGAGAGCCACAGAAGTAATGATGCAGAAAACGGCAGTTTCCACAAGGAACCCATTAAGCTTACTGATGAATGTAGCCTCGAGTAGTCCTAGATTTCCATGTGGAGAGCTGAGGAATACTAGTGGGAGGATCCTGGCCTAAGAGAAGCTCCAAGGCTCTGGTGCCTATCAGTTCTTGTGTCATATCCTAGCTCTGTCACTATCTGTGATCATGGAGAAGTCACCCCTGGTCTTCTTCATAAAAAGATTGGCGATACTAACTCCCCCCCCATTATTGAGGGGTGTGTGTATTGTAGGTGATAACATAAATGAGTAACAGGCCCAAGAGGATTTGTCATATTGTGGGTAACAGTGACATTCATTGTTTGCCCCTGTTGTTTCTTACCTTTTTCCTATTTTCTCATTAAGAAAGTCAGTGAATGAAAAAGGTTTTGAAGGTATGCTGTTTAAGTACGTAGACCCTGGCTATCTGAAAAGAAATGTTAAGTTTAAAAAGCCTAAGTGTATTAAATGACTTGAGACTAGAACTCTATCAGTTTTTTTTCTGTCTTGCATTTAAAAGAAATTAAATCCAGTTTCTTTTGAAAAATGAGTTATTTATATAGTAATTAATGAAGGAAAAAGAGAGAACACCAGTGCATCACTCCAGCACATGCCATACTACGTGAGATCCCATGTTTGAGAATCCAACACATCATCCATTGTACTGTCTTTCAGATTGCTATAAATTCAGTTTGTTAGCTAGTAAACTTTTTTTTTGCCTCCAGGGTTATCGCTGGGGTTCAGTGCCTGCACTACAATTCTGCTGCTCCTGGAGGCCTGTTTTCTCTTTTGTTGTCCTTGTTGTTTATCATTGTTATTATTGTTGTTATTGCTGTCGTTGTTGACTAGGTCAGAGAGAAATCGAGAGAGAAGGGGAGACAGAGAGGAGGAAAGACACCTATAGATCTGCTTTACCGATTGTGAAGTGACCCCCCCTTACAGATGGGGAGCCATGGGATTGAACTGGCATCCTTATGCTGGTCCTTGCACTTTGCTCCATTTGTGCTTAATTCACTGAGCTACTGCCTGGCCCCCAGCTAGTAAACTTTTTTCTGTGCACAGGTTCATTGTCACCGTGTGTGCCTGCCTGCCTATCTATCTGCCTACCTATCTACATCTATCTATATCTATCTATATCTATCTATATCTATCTATATCTATCTATCTATCTATCTATCTATCTATCTATCTATCTATCTATCTATCAGTTTCAGTGAAGCGGTCCCATGGGTTTGCATTCCTACCTGCGATGTACAGTGCTGCCACTTTGAACCCTGTTAAGACTTCCTTTGTTCCCATAGTTATTAACTGGAGTTAATAACACCATCGTCCTTAGGCTGCAGTGCTGGAAACCTTTCTACCCATGTAAGATTCTTCTTTCTGCCTCACCTAAGTATTGGTAACAGAAAAGACCAAACTTCCAAATGTCCCTGGAATTTTTTTTTTTTTCAGTCTTCATATGCCTTTATTTTCCCACCTTGATGATAGCAGAGCCTGCTGATTGATTGTTTTGTCTGTAGATTTTCCTTGCTACAACTCAATCTCCAAACATTTCTCTAGAATGTAAAAGTATTTAGCTAAAAACACACATCACACTTCATAGGCATATTAATGTGAATTGAAAGGGGTCAAGTTAAAAATTGTCTGTGATGTAAAATCTAAACTTATTCATGTCAGTATGTATTATAAAGAGGTAAGGAGTAATGGTTTTTCAGTCTACTGAGAATATCATTTCGTAAACACACACACACACACACACACACACACACTTACCTTTTGACACATTGCCTCTGCAGTAAGACTTGCCTTATAAAAGATGCTAAGACAAATTAATGTCTCTGAAATGAGAGCCCCATCTATTTAAGGAATGTTCAGTTTAGATGAAAAAATTTTGACTATTCACCACTGTTGAGTGGCAATTTATAGTTAATGAATATATGGTATGATGTAAATGCATGTGCTTCCTATAAACTTCTTATAATGAACATATCAGAAGATGGCATCATGGGATCCTCTTTCCGCACTTGGAGAAGTGGAGGCTCAGAGGATCTTACTGAGTTGCCCAGGGATAGCACTCCATGGTTTGGTACAGATACAAGCCTTCTGCCCTCACATATGTGCTTATTAAATGTAATTTCATTTTCCTCTGTATACCTTCTATAGACAATATATGAAATTAAGAATCAGGGGTGGGGGAGATAGCATAGTGGTTATGTAAAACAGACTCTCATGTCTGAGGTTCCAAGGTCCCAGGTTCAATCCCCTGCACCACCATAAATGCAGAGCAGTTTTCGGGCTGGGTTGGTGGTGTAGAATCAATCATTATATTAATATACATTTTGTATAAAATGTTTTTAATAGCAGAACTTTAAAATTTTTTATTATTTGTGTTATGCCCAGAAGTTTGAGTCCCAACCTCACGCAAAGAAGATCAGAATCACATGCAATAGCAAGAGCCTTTTTTAGGAAGCTTAAGCTTGGGCTTCCAACACCCTTCCAAGCAAGGGGAGAGTCTGCGACCCCGATCATTTTTCATCCCACCTTTTTATAGTTATCGCAGGGTGGGTACAGGTGGAAATTATTTATGCAGAACAAGGAACAGTTGGTTTTGGGTTAATGGCTGTTCTCAATGTTCGGGCTTTTCTTTAACCTCACAATTTGTTTTTGGATAGAGAGAAATTGAGAGGGAAGGGGGAGAAAAAGAGGGAAAAAGACACCTGAAACCCTGTTCACCACTTGTAAAGGTTTCCCACTGCTGATGGGGACCAGGGGCTTGAACTCCGGTCCTTGCACATTGTAATATGTGTGATTTACTAGGTGCACCACTGCTGGGCCCCCATTTCATATAATTTTTAAAAATATTTTTATTTATTATTGGGTGCAAAGAGAGAGACAGAAAGAAATTGAGGGGGCAGGGGTGGGGTAGATAGAGAGGAAGAGAGACAGTGAGACACCTCAGTTTTCTCATCTGAGTAATTAGACTTACCGCTTCTGACTACGGTTGCTGTGAAGTCCCAGTGAAAGCATGCCAGCAAGAACTGTGATTGCTAGCCAGTGATACTTGCTCAGCCGAAATTAGTTTCCAAGTGGAATGGAGAGCCAAACTTCAGTAGTGATAATAGTGCCTCAGTAGGATGCATAGACTCTTCTTTTCTGGCTGTGGTACAATTACTGGTACCATGGTAAAGGTTGACACATTGTACATTAGAACTTCTTGAATGTCTGCTTAGGGAACTGAAGTCCACAGTTGCAAAGTGAGCTATGCACAGAACTCAGCAAAGTTAAGGAGCATACCAGACAGATGAATAACATGCTAATTATTATCCTACCTTGGAGAAAGTCTGGTCGTCTTGCAGCTTCAGGCACTATGTAAGACCTGGGTTTCTAAGCTGGAAAAATATTGATTACTATTTTTAGTTCGATGTCTACCCTTTAAAAAAATGTAGTACACCCCTTGCTACTCCTGGATGGTTTTATGTATTTTAATTAATGTTATCTTACTGCATTTGAGCCCTGAGGACGCTTCAGTGAAAGATGTAATTTTAGAAGGTTGATGAAATTAGATAGGTCTGACTAAGAAGGCTGTTACTCATATTTATGATTATAAAATATTTCAGATACATCTTTGTATGACATTCTTGTGCTGTAACTACACAGACAGTGTTCTGAATCTATTTGTCTTAGAGTTTTTCAGGCCACTAAAGTAATTGCTGCTCCAGTTTGGGGATGATTTTGTTGTTTTGCCTGTTAAACATGACTTAACATTTTTTTCTTACTTCAAATGTCGCCATTCAATGAAATGGAAAGAGGTGAAAGTGATTCTATAACCCAAGTACACATAAAACCTCCCAGTTTTATTATTTTGAACTCTCAGACCTCATCTTCTTGACTGAATGGCCAACATATACAGAACCAGGTGAAAATCAGCTTCGCTTGGGTCCAAATGAGTAGCCAGCCATAGAGCCTGGAAATATATTTTAAATTATTTGCCAGAGCAAAGTGCAATTAAAGTTTCCAATCAAAGTGAAAGATAATCCTTGGAACAAGAAAAACAGTTTGAGTGAGACATGAAACAGGACACACTCGATAAAGAAATGTTGTGAACTGTTATGATAAAAAGCAAAGCAAAAGGGGCCTGGGTGGTGGTGTACCCGGTAGAATACACCTATTACCAAGTGAGGGGACCCAGGGTTTAATCCTCTGTCCGACTTTCAGGGGGGAAGCTTCACAAGTGGAGGAGCAGTGCTGCAGTTATCTTTGTCTCTCTCCTTTTCTATTCCGTGTTCCTCTGTGTTTCTCCTTGTCTCTATTTAAAAAAGCAAAAATTGCAAATCAGAGATTCTTTTTAGTGGAAGTTAAATGTCCCAAAGCTATTGAACTGTAAATTTACAGTATTTCCCCTGTCTTAAAGCTTAGGGTCCTAAAACCCTCTTAGTGGTAGAATTTGAGACTGCATGATTAAAAATATCAGGAGAGAGCCTGGGCGATGGCACACTTGGTAGACTGCACATGCTACCATACATGAGGATCTGGGTTCAAAACCTGGTTCCCCACTTGCAGAGAGAGAAGCTTCATGACCTGTGAAGCAGTATTCCAGGTGACTCTTTCTCTGTCCCTTTCTCCCTCTTCTCTCTCAAATTCTCTTTCTTTCTAAGGAAAATGAGCCACCAGGAGTGTAGGCATTGAGCCCCACTGATAACCCTCATGACAATTAAAAAAATTAATTGTAGGGGATGTGGGACGGTAGTGCACCAGGTTAAGTGCACATAGTACGTGAAACTCAAAGACCCCAGAAGGATCTCGGTTCGAACCCTCCGCTCCCCGCCTGCAGGTGGCTTGCTTCACAAGCAGTGAAGGAGGTCTGCAGGTGTCTATCATTCTCTCCCGCTTTCTCTCTGTCTATCTAACAACAGCAGCAGCAACAACATCAGCAATAGCAACAACAGAAAAAAGATGGCCTCTAGGAGCAGAGAATTTGTAGTTTTGGAACTTCTTCTTCTAGCGTTTGCCCTTCTTCCGTAGCCAGTCAACAGGTCAGGTTGAAAGCTTTCAGGAGGTGCTTGTTGCTGGCTTTGAAAGTGACTGGGATCCATGTGGATTCAGTCGGCTAGGAAGGATCGTCAGTTTCCCCAATGAATGGGTACTCACGGGATGCACCACGAGAAGGTCGATCCAATGCATCCCAGTTTTGGAACTGAGCCCCAGCAATAACCTTGGAGGCAAAATACATAAGCAAATAAATATAAAAATAAATAAATCTTAGGACGAGGGGGAAATATATCAGTAACTTTGTGACTTTCTCTTTCTCTCTTCCTTTCTTTTTTGTCAGGACAAAAAAAATGCATCTTCATCTTTTTTTTTTCCTCCAGGGTTATTGCTGGGGCTCAGTGCCTGCATCATGAGCCCACTGCTCCTGGAGGTTATTTCCTCCCCCTCCACACACACTTTGTTGCCCTTGTTGTAACCTTGTTGTGGTTATTATTGTTGTTGGTAATGTTGTTCGTTGTTGGTAATGTTGTTCGTTGTTGGTAATGTTGTTCGTTGTTGCATAGGACAGAGAGAAACGGAGAGAGGAGGGGAAGACAGAGAGGGGGAGAGAAAGACAGACACCTGCAGACCTGCTTCACCGCCTGTGAAGTGACTCCCCTGCAGGTGGCACTTTGCACCACATGCCCTTAACCTGCTGCGCTATCGACCGACCACCCCTGCATCTGCATGATTTTACTGCTCTTGACAGACTCTTATTCTCCTAATTTCATAGAGGTGGGGGTATGGGGAGAGAGGGGAGGGGGAGGGAGAGGGAGAGAGAGAGATGCTACCATTAGTGAAGCTTTCCTTTTGCTTGGTGCTGCTATGTGCTGCTCAAGGCTGGAACCTTATGCACGGGAAGTGCATGGTCTTCAAGATGAAACATCTCCCAGCCTTTGTGCCTATTTCTATTAAAAAAAAAAATCAGGTAGCAAAGTGCATTGTAGAAACTTCATGTCTAGTTTAATTGTAATATTCTGTAATCCTTTTTTTTTAATGACAGATGATGAACACAGTAAGCTTTTGTTCTACCTGGAAGACTATTAGTTTTCTATCCAACAGGCAATGTTAACCCCTCTTTTTGCTTTTTCTTTCCCTTCCTTCTCCTCACTTCCTTCTAATATTTCCATTTCACCATTTTATCATTTGTATCAAGTATTATTTTAGGCTTTGGGGGCATAGCAAAACAAAGACCTTATCCTCAGTAAGATTGCATTCTAGCTGGGGCAGCTAAGTAAGCATCAACATTGGGCATTTAGAAGCAGACACAGACCTGTTTAGGGAAACAGGTTCATCTGGGCTGCTACCCTGAATAGAAGGGGTTGGAAGTAGAATCAGGCAGAGGGAGAAGTTGAAGTGTGATCTCCACTTGACAAAGCCTCTTCCAGCCTGCCAGAACATGCTGGAGTCAACATGACCTGTCTGAATGCCCTGCACCGAGTGGTGACCTTGTTTTGTCATCAGGTGTGTGACCGGGTGTGGGCTGCCGCTGGATGGCTTTGATTCTGGGCAGACCAGCCTGTTCTCTGCAGTCAAGGCTGACCCTGAAGGGCTGAATCAGGGAGCCTGTCAGCCTGCAACTGCTTGTTAAGTTCTCATAGTGCACTTCCGACTTGACCACAGGTATTTGAATTATCTGGTGGTGACACATGATGGAGACAATAGAATCTGCAGGGATGGAGAGAGAGACCTTATGGAGGTACTTGAGCAGAGATCTATAGGGATTGAGAGCAGGGGGGGGGTCTCACCTGTCCAGAGTAGAGACAGCAAAGGCCCTAGGGGGTACGGGGGTGGGGGGGCAGGAGGAGCTATAAGGAAGCCAGACTGTGAGCTCGGGTGCAGTCACATGGGATCTTTAGGCCACTGCAATGAGTTCACCTTTCATTCAGTGTTAGGTGGTGATTTATTTTGCTAGGACTGATCAATAGAGCACCACAAACTAGGGGACTTAAGATAGCTGATATGTGTTGCTTCATGGTTGTAAACATCCAAGTCCATGCTCAGCAGATTGGCAGAGTCAGTTCCTTGTAATGGCTCTGAGAGAGAATCTGTCCCAGTCCTCTCCCTTAACCGTGGGTGATTTTCTGGTAGTATTTGGCTTTCCCTTGGCTTGTAGAGCTTAGCCTTCATCTCCCCATGGAGTTCTTCCTATGTCTGTCTTTGTGCCTAATTTTTCTTTGCATTTTTAAAAACATTCTCTCTCTCTCTCTCTCTCTCTCTCTATATATATATATATATATTTGTAGTGACACTGGTTTGCAACAGTGTATGTTTTGGCAGTACAGGTTCACTTGTATTCAAATATGTGTCATCCTATCACTGCCTGGCAATGGACTGGCAAAGGACCAAGAAGCCTCCACCACATTCCGCTCAACTCCCTCCACTCTTCTCTCCCGTCTCTGTTTTCTTTCTTTTTTTAAAAATTTTATTTATTTTATTTATTCCTTTTTGTTGTCCTTGTTATTTTATTATTGTAGTTATTATTGTTGTTATTAATGTCGTCGTTGTTGGATAGGACAGAGAGAAATGGAGAGAGGAGGGGAAGACAGAGAAGGGGAGAGAAAGACAGACACCTGCAGACCTGCTTCACTGCCTGTGAAGTGACTCCCCTGCAGGTGGGGAGCCGGGGGCTCAAACCAGGTCCCTGCGCTTTGCACCGCCTGCGCTTAACCCGCTGCGCTACCACCCGACTCCCCCGTTTTCTTTCTAATCTCACTTCTGCAATCACAATCTATGGGTTAGGCTAGGTTTTATTTTTCCTGTTTCTTTGCTTCTTTTCTTTATATTCTGTTTATGAATGCAATAATCTGATATTTTTCTTTGTTCTTTATGAATTCATTGTTCCTGGCGGCCATTTTTCCATTGTTGTTGTTGGATAGGACAGAGAGAAATTGAGAGAGGAGGCAAAGGTAGAGAGTGGGAGAGAAAGATAAACACCTGCAGATCTGCTTCACTGCTTGAGAAGCGACCCCCTGCAGGTGGGAAACCAGGATCCTTGCTTGTGTCCTTACGCTTTGTACTATATGTGCTTAACCCTGTGTACCACCACCTGGCCTCTTTCTTTGTTCTTTTAATTTATCTTGTTTAGCATAATCTCCAATTCTGTCCAAGCTGTTGCAAATAGTAACAATGAAGTTTTCATTTACTGAGATAGATGAGGTTTAAAGAAGCAGTTTGGGGATAATACTGCAGATTTAATTTAGGACTTAAGTTTGTGGTGCCTGTTAAGATTTGTTTTCCAAGTAGAGGTACTAAATGGACAACTGGATATGTGGGAGATACTGGAATCTGGAGTCCAGAGATGGAAAGGGACTGTCAAAGGAAACCTGGAGAGAGAGAATTAGTGAAGGAGGAAGAAAACTTTCAGAAGATTTGCAGAGGGGAGAGAGGGCTTAGAATCCATACAGTGAATGTATTTCAAGACACAGCAATCAAGTAGAAAGAAGGTTCGGACTGACCACTGATTTTGGTAATGTGGATGTCATTGGTGACCTTTGTAAGAACAGTTTAGATCAGTTAATAGGAATGAAAATCCAGCAGGAGTGAATTAAATTGGAAGAGAGAAGCTAGAGCCTATAAATACAGAAAACTCAATTTATGACCAACTCTCTTTGACAATGTGATTATGGGTACCCAGACTTAATTAAACTAGAGATGCGGAAAAACTAAGAAGCTAGAGAGTGAAAAATCCTCCAGGAAGCCTATGTAGATCCATCTTCAGATAGAGGCCCAGGCCTTCTCAGATGTCCTCCTTTTTCTTTCCTTCCTTCCTTCCTTCCTTCCTTCCTTCCTTCCTTCCTTTTTTCTTTTTCTGTTTTTTTTTTTTTGCTTCCAGGGTTATTACTGGAGTTCAGTGCCAGTATTATGAATCCACTACTCTTGGCAGCCATTGTTTTCCATTTTATTGGATAGGACAGAGAGAAATTGAGAGGGGGAGAGAAAGATAGATACCTGCAGACCTGCTTCAGTGCTTGTGAAGTAACCCCTGTGCAGTTGGGGGAGCCGGGGGGTTTTAACCCCGATTCCCAATTGTTGTGTGGGTCCTTGCCCTTAGTATCATGTGCCTTTAACCTAGTACACCACTGCTTGGCCCCCACCTGCCCTTTTTCTTTAAAAGAATTCTTCAGCTCTGCCCAGCAGTGATGCCTTCATGCCAAAGTCTATAATATTAGTCTCTCTTAGACAAGTTTTAGCTTCTTTCCACCTCCAAGGACAAGATGGTAATACTGAATTCTTATTGGAGGAGTAAGGAAGTGTTAGCGTTATATAGACTTGGTCATGAAGTCACAGGGGAAAAAAAAATGATATAAGAGGAAAGCTAACTGAGATTCACATGCATGAATAAAGAAAATGAAGAAATTATGCACAATTAGTTCTCAGGATAATTTACATCCAAAAACAATTTAGCTGCATTTCAATTTCCTCCTTCATATATCTTAAAATCAAGAGTTATCTGCAAAGTATAATCAACAGCCATAGTTTTCTCTTCTCTCTCCCAATCTACTAAGGTAAGAGAGGGGAAGATACAACAGAATAACTGAAGGAGTGGAGTGAAACCAAAGGTTTTATGGTCCCTAGCTCCTAGAACTCAGGGAAGCCATTTTGAAAAGTTCTGTATCCAGCAAGTGTGAATGTTAACTTGTAGAGACCTGTATTAAATGTTTATATTATACAAGACCATAGTAGGCCTGGATTTTTTTTTTTTTTTGTGACAGGTTAATATCTGAACATTGCTGTCCTTTAAAGAGAGCATCTGTACACGAGCACACCTCAAAATGTGTCTGCTCGAATGTAAGTATTTCTGTCTTTTTCTTTTAGGGGTTTATTCATTTCCACAGAGTTCACAGAGGGAGAAAAAGCAGTGGAATTAAACGGCACTACGAGAAGAGCTTTTAGTTTCATAAAGAGGAAGCTTTTCTAATGAGTTCTCCTTGAAGCTGGTCATAACATTTCTGTGGGATTTATAAATCACTCCCTCTAAACGATCAAGGTGTGGGGAAGACAGAGTGATCAGGAAACCTTTATGCAGGGAGAAGGTCTGTCTGGTTTATGGGAAGATCCAAGAAGATATCCAGACAGGTTTAACCTTTTTTTTTTTTTTAATTTCCTTCCAAATCATTTTATTGTGGAAATAATGGTTTCCAATACAGTTGTTGACATATGAGTACAATTTCTCATATCCCATTGACAGGTATCTGCAAAACGCAAGTTTAACTCTTAAAAACCTTTAGGACTGGAGAGACAGCATAATGAGCATGCATAAGGTCTTTTCATACTTGAGATTCTGAGGTCCTAGGGGTTGAACCAATTTACCTTCCCACCAGCAGTGCAGGAGGGTTCCTTTGTCCCCACATCCTCTCCAGCATCTGTTGCTGCTTCTTTTTCTGATGTATGACATTCTCACAGGAATGAAGTGGTATCTCATTGTTGTCTTTATTTGCATTTCTCTTACAATTGAACCAGGATTCTTAGGCTGGTCTTTGCACTTTGCGCCATGTGCGCTTAACCTGCTATGCTATCACCCCCACCCCCCAAGAGATACTGTGGTTCTCTCTTATGAAATAAATAAATCTTTAAAAACTGTATGATAAACTCTCAAGCAAGCAAACTCAACCCTACTGTCCTGCAGGTTTCCCTAGGCTTATTCAAGGCCCAAGGGAACCACACATTTGGAAAGCCTTTGTGTTCATATAGGAGGTAGTGAAGGAGGAGATACTGGACAGGCTGCCTTCTACTGATGACAGTTCTTCAGTCACCCAGGCCTTTGCTCCCAGGGACACTTGCTTTCTGTTTATCCCAGAGTTATTTCCCTGCACAGCTTCTCTTTCTGTCTTATCTGAGATTGCCTTCTCAAATACAGCATTGAAATTCAGGGAGGAAAAAAGAGAGAGGATTAGTTGGTATTGTTTCTATTAAATCTGTAAATGAGTTAACATATTATCAAAATGCTATTTTATATGCTTCCCTCAGGCTATAAACTATTGTCATTTTTGAGATAAGATTCCCAGGCCTCTGTTTTCCTTTCTTCTGATTTCATCTATAGCCTAGCATTATTAACTCTTTGTCACTCTCTTTCATGCTAGTATATGTCTGCTATGGGGAATTTTAAATAAAGCCAGATGTGTTAAATATTCATAGAATCGATTTGCACTTGTTTAAAGCCTGTGGTGATTTATCTATAGGGAGTGTTAATACGGCAGTAATTCTGCGTTACATTTCTTGCACCAACATTTAATTGATACTATATTTCATGAGGATTATTACAGGTTTATTGCTGTTGTATTTAGAGTTGTGGTTCTGTGCTAGTAATTCAGAGGAATAGAATCCCTGAATCTGTTGTTTCCATTTTAATTGTGTGCTTTTTGAGTCAAAGTGTTTGAGAAGGGCTGTTAACTATTTAACAGACATAACAGATTAAAAAAAAAAAAAGCCTTTTAGTTGGGCTAGACCTGGGGATAGGATGCTTATTGACATCATAGTATGAATCTGACATTTTCTTTGTTTCATGGAAGATAAATTTAATCTGCATTCATTTTTAAATTGTAAAACTTCTACTACTTTGATAGGCCTTAGAGTTTATTTCTTAGTTAAGGTACCTGGGTATCTCAGACTGTGTGAATGGCAACTATTGCACTGCTTTCTAAAAACATTTAAAAATATTTTATTTATTTTTACTGGCTAGATTCCGAGAAATTGAAAGAGGAGGTAGAGAAGAAGAGAGAAAGAGGGACATCTGCAGCACTGCTTCACTACCAGTGAAGCTTCCTCCTTGCAGGTAGGGAGCAGGGCTTTAATCCTGGTCCTTGCACATGGACTGTGCGTGCTCAACTGAGTGTACCAACACCTAGGCCTGCAGTGCTTTTTACAGCTGGTTGATTTACACTGTTATTCTCTTCTTGAAAATTCAGAAGATATTTTAGACCACTGAGAGAGCAATACTGTAAATGTACTATTCTCATGGGGACCTCACATAGTAGGGCACTTAGCAGTTCACTATTGTATTGAAAGAATAAACGAATGTCTGAGTAATACAAACTTTTTACTGACTGAATAGACAGATGTCCATTCCATAGAAATGACATATGCATGACACACTGGTGCATCCTGAGGGGAGGAGAAGGGTTTGCCCATCGCTCACAGTCCTTGATAAATATATTGAATAAGTGAAAGTAGGACCCGAACTGCCCCTGCGGCTCCAGACAGACTATGACCCACATAGTCAACGACTGCCACCTCTCCAGATTCAAAGGAGGTCTCGAAACTTTACATCAGGCTCAACCTGACGCTGTTGACTGGCTATGGAAGAAGGGCAAACGCTAGAATGAAGAAGAATGAAAGTAGGAAAAAAGATAGGAGGCAGGCCTAGGTGTGTGGGTGGAAGAGAAGAGCAAATCCTGTAGATTCTGGAAACTGCAAGGTAAGGCCAAACCAAGTATTCTTGGCGTACCTCTTCCAAAGTGTCAGTGGACTATTGATATATTGGCAGAGCCAGAACCAGAGCTCTCAGGTAGCAGAAAGTTCTGGAAGCACATCTAGACTTGGAGAAAATCCATGTTAGTATTTGCTACTTATTTAGAATGTCACCTTTGGTTACTGAACTTTTGGGCTTTAGTTTTCTTATCTGCCTGGTTTTCCCCATAATCTTTTTTTTTTTTTTAATTTTTATTTAAGAAAGGATTAATGAACAAAAACATAAGGTAGGAGGGGTACAACTCCACACAATTCCCACCACCCAATCTCCATAACCGACCCCCTCCCATGATAGCTTTCCCATTCTCTAGCCCTCTGGGAGCATGGACCCAGGGTCGTTGAGGGTTGCAGAAGGTAGAAGGTCTGGCTTCTGTAATTGCTTCCCCGCTGAACATGGGCGTTGACTGGTCGGTCCATACTCCCAGTCTGCCTCTCTCTTTCCCTAGTAAGGTATGTCTCTGGGGAAGCGGAGCTCCAGGACACATTGGTGGGGTCTTCAATCCAGGGAAGCCTGGCCAGCATCCTGGTGGCATCTGGAACCTGGTGATTGAAAAGAGAGTTAGCATATGAAGCCAAACAATTTGTTGAGCAATCATGGATCCCAAGCTTGGAATAGTGGAGAGGAAGTGTTAGGGAGGTACTCACTGCAAACTCTAGTGTACTTCTGCTTTCAGGTATATATTTTGCAGTAGTTTATGGATACGTGTGAACATAAGCTCTCTCTCACAGAAACTGGTGTATATCTAGGTTATGGGACTTTGTTAGAAAGTGAACTACCTGAGATGAAATTAGAGTGTACTATAAAATGAAAGGTCTCACCCGAGTAATGAAGCTGAAGGGTTGTCATTCCACACGTGAAGTCTCTGGACACAGTCTGAGGTGAAGCATGTTGAGGTGGCAATCGTTGCGTTGGCTAGGTTGTGATCGGCGGATGCAATAATATTTGGTTTGGATTGGGAGAGGCATACGGGAAAGTGGGCCCTATCTAAGGGTTCCAGGACTGGGGGAAGTAGGGGCTCTATAAAAGTTGAGTAAGAAGATCTGAAAGGGAAACTAAAAGCAGGACCTGACCAAATTGTAAGTAGGGCACCAAAGTAAAAACCCAGTGGTGAGGGGTAGACATGCAGCTTCCTGGGCCAGTGGGGGGTGGGAGTGGGTGGGAGGGATGGGTCACAGTCCTTTGGTGGTGGGAATGGTGTTTATGTACACTCCTAGCAAAATGTAGACATATAAATCAGTAGTTAATTAATATGAGAGGGGGAAAATCAATTGTATGTCTCAAAGTTTCTCAAAACACAAACTGAATCTTTTTATATATAGGCTGTGTATTTGATATGCGGACTCTCTCAAAAGCCTAGACCAAGTAGATTAGAAGCATCCAATAGCACAGCTATATACAAGATAAGATACTGGATACTGTACAGCAAACCATAACAAAAGGACTTTTCAAAGTTAACCCAATTAACAAATAATGTGATGATAACATTAACTATCGATTGTCTTTTGGAACCCTAAGACAGCAGGAACCTCACATCTCCACTATAGAGCCCCATAATCTTATTCTGAGATTCAGAGGAGAGCATATGTATGAGAGAGTCTTGCAAACAGAAGGATCATATACATTGGGTGGCATTTTGAGCTGTGATGGATGGTGAACTTTGTTCTCTGATAAACAGTGGTGGGCAAGCCTGCCTTAACCTCTGAGCATTCATTTTACTGGAAGAGAAAGATATTAAGTAAACAGTCACTCAAAGATGTAATTGCTAATGGTGACATATAGGGCGCTAGGACCTCATTTTAGTCTCGACTAGGATAGAGTTCTGGGATTTGAGTTTATCTGATACTATTTGGAGTCTTATATGTCCCTCTAAGGAACCAATTGCACTTATCATTGCTTTAGAAAGCTTAATCTGATGGTTATATAGAGATTAGATTAATGAATGATTTGAGAATGAGAGAATAAAGTTAAATGAAGCTACTGTTATACACATATATGCCATATATATTCTTGGAATAGATTTTAAATTTTTATTATTATTGCTATTATTATCATTTTACCAGAGCACTGCTCAACTCTGGCTTATGGTAGTAAGGGATTGAAACTGGGGCTTTAGAACCTCACACATGAGAGTCTCTTTGCATAACCGTTATGCTATCTACCCCTGCCCAAATTCTTTGTTATCTTTATTTATTTATTGGATAGAAACAGCCAGACATTGAGAGGAACAGGGTGATGGAGAGAGAGAGAGAGAGAGAGAGAGAGAGAGAGAGACCTGCAGCACTGCTTCACCACTTGTGAAGGGCAACAAAAGGGCAAATAAATAAATAAATAAATATAAAAAAAGAAAATTTTGCATAACCATGTCAACATTAAACATTAAAAATATTCAGGGAGAAGCTGTATCTGGAGCTATAGGCTTGTTTGGGAGTGCACTGGTCACCAGAAATGTGTGTGTTTGACCAAAGTAAAGGACTCTGGGGATAGTGGTGGTGGCTTTCAAGTCCTGGTGCATGATGATAGAGGAGGACCTTCCCCCTCTCTATTTCTATCCTATTAAAAAAACAAAGAAAAAAATAAAAGGAAAAAAAGGGGCTGGATGGTGGCGCACCTGCTTCAGTGCACATTACAGTGCATAAGGACCCAGGTTCGATCTCCAGGTCCCCACCTGCAGGGGGAAAGCTTCATGAGTGGTGAGGCAGGGCTGCAGGTGTCTCTCTGTCTCTTTCCCTTTCTATTACCCCCTTCCCTCTCAATTTCTGGCTGTTTCTATCCAATAAATAAATAAAGATAATAATAATAAAAAAAGCCAGCCACAGGGAATGGTGAACTTGTTGTACCCCACAGAGCCCCAATGATGAACAAACAGTACTGATAGGTTACCTTGTGTATAAGAAACACTATGCTTAGCATTTTAATCTGTATTCATTCCTTTAAATTCTCAACAGCCAAATCAGCCATTGAGCCCATATTACCTAACCATATATTCCTTATTTTAGAGATAAGGAAGCTGAGGCTTGGCCAAGGTAGTACAGTTGGTAAATGCGGCTCACACACGAGGCATCTAGTTCTGAGGTGATGCTTTATTTCATCACTGGGAGCTTCACCGCTCTGAGTCAGTTTTTTCAGATAGAGAAAAAGACAGGGAGACAGAAGCAGAGGGGAAAAGACACCACAGTGCTGAGTCCTCCTTCAGTGCAGTGGGGTTGGGTCATGTGCATGATGAAGCAGGTGCACTTCCAGGTGAGTTTTGTGGGTAGGCACTGAGGTGTGTGTTTTTAATTCCTTTACCTTGTTATTTATCAGTCGGTTAAATTACAATCATTAATTCACATTCTGTTAGAGAACCTAAAGCTGTCAGTAAAGCAGTTTTTAATACCTCTGAACATCTACTGTACTTCCTTATTTATTTATTTATTTATTTATTATTAACAAAGAAGTAGAGATTTATTTAGAATGGAGGAAGATACAACACAGTATGGACTTAACTCAAGAGTGAGAAAAGAAAACCTTTATTATTTTTTTAAAAGAACAGTTTTATTCATTACAAAATTAGAAAGAAAACCCAAAGGTAAAACATTTTTAAAAGTTACACGATTGCTTCATGTTCTGAGTCTCATCTCTCCAGAATCTTACCCTACTAGGGAAAGACAGAGAGAAGCTGGTGGTATGGATTCATGGGCCAATATCCGTGTTCAGCAGAGAAGCAAATACAGAAGTCCTAACTCTTTTATTCTGTACCCCCAAAACAATTTTGGTTCATATACTCCCAGAGGGAGAAATGTTAGTGGAAAATGACCAGAGGGCCCTGAACTCCAGTGCCATTGGGACCCTGAACTTTTGGAACAAGGAACCTTTGTTTTTGTACCATCATGGAGAGGGAAGAAATTCTGGAGAGCACCTGAGAAAGTGAGGCACTGCTTTGATTACTGAGAGGGCTCAAGAGGACAAAGAAAGGATAAGTATGACATGATTTTAGTCATAACTGGAATATAAAGAAGTGAATCTCATGAACTTAAAAAAAAATGTGTGTGTGTGTGTGTGTGTGTGTGTGTGTGTGTTCAACCTGTAACTTTGATCTTGGGAAAACTGAGGTGGTTATCATTGGGGAAAGGTGGTGTGCACAGAGCTTTAGTAACTGGGGGTGGTATGAGATTATATCACTGTTGTCTTATAAACTAGTAAATCACTAATAAAGTATTTTTTAAAAAGTATAAAAATAGATAAAAGAAGATTAAAAGGTTACACTGTAGCTTTATGCATTTCAGTGAAGGATCATAAAGGCTGAGAGTCCTCCTGGGCTACATGTCTCTCTATTCTTTCTTTGCTTCACAACCAGGTTATCTACCAGCTGACTCAGTGAATGCCCAGTGCTGCAGCCTGCAGGCCATTTGATGTTTGCTCCTGCCTTTCATTGCCCAGGAAAGCTTCAGTTTGGTTCCATTTTGTGTGTTTAGTTGCAGAGCAGTAGAATCTTAGCATGGATAGAATCTGTTGTCTATGTACAAGATGACTCCCTGAGTCCACAAGTGAGGACCCCAGAATTAACACCAGCCTCTTCCACAGTGTCATTGTTCTCTGGCAGCCTTGTAAAACCTTGCATGTGAAAGGCAGCAGAATATGTCACCCCAGATATGACGGAGGTAGTTCAGGACATGTCACCTCAAAGCATGCTATTTGATATAATGAGTCTGTGCTGTAGGCACTTGAGAAAGAGCAGCTGTTAGTAGAGAGTTTTTCTCTAAATTCCCCCCATCTGCTTATAGACAGAGCTTCCAAAAGGAGCACTGCTGTCATAAATCCTCTCCCCAGAGTTTCATCAAGCAAGGAAGGTGGACTCTTATCACAAGAGAGGAGACTAGAAGTCTACAACACATCCAGACAAACTTGGTCAAATACTAACACTCCTCCCATCTGCTTTTCCAAGGGCTCATTCATCATTAAAAAAAAAAGCATATTTATTTTCCACTAAGAAGCCTACATCCTCAGTCCCCTGCTTTTATCATGGTATTTAAGCCTTGATTTTAAGACACTTCTTTGAATTACTCGTGTCCCCCTGGTTACTGTCCTTATATATTGGAAGCATCCATGTGTTTTTTCACTAATCTGTCTTTTATTAGTGGCATTTCAGCTAACAGCCAAGAATAGTAGAGGGAGCTATTATTTTCCCTCTCCTACTCATGTTTCCATGCCCCCTGCTGCATGCTTTTTTTCCATTTTATTTTGTCTAATATAATTAACAGTGAGATTTTGTATTCATTTTCAGTTATGTGCTGTGAGGTATGCACTGACAGTTCAAAATGAGTGTGTAATCAACTGATTAAAATTTAAGTATTAATACAATCTAAAAATGCTTCCCTCTAATCCTAGTTTTTGTCAGCCTAGAATGACTTATTAGATGAGACTTCCCGTCTTAATTGTCCTCCTCATGCTATTATACTTTTCACTAGTTTTCCTTAATATTAAATTAAATCCATATTCCTGAGCTATGGGACCAGTGAGGAAATGCTACAAAAAACAAAACACAAAATTTAGAATTAAACTATACCCATGGCTTGGATTGGTTTCGTCTGTATCTCAGAGTCACTGACATTTTCTCCTTCTCTCTCTCTTCCTGCCTTCCTTTTACCCCAGCATCATTTTCAGCAGCCAAGATCCACTGATATGTATTTTTTTTGGTAGTGATAATGGACAAAACAGTTTTCAGCATCTTATAAAGCTACACAGAGGTTTTGATTCTGCTTTTGTTTGTAGATCTTTGTGCTCTGCTAGGAAAATAAAGCTTTCTGTCTTGTGTAACCCAGTTGGTCCCCCGAGGCTCCGCTTTAATTTGGTTGATGCTGTTAACTGCTAAAAAGCACATTCTTTGCAGGAATTGGGTGTAGATATAATGTTACTAAGAAAAAGACATATGCTTTGCAGTTTCACAAGCTGGTTCAATTTCTTTATTTGGTTAGATTCGGTTTTTTTTTTTCTTTCTTTCTTTTTTGGGGGGGAGGAAGCTTCTTATCTTTTTGTGATTGGTATGCATTGCACGTTTCTGTTTTATCACCTACCATTTTATTATAATTATTTGTTACTAGTGATAGATTCAATATTTATTTACAAAATTACATGTCAACAGGGGTACAGTTCCACACCATTCCCACCATCAGAGTTCTAAATCCCAAGTCCCTCCATTGCAAACCACCGTGGTTCTCCCAAGGTAGCAGACATGGATTAACTGTCATCTTTACAACTATTTGTCTACATTTGTACCTGTAATCGCTCCCTTTTCCTTCCAGGTCCAATTCTCTCTTCCTCTCCAGGCCACACATAACTCTATTTATTACTGCATCCAAATATCTCTCCCCTTTTCATTCTTTCTCTTTGGAACCTAATGGAGCTGGAGTTCAGAGCCCTCTT
The DNA here is from genome assembly GCF_950295315.1 of Erinaceus europaeus. Classification (NCBI taxonomy): domain Eukaryota; kingdom Metazoa; phylum Chordata; class Mammalia; order Eulipotyphla; family Erinaceidae; genus Erinaceus; species Erinaceus europaeus. The sequence continues at coordinate 153,433,900 of NC_080164.1, forward strand.
TTCCTCTTCGTCCTATCACTTCTCCCCCACTGGGAGTATGTATGGATCAAAGTTGTTTTTGGGGTGCAGAAGGTAGGAGTTCTGGCTTCTGTAATTGCTTCTCCGCTGGATTTGGGCATTGGCAGGTTGATCCAAACCCCAGCCTGTTTCTATCTAGGTGGGGGAGTTAGAGTGTCTCACAGAAAACTGAGAGATTTTACACATGTACCAACAACTGCATTTACTATTTACTGTAAACAGCCCTCCATAATAAAAACTAAAGTGTGCACATTAGATGATTTATACATTTGCAGTTGTGACTAAACTAATGTTACTAGGGAAATGCTAAGTCCGCATATTAAATGTGTGTGCGTGTGTGTGTGCGTGCGCTGAATTGCCTCCGAAGAACTTTTTTTTTTTTGAAAATTTATTTATTTATGTTTCTTTTAATAAAAGAGAGATTCAGAGAGAGAAATCAGAGCACTGATCAGTTCTGGCTAATTGTGGTGGTGAGTTGAACCTAAGACCTCAGAGCCTCAGGCATAAATGTCTTTTGCATAACCATTTGGGTAACTCACCAACCTTCAAGACCAAATGTTTTTCGGGGGGGGGGGGGAGAAAAAAATTAAAAAATGACAGAAGGAAGGAAGGAGTATGAGAGATATGAAGATAGCACTCCATCCATGGAATTCCCTTGGCGCTGTCCAAGGTGGTCCTGCGTGGTGCCAGAGATCTAGTCCATGGCCTAATGCATGTGAGCCATGCTGAGCCACCTCTTGGCCTCCTTCTGTATGTTTTGAACAAACTCCATGTGTTTCATGGTGTTTACTGTCACAAATGAACTTTGTTTTTCCTTTTTAAACATTTTATTTACTTTATTTTTTTATTAGTGATTTAATATAGAGTTACAAAATTATGAGGTATTAGGGGTATATACCCACACCGTTCCCACCACCAGAGTTCTGTGTCCCCATTCCCTTCATTGGAAATTGCAATTGTTCTCCTAAGGTCACAGGTATGGGTTGACTATAATTTCTATAACTATCTATACTTACATATATTTGCCCTTTTGTTCCCCATAGCCCTGTCTTTTTAAAAATATTTATTTATTTAGTCTCTTGCTGCCCTGGTTTCATTGTTGTAGTTATATTGTTGTTATTATTGATGTTGTTGTTGTTGTTGGATAGGACAGAGAGAAATGGAGAGAGGAGGGGGAGAGAAAGACAGACACTTGTAGATCTGCTTCACCACCTGTGAAGCGACTCCCCTGCAGGAGGGGAGCTGGGGGCTCAAACCAGTGTCCTTACTCCGGTCCTTGTGCTTTGTACCACCTGCGCTTAACCCACTGCACTACCACCCACCTCCCTAGTCCTGTTTTCTTTTCCATTCTAAGACACACCTATACCTGTTAACTATTTCTGAATATTCTTCCTTTTTTCCTCTTCTCTCTCCAGGTCATGATGAAATTGGACCCTCTAGTCATCTTTCCCTATCATTTGTCTCCCTCTGGGAGTATGGACCAAAGGTCTTTATGAAGGTGGAAGTTCTGGCTTCTGTAATTGCTTCTCTGTAGTACATGAGCATTAGTTGGTTGATCCATATCCCAAGCCTGTTTCTAGCTACTCCTAGTGGGGTAAGGCTCTGGAGGGGTGAGGTCCTTGGGCACTCTGATGAGGTCTTCTGCTCAGGGAAGGTCAGGATGGAATCATAGTAGCATCTGCAATTTGGTGGCTGAAAGGCAGTAAGATATAAAGCCAGATGAAATGTTTAATAAACAGGAACCAAAATGTAGGAATAGAGCAGTCAGGAATAGGGATCTTAGGGTGGATAGGAACTAGGAAGTCTATTTTATGTATGTTTCTAGGGTTCCATGCATTTAGTAATTTTTGCTTGAGCTTGATAGCTAACATGTACTTAAAATATTGTCTGGGAAGATGGTATCAGAGTTGAGAATAGGGTTAGAAAGCTGGATTAGGACAGACAGCAGCTCCCAAACTCAAAGGAAATCTATTAATACAGTTAACTCTTTACCTTATCAATCTGACCTAGGGCCCATATATATTCATATTTAGCACAGGAGTGTGTATGACCTTTGAGTCGCTATCAGTTTGAGCTTGCAGTTCATGGTCACATCTGGGGACATTCTAGGCTGCACTTATTTCAGGACCAGGCTTCCTTGAGTGGCAGGATAGGATGACATAGAGTGAGGGAGCCCCTATCATTGCTACTTTATAGTGAGGGCAAGGTTCTGGAGTGGCTCACAAGAGGGTTTGTGATGATGTTCTTGGTGGAAGTGGCCACTGATGGTGGAGAGAGTGACCTATTAGAGGTCTAGGCCCATATTACCTATGTAGAAATCCAAGGATTCTATGACGAGGACCCCAGTTAATGGACAAATGAACTTCTTTCTTGTTGATCTATGCTTTAGGCTGGGTTGGTGACATCTTATTTCAGGGCTAATGTAGAAGATCTATGTAGACTGTGAGTGTGTTTTAATAACACTTATGCTAGAGGAACTGACCTTGTAGAGGGTTACTGGTGGGAATAAAAAGGACATGTTGAAGCAATTCCAACCAACTTAAGATTTTCATTTTTCTACAAAATGAAGCAAGCAATAAATACAGTATCACAGATCACTGTTAATCCTTACTCAGTACACAATTCCAACAATTTATCCTTCAAACTTATGGTCAAACTTAAATGCTCTTTCAACCAATCATGTCATGAGGCTCATGCACACTCATATTGGGGTGTGGAGTTGTGTTTTGACACTTGTATGGTAGTATGTATAAATCAATGACAAATCAATAAAATTAGAAGAAAAAGAGAAATAAATCCCTGATTTTTCTTGGTAGTACCTTAGTCTTGTATATGTGTGATACCACCACTCCAGGGATGACATTTTCTTTCTTTCTTTTTTAATCTTATTTATTTATTATTGGATATAGATAAAGAAATTGAAAGGGGAGCAGGAGGTAAAGAGGGAAAGAGTTAGAGAGGCACCTGTCGCCCTGCATCACCACTCAAGAAACTTACCCCTTGCAGGTGGGGACCAGAGGCTTGAACCCAGGTCTTTATGCACTGTAATATGTATGCTTAACCAAGTATGCCACTGCCTGACCCTGATCCCTGATTTTTTAAATATAATGATTTCTTTTACTTATTACCTATGAGAGAGAGGGAGGGAGGGCGAGAGAGAGAGGTTTATTTACCTAGAGCAGAGGAAAATAGACAAACCAGAGCACCACTCTAGTACCAGCAGTGTAGAAAACTGAACCTGAAACCTCAGCCATCTCCCAAGCCATGGACCTCTGATTTCAAGACTGTTGTATGACAGTAACGGTAAATTGACAGTTATCATCACATGCTCTTATGTCCCTTGACTAGTTGTGCAGCTGGTGCCACATCCAACTCCTGGTGCTAGAACTGCCTCAAGTCCACTCACTGTTCATACTTTTGGATGCAGCAACCTCAACACCCACTCTCCATTTCCTGGGCAGCTGGTAACAGTTTGCAGATTGGCATCTCTCTCCAGACCACACTTGGAGTAGTCATGTGCTCAAGTAGCATCTCCTGCTAGTTCTGAGCTGTCAGTGTGCTCACGTATGAGCTGTCAGTGTGCTCACGTATCAGTCATTATACTCTCAGAGCTGGTGGGATGTGCTGGTGGTTCAGCTGAGATCAGCTAAGTGGGTTTTTGTGTAAACATTTACTCCCACTGCAGAGGCTTGTAGCTTTTATAAGTTTCAAGATGCAAAGCATCAGATGTATGTGGTTGCATCCATGCTTGTCTGGATAGGGATCTTGCTTTCTTCTGGAGGAAGTCAGGACATGCTACCACAAAATATGATGCTTTGGTAAAGCAACACCCCCCCTTTTGTGTGTGTGTGTGTGTGTGTGTGTGTGTGTGTGTGTGTGTATATATATAGAGAGAGAGAGAGAGAGGGAGAGAGACAGAGGGGGAGAGACAGATGGAGAGAGAGGGAGAGAGAGAGAGGGGGAGAGAGGGGGAAGAGAGAGAGAGGGAGAGGGAGAGGGAGAGAGACTGTAGCACCCAACTTTCTGGAGCTGGGCTTGAACCTGGTTATTCACATGCAAAGCAGTGTAATATCCAGGTGAGCTATTTCATCAACCCAAGAAAGCCCCCTCTTTAAGCTTCTGAAGGTAGTGAAAATAAGAAAGTGTAGGGAGAGTCTTTCTCTAAAGTTTGGCTCAAGACAGATCTAAAAGAAACTCGGTTGCAGTGGATAAAGCATGGGAGTCTTTAAACCTGACTTGCCCAGTTTGATATCCCTGACATTACATGTGCCAAAGTGGTACTCTGACCTTCTCTCTTTCTCCCTCCTCTTTTTCATTAATGAGCATATAGATATAGAAATAGATGACCTCCTCAGGAGTTTCATCAACCAGGGAAGATGGACTGTTTATCACACATCACACCAGACAGACTTTGTGGGGAATTACTAAATTATCATACCTCCCATCTATTCTTCTAAGGGTCCATTCATGTTTCCTACAAGTCATTTACTCTCCTCTGAGAGCCCTACACCACCCCCTCCTCTTCCTGAAGGAAGGTGATAGATAAGCTATCAGATCTTTTTTGGTTTTCACCCTGCATAATACTAAACTTTGTCCTGTTACTCTATCTACTGTCAGTTTATTCCAGAACTCCAGCTGTCAGGCATAGGAGGGTAGATGAAAGTCGTTCCTTCCCTTGGAATCACCCACTGGATTTCATATCTGCTGGATGTTCTTGCTGCATTGGACACTCCTATCTGGATTGTAGATAAACAGTGGAGACATTTTCTAAAGACAAGTTCTTGAAAGTGTAAGTTTTCTTCTAAGGAAACAACGTATTCTTGAATTCTCATTTCTCCTCTGATCCATAGTAATCCTCCTAGTTATCCCCTGAGAATCTCCGTACTTTATCTCTCTTTTTCCTTTTGTCTGAGCACAGGAGCATATAGTTGCTGCTGCTGTTAGAGTGAAACACATATCCTGTAAAAATTATCAGTGTTTTAATCCCCTATTTTAACCTTTTAACTGAATTACACTTTCAAATGATTTTAAATCCTTCTGTGACCAAGAACGGCTTGGAGTTTACCCTGCTTTTATGAATTCATTGTTGAGATGAAAGTGTGTCAAGACTTTAAAGCAAATGAAATTTTAGCCATAGTTGAAGCACACTTTCATGAGAGCCATTAGAGAGTCTTTGGTATATGAAAAAAGGAGCAAATGTCCTTGTAAGAGTAGTAACTAGGATTTTGAAAGACAAGGCAACAATGAAGACTGGCGAGGAAGTGAAAAAGTACTAATGATGAATATAGATTTATCTAAATGAAGAAAAGGGTTGCATCCCAGTTTTAGAAGCATTTCCTTTTTTGATGTTATACCTTGCAATTTGGAGTTTTTTCAGTATCTTAAAAGGAGCTGACTCAAGTCAAAAGTATCATTGAAAAAAAGTGACAGCTTGGCATCTTTTGCTGGATTTCTCCCCCCACCATCAGGTGAAAGATAAAGCAGTGGTAAATTTCAAACGTGTTTAGAGTGAAGCCATTTTGATTTAATTCTAATTAACTATCATTTACTGGGTGCTCACTATGTTTGTACGCTTGGCATATTTAATTCTATTTAGTTCAAAAATAAGCCAAGGACTTGGGCAGGATTCCCTGCCCTGTGTCTGCAGTTACAGTCCTGTACTCAGCATTGGGATATGGTAGCTAGCAAATCAGAATTAGTTTCTGACTTCTGAGTGCCACTAATCTGGTGGGGAGACCAAGAACCTTGCCAGCACATAACTGGGAATGGTGGGAGGTTCCATGAAGAAATAGGGGGGAATGGGTGGGGAAATTAGCACAATGGATATGCAAAGAGATTCTTAATGCCTGAGGCCCCCGAAAAGTCCCAGGTTCAATTCCCCACATCACCATAAGCCAGAGCTGAGCAGTGCTCTGGTAATAATAATAAAACAAAACAAAACAAAAACAAAAAAAAAACCCAACTAATTTCAGAATTAAGGTGCTCTGAGAATATAAAGCTGAGTGAGTTCATCTAGTTGTCATAGTTGATCAAGGGAGGTTCTCCTGGATAAGTGATATTTAAGTTGAAATCTGAAAAAAATGTTGATGACTAAAAGTTAGCTAAGTTACAATGTGTGTGTATGCAAGAGAATGGGTGGGGAGATACTCTTCTAAGCACAGTTTACATTAAATCTTTGAAATCACGGATCTGGGATGTAGTAAGAGAGGTCCTTGAGGAGGAGTTAGAGCAGAAGCCAGCATGCCAAACTGTGGTCAGGATTTAATTAATTACTTAATTTTCTTATTGCCACCAGGGTTATTGCTGAGGCCTGGTGCCTGCATTAATTTCTTTCTTCTCCTCCTATTCCTCCTCCTTCTTTTATTAAGATAGAGAGGAATTGAAGAGAGGGGAGACAGAGAGGGAAAGAAAGAGAGGCACCTGCAGACCTGCTTCACTGCTTGTGAAGATTCCCCCCACAGGTGGGGAGCAAGGAGAGGCTCGAACCCAGATCCTTGTGTGGTAACATGTGCTCTCAACCTGATGTGCCACTGCCTAGCCTCTGCTCTCTTTTTTAAATGCAGTGGAAAACTAGTTGAGAGTTTTTAGGATGTGTAAAGACATGAACAGGTTCATGTTTTTTAAGTATCATTCTGCTTCACTGTGGATAGAAGTCCTTGTAGAGTTTTATTAAAGGGTTTCCTTAACTCAGTCTGGTAAGTTTCTACTGAGTTATGTATGAATTGATTCTTGGCCCTTGGCTGTTGTATCTACCACAACCCTTTTGATTCAACAAGATTCAAAATTTGCTCCTAAGACTTGACTTTGCTTTATAGGTCACTGTACTTTGAGTACATTCTTTTTGTTAGAACTTCTTGTTGACTTTGTAAGAACCTTGGAACCATCGCAATCTGTGGGTCTTCCATATTAGAATGTTTATTGGCCTCAGTTGATCTTCATGGCCATAACTTGGGTGGTTCTCAGCTCTGATGACCGGGGAGATCCTTTTCTCAGTACATACCCAGCGGGGCTGGACTCTAGGGTCAGGTTCTTATTGACCCACATCATGAGAGATTCATATAAACCAAAATGCCAGATGTTAATATTAAAGAACCAAAGCTGGAAGGGGGTCTGGATGGGAAACTAGGTGGGGCTGTGACATCATGCATTGATGTGTTTTCATAAGGGCCATCTCTGCTGTGACAGGGCACTCTGGTGGTCCACAGGACATTTGCAGATATTGAAAAGCTCCTGGCTATTTGATTTTTTTTTCATTTTGTTTGTTCATTTTTTTGTTGATCCTTACAGTTTTTTTTATATTTATTTATTTTCCCTTTTGTTGGCTTTGTTTTTATTGTTGTTGTAGTTATTATTATTGTTGTCATCGATGTCGTCATTGTTAGGTAGGACAGAGAGAAATGGAGAGAGGGGGAAGATAGAGAGGGGGAGAGAAAGACAGACACCTGCAGACCTGCTTCACCGCCTATGAAACGACTCCCCTTCAGGTGGGGAGCCGGGGGCTTGAACCGGGATCCTTATGCCGGTCCTTGCGCTTCACGCCACATGGGCTTAACCAGCTGTGCTACTGCCTGACTCCCCATACAAAATTTTTATCACCTATTTAGAATACATTTTATTGCTTTTAACTTTTTTATTTTGAGATGATTTCTGACTTTAAGGAAATAACGAACATAGTACAAAAGATTGCATTATTCATCCAGATTTTCTAAATTTTAATACCTGATATATTCACTGTAGAATGACCTAAACATGAAATAAACATCAATCTCAGGCTGTCATTTGGAAACCATATTCATATTCTGCTAGTTAATGTCCCATTAATGGTGTTTTTTCTGTGCTTGGTGCTGATCCAAGAATACATATTACATTCAGTAGTTGTGGTTTGTAAATCTTCTTTTTTTCTCTTATACTTTCTTTTTTCCTTTCTTTTCCCCCGCCTTTCTCCCCTCCTCCCTTCCTTCATTTCCCTTTCTCCTCCTCCTCCTTCTTCTCCTTCTCCTCCTCTGTCTCCTTCTTCTTTTTCTTCTTCTCCTTTTTCTCCTCCTTCTCCTCTTCCACCTCCTCCTCCTCCTTCTTCTTCTTTTGCTCCTCCTTCTCCTTCTCTCCCACCTCCTCTTCTTCCTCCTCCTTCTTTTTCTCCCCCTTCTCCTTCTCTTCCACCACCTTCTCCTCCTCCTTCTCCTTTTCTACCTCCTCCTCCTCCTCCTTCTTTTTCTCCTCCTCCTTCTCCTTCTCTTCCAGAAGAGAAGAGAGGGAGCTTCCCTGAGTGCCATGGTTTCCATATTATGCTAGGATTTGAACCTGGGCTGCAAGCCTGGCAAGCACTTATACTATGTCTCTGGCCCCTAGTTTTTTAAAAGCAAAATTTATCCTTTATTCTTCTCTCTCTCTCTCTTAAATTGCCATTAGTGTTATTGCTGGGGCTCAGTGCCAGCTCTGTGAATGGACTGCTTCTGGCAGCTATTTCTCTCTCTCTCTCTGTCTGTCTGTCTGTCTCTCTCTCCCTTTCTATTTTATTTGACAGGATAGAGAGAAATTGAGAGGCAGAAGTAGATAGAGAGGGAGAGAGGAAGATAAATGCCTGCAGAACTGCTTCACCGTTCATGAAGCATCCCTGCTGTAGGTCGGGAGCAGGGGCTTGAACCTGGGTCCTTATGCACGGTGATATGTGTGCTTAACTGGGTGCACCTAGCCCACCCCCTCTTCATTCTTCTCTTGATTGCTCTGTTTCTTGGTTCTCACCTTCACTTAAAACTTTCAGAAATATTTTTTTATTTTTCTCTATTCTCTGACTTTCACCTTAGAAAAAATACTACAAAAATAAATCAGGTAGATTTTAGCAGAAATACAGTGAAAACTTGTGGCTGAAGTGATTGCACCTTGGAACAAGGTTAAATGGAGATATGTTAGAAGACAGCTACTCTGAAATAGCTCATGTTTCTTTCCTGCCTCTAAGTTGTCATTTTTCCAATTTTCACTTTTTTTTTGGAAGTTTCACTATGCAAAGCTTTGACAACAGTTTAGGAGAATGAAATCACTACCTACTGTGTGTGACATTTGCTTGGAGATAATTCTTTTGGCTCAAAACTGGAAGTTGTGGAAATGGATGAAACAGTGAAATGTTTGCCTGGTTCACTGTTTAGAGGATGGAAATCCATCCAGGTGGCTTTGAATTGGGGGCTATGGAAAGCCTGTATCTGATTAGACACCTTTCAATGGACATTTTCTTCTCTAGCTTCATGTGAAGACTGGAATTCTTAGTGCCTTTGCCTGCATTGTATCGTATCTCCATCAGTGTCCTTTCTCTCACATTATCTGGGTTGGCAGGTATCTCTGTACCAGGCAGAACATTTTTTACTTTAAATGGCAGCAAATTCAACTCAAATGACAGTAAAGCAACAAGGTTACTTATTGTTTCTCCTAACTAAAATGTAGAGATTAGGAGTGAAGGTTTAGGGATGGCTTGACTTAGGACAATGGGCCGCTCTAAGGTTTTTACAACAATACTCTAGTTGTGTGAGGAAGGAAACCTTTTATTCTCTAAACCAATGAAAACCAGTACATTTATAGACACAATATCAATGAATATAGAAGAGGGAAATTTGGGGGGTCGGGCGGTGGCGCAGTGGGTTAAGTGCATGTGGCGCAAAGCGCAAGGACCGGCATAAGGATCCCAGTTTGAGCCCCCAGCTCTCCACCTGCAGGGCAGTCGCTTCACAGGCGGTGAAGCAGGTCTGCAGGTGTCTGTCTTTCTCTCCCCCTCTCTGTCTTCCCCTCCTCTCTCCATTTCTCTCTGTCCTATTCAACAATGAACAACATCAACAATGACAATAATAATAACCACAAAGAGGCTACAATAACAAGGGCAACAAAAGGGGGAAAAATGGCCTCCAGGAACAGTGGATTCATAGTGCAGGCACCAAGCCCAGCAATAACCCTGGAGGGAAAAAAAAATAGAAGAGGGAAATTTACAGAACAATTATATATATAGATTCCAGATTTTGAAATACTAAAGGCAACAGATACAAAATTATCTGTCAAAATATTTATTTATCTATAGAGGCGGAGAAATTGAAAAGGGGAGATAAGGAGGAAGAGAGAAAGAGATCTGTCATACCGTTTATGTGTTCAGAAAGCTTCTCCCTGTTGCAGATGGGGACCTGGGCTTGAATTTGGATTCTAGTGCATGGGATTGTGTGCTCTACTAGGTATGCTACTGCCCAACCCGCTAAAATCTTATGACTGTTTCAAAACAGGCTTGTTCTCAGGGTCTGTCCTGTTCTATTCTAGACTGTGCAAAGTAGCAATGAAGCACTGCTTCGGTGCTAAGTTTTTCTGCTCGCTTCTTTCTTCTTGTGTGGTGCTCCTTAGGGTGGTGAAATGGCTACCAGTAGCCTCCAGGAAGATGTGTATTTTTGTCCACATCAAGTGAGTTTTCTTTCTTTCTTTCTTTCTTTCTTTCTTTCTTTCTTTCTTTCTTTCTTTCTATCTTTTTTTTCTTTCTCCTTCCTTCCTTCCTTCCTTCCTTCCTTCCTTCCTTCCTTCCTTCCTTCCTTCCTTCCTTCTTTTACTGTTCAAACATGCTGTGCCTCATCTGTCAAAGTCTATCTCTGTGATAGAGGAAGACTTATGGCATAAAGCCATGCCTGACTCACAGTGTGAGGGAACTAACACTTACTTCTGTCTTACATGAATACAAAGACCAACAGTCGCCATTTGTGTGGTGCTCTATGTTTTGTATGACCTCTGTGCTATCATTTGGAAAAAAATAAATGTGTGTGTGGGGGGGGGGAAAGGGGTGGTTGAGCGTGGTGTTATCGAAGGGCCCGGGTTCAAACCTGTGACTTCCACTTGCAGGGGCAAGATTCAGTAGAGGTGAAGCAGTGCTGCAGGAGTCTCTCTTCCTTTTGGGGGGGGGGCTATTAATCCCCCCCCCCCAAAAGGTGATGGTACTATTAATCCAGTGCTCCTGGCGGGCATTTTTCCCCACTTTATTGGATAGGACAGAGAGAAATTGAGGGGGAGGAGGGAGAGAGAGGGAGAGAGAAAGAAGGACACCTGCAGACCTGCTCCACTGCTTGTGAAGTGCTCCCCACAGGCAGGGAGCTTCTGGACAGCTTTACAGTGAAGGCTGGTCACCAAAAAGACCAACCCAGCTTAGACGGTTGTGATTGTTCAGCCCTACCCTAGACTCTGGAAGGGAGGAGTGCGACTAAGATAGAGTTCAGTCACCAGTGTCCAAACAATTAGGACACTGCTTAGGTAATGAAGTCACACTACCCGCCTCCCACCCCCACCAGTGACTGGCTTCATAGAGCTCTTGGTGCATACATGAAAGCTCTGGGAGGATGGCTGTCTTTTTCACATGTCCTGCTCTGCGTAGTTCTTCCTCCTTTATTACAAACCACTATAATGCAATCTGTTTTAGTCCACCTGAGGTATGGAGGTTGGAGGAATTCCTAAATTTGTAGCCAAGTCAGGCGAGGGACTGGTAACTAGAGCTTATAACTGGCATCTGAACTGAACACCATCTTGGAGGACTGAGTCTATAAGCCTGTGGCGTCTGGTGTTCCCTCTGGGTAGTTAGTGTCAGAACTAAATTGAGTGGGTAGGAAGAACACCCTCTTGGTGTTGAACCAGAGGATTTGTCTTGACTGCATTCCTGAGGGAGAGGTACTGTTATAACCCTGTGGTACTATGATGAGACTCACAAGTACCTTGCCCAGTACTACATAGCTAAAAATTACATACCTGGTCTTCTTTGGCTTCTAAATGTCCAACTGAACTCCTCTCTGTGTGTATTTTGCAGTTATCTGAAATGGCCAAATAAAATATGAAATAACTGATATTTCATGAGGGAATTGTGGGAGATTTAATGATTTAGGGAAGTGGTTTGTTACTGTGGTGGTGAAATTTTCTGCAAATGGGGTAGAATGGAAAGCACACTCACTTAAATTCCTTTGTGAAATGAATCTGAAAAAAGAAAAAAAATAGAATTAGTTTCAGAGGGTGGGTATTATATTAACCTTGATATGTATTTAGCCCCTGACTGTAGTATAGTCCTATAGAAAAGTCATGTCTTGTTTTTATTTATTGGGGGGGATTAATGGTTGACAGTCAACAGTAAGATACAGTAGTCTGTACATGTGTAACATTTCTCAGTTTTCCACATAATAATTCAACCCCCTCTAGGTCCTCCTCTGCCATCATGTTCCAGGACCTGAACCCTCCCCTCACCCCAGAGTCTTTGACTTTGGTGCTCCAGTCCAAGTTCTCCTTTGTGTTTTTTAACTTCTTTAAAAAAATTATTAGTAGTAATTTAATAATGATTAAAGATTGTGGTGTAAGAGGGGTACAATTCATACAGTAAATAATGAATAAAGATTGTGGTGTAAGAGGGCTACAATTCATACAGTAAATAATGAATAAAGATTGTGGTGTAAGAGGGCTACAATTCATACAGTAAATAATGAATAAAGATTGTGGTGTAAGAGGGCTACAATTCATACAGTAAATAATGAATAAAGATTGTGGTGTAAGAGGGCTACAGTTCATACAGTCCCCACCACTAGAATGCCACACCCCATCCCTCCATTGGAAGTGTCCTGTTTTTTATCCCTCTGGGAGTATGGATCAAAGATCTCAATGGCGTGCAGAAGGTGGGAGGTCTGGCTTCTGTAACTGCTTCTCTACTGTACATGGGTGTTGACAGGTTGATCCATATTCCCAGCCTGTCTTTAGAAAAGAGCCATGTCTTGAAGTATCTCTTAGAAATGATTCTTAGTGAAAAACAGAGAAAACTTGGAAGTTACAACTTTCTGCTGGTTCTGAAATCTTCTAGAATTTATTCTTTTTTAACCACATTAAAGCTAGTACGATGTAAGATTTGAAATCTAGAGGATTAGCGGCCTTGCAGGTTACACAGTGGTTAGAGTGCTGTACTTGCAAGCATGAGGTGCCAAGTTCAATATCTGGCATCTTGTGTGCTGTGGTGGTACTCTGGTTCCCTCCCCTCTCCTCCCCTCTCCTCCCCTCTCCTCCCCTCTCCTCCCCTCCCCTCCCCTCCCCTCCCCTCCCCTCCCCTCCCCTCCCTCTCCCCTCCCTCTCCCCTTCCCTCTCCCCCTCCCCTCCCCCGTCCCCTCCTCTCTTTCTCTTTGCCCCTTTCCTCATAAATATTTTTTAAATCTAGAAGATAAATAGTTGTTTTACTCATTTAAAGGCCAGCTATTAAAGACTAGTGGTTTGCTTTTACAGATAGTCTAGTTTTCAGTAGACTAGGATGTGTGTGTGTGTATGTGTTATTTAAAGGGATTTATCATCACAGAAAGTATCTAATAAGAACTTAATTAGGTTTGCGCTGTCTGATACAAAGAGAAACTACTATGGTTTCTTAATTAGATTAAGGGAAATTATGTTCCTTGAGATGGTCTTTAAATCAAAGGAACATTCTTTTGTGCCCTGTGTCAGTATCTTGGGAATTTATAGTCTTAACGTACTGATTATAATTTGTGTGTACATTCAAAATCAGTTGCAAATTCAGTGACTTAAACACTTGCTTACATTTTATCCTAAGATAAATATACATGTAGAGTCTTCTAAGAGTTTTCAGTTAATTTCTTTTCTCCTGTGGCTTCCCTGCCTTTGCAATATTAGAGAATGTTTATATTTGATGTGGATTTTAATACAAAGCTATAGAAGTATGTTACTTGATGAAAGTTTCTGTTCCTCAGGAAAATACATTTTTCTCTCAGAACTGCCAGTTAACATTTCATATTTTATTTTCTTTTTTTTCCCCTTTTATTTTTTTTTTGCCTCCAGGGTTATTGCTGGGGCTCAGTGCCTGCACTATGAATCCACTGCTCCTGGAGGCTATTCCCCCCCCCCCATTTGTTGCCCTTGTTGTTGTAGCCTTGTTGTGGTTATTATTGTTATTGTTGATGTCATTTGTTGTTGGATAGGACATAAATAGAGAGAGGAGAGGAAAACAGAGAGGGGGAGAGAAAGACAGACACCTGCAGACCTGCTGCACCGCTTGTGAAGCAACTCCCCTGCAGGTGGGGAGCCAGGGGGCTCAAACTGGGATCCTTGCGCTTTGTGCCACGTGCACTTATCCAGCCTGACCCCCTTTCTTTTCTTTTTACTTATTTATATTTTTAGACAGAAGCAGACAGAGAGGAGTGAAAGAGATCATATCACCAAAGCTTCCTTCAGTGCAGTGGAGGCTGGACTCAAACCTGGGCCTCACATCTTATATTTCCTTATGAGATAGGCTCTCCTCCATCCTAGCTCCATTCCCCCACCACAGTTCTCCTTCACTAATCTCAGTTCTGTGGTCAGAACCCACTACTTTATTTCTTGTCCATCTTTTCATGTCTTCTGCTCTTTTTTTCTTCTTTTCTTCTGGGATTGAGTTGAGAAGCCATGTCACCCCTGTTCTCTGGGCCCCATTAATTAGATTATTGAAATCTACACTAGATTCCTCACTGCTAATACAGTCTCAATGCTGCTAGCAGCTCTGGAATACAGACCTTGTGCCATTCCCTTCTTCAAGCATGCTTGACAACTCCCCAGATCTCCAGCTAAGCTAATCAGTCTTTAGCTACCAGTCTCCTTTCACATCCACTCTTACCCATCAGTACTACTGCCAGTTTCAGATTTGTCACAGTCAGTCCTATCTTGTTACCATTTCCCAAACTGTTCTCCATGTCATCTTGTCCTTTGCTCCCTGTGGACCTTTTTCAAATTTAAGCTTAGCTCCCACCTCATTCTTGACATTCTTCTAGAGTGTTCTCAGGTATTCTCTCTCCCACTCAAATTAACATTATGGCCTTTATTCCCTTCTTTGGATCTTGTCTCTTCTGAGAGATAAGGATTTACTTAGATTTTATTTACTTAGAGTTCCATCCGCTTTGCCTTTACTGATGCTCCATAGAGAGCGGATGAACTGAATCAACAATTAAATGGAACTTGCTCTTTTTGAAGAGAGAGGAGGGGGGAAGCGAAAGGGGTGTATGTTGGGGGGAAGGTAGAGGATAATGAAAATGAATAAGAGAGAGCTCAAGTAGCCTTACAAGATATTTTGTGGAGACCAAAAGGAAACCCAGAAAAATCTAACTCTGGGAAACCTTACAGGATAATGGATCTTTTTTTTTTTTTCTTCAGTAAATAAATTGCTCAATTAAAAGACATGAATAGAGGACCTAGAGAGTAAAAGGGAAACATCTTAACAAATTGCATTGTATAGACTTTAAGTCAGTTCTGCATCAAACTATAAAAGACCATTTAATTGAGGAAATTTAAGCATAGGTCAGGTAATTGGTACTAAGAAATTATTAGTTACGTTTACTAATTTAATAAAGGGAGACATTCCCTCAGTCTATGTTTATGTCTGAAAGTGTCCTTATCTTTAAGAGATACATATGGAAATATTTTCAAGTTAAAGGATGTGATGCTCTAGATTTATTTAAGTGTAGAGGGCCTGGTGGGCTGGCTGGAGTTAGAGTGGGAAATGATAGACAGAGAGGAGAGAAATAAAAAGAAGGAGAAACGCCACACCACAAGAGGTTCCTCCTATGTTATGTAAGTTCCCGTGCAGTGCTGAGCCATATGCATAATGAGGTAGGTGATCTGCTAGCTAGTGAGCTATGACTCTGGCCCTTGGATGTTAAATTTTTTTAAAAAAAATTTATCACTGACCCAACAATGATTAACAAGGTTATAAGACAACAGGGGTACCATTCCACACAGTTCCCACCACCAGAGCCCTGCATCTCATCCCCTCCATTGGAAGCCTCCTCATTCCCTATCCCTGTCTGGGAGCATGGACCAAAATTCCCCATGGGATGTAGAAGATGAAAAGGTCTGGCTTCTGTAGTTGCTTCTCCACTGGACATTGACATTGGCAGGTCAACCATATCCCCAGCCTGTTTCTCTCTTTCCCTAGTGGGGTAGAGCTTTGTAGAGGTATGGTTCTGGGATACATTGGGGAGGCCCACTACCTGGGGAGGTCAGGATGCTGTCGTGGTATTGTCTATAACTTGATGCCTGGATGGTGATAAGCTATAAAGCAAATTGTTCAATAAACAGGATCTCAAAGCTAGGAACAGAGCAAATGAAATTAGGGGACTTCATGTGGGTAGAAGCTAGGAGGTCTATTTTGGATATGTTCCATGTAACCTATGACTTCAATAATTTTTGCCTGAGCTCAGTAGCTAACATGCAGGTGGGCTAAAAGTATTGTCAGAGAAGGTGATGTCAGAGTTGAGAATAAGGTTAGAAAGCTGGATTAGGGCAGAGAGTAGCTCCCAAATATGAGGAAAGTATATAAACACCATTAACTGTTGACTCCATTGATCTGACTTACAGCCCATATATATATATATATATATATATATATATATATATATATATTCATATTTACCACAGGAGCCTGTGTAAGTCCCTTCACAGTCACTGCCTGCTTATTTGGATGTTATAATTTTAAAAGAGAATTTCCAGAGAGAGAGAAAGATAAAGAGCCATATCTGTGAAGGGCATGGTTTCATTCAAACTTTGTCAGATCATTGTTCTAAATATGTCCCCCTTTCTCAAACAAGACGAGCAACCATCTGTAATGCACACTGTTGGTGTGAGTTGATAGAATTTGAGCCAAGAAGCATAGCAGCATCTTATAATTAGTTAGGCTGCCTTATCCCTGAAGTTAATGCGGTGGTGATTGAATGCCCAGACTCTGGAGGCCATGTTCAAGCCCCAACTTAACTACAGCCTGTGCCACCTGGACAAGTTACTTAGCCACTTTCCTTAGAGGGTTGTTGGGAGGATTAAATGAGGGAGTGCATGCCTCTCATAACATAGTTAAAACTCAATAAATGGTACCTAGTGTTTTCATTACATTAAATTTGCTTATATTCTGGATTTCTTATTCTTAGATTCCCTGTAAGACTCAAGCACATTTGTCCTCCTTGGTTTCTTCCTCTCCAACCCCTTCCCCCCCCCCACTTTGGGGGCAGTTTATAAACACATTAGAGAGCTCACTGCATTCCATGGGAGGTGAGAGAGTAACTCAGGAAGTGAGCAGAACTTATCTCAGACAGGTCATTCTGTCCTGCTGCTTGTGGCCTTAGCTGTTGAAGGCTTCGCCTTGGGTAGCATTACTATGGATCCACATCTTGGGTCTGGTGTCCTGCCTCCTGGCTCTTTCAAAATCATACCCTGCTTCCCAAAGCCTTCCTCAGCATCCTAATTGCTGATGCAGGTACAGGATGGAGAGACATTCCCTCTGTCTGGTCTACCTCACATTAAAGCAATCATCCCCTCAGTGGGAAGGAATGGTTGCCAGTACTCTAGCTTCTGCGAGGATGGAAAATGAGCCGGAAGAGTGCTGTTCTTTAGTGCTCTGACTAATCACTTAAGTAGCAGGACTTGTCATTTCCTCTCCAAGGTCTGCAGAGCTCAGGCCTTTGTCCTCCCGCACCCCACAGCTGCACCTGTGAGACCCCCATCTGGCATCTTTACAGCCAGCTTGCCTTGGGCGCTGCAGGGTCATTGTCTTACAATGTGACTGAGTCACCTCCCCATCATGGTTTTTCCTCCTTGACATTTTCCAGTAAATTACATTCTGTTTTTTGCAGCTACTATACAATATCCTTTTTTTTTTCTTTGCCCTTAAGCCTGTTGCTGTCTTCCTTAATGTTATTTCTTGATTGCCTTCATTTTCTTTGGCTGTTGCTATTTATTTTCTGTTCATTAACCTGAAAATAGGTTTATAGGCTGCTCTTATTTATTCCAGGAATAAGACTCCACTTTATAGATGATCCATTCACTTCCCTTGGCTTTTTCTGTAGCTTTTTGTGGTACATAAGAATTCACAAAAATTACCAATATGGGAAAATACTATTTCTTTTTTTTTTTTTTTTTCCTCCTCCAGGGTTATTGCTGGGCTCGGTGCCTGCATCATGAATCCACCGCTCCTGGAGGCCATTTTTTCCCCCTTTTGTTGCCCTTGTTGTAGCTTCGTTGTGGTTATTATTATTGCCCTTGTTGACGCAATTCGTTGTTGGATAGGACAGAGAGAAATGGAGAAAGGAGGGGAAGACAGAGAAGGGGAGAGAAAGATAGACACCTGCAGACCTGCTTCACCGCCTGTGAAGCGACTCCCCTGCAGGTGGGGAGCCGGGGGCTCGAACCGGGATCGTTACTCCGGTCCCTGCACTTTGCGCCACATGCGCTTACCCCACTGCGCCACCGCCTGACCCCCCAGGAAAATACTATTTCTATAAGACTTGCTAGAGTATCTAGTGATCATATAGATGGAAGAACATCTTAGACTTAAGAGTTAAAAAGATAAGATTTTATCCGAGGTTTTCTATTCACAGACTGTGTTTTTTAAAAATTTTAATTTATTTATAAAAAAAAGAAACACTGACAAAACCATAGGATAAGAGGGGTACAACTCCACACAGTTCCCACCACCAGAACTCCGTATCCCATCCCCTCCCCCGATAGCTTTACTATTCTTTCACTTTCTGCATCCCACTATGACCTTGGGTCCATACTCACAGACTGTGTTTTTATTTGTTTTAGATAGAGAACCAGAAAGAGAGAGAGCCAGAGAGAGAGAGACCAAGAACACAACACCAAAGCTTTCTTTTGTATGGTGGGAGCCAGGCTTGAAGCACAAGGCAAAGCAGCACACTATGCTAGTGAGCTATTTTTCTGGCCCGACTATTGGTTTTTTTAACAAGTTTTGTTTACTGTTTTTCTACCTGAGGCTTCTCACCTGAACATGGGAATCATGATAACCATCTCTGGGGCATTGGTGAGAAATTAGTCTTGATGTGAAGGTCTATAAATTCCCATCATTCTATTTAATATTACTGTGGGCGCTTGATCTTAATTGTGCTTGATAATAAGGTTACTCTTTTTGAGTTCCACTGAGTTATTTTCTATCTTTCTACCATGAATTCCTTTGATCCATTTATTTTCTTCTGTCCGTCTGTCTAGAGATTTAGGGCTAATACATTTCTGTTGCAGCATTAAGACCTAGTTAGGATGAGATTTGCCCTCAAATCCTCTCATGCAGGAGCAGGTGAGGGCTGAGTGGAGGATCCCTTCCTGTCTTTTTCCACTTGAACCTATTTCTGGTCAAGTGCAGGCTCAGGAACTCTGACCTGGTGGCATTTCTGTGCATCTCCCCCTTTCAGCCCTTTTCACTTTTTCACTGCCCTTGATGGAGATCTGAGCACAGGTTATAGAGACAGTGTGGTGCAGGGTGCAGATACCCCCAGGCTCAGCTCTACTGCAAAATCTTTCTCAGTTGGTCTTCAGTTTTTTCCTTTGTCTGGTAACTGCTGAGGGGTGTCCCAAGAATAGCACCTTGTAGATCCCCACCAATGCTACTGGGTTGTTGGAAAAGTCATGACATACCTTTTTTCTTTTCCTTATTTATTTATTTATTTATTCTTAAATTCAGGATTATTGCTGGGGCTCGGTGCTGGCACTCCTAATCCACTGCTCCTAGTGGCCATTTTTTTCATTTTATAGGATAGAACAGAGAGAAATTAAAAGAGGGGAAGATAGAGGAGGGGGAGGGAGAGATAGCATAATGGTTATGCAAAGAGACTCTTATGCCTGAGGCTCCAAAGTCCCAAGTTCAATCCCCCACACCACCATAAACCAGAGCTGATCAGTGCTCTTGCAAAAGAAAAAAAAGAGAGGGGAGCCAGGCAGTAGTAGCTCACTGGGTTAAGCAGACATAGTGCAAAATGTTAAGGACCTGCATAAGGATCCCATTTAGAGCCCCAGGATCCCGACCTGCAGAGGGGTCACTTCACAAGTGGTGAAGCAGGCCTGCATGTATCTTTCTCCCTCTCTATCTTCCCCACCTCACTCAGTTTCTCTCTGTCCTATCCAAAAATTCAAAAACATGGTCACAGGAGCAGTGGATTTGTAGTACAGGCACCAATCCCCAGTGATAACCCTGGAAGGAATAAAAAATGAGAGAGACACCTACAGACCTGCTTCATTTGTGAAGTGCCCCCCCCCCCCACAGGTATGTGGGGAGCCAGGGGCTTGAATCCGGATCCTTGCACAGGTCCTTGAGCTTAGTATTATGTGCGCTTAACCCAGTGCAACATCCATGACGTATTTTTTTCCTATGTTGTTCAATGCAGAAAAGCATTACAACTTTTCCAAAATCTCGCTAATTCTTCTTTTTCTTTTTCTGTTTATAAAAAGGAAACATTGGGTGGGAGTCGGGCGGTAGCGCAGCAGGATAAGCGCACGCGGTGCGAAGCACAAGGACCGGCATAAGGATCCCGGTTCGAGCCCGCCTCCTCACCTGCAGGGGAGTCGCTTCACAGGCGGTGAAGCAGGTGTGTAGGTGTCTATCTTTTTCTTCCCCTCTTTGTCTTCCCCTCCTCTCTCCATTTCTCACTGTCCTATCTAACAATGATGGCATCAATAACAACAACAATAATAACTACAATAACAATAAAAAACAAGGGCAACAAGAGGGAAAATAAATAAATAAATTAATTTTTTTTAAAAAAAGGAAATATTGACTAAACCATAGGATAAGAGAGGTACAACTCCACACAGTTCCCACCACCAGAAGAACTCCGTATCCCATTCCCTCCCCCGATAGCTTTCCTATTCTTTAACTCTAATTCTTCTATCACTAGCTAAAACTGTACTTCTGATTATACAATGGAAAGTTCCTACTAAAAGAATTCCAGCAGCAAACAGATTGTAGAGGCATTTTTGTGGGTAGTGGTACCCTTGGGACAGCCCCTGAACTATACCCTCTTGCCAAGAAAGGCCTGTCTTGCAGAGTTGGGACTTGCTTTTACCAGTGTTTCTCACCTCCAGGTGGGCAATGGGTGGCTGGCATTGCTTTGGCAAGACACATATTTCAGGGCTTCAAACCAGACCCTCTGCCCAGACATGTACCTTTTGGAAAAGCTTCCCAGATGCTCCTGCTGCCATCCTGGCTTAAAGCCATTGTTTTAGGCAAACCAGGAAGACTTTCTAGTTTGTCTAAAACATACTTCAATCTAGAGGGCTTTAGTTTAGGACTAGCCTCTTAGGGATACAAAACCCTTCTCTCCCTCCCTCCCTCTCTCTCTCTCTCTCTCTCTCTCTCTCTGTTGATTTAATTATGATCAACAGGTTTGTTGGATAAGAGGGGTACAATTCCACACAGTTCCCACTACCAGACTTCCACATACCATCCTTTCCATTGGAAGCTTTCCTATTCTTCATTCCTCTGGGAGAATGGACCCAGGATCATTATGAGGTGCAGAAGGTGGACATACATGTCTGGCTACAGAACCCTTTACTGAGAAAATTATGTTCTTGTCATTCCTTCTGCACCAGTGACAATTGATTGTCAAGCTTTCATTCCAGTAACAGTAACTCAGTTACTTCCTCTCTGTATATGAACCCATTCAGTCCTCACAACTTTCTGTGAGTTGTATTATCATCATGGCTCTCCTATGTGGCATGTCCAAGATCACAAAACTAGGAATGGCTGGAGCCAGGTTTTGAATCCAGGCAGCGTAGTTCTGGGGTTAGTGTCCTCATACCAGGTATTATGCATCTCTCAGTCACCGAGAAGATTGCCTTGGAAGTGGGCTCTGGAGCATGTGGTTCTAACCTAGGGGATGTTTTGCTAAGAGCTAGAAGCTTTGGGGGTGGGGAGGTGGTAGTGTACCAGTAGAATGCACTTACAGTGCACAAGGACCCAGGTTCAAGCCCTTGTCCCCACCTTTAGGATGGGAAACTTCACAAGTAGTGAAGCAGTGTTGCAGGTCCCCCCCTTCCTTCCCCCTTTCTCCATCCCCTCACTCTTTGCCCCATCTTGCCTTCCCTTTAGATTTCTCTCTTTCCAAAACGAAACAAAACACAACACCTGCAACTTCTGTATCTAATGTCCTGTATAATTTCTCAGCATACTCTTGTTCAGTCCAGATTTTAAGATCGTTTTAAAATCTGAGCAGTTGTGTGTGCTGGCAGGTAGGGTAACTAGAGCAAATTTATCACCCTGCCTCTTATAGCTGCTCTTTTTGTCATCTCATTTATTATTCAACTATTTGGAATTTGTTTGCCCTGGGGGTGAAATCCAGGGATCATTTCTTTGGTTTCTTTTTAAACTGATAGCCTAAGCAGCCTTCAGGACAGGATGGTCCTTTGAGGAAGTGTGAGAATGGCTTTCATTTTGTCTGTACTTGGGAAAATCATGGTACAGTTCCCAATAGCCTGTGTGTTCCCAGCTTTCATAAACCTGGTATTTGACTAGTTTTTTGGGGATGTTTCTCATGCTGGAGCTCTTTCAGCCTGGAACTAAATATTCAGTGTCTGGGGAATGCTTAGTTTAGATGGGCCTTCCCATAGTAGAAATTGTGAGACCCGTGGGCAAATATAGCAGGTGTGAAGTAGCAATAAAAAGCTACTTGCTGTGTGCTGGACCCTGTGCTTGAACTTTTAGGCTTATAGTCCCTCACCCCTCCTCCTTCTAGAAGGTAGATGCCATATCCTCATGTTTTAAAAGGCAATGATACACCTAGAAACTAAAACTGTGACTCTCCAGGTTACCTTGGATTAAATGATGCAGTCAGAATTTGAACCCATCTCTCTCAAGCTTCCTAGCCTATAAACTTTCTGTACTTCTAAGCCTTCCAACCCTCACAGCAGACATTAAATTATAGGTAAAGGTTTTCTTTCCTAGGATAATATTAGATTTTCTTTGGGGGATAAAATAAAGAAAATAATTGTATTGAATATATAAGAAGAAATGCATGAATGCATGAATGAATGAAGTTGGACTGGTGATGGATAATAGAGCATAGGAAAGTCCTAGGGAATTCTGATCATTTTCTTCTCAACATGTTTGTTGGGACTTCTCCCTGTAATCCTTTTGTTAAAAAAAACTATAGGGTCTGGACCATAAAGTAGCCATTTGTATTTTTAGCTACATTTAATTCCTGACTACATTATTTTCCCCCTTAACTAATTACACCTTCTATTCCCCCCCACCCCACCCCACCCCACCCCACACCTCTCCCACATTTTTTTTCTCTGGTAGATTATAGCTGGTTAAGGTGACTAATGTTTGCTGTTTGAGTACAGATTTCTTTTAAAAAGTCATTTCTTTCAAAAGCATCATTATATCTGTCATTTTAGGAACAATGAGAATATTATAAGATGGGGCTTTTTTTTTTTTTTTTGCCTCCAGGGTTATCGCTGGGGCTCAGTGCCTGCACTATGGAGGCTGTTTTTCCCATTTTTGTTGCCCTTGTTGTTATTGTTGTTGCATAGGACAAAGAGAAATTGAAAGAGGAGGGGAAGACAGAGGGTGGAGAGAAAGGAGTAATGATTGGGAATTTCTTGAGCTTGTCCTGAACAATAATTCTGTTCTTACCAAAATTCCCAGTTATTTGAAACTCAGCCAGGAAATGGACTTCCTTAAAGCAAAGACTGTCCTTTATTTGACGCATTTCAAACCCATTTATGCCTTTTCCTTAATTCTAGTGGAATGTAGGTAATGGTAGGGGCTGGGTACAAGAGTGTTCCAGGCATCATTACGTATTAGAAACCTTGTTATTGGAAAAGAATGATACAACACGTTTCCTTAAAAGATTCATTGGTACTGAGATAATTTAAATGGCTAAAGACTTGGGAAGACATTGGGGTTTAGCAAATGATTTTTTTTGTTTGTGCTATTGTGTTCCATTCTCTCCTTTTATTTATAGGGGGAATGATGAATGTATCAAAGGTGGCAATGTATATGAAAGCCAGTGCTATGTAAATCTTGGTAATTTGTGATTCTCTTTATTTAAAAAAAAAAAAGATTCACAAATTCTCACTACTGACATAAATATTTTTATTATGAAGTAGCTTAAATATTGCCTGGGCATAAAACAAGTTATAATAAATTCATTATGCTTCCAACATTTATATAACTATAAAACAGTGGCAAATTTATAGTCAGTTCAGGCAAAGCTGCAATCAATATAAATCAAAATTAACATCAGTTTGCTATGAGAGATCATTTTGTTTGACCAAAATTAAAATCCCCTCTTGAAAATGTGATTATGATTCTGACAGTTACAGTTCTTGCTCTTTTGAGATCCATGTGAAACTGCTGCCCTTCAACTGGCATCTGTTCAAATCTTCCTTCACATTTGGCAGAACTTCATGATTTTAGTTTTAATTATAACTCAATTCTGTTTTTTTTTCTTTGTCATCTGACTTCACTGTTCCAGGCTGACTTTGAGAGAGAGGGAGAGAGAGAGAGAGAGAGAGAGAGAAAGAGGAATAGAAAAAGAGATATTTAGAGAGACATTATATTCCCAGGATTTATTAAATAATATACCAGTACAAATTTTATCTTTTATACTTTTTGCACCTATTATGATTACTTACCTCTTTGGAAAAACATTTCAAATATAGTTATTTTGTATTTTACGTATCAGTTTAATAGTAAAAATCTGCGGTGTTCTGGATCTGTTTTATTTATTTATATTTTAAGTAGAGACAGGAATTGAGAGGGAAAAGAGAGATAGAGGGGGAGAGGGAGAAGGAGAGACACCCACAGTCCTGCTTAATGAATTATGAAGCTTTCCTCTTGCAGGTGGGGGCTAGGGGCTTGAACCCAGGCCCTTGCACATTGTAACATGTGTGCTCAAACAGGTGTGCCACTACCACATTGTAACATGTGTGCTCAAACAGGTGTGCCACTACCTGGCCCCTGAATCTGTTCTTTTTTATCTGTCTCTGTGACTCACTCCTCTTGCCTTGTTTTCTTATAGGGTTGAAGAGCTTTGATTCTAAACCATGGGTTGATTTAATAAGGAAACTCCTAAGATCTAACATGGTCAAATCTCCCTCCAAAAATGACTTGTCTTTGCTTCTACCCAAAGCCAAGAAGCACTACCTACTGGACCACTTTAACCCCTCCCCCCTTTTCTTCTCTTCTTTATCTCCTCCTCCTCCTTCCCCTTTTTTTTTTTTTTTTGATAGGACAGAGAAAAAATGAGAGTGGTGGGAGAGATAGAGAGGGAGAGAGAAGAGCCTCACCAGCACTGCCTCACTACTCATAAAACACCCTTCCTACAGGTGGGGACTAGGGCTCAAGCCTGGGTCCTTACATATAGTAAAATATGTACTTAACATATTTTATTATATTTTACCTTATTATTATTTTTAGATCCTAGCCTGAGATAGAACTTCAAGGAGGTGGGAAAGAATCAGGAAATAAATAAGGTGTTGCAAAGACTGTAAAGTTAAGGCACATATGTTTCTGAAATCATCAATAGCGTGATAGAAGAAACAGTGAAAATCACGAAGGCATCAGTAATTATTTTGTCAGGGCATCTGAGGTTTTATGGAAGTTGTATTTGAGTTTGGCTACAAAGACCAAGTAGTTGGCATGTTATAGTGATAGGGAGAGGAAATCTAAACGGGTATAACACAAAAGCATGAGTGACAAGGTTGGAAGCTTTTAGCTATGTTTCTTAATAACCTAGATATCATTGTGTCTTGTGCTTCTTTGTAGCTAAAAAATAGTATTGATAAAGAAAAAGATGTTCCATAAGATCTCTCTCTCTCTCTCTCTTTCTTACACACACACACACACACACACACACACACACACACACACACACACTCTCTCTCTCTCTCTCTTCTCCTTAAGGTATGTGAACTTACATTGAGGTAGAGGATAATTAAATATCTCAGCAGACCTGATCAAATACCTTCCCATTCTTTTAGGTTCCTCAATATATATATATATTTAATTTTCACAATGTCCTCTTAAATTATAGAATTTATCACTGAATTTTGGAATTTAAGTTCTGTATTATAAGCTCGAATGACTCCGTATTGTAAACCTAATGACTCTGTTATTAAATGAAGTAATTGTTTGATATGCTTTGGACATGGATTGTGGAAAAGGGACTTGGCTTGGTTTGCCAGATCAGGAGGTCTCGAAACTTTACATCAGGCTCAACCTGACGCTGTTGACTGGCTACGGAAGAAGGGCAAACGCTAGAAGAAGAAGAAGAAGAGTGTGAAGAAAATATGGGTTAGAAAAGCTTTGGGTAAAATCCCAGTTCCTTGATTTAAAAGCTGTGGGAAATCACTCAAGTTATTTGACATTTCCACACTCCAAATTTTTCTCTTTTAAAGATAGACACAAACCGGGTTCCTACTTCAGGTTAGATTAGTGTACAACATTTAGTAAAAACAGCTTCCAATTGTTATGACAAAACATTCCAGCACTTTTCCCTATAAGGAAATAGAGTAAATGAGTGGTTGCCAGCCATGGCTGTGCATCAGGCATCATTTGGGCATAGTTGCTTGAAAAAGCAAACATTTCAGGGAATGAAGAGAGAGCATAAAGGTCATGCAAAACAGCTTTCTTGCTTGAGGCTCTGAGGTCTCAGGTTTGATCTCCATAGCCACCATAAGCCAGAGCTAAGTAGCTCTCAGGTTAAAGAACATTTCCAGGTATTATACCAGGTATAATATATGTCAGAGTGCCCTACTTTAGATTTAAAAAAATATGTTTTAA
Source organism: Erinaceus europaeus (assembly GCF_950295315.1). Classification (NCBI taxonomy): domain Eukaryota; kingdom Metazoa; phylum Chordata; class Mammalia; order Eulipotyphla; family Erinaceidae; genus Erinaceus; species Erinaceus europaeus. The sequence goes on from NC_080164.1 coordinate 153,460,490, forward strand.
GATTTATTTTATTCATTTCACAAGTTAGATATAGAGACCCAGAGGGTCTCTATACATATCTGACGCCATGAATTGAATTTGGGATTCATTCAAGTTCAGCATGCTTCCTGATGCACCACCTGCTAGGCCATGCCTTTGGATATATATATATATATATATATATATATATATATATATATATATATATGTTTTGATTTTTTGTTGATAAGAAGTGCACACTTAGTACCCTTCTTCTGGAGTTTTGTATATACTGGTCAGTTTGTTCTGAATATTTACTTTTTTCCTTGCTATCTAGTATTTGCACACTGCTGAGTGAATGAGTTTTCTTATTATGATCCTAGAAATCCCATCCCTTCCTTTTGTTTTCTCCCTGCTTTACAAATTCTTCCCCCACCCTTTATCCTATAGTGAATTTTGGATAATTGCAATGACTGTGTCCTACTTCTCAGGCACATACCCCCTCCCACTTTTAAAAAAATGAAACCGATTTTTCAAATAAACTTTGCTAAGGCAGACATTTGGCATGTTAAAATTGAGTTTCAATTTAGTTTCTAAAAAATAACTCAACATTTTTACCCTTAAAAAATTGACTGCAGGAAATGCTTCTAAAATAAGTGATAGGCCCCCCACCCTCTGTTGGAACTGAGGTTGTTATTGGATGGATTCCAGCATGCATTCTTTGCCTGGGGGTGGGGTGTGTGTGTGAAAGGGAAGAGATGTAGGGGGAGTGTTCTACTTAGTGCCAAAGCACACAAGTTGTAATCCCTCAAACCCAAGTGTGCCTTTCATATATCTTTGCAGTTGTTTGGTATATTGTAAAATATGGCCTGGAGATTTTATATAAGAAACTGTTTATTGTATTGGGATCAATTAGAATATTCCTTGGCGCTTTTGTGTGTTTGCATCTCAGTTTAAAAAAAAAAAATTATTGTTTTGCAGCTGAAATATTTTTGCTGCTTTATATGATCTGTATTTCACTAAGATACATAACAAATGAATAATGCCACTTCCATTAACTGGGCAGAACTTTGGCTCAGTGCTCAATTCCCATTACCTGGAAACATGCTAAATGAACTAGCTGATAATTAGACAGACCAAACTCAAAACTGTGTGTATTATTTCCTGCAGGACTTGCAAAGGTACCTGGTATTTGGTGTTCAGATAGGAGGCTGCCTACATGTCCTTGTAGTGCCTGTGCTTCTCACAAATCACACTGTGTCCCTTCCCCTTCGTTCTTACTGAAAGGGACTCTGGCTCATCATGATGCCCACAGCGCCATATCTCAGTACCTGTTTATTTCAGTGAAGACAGAATGCTTTGAAATTTTCTCTGATCCTTTCACCTTTAGTGTCATTGGTGGACAGTCCCATGAAGCTCCTGCTAGTATTATCCCACTTTTACAAATGATGGCCAGAAGGTTAAAGAGAAGCCCTGTTATCCTATGAAGACTCAGGTCTTAAATCACAGAGCAATAGTCAGAACTGCTAAATGTGCTAATTTCTTCATTCTTTGTTCTTTCCAGAGGAGCTTTGAAAACAAGAAGCATACTGCCTCTGTTGCCCCAGTTGAAAACTTCTTTACTTGAGGTGATGAGAGTGTGATAAATTCCTATGTGAAACCTTTCCCAAATTGACTAAATGTCTCCATCACTAATTTCAAACTTTGTTGGGTGGTAGTGAGGTTATTCATAATAGCTTCTTTATGGTTGCCCATGATGTTATCAATGATAGATTCCTTTAAAACAAAACACCCTAGCTTTCATTATTTCAAATGATTTATGTTCTTCTCACCCAGATTTTCTTTTTTTTTTTTTTTGCCTCCAGTGTTATTGCTGGGGCTCAGTGCCTACACTATGAATCCACTGCTCCTGGAGGCCATTTTTTCCCCTTTTGTTGTTTATCCCGTGTTGTTACTATTATTGTTGTCATTGTTGTTGGATAGGACAGAGAGAAATGGAGAGAAGAGGGGAAGACAGAGAGAGGGAGAGAAAGAAAGACACCTGCAGACCTGCTTTGCCACATGTGAAGCGACTCCCCTGCAGGTGGGGAGCCGGGGTTTTAAACTGGGATCCTTATGCCGGTCCTTGTGCTTTGCACCACCTGCGCTTAACCCGCTGCGCTACCGCCTGGCCTCCTCTCCTAGATATTTTAAGGTGTATAGTTATCAATATCAAAACTTAGAATCTGACCAAACTCTAATTTCTGATTAGTCTCCTATTGAGAAAAATAAGTTAATCATTTTCAGCAGCATTATAATCCAATTTGATGAATAGGTTGGAGGTTATTCTTCCAGACTGCTAACTTTCATTTTAGCACCATTACTCCCCCCACCTCTCTCTCTCTCTCTCTCTCTCTCTCTCTCTCTGTCTCAACACTGGTCAGCTGGGAACTGAACCTGGAACTTTGGAGTCTCTAGCACGAAAGTCTTTGTTTAACTATTATGCTGTCTTCTCAGCCCAGTATCATTACCTCATATATGACTTTAAAGAGTTACTTGAACAATCCTCACTACAAAGCTTTTTATTTCTTTGTGAAACAGCAGTAAGACTCTCACCCCTTTTGCCCTGGCATTAATCTTGAGTGTTAGATCTGAGGCATAGGAAGGAAGCAGCAAACTGCTGATACTGGGAATCCTCCCAGGTCCAGTTGTGGAAATGTGATGGGGGACTAGAGCAGTTTTGGGAAGGGAACAAATGTGTCTTCTTTTTCCTATGGGCGTCTGATTTCTGGGATGAGGCATGAGGCTAGGCAGGGCCATTGTGTTTGTTCTGGCTCTTATAAAAGGAGAGCTCACCATCTCTCCTTGGGTGTTTTTATTAGCAGCCTGGCAGCTCCTGCCTTTGTTGTCCTGCTGCACAATGGGGAGAGGGCGGCTTAAGAAAGAGGGACACTTAATAAAGAACTTGAAGGGAGCCTTTCTGAGTTTGCCATTGCCATCTGTCCACTTCTCTCTCTGAGCTTTTCAGGCTCCCCATGTCTGGGTAAGAAGCCTTAGGTTTTTGACTGGCTGTGGTGCTCACAATATAGGTAGCTGCTGAGAAAGGAGTGTTGGTGAGCGAGGTTTCAAACAACCAGTTGAGAGGACAAGTTCTCACAATCTGAGGTGGCATGAGGCAAAATATAGGAAGCATTGGGGCTGTTTTATTTTAGTTTAGCTCCTAGCGAATCTTTTGTTTTTTTAGCTTTTTGAAACTACTGTAGTCTCTTTCCTAAGAGTTAAGTGTTTTAGAAAGAAGTGGTCAGGACTGATGTTATAAATATTTTTTTCCAGCGTTAGGGTGTGCACATATTCTTTACTGTCACTTACACGTGGCTTTAAGTATGGCTTTATCTTAGCCTAAACCTTTTGTCCTGCTTTGGGGAGTGGGAATGTGCTGTTATCAACAGGGCAAGTCCTGGGGCCAGAAAGCTTTCTCCTTGTGATAGACATTTCTGTTTAGGACACCTGCTGCCTGAGCACACTGCAGCCATTGTTTTGCCCACTGAATGTATCCCGGGCAGAGCATCGACTTTTTCCTTCTGTGGTTGAGTCTTTGCTTTTTCTCCTGCATGCATTACATTCTTGGAGGGGCAGATTTCTGCCTTGTGCTTCCGGCTGTGCTGATAGAAAGTGTGTGTGTGTGTGTGTGTGTGTGTGTGTGTGTGTGTGTGTGTGTGTGTGTGTGTGTGTGTGTGTGTTTCAAAGAATGCATCCTGGGTTGCTGTCCTGGTAGAAGGGCTCTTGGTCAGTGTGGAGGCTTGTAATCCCAACTCCTTCCTGCCCTGCCAGTTGTTTGGCCTGTGGGCATCAGTGTCCTCATTCGTATACTGAGGAGGTTGGGCTGTTTATTGTGATGGATTAGCCAGTTCCTCCATGTGAAAAGGCCATCAATGTGGTGTTTTCTTTTTCTTTTCTCTTTTTGAGATACTGAGAGTATCAGAAATGGCATATAGTTGTGTTTTCTCATTTTAAAAATTTATTTATTTATTGTCTAGAGACAGAGAGATTGAGAGGGAAGGGGGAGATAGCAAGGGAAAGAAAGAGACACTATGAGTACTGTTTCACTGCCTACAAAGCTTCACCCCTGCAGGTGAGGACCAGGGGCTTCAAATTGGGTTCTTACACATTATAGCATGTGCACTCAACTAGGTGTGCCACCACCTGGCCCCATGGTTGTATTTCTTTCTTTCATTTTGCCTCCAGGGTTATTGCTGGGGCTCAGTGCCTGTTCCATGAATCCACTGTTCCTGGAGGCCATTTTTCCCATTTTGTTGCCCTTCTTGTTACCTTTGTTGTTGTCATTACTATTGTTGTTGTCACTGCTGTTGTTGTTGTTGGATAGGACAGAGAGAAATGGAGAGAGGAGGGGAAGACAGAGGGGGAGAGAAAGACAGGCACCTGCAGACCTGCTTCACCACCTGTGAAGCGACCCCCCCCTGTAGGTGGGGAGCCAGGGGCTTGAACCGGGATCCTTATGCTGGTCCTTGTGCTTTGCTCCATATGCACATAACCCGCTGTGCTACTGCCCAACCCCTGGTTGTATTTCTTTCTTTTTTTTTTTTTCCTCCAGGGTTATTGTTGGGCTCGGTGCCTGCACCATGAATCCACCGCTCCTGGAGGCCATTTTCCCCCCTTTTGTTGCCCTTGTTGTTGTAGCCTCGTTGTGGTTATTATTATTACAATTGTTGATGTTGTTCATTGTTGGATAGGACAGAGAGAAATGGAGAGAGGAGGGGAAGACAGAGAGGGGAAGAGGAAGATAGACACCTGCAGACCTGCTTCACCTCCTGTGAAGCGACTCCCCTGCATGTGGGGAGCTGGGGGTTCGAACCGAAATCCTTATGCCAGTCCTTGCGCTTTGCGCCACGTGTGCTTAACCCACTACGCCACTGCCCGACCCCCGGTTATTTTTCTTAAGGAGCTTGCATCTGCATCTTTGTGAGCAACACCAGGAGGCGCTGTACTTAATTAAACATACATTATGAAAGTTTAGGTGCAGTAGTTGAGAGAGAGAGAAATTAACACGATCTTGTTTCTCTGTGGCAATTTTGCAGGATAACAAGAAGTTAATTTTTCTAGGAAAGTACTATTGTTTAGTTCTGACACTTGATATATATGATTATTCTTTTGACCAGAGAACTACTCAGCTCTGGCTTCTGATTGCTGGAAATTGAACCTGGGATCTCTGGTCTCTCAGAAATGAGAAGCTGTTGTGTAAAATGCTGTGCTTGAACACTTGACTTTTGAACTTGTGAATTAAGAATTAGTTCAGATGAAGACTTCTTAATTGGGCCAGTGTAATGTACTTGGGTAATGCACTGCTTTGCCATGTTTGTGACTCTGGCTCAAGTCTGGCCTCCACTGCATTGGAAATAGCTTTAGCACTATGGTCTCTCTCATTCTTTCTCTCTGCCTATATCTCTAAAAAAATAAGACATTAATTTATTAGCACTTATTGTTTAGATAGTAGGAACCTCAGATCAGGTTAATATAGTACCAACACTCATTTTTATTCTCATACTACTTTAAAAAAAGCCTTATTTAAAATACTCTAATTTTCTAAGAAGTATGTATTAATTATAGAAACTTGGGAAACAAGAAGGAAATGAAAATGCCTTCTAATTCCACAGTCCTGAATAGTTACTGTTTTTAGATTATATACACTTAGTCTGTAGAAAAAAAATTAGAATTGTGCCATGTACATATACCTTGATAGCTTTCTGGTTGTTTTTATTTTTAAAAAAATTTTTTTTCTCTTTATTTGATAGGATAGAGAGAATTGAAAGGGAAAGGAGTTAAGAGAGGGGAAGGAAAGACAAAGAGAGAGAGAGAAAGAGAAAGAGAGAGATACCTGCAGACCTGCTTTACTGCTGATGAAGTATCCTTTCTACAGGTGGGGAGCAGGGGCACAAACCTTGGTCCTTGTGTGTGCTTAACCAGGTGTGCCACTACCTAGCCCCTCTGGCTCCTTTTATTTATTTATTTATTTTTTTATTGCGATAAGAGTCAGGGAGCCAGGGAGAGGGCGAAAGATACCACAGCACCGAAGCTTCCTTCAGTCCAGCGGAGGCCGGGCTCAAACCTGGGTTGTACACATGGTAAAGAAGCACAGTATGCACGTGAGCTATTTCACCGGCCCTAGCTTGCTTTCTTTGGGACTGTGGTTTCAAATGTGGTAGAAATCAGTGTAATCTTGGGGCTGGTTGGTAGCACACCTGGATGAGCCCACATGTCACCATGTGCAAGGACCTGGGTTCAAGTCCTCAGCCCCCACCTATAGGGAGCAGGCTTCATGACCAGTGAAACAGTGCTGCAAGTGTCTCTTTCTCCCTCTTTATCAGAATTTTGTGAAAAAGATAGTTACTCTTTAGAACATCTCACTGTATGTTCACCTTTGAGAGCTAAACAAGACAGAAATCTGAGCACTGTCCTGTAGCAGCTTTCTTACACTTTTGCAGCACTATTCACTTCTTTGTTTTATTGTTGTAGTTGTTATTGCTGGTGTTGTTGATGTCATAGTTGTTGAATAGGACAGAGAGAAATGGAGAGAGGAGGGGAAGACAGAGAGGGAGAGAGAAAGATAGACACCTGCAGACCTGCTTCACTGCTTGTGAAGCAACTCCCTTGCAGGTGGGGAGCCGGGGGCTCAAACTGGGATCCCTACGCTGGTCCTTGAGCTTCATGCTGTGTGCACCTCTATTCACTTCTTTACCTCCTCTTACCCTCCCAATTTCTGTCTCTGAATGGTGTGGGCAGTGGTGCAGTGGATAAAGCATTGAACTCTAAAGCATGAGGTCAATTTCTGTCTCTATCCAGTAAACAAATTTTTTTTTAAAAAAAAGAACTTAATGTAACTATGCTTAGTACACTTGTGATCTAGTCTATTTTGACATACAGAAATTGAGTTGTGAACCCAGTGTCTGAAAATAACATTTGTCCTGTTCCCTTTGGACTGGACTTTCATTATTTAAGATATGTAAAGTAATGTCTACTATTACTGTGATGAAAAAGGCTTCTTAAGTTATTAATTATTAATTGTTCACTAATTGATTTTTATGAGATTCCTTCATTGGTGTTTCCCATGTCAGAATTTCCAGCTGCAGCACCAGGCAGCATAAATTGCTCTAACATTTTCTGGATACCTTGATTCCAGAAGCTGAGGTCTGGGAACTGTGTGGGCCAGGGTTGGCACAAAGTCGGGGTAGTTGGGAGGTCCTTTTTGCCACAATCTACTATGTGTGTGATAATATTTATGATTCATTTGTTGAATATTGCCACATTTATCAATTTTCTCTATTAAGGAATGAAAGGCGGTTAGTTTTCCTCCTTTGCATTATTCAGCCTATAAAGTCTTCCGTTACACTCACTTTGCATTGCAATAATGTTTTTAAACCTGAACCAGATTGGAATTTTTATATGACTCTCCCCCTTTGTGTCTTTTGGTGGTGCCCTTTGAAGTCCTGAAATGTTTTTTTATATCTGATGGAGATTAAATCTGGGTTTCATTTTACTTTTTTCAACATATTGAGCAAGTTAATTTTCTGTTCGAGTTCCCAAGGGGAATGATTCCAGCCCTCCATGTCCCAAGAATTCAGACAGAGCCTTGCCAGAACATTCCTGTGGCTTTCCACAGGGCACATCAGTGTGTTCATGAAATTCTAGTTGTAGTTGTTGTTTTCTGTGGTTAATTAAAACATCTGGCTTTTAAAATTTCCACAAACAGGGCATAATCATTTGAACAGAACTTTTCAGTAATGATTAAATGGTGCGGCTTTCCCTCATCGTAGTTCACACTCTCTCACTCAGTATGGCACCTTATATGCTCTTTGTCTCTGTTCATTAATTTTGTTTTCAACATTTGTAAGATGTTTAGGGTTGTCCTGAGAAACGTACTCCTGGGAGAGAGAGAGAGGGAGAGGAAGTTAGTGAATCTGAACCTCTGTGATAGCTGGCCTTTGCCCCTCCAGGTTGGAGCTGCTGTGGTGAGCTGTTGTGGTCTGTAGCCAAGCATGCTGTGGTTGGGTCTGCACAGCCGTGGAACAGAAACATTTGCTGGATGGAAAATCCATAAAAGAAAGCTCTTGTGAAACTGGATACAGATCACAGCTTCTAAATCAGACTGGGATAAGGTAAGAGAGACTGGGTAAAGTGGAGTGGATCAGGTGGGGAAAATTTTTCTTCAGTCCATCGAAGTGTTCTTTGAGACAATTCCAAAGAATTTCATCTATCACATAAAAGCTGGCTGTATCCCGACAAACTTCTTTTGGTGTGCATTGTTTTCTTGCTCTCCCTTTTCCCTCTGTTCTCTCAGAGGAAACACAAATGGGGAAATTAACAGGCATTGGTTGTGCATGCACTCAATGGTCTTGGCTTTATTTTGGAGAGAAAGCAGTATCCTTGAGAAAACATGAACTTGGGCTAGTACTTTCTGGCCCCTGCCCTCTATTGTGGTTTCACAGTGTGAAGGCTGGGTCATGAGACCTGTTATTGTCTTTGGGTTACTTCTGCCTTTGCCCCCTTTGGAAGGGTTTTACCTATTTATATCTCCCCCCCACCACCTACCACCCCCACCCCACTCCCCCCAAATCAAAGCTAGCTAGCAGTACGTGCATTTTTCACATTGTGTACATTTGGCATTAAGACACTCATGTAGGATGGAGGAAGAGAAATGTGCTGAGGGTGGGGGAGACAGCATACTAGTTATACAAAAAGACTCATGCCTGAGAATCCAAGGTCCCAGGTTCAGTCATCAGCACCACCATAAATTGAGTGAACAGTGTACTGGTTTAAAAAAAAAAAATAATGACAACAATGACATTAATAACAACAATAATAATAACTACAACAATGATTTTTAAAAAAAGGGCAATAAAAGGGGAAAAAATAGCCTCCAGGAGCAGTGGATTTGTGGTGCAGACACTGAGCCCCAACAATAACCCTGGAGGAAAAAAATAATGATGAAATGAAAATAAAAAAGAAAAGTGCTGAAAATAATATGCACACAAAATAGCCTCACTGGATCCGGGGAATGAAACACCATGGACAGTCTCATATGTGGCCAAAGCCAATTTGTTTGGAGAAAGTATCATGTATAAGCATAGGCACTTATATAATACTAGCTGAAAACTCTGTACTGTACACAATTAAGTAATTAATAATACTAGAGAGGTCTTTTTTTTTTTTTTCGTTTTTGTTGTTTTTGCCTCTAGGGTTATCACTGGGAATTGGTGCCAGCACTATGAATCCACTACTCCTGGTGGCCATTTTTTTAACGCGCATTTTATTGGATAGGACAGAGAGAAATTGAGAGGGTGTAAAATAGAGAGTGGAAGAGAAGAGACCTGCTTCGCCATTCATGAAGCATCCCCCTGCAGGTGTGGAGTGGCTAGAACCCCAGTCTTTGTGGGTATCATTGCACTTAGTACTATGTGCGATTAACCGGGTGCACCACCTCCGGGCCCCCAAGGGATCAGTTTTCTTGAGAACTTGGGAAATAGTGAGATTACCCATTGACTTTGTCCACCCACCCACCCAACACCCTTTTTCTCCTTCTTTTAGTAAGTCACCCAAGTTTTCCTTGGGTAGTCATTTTAATAGAGGAGTGATCCCACTGCCCTAAGGCTGATGACAGAAGGTAGGCTGGCCAGAGTCCCACGGATCAGTTTCTAGAGGATCCTCAGTGTTTTCATCGAAACTATCGTTTACATGTGTTTGTTTTCCTTTTGCAGATTTATTAAGTTGAAGTTGCTACTGAGTCTCTTTGCTGACACTTACGGAGTCTTTCTTAGAATGAAGTTAGTACAGAGGAAATCCAGACAGGAAAATGGAGGAAGAGATAGACACTCCACGCACCTACATCTATCATATTATACACATGCCCCATGCAAGTCACAGGCTACAAGCACTCAGCTTAAAGCCCTGGATCCAGCAGCTCCTGGATCAAGCCAGCACCTATGATTTTAGTGTCTTGATAAATTAACTCACTAGTTTGAATTAAGTGCCTATCACTGGCTTCAAACACATTCTGAATTTGGAGCAACTGTGACAACAGTCTTAGAAAACAGTACTTCCTGGGGGGTCAGGCACTGGGTTTAAGCGCACATAGTTCTAACAGCAAGGACCTGCTCAAGGATTCTGATTTGAGCCCTTGGTTCCCTACTGCAGGGGGCTCACTTCACATGTGGTGAAGTAGGTCTGCAGGTATCTCTCTTTCTCTCTCCTTCTCTGTTTCCTCCTCCTCTCTCAATTTCTCTCTGCCCTATCCAATAATAATAATAATAATAGAAAAACATGGCCTCCAGGAGCAGTGAATTTGTAGTGTGATAACCCTGGAAGAAAAAAGAAAATACTTCCTCAGTAAAAATCAGTTTAAAAAAGTTGCCTACGATCCTTGATTACAAAAACTCCTTAAAAACAACATTGAGAAATGCTTTACACATCAACACTTCACCCATTTTAAATATATAGTTCAATGCATTTTATTATATACATACTTATACTACCATCACTCCACATCTTAATTTGGGGGTATTTTTTTGCCCCTTTAAAAGAGACTCTGTGCCTATTAGCAATCATATATCACTTCCCACGCCCCACATTCCACTCGTAGTTCTCAGCAACCAATTATCATTATATATTATACTTTCTGTTGCTATAAATTTACCTGTTCAGGACATTCAATGTTGTTAGAAGTATATAGCATGTCGTTTTTTGTGACTGTATTTCTCTCCTGGAATTAATGTTTTCAAAGATCATTCATGTTTTGGCATGTATTAACATGATATAGTGGTTTAAAAATATTCTGTTGTATGGATATGCCATATTTTGTTTATTTGTTCATTAACTAGTGGCTGCTGGGCTATTTTCACTTTGGGATTATTACAAATCAAGCCATGTGTATCCAATGCAAAAACCAAAAAGTCATGATTGGGAATGCCTTTTAGAGGTGTGGGCTTATGTGAAATGAATGAGGCATTGTCTCTGTCCTCAGGAGCTCAGGGTGTAGGGGAGAGGACAGGTGAATGTCATGCTGGTAGGGCCAAGTCAGCCTAGCATAAGATCTTAAAACCTGAAGCCACATGTTTTACCTTTACCATATGAGGTTAAAGGACACTGACTTTTAACCATGTATTTTAAACCTTAGCATTCAGTGTAAAATACCTTGTTATTAATTGAAAAATTAGATGATCACCACATCTCTGTAGGGATAGGGGGCTGGGCGGTAACGCAGTGGGTTAAGCACACATGGCATCAAGTGCAAGGACTGGCGTTATTGATGCCTGTTTGAGCCCCCCCCCCCCCTTGCAGGCAGTGAAGCAGGTCTGCAGGTGTCTATCTTCTCTTCCTCTCTCAATTTCTTTCTGTCCTGTCCAACAACAATAACAGCAATAACAATAATAGTGATAACAACAGTGATAAACAACAAGGGCAACAAAAGGGGGAAAAATAGCCTTCAGGAGCAGTGGAGATAGCCCTAGAGGCTTAAAAAAAAAAACCTGTAGGGATATTATAGTTGTTGGAATCTCAGATACATTTAAGTTACTCTGATTTAGACCTTGCCTTGGCCGTTCTTGCTCCTGGCAGTGGATCTAGAGTTGTACTGCGTGTTGTTGGCTTCATACTCTGGACTATCTCCCCAGGTTGGTCCAGCCATCCTTATTTGTCTCTGTTTTCTGACAGTCACTTAAGGTAATTTCAGGGACTCGGGGGAGGGGGCGGTATGGGTGATCAGCCCTTATGTCATCCCTTGGACAAGTCCAGAATAGATGAGATTACTGACTCTAGCATCTTCGGGAGTAATATAAATCTCTCCTCATACATTGGTTTAAGCCTTAGCTGAACCACATGTATATAATTTTTAGCCAGTTATGATATCTTGGTCTACCAAGTAATACTGTATTACGTTTTAATCTCCTAATGTAGCAAATATTTCAAACAAGAAATTTTAGATATTGGACATTTGGCAAAAATTAGCCAAGAATTTGTCTGTTTTTAGCTAAAATTACACACTCTTTTGTAGTAACATTTTATCTATTAAAAGCTGTTGGAATTTAAAAGCCTGGCAACCATCATTTTAAAAAGCCAGTAGCCATTTTTCTGAAGTTTGTAACATAGTACCATGTAGGGAAAGGTGTGGCTGCTGTAGATAAGGTAATTTTTTGTTGCAAAAATAGCTTTGGCTGTTGTTTAGTTTAATATTTCCCCTTCTAAAAGAGAAGCTTTTTGAAGTTTTTTGTTTTTTGTTACCAAGAGCTTAGAAAAGGGCTAGCCGGAGCTATTACTAAAGTGACCACTTGTGGCTCCTGGGCTGGAACAGTGATTTATGTTTGCCTTCCTGTTGGGACCTAGGAGTTGGGGCTTCTCAGATTTCTCCACAGAGGTTTACACTGAACATCAAATTTAGATCTACACTGATTCGACCAATGAAATATTATTTGGCATTTTTGTTTGACTTGCTTGCCCTACTCTATTTTTGCATACATTTTTGGCAAGTGACCTGATTTGCCACATTTGTAGCACATTTTAGATTGTGTGGGTTGTGACTGACAAGAAAGTAGATAGCAAGTTTGTAAAGTTGCAAGGAAATTGCTCAATGTCAAAATAAAGGCAGTTGGAGATTCTCCTGTTCCATACCACATGCCTGTCCCCTGATTTTTAAGATGTCCCGGTGGTTGCCTCAATGGCAAGTACTAGGCAACAAGGTTGCCAGTCTTATTTATTTTTTTAAAGAGACTCTAAATTTGGGTCTGCCTGACACCCTTGGGCTATCAGGAACTGGGTAGAGACTCTAAATTTGGGTCTGCCTGACACCCTTGGGCTATCAGGAACTGGGTAGAGGACCAAGAACCCTCTGATTATACCAGAGTGTCTCTCCGGTCAGAAATCATCAGTTGTTTATAGGTTGTGGCCAGTTCCATGTGTTTGCTAGAAAAGAATGAAAGGAAAAGAAAAGAAAATTAAGAAAAATAACCTCTAAGTGAAGCCTAGGAAGACCGCCTATAAATGTGAAGGACTAGATTCAGATGCCATAGTTCCTAACCAGAATGAAAAGGACATTGCTGCTTCTTCTTAACTTGAATCTGGAGAGGTCTCTTCCATGTCACAGAGTTGAACATCGAAGGGATGACCCTCATGTAGGTGGGTCTCAGAGGGTGTGGCAAAATGTTGAGTTATAGGGGCCAGAGATGCAAGATACCTGAAAGATTACTCAGAAGTAGGAGTTTTTAGTCTTATTGAAAGCCTGGCAGTGACTTTCCATGAACACAAACCACTATAGCAGCCTTCAGGCAAGGTCTAGCAAAAGCCCTTTAATCAGATCCTAAATCCTTTTATAAACAAGGCTTACAAAACATCAAGAATTCCAGATTCCAGGGGTAGGTTCAGGTGGGAAGCAGAACAAACAGTGGGGTAAATGATTAAACGATTTAAAATGTACGGGCCGAGTGGTGACACACCTGGTTGAGCACACATGTTACCGTGCTCAGGGAGCCGGATTCGAGCTCCCAGTCCCCACATGCAGGGAAAAAACTTTGCAAGTGGTTGAACCAGGGCTGCAGGTGTCTTTCTCTTTCTCTCTCTCTTACTCCTTTCCCTCTCCATTTCTGGCTGTCTTTGTCTAATAAATAAAGATGTAAAAACTTAAAAAAAAATTAAAATATAGAGTGTAGTAACAGAATCTAAAAATAGTAGATTTAAAATCAGCCTATAAATGACTACTGTTTATTAGTACCTTACTGATATTTCTCTCCCAGATACAAGGTTAAGTCTATGTGAACAATGTATTACTCGAGGTATGAACTAAATTCTGTTGAGGGTGAAGATGGAATTCTGAATTTTGCTATGTGGTGGAGAGACTAGCAGAGGGTGTTGCTATTTAATAAAGGAGGAAAGGATTTAGTTTTCAGTAACATTAGCAACAATACTTCTAATTCAATTACTTACTTTTTTGAATCTGAAAGAAAGGGAGGCTCTCAGGAACCTATAGTTAAATTAAATTGCAGATAGAGATGATAATTTCAGAGCTCTTGAGTTGTAGAATCTGCCTGTTTACTATAAATACAATTGTTTCAGGAGTAGCCAAATAAGAGGTTATTAGAAAGCTGTCCAGCTTTATTTCAGCACTACTGATGAACAGCTGCTCTTCCCACCAAAACCTCTGTTGGCTTTCTCACCAAAGCAGAATTCTGAATATGACATGACTCTTAAAGACTTATTCCCTTTCCCTAATTTTTGACTTACTAATGTTTTGGTGTTTTTTAAAAATAATATTGTTTACTTAAAAAATAGACTTTGTTTTGGAGGTAGGATAGTGTTTCATATTACCAAAAATTGAGCAGAAAGTACAGAGAATCCCTGTATATTCCCCATTTACTCCCAGAGTTCTATTTAAATTTTTTTTCCTTTATTGGGGAGGATTAATGGTTTATAATTGACAGTAAAATATAGTAGTTTGTACATATGTAACATTACTCAGTTTTCCACATAACAAAACCCCCCCACACACAGGTCCTCCTCTGCTATCGTGTTCTAGGACCTGAACACTCCGTCCCAAAGGCTTTTATTTTGTTGCAATACACTAACTCCAGTCCAAGTTCTGCTTTCTGTTTACCCTTCTATTCTTTTTTTTCAACTTCTATTAGTGGGATCATCCCATATTCATACTTCTCTTTCTGTTTATCTCACTTAACATGATTCCTTCCAGAGTTTTATTTTTATTACCATCTTGTTTTCATATTTGTCAGTAGTTACAACTGATGAATCAATACTGACAGATTATTTTGAACTGAAGTCCATAGCCTATATTATGGTTGTCCTTTGTGATGTATTAGTTTTGACAAGTAGCTTCCATTAAAGTACCACACAGAATAGTTTCACTCTCCTAAACACCTCCTATATTCTAACCCTCCACCTGCCCCTATTCTTGTCAGCTTTTATATGCTTCCATAGTGTAATCATTTTCAGAAAGTCATGAAATAACACAATATTTAACCTCTTCATATTGCTGTCTTTCAGTTTGCTATATGCATTTAAGTTTCCTCTGTGTGTGTGTGTGTGTGTGTGTGTGTGTGTGAGAGAGAGAGAGAGAGAGAGAGAGAGAGAGAGAGAGAGCCCGCGAGCGCGTGTGCATTTGTGTGTATGTATGCAGGTGTGCATGTGAACACGTGTCCCTTGATAGTTTACTTTTTCTATTTCATTTGTTGGGTCAGAGAGAAGTTAAAATGGGAGGGAGAGATAAAGAGGTGGAAAGAAAGAGAGATATCTGCAGACCTGTTTCACTACCATGAAGAGTCCTACCTGCAGATGGGGAGTTGGGGGCTTGAACCCTGATCCTTGCATATGGTAGTGTGTGAACTCCTGGCTCTATCATTGGTTTTTAACTGCAAAAAGCATTCAATTGTATGCAGATACCACAGTTTATTCATTAACCTATTGAAAGGAATTTTAGTTGCCTCCACATTTTGTCAGTTGTAAGTAAAACTGCTATAAGTACTTGTTTGCAAGGTTTCCTGTGAACATAACTTCTCAGTTAAATTGGATAGCTGTCAAGAAGCATGATTTCAGGGTAAGAATTTATTTAGTTTTGTAAGAAACTGCAAACTGTCCTTCCTTCCAGTTGTCTGTACCATTTTTGCATTCCCATCAGCAGTGCATGAGGGTTCGTGTTACTCCCCATTCTCTTCATCGGTTGATGTCAGTGGTTTAGATTTCAGACATCCCAATATGTGGTAGATCATTGTTCTTTTATCTGCAATTTCCTAATGGTGTATGATGTTTCAGATGCTTACTTATCTTCTGCATGTCTTTTTTGGTTAGATACTTCTTCAAATATCTTGTTTGTTTGTTTACCAGAACACTACTCAGCTCTGGCTTATGGTGGTACAGGAAATTGAACCTGGGACTTGGGAGCCTTAGGCATGAATATTTTTGCCATAACTACTTTGCTATCACTTCTGCCTTCTTGCCCTTTTATTTATAAGTCAGACCCTTTTTTCCTGTTCACTGTTACATTTAAAGAACTCTTTGTACATTTTAGCTTACCTGGCTTTATCATGATGTATCTTTTGCAATTATTTTATCTAAATTTTGTGTCTTATTTCTCTTAAAATTTTTATTTATTTATGAATAAATAAAATTTTATTTATTTCTCTTAATTTTTTATTTATTTATGAATTTAATAAATGTAATGTTAGGGGTGAAATTTTGAATCATATGCCTGAGAGTCTAGGACCATATCCACTTCAACACCTACCAGGTTGCTCTTTGTTTTCTTGACAATATCATTTTTTGTGCTTGTGACTTAGGATTTTCCTATATACCAGACCATGTGATCACTTTGAATAGAGGGAGTTGTATTTCTTTCTAGTCTGGATGTTGTTATTTGAAAATTGAATCTGATGGTAGGAGTACAAAGCAACATGATTTCAAGTTTCTAATAAAATATTTCTACTATGTAGCTTTTTAAAAAGGACAAAAGATGATAATTGGGAAATTGATCTTCTTTTAATCTTCTTTTAATTGATCTTCTTTTAATCTTCTTTTAATTCAATCAGTGAGCTTCTCAGCCACTTCTTTATCTTCTTTGGATAAATATCTATTTAAATCCTTTATATAGTTTTATATTGGATAATTTGTGTATAAATCTCTTATTAAGATAAATGATTTGCATATTTCTCCACTCTCTAGTAATGTGGTTTAACTTTTCATTGCCGTAGTAGTGTCTTTTGAAGCTCTAAAGTTCAAATCATTATGAAGTGCATTTCACCATTTTTTTTCTTTCATACCATATGATATTTTTTTATTTATTTTCATTGTTGTAGTTTTGTTGTTGTTATTGATGTCCTTGTTGTTAGATAGGACAGAGAGAAATGGAGAAAGGAGGGGAAGACAGAGAGGGGGAGAGAAAGACACCTGCAGACCTGCTTCGCCGCCTGTGAAGGGACTCCCCTGCAGGTGGGGAGCCAAGCTGGGGACTCGAACCGGGATCCTTACACAGGTTCTTGCTCTTTGCGCCATGATTTTTATTTATTTTTGCCACCGAGGGAGGTTGTCTCTGGGGCTCAGTGCCTGTGTGATGGTTCCATCACTCTTGGTGACCCCTCCCTTTCTTTTACTTACAGAAAAAGAAATAGTAAGTGAGAGCACGGGAGAGAGGGGGCGAGAGAAAGAGGGATATCTTAAGCACTACTCCACAACTCATGAAGATTCTCTCCTGCCCATGAGGACCTGGAGTTTTAACTTTTCTAAATACTCTACCTAACTTCCACTAAGATTTTTCTCTTATGTTTCCTTGTTGAACTTTTGTTGTTTTAGTTCTTACATTTAGTTATTTGATTCAATTTGGGGGAGGAGAGGTTACATTTTGTGCAAGTTTCAAATAAACGTTTAATTTAAATGTGTGTGTGTTTCCCAATTGTTATACCACCATTTTCTAAAAAGACTGTCTCCTACTCAGTGACTGATTTTGACACCTTTGCAGAAGCTCAGTTGATCATATATTTAAGGGTTTATTTCTGGACGTTCAGTTCTATTTGATTTATATGCCCGTCTTTATGCCAATACTATGCCTTGATTTTTTACAGTTAATTCTTTAAAAATTACATATATGTTTATATACATACATACATACATATATATATATATATATGGAGCCATTTATATTTGCCTGTTTTTCATAGCTCTGGGCTATTTTTCACACATATATAAATTTCATATGAAGATGTACACATATATGCACATATATGTATGCCTGCAGAGGCCACAGCATGGAGTATCCTAGATGCCATGCACATATACATACACACATCTATATGTATATCTATCTATATATCTATATCTATATCTATATCTATATATATATCTATATATATATATATATATATATGAAGAGAGACACCACAGCAAGGGACTTCTGTGATACCATGCACCTCCCATGTGATGCTGGGGTTTGAACTTGGGTCACATATATGGCATTTGTAGGTCACCCTATCTGGTAAACTATCCCTCTGCCCCCTCGCCCCATCTCTCTCAACTTTCCTTCTCTCTCTCTCTCTCCCTCCCACCCTTGCTTTATTTCCCTGCCAGTTTTTTTTTTAGTAAAGTTACAAATTTTTTGTTTTAATGTCAGGTAGAAAAACAGATAGGAAAACTAGCGGGGGCGGGGGGGGGGGAGAGAAATGAATGTGAAGAGCTGCAGCTATTCATGAAGCTTCTCCTGGTGCCTTGTGTGGTGTTCCCATGCAGTGTTGGGAGCTTGACCCCACCTCCTTGTGCCTGGTGAGGATTTGCTCTACTGGGTGAGGTATCTCCTAGTCCCTTTACTTTTTTGCTTTAAATAAGTAATATTTATTTTTCATAATGGTGGTAACAAGCCCATTATTTAACTTATTTCACTTTTTCTGTCCTAATCATTAATAGTAACCGCTGACTGAATTATTTACTGTTATTTCAAGAGTTTTTATTAATGATTATATTTATTGGGTCTTTTATACAGAAGAAAGTTAAGGGTCATAAAATGATCATTTTACTACATCAAAAAAGTATATGAATTAAACTATCTTTGATTTTGGGAACATAGTATATTTATATACATTTCATGAAAATTTGACTTTTTTTACCTAACAACTAACATATCAGCTATATATTTTTACTCACCTGTGCTGTTTTTATATGATTGTGGTTCTTAAACAGGTATTTACATAATGATATTAGAAGCTTGAAACCAGCAAATAACTTTATTTTTTAATTTAACTTTTAGTTTGGAGGCTTGTGCAATGAATGGCAAGGCTGCCGATTTATATCTCTTATTTAGCTTCAACTATAAAAAATTGTGCCCCTCTTATCCTATGGCTTTGTTAATGTCTCCTTTTTAAAATAAATTTTAAAAATTGTGAATGCATACAAATGAAAAGCCATTTTTTAAAAAAAACAACAGTTTATTGTGATATATGGATTCTAGCTGACTGTTTTCTTATAAAATTAATTTTGTTTGGGGAATCACTTCTTTAATGGAAAAAAATTGTTCCTGGTTATATTCAGTGACATTTTCCTTTTCTGCTATTTAGCTAAAAGCTGACTTCTGCTACTGGGCTTAACTGAGCATTCAAATAGCTGTATTAGTTTTAGAAAATATTTTCTGCAATTTTGTTTGTACGTCAAGTCATGCCTTCTGGTCTGTAGGGCTCCACTCTCTTAGACTATTTATCCTGTTTTCTATTCTTTCTTTGTAATCTTCTCATTTTAGCCTGGGTAGACCAGCTTGGTAGGGTACGACATGTTTGTTACCATAAACCCTTTGTTGATAATGTCACTTTATAAAAATCCATCCATAAAGCAACCTGGGTTTTTAAAAAAATTTTTTTTCATTAAAAAAATGTAGGTAAGCTTTCACTTCTATACCCTAAGCCCCAGATGTGTGTCTTATGAATATTTTTAACCTAGTTACTCCTTAAGCCCATTCTTTTTTTTTTTTAATAATTTTTTAATATTTTATTTTATTTATTTATTCCCTTTTGTTGCCCTTGTTGTTTTATTGTTGTAGTTATTATTGTTGTTGTCGTCGTTGTTGGATAGGACAGAGAGAAACGGAGAGAGGAGGGGAAGATAGAGGGGGAGAGAAAGATAGACACCTGCAGACCTGCTTCACCACCTGTGAAGCGACTCCCCTGCAGGTGGGGAGCCGGGGTTCGAACCAGGATCCTTATGCCTGTCCTTGCGCTTTGCGCCACCTGCGCTTAACCCGCTGCGCTACAGCCCGACTCCCCAAGCCCATTCTTTTTGATGAGCTTTGTGCATATAAGCAGAATGACCCTATGAGAGTACAGCAATGTTCTAGCAAGATCTAGTCCTATTTGTCTTACAGTATGGCTAGCAAAGCCAGCTTTCTACACTTTAAGTTAGTGTCTTGTGTTGATTGAAGTTAGCATTTTATTTGTTTTTATTATCTCTATTTACTTGGATAGAGACAGCCAGAAATTGAGAGGAAGGGCAGAGATAGAGAAGGAGAGAGACAGAGAGACACCTGCAGCACTGCTTCACCACTTGTGAAGCTTTCCCCCTGCAGGTGGGGACCAGGGGCTTGAAACCAGGTCCTTGTGCACTGTGACATGTGTGCTCAACTACAAGAACACTACCACCTGCCCCCCAAATTAGCAGTTTTGAATGGGTTGAGCCCCCTGAAGTTGGAGCTATGGTAACATTACATTTGTGAAGGCCCCAACCTACATGTAATAACTTGTTTGCAAGTGAAACAAAATCAAATCAACTTACTCCCGCTAAGTGACTGAACTTAAGAGTGAACAATGTGGGGAACAGGCTTTCATTAGCACAAACCACATATTTGGGGATGACTCTACTATAAGAATGTGTATGTTAAATATTTACTAGACTTTGGAATATAACTTTTTGCTAATCTTTAAATTCTTTATGTTAAATAAACTATTAAGTTTTAAGTTATCTTTAAAAGTAGTTCCAAAGATAGCATTCTTGAGTGACATATAGTCAATTGTTATTTATATCAGTGTAATTACTGATAAGAATATGTACCAGTTTTCAGTCCCATGGTAACCTGTAATGAATAAAACATTTACTTTGATTATATAGTCTGAACAAGATCTGTGTTCATGACATAGCTGTTCAGAGCTTCTGAAATTTCCCAATTGATTACTATCGGCTCAAATAAGAATCAGTCTTCAGCTTCATTCACAAATAAAAAAAGTCTATTGGCACAGAGAATATCCAAGCCAGTAATTTATTACAAAACATACATATCAACATGAGTCTAGTTTCCATTAGCAAGTTGTTCTTTGCATTTGTCATTGTACTATTTTGGTGAATTATAGAAATTAATTTTTTTCTGGGGCTGAGCGGTGACACACCTAGTGAAGCACACCAAGTACTTACTGTGCGCAAGGACCGGTGCAAGAAACCAGGCTTGTGCCCCTGCTCCACACCTGCAGCGGGGACACTTCACAAGAGGTGAAGCGGGTCTGTAGGAGGTTGTCTCTCTCTTTCCCTCTCTAACTCTGCATCCCCTCTCAAGTAAAGATTCTGGGGTTGATGGGGCCAGGCAGTGGCCCACCTGGTTAAGTGTACACATTAACATGCACAAGGACCCAGGTTCAAGCTCCTGGTCTCCACCTGCAGGGGGAAGTCTTCAAGAGTGTTGAAGGAGGACTACAGGTGTCTCTTTATCTCTCACCATCTCTATCTCCTTCTCTCCTCTCAGTTTCTTTCTGTCTCTATCCAATAGATAATAAAGATATTAAACATTAAAAAAAGACTCTGGGGGTTGGAGGAGTGCTCAGGCCCTGGAACTTGATGGCAGAGGAAGACCTGGGGGGGGGGGGGGCGGTGTTAGATTGTTATGTGGAAAACTAGAAATGTCACACATGTGCCAACTGTGTATAGTCAACTGTAAATCATTAATAATAATAATAGTAGTAGTAGTAGAAAGAATGAAGTGCTGGGCCTGCAAGATAGCTTAGTCAGATAGTTCATAGCTTCAACATGTGTGTAACCCAGGTTCAAGCCTGGCCTCCACTGTACGGAAGGAAGTTTTGATGCCATGGTGTCTCGGTCTCTGTTTCTGCCTCTCTCTCTCTCTCTCTCTCTCTCTCTCACACACACACACCTGTCTAAAAAAAAAAGATGAAGTAGTCTTGTATGCATGCTGATTTTTAAATTCCATGTTTCACATGAGAAAGAAAAAGAGAGAGCTAAACCAGAGCAGTTAATTCTGGTATAGGCAGTGCCAGGGGTCAAAGCAGGAACATCAGACCCACAAATCCTTTGCTCTATCAGTTCAAATATTCCCCCAGGTGCTCTGTGCACTGAGTTGGAGATGTTATGTACAGAAATGAAATGTTTTGTAGAATCATGTTTGTATAAACATATGGTTTTTTCGCCCTCAAAAAAAAAAAAAAGATATGGACTATTAATATAAAACTTTTTCTTTCTTTGCTATATTAATTGAATTTTATAACTATTTTTGTATATTCATTTTTTTCCCCTGGGAAAAAGGAATTAGGAGCTTGCTAAACAGTGTGACCAGGGATCATTTTCCTTCATTATGTTTTTTCCAGTTAATTATTTTGTACTCCCAAGGTCTTGCACACATCCTCTTCCTTGTCACTGAGGATGACCCCTCCATGTTTTCTCTCACAGAAGGTGAGCCATAAACACACATGGGGGTGGGGGGGGATCACAAAATTGTTCTACCAATTTTGGAGTTTTCCTATGAATGCTATGTTTGGACTTGAACTTGGGACCTTCTATATGGTAAAGTGAGCGCTTCACCAGGTGAACTATCTCCAGACCTCTAATTATGTTTTAATTTAGTTCACAATATCTTACCAAATGTTTTATGAAAATACCAAAATTTATTTCCTAGAGTTCATTTGTCAGTCTGTCTTGTCTTCTTTGCATGTAGAGGAAGTAGGTAATTTTTGTGGCAAGAGTGGCAAAGTGTGTGTACTATGCTAACTTTCCTTGAAAGCTTTTTAGTGAAAACATTGAGTTGAGAAAGAGAAAGGGGAAAGATGATATTTACCAACTGTGATTTGAAGGACAAAGTACCCCATCTTGCTGAAGTGTGTCTGAAAGTGTGTCTTTATGCTTATTTTGTTTGCTTTCAATATGAGCTTTGGACTGTGCTATGTTTGCTTTTCAAGCCACCAGACTGGAGGTGACCATGGAAGTATCTCAGGCCTGATTACTAATCAGGAAAGCTGTTTGCTAAGAAAGGCCTGACTGTTTGGATTAAAAGTAATGACTGATGCACTGATTAAGCCAATGTGCCTTTTAAATATCTTTGGACTTCTGTGTCCCGATTTTACCTTTTCTCTTAATTAAAACTACTACCATGGGTCACGGGTCAAAAGATATGACTCTTCTAAACCCATCCAATAACAATGACTGCGTGGCTCTTCAGCTCATGGTAGGCTTGTCAGGAAACTGTTGCACTTGCTTCTCTATGGTATGATTTACATCCCTTGGTCTCAGTTTTATTATTGAAATGTCATACTAAGTGGGAAGATGACTGTTTCACTTTGGAATGTAGGCAATGGTGGTCTGGGGAATAAACCTACTGTAAGATAGGTCACTTATCTTTTTTTTTTAATTGCCACCAGGGTTATCACTAGGGCTTGGTGCTGGCACTATGAGTCCACCACTCCTGGTAGCCATTCCCCCCCTATTTTTTCCCCCTTCCTATTTTATTTTTATTTGACAGGACAGAGAAATTGAGAGGGAAGGGTAGATAGAGAGGGAGAGAGACAGAGAGATGCCTGCAGACCTGATTCACCACTTGTAATGTGTATGCCCTGCGGGTGGATAGTGGGAGCTTTTAACCCGAATCCTTGTACATGGTGATATATGTGTGATTAAAGGTGTGTGCCACTACCTGGCCCCCTACATTTTTATTCTTTAGCTACAGTAGTTATTCATGAAAGCACACAGGAAGGTGGCTATCTACAAGCCGAGGAGAGAGGCCTCAGAAGAAACCAGGTCTGCTAACAACTCAATATCAACACTTTGTCCCCAGACTTATCAGTCTCTATTGTTCCAGTTCCTTCCTCTGTGGCAGTTTGTCAGAGGAGGAGCCCTAGCCAGCTCCTTCATGCAAGCCATAGTCATTCATGGAAACTTCCTGCTAGTGACAATGCCAATCACCTGATTTCAGCATCACTGATCCTCTGCTGTCTGGCAGATCTGCATGTTATCACCCACCTGGAGGGTGAGTCAGTGGTGATTCTAGGCATTCCCTGAAAGAACCTGTCTATCAGATTGCTCCCAGAGCATTGCCAAGCAAGTGATGCCTCAGTTTTCTTTATTCATTTCTGATAATTTTTTTCCCTTGAAGTTGCATGCCTTGTCAGCATCTTCCTTTCCCTCTGAAACTCAATTAGGAGTGTGAGATGGAGCAGAGGCGCTTATCTCACAACTTCCTATGATTTGATGTCTCAACTTTCATTTGTGTGTATAGTTCCAAACTCAGCAGAAAGAAGGTGATTCCTGCTGAGCCAGTCTAGCTTTGTGGCTTGCTGGCTGGCTGTGGTGTGAATTGAACCATGTATGTGAGATGGCAGGGCTTCAGGCCAAGTCTGCTTTCTTAGGAGACTGTCCCTAGAAGCTTGAAATTTTAAGTGAAGCTTAATGTAATCCCTGGTTTTCACCAAAAGTCTGTAGGATATATTACTTAGAGTAGGAGTTGGAAAGCTATCAATTTCCTTTGGCCTCTTCATTTCAACTTGATTTACTTGAAATTCATTCAAGAAGCAGAGCACTAGAAAACTTAAATTCTCTCTCTTTTTATTTTTTCATTTCATATTCTGCTTTAAAATGGGTTGGGCAGGGAGTCGGGCAATAGCAGCAGCGGGTTAAGCACACATGGTGCAAAGCGCAAGGACCGGTGTTAGGATCCTGGTTCAAGCCCCTGGCTTCCCACCTGCAGGGGAGTTGCTTCACAAGCGGTGAAGCAGTTCTGCAGGTGTTTATCTTTCTCTCCCCCTTTCTGTCTTGCCCATCTCTCTGGATTTCTCTCTGTCCTATCCAACAACAACGACATCAATAACAACAACAATAACTACAACAATAAAAAAAACAAGGGCAACAAAAGGGAATAAATAAATAAGTAAATATTAAAAAAATGGATTGGGCAATTGGGGTCTGAATTAATTAGAGTATAGTAAACTTTGGTTTTGCTTGGAGGAAATGGAGGGCATAAATAATGAAGACTTTTCATCTTCATTTATTTATTTATTTATTTATTTATTTTTGGGTCGGGTTTCCGGGACAGGATATTTAAAATACCTGGAGACCTAAAACAAAGTGTTTCCATCCTGACTCTGCCCCTTGGGTCAAATAACTATCTTTGATGTTAGTTTACTGTTTCCCTGTATTAAGTCAACTCTTCTGAGAAAGACCGTAAAAACTGTTTCTTCAGATCTTTTAGTGGTTCTTGTGTAAGAGAGATGAGACTATCATTAACAATTAAAAATAAAATAAAAAGTCTTCTGCTTCCAGTTAGGACGTAACATGTTTCGGCCATGCTACCTCCCAGCTTGACCTTTCAGGGAAATTTTTTGACTTGTGGAGACAGATAGATAGTCTGGACCTGTAATCAAAATAGTTCTCATTCCAGGACCCACACAACAGGGTGTGTCTGAAAGTACTTGAAAGCAAAATGTAAGCAACATGTTGTATACTCAGTCCTTAAACATTATGCTGGAATTTGCCATGCCCCAAAGCCCAGGGAGCTTCTTAATTCTCTCTATACTAATATTTTGCTAATATTCTTTCTGAGAAGGGAAGGAGTAGGATGAAATGTGTTTTCTAGAATGGAAGATGAAGATGCTTAGATGTGGAAAAAGATGTTAACAGAATTAGTGCTTGAAGATTACTAAAATATATATGAAAAGATAACCCTAAGAGAGTGAACTGGAATGCCTACTTAACTACAACAAACTGTTTATTAAATGTATTATTCTCTAACAGATATTAAAAGTTATTCCATGCATAAATTATAGATATTCAACAGATTTATGGACCAGGCATAGTTCACCTATAGATATAAACTCACCCATAGGAATCATTTAAGTAAAGAGTCAAGAAACTATAACCCAGAGATCAAATTTCCCACCTGTTTTTCTAGCACTCACAAGAGTAGGGTGACATTTTCTTAGAGGTGGAAAAAAATATCAAAGGAAGATTAATATTTCCTAATACCTGAAAATTACATGAAACTCATGTTTCAATGTGAATCAGGAAAGTGTTATCAGAGCACAGCTATGTGCTTTCATTTATACATTGTATATACCTGCTTTCAGACAGTAACAGTGGTTGTGGAGTTGTGACAGATTCTGTGACCTGCAAAGTATGAATTCTTTCCTGTCTAGTCTGTTACAGAAAACCTCTGACATTCGGGACTAAGAAGTTATTTAAATTTTTATCATTTTTAAGTCACTTACTCTGTATGCTGTGCTGGTGTGGGAAACCTGCATATAGTAAAATAGGTTATCCTTGGGAACTCATTTTCAAATTTAAACAGAGACTTTTCTGCAAGAGATGGCCATTGACCAGAAGTTTCTGTTGCTGCTGCTGCTGTTCCTTTTTCTGTTTTTCCTCTTTCTCTTCTTCTTTTTCCCTCCTCCTTATTAAATGGGCAGAGGAACTGAATAGATACTTTTCCAAAGAAGTTATGTTTTTCTGTTCAAAAATGCACCATGACTTTTCTCACAACTCAGTAGATAACAAACAGCAAGAGAAGAAAAAGTAAGAGACAAGTTTTGTCAAGACAAGGAGTGAAGAAAAAGGAACCATTTTGTACTATTGGTGGGAAAGTAAATTGGTGCAGCCACTGTGGAAGGCAGTATGGAGGTTCGTTCAAGAATTACAAATATAGGGAGTCAGGCGGTAGCGCATCAGGTTAAGTGCACGTGGCGCAAAGCGCAAGGACTGGCTTAAGGATCCCAGTTCGAGCCACTGCCTCCCCACCTGCAGGGGAGTCCCTTTGCAGGTGGTGAAGCAGGTCTGCGGGTGTCTTTCTCTCCCCCTGTCTTCCTCTCCTCTCTCCATTTTCCTCTGTCCTAACAATGACAACAATAATAACTACAACAATAAAAAACAAGGGCAACAAAAGGGAAAATAAATAAAAAACATAAAAATGATGTAGGAATTCCAACTCTGGGAACATATTCAAAGAAAAGGAAAGCACCAACTCAAATATCTGCATACCCATGATCGCTATAGCATTATTAATTATTGCCAAGATGCCAAAACAAACCAAATATTCATGCACAGGTGAATGTATAATGTGGTAGTCACACAGATGTATATGTGTATGTACATACACACAATAGAATATTATTCAGCCATGAGAAAGGATAATATTCTGTTATTTGTGATGACATGAATGGACAATGTGGCATTATGCTAAGTGAAATAAGTCAGAGAAAGACAAATGCATGCTTCACTTACATGTTTTAAATGTGAAAAAAATAGATATTTTAATTTATTATTGGATAGAGAATAGAGACAGAACTTAAGAGGAGAGGGGGAGATAGAGAGGGAAAGAGACAGAGAGACTTCTGTAGCACAGCTTCACCACTTATGAAGCTTTCCTTCTGCAGGTAGAGACAAGGGTCTTGAACCTGGGTAAGTGCTCACGTTAATGTGAACACTTAACCAGGTGTGCCACCACCTGGTCCCACTATATGTTAAATTAAAAAAAAATTTAATAATAAAAAAAAAAGACAAATAGACTGAGAATATTGTCAGGGGGCCAGAGAGAAAGGAAGAAGTCAGCAAATGGGCATACACATTTAACTATAGATGAACATAGTCTGAGGATCTAATATAAAAGTTAATGACTGTGATTGATGACACTATGTTGTAGGATTGAAATTTGTTAAAAGAGAACTTAAATAATAATTCTAAAGTGTAAATATGTGATGAATATGCTAATTAGGTGAGCGGAAGTGTACATATAATCGAATTACCCTGATATATTCTTCGAATACATTGCCACTTTATAGGTCACTTATAATACCTCAATAAATCTGGAAAAAGGGCTCATTTAAGTAACAAGCACATTTTCTCTCAGTAGTTTTTGCAGGTGATGGCATTTTATGGATTAAAAAAATCCATATACAAACCAATGCAATTAACTTCGAAAGTTCTCGACTTATTTTAAAGTGATTTTTCTTCAACGTGACTGTTATACAGTTGCCACAAAAGTGGGATCATAACTGTGGTAAATGGAAGGCCTCATTTCATTAGGGAAATATTAAGGGTTTTAGGTCTATTTGTCAGACAGGCATTCTGCAAACAGGTGAAATAGTCAAATTGAGAACAAGAGCACATTGGGTATAAGGGAGTAGCCAAGAATCATGTAGAGCCCTGGGCCTCATGGCAGCCAACTCCTCCCACTCAGGATCTGAGGGCTGAGGGAGGAAGCTGTAGAGCCCTGTGCTGGGCTAGCCTCGAGGGCGGGAGACAGAAGACCAGGGACTCATGGCAGAGCTGTGAATGCAGTTCAGTCTTTATTGATGAGAGGGAATGCAGTGCAATCTATCTAATCTCTATTCATTAGAAAATCCTTTCCTTTGTATCTCCTGAGGCGGAAGTGTCAGGTCGGAAGTGGAAGTATGTAGGATAGGGGGTGGGGAGAAGGAAAAAAGCACGTGTGCTCGTATCAAGCTTGCCTGTAACCAGTGGGGATTAAACCAATGCCCTGTAGGCAGGGCAGGTCTCAGGTAAAGCAGTAATTATGTAAATAGACCACGGCATTAAGCAATGCAAGTGAACCTAACATGATGATCAAAACAGAAGGGGTCTTAGAAGCAAAGTTAGAAGCAGACCAACACTCTGTGGGCCTCCTGACAGGACTTGTGACCTGGGAAGACCCTTCTGGGAGGGAGTCATTTTTCTTGTTCCTTCTGCTTCCTTGTGGACATCTTCCTGTAAGAATCTTCTCTCCATTAGCCAGACTTAACCAGGACAGCAGGGAGCAATGGAGCCTGCTAAATAACTCCCTGCAGAAAGAGATGGGTGGGAGGGGCAGCCTACCAGGTTAAGTGTACACAGTACAAAGCTCAAGGACCCTGGTTCAAGCCCTGGCTCCCCAGCTGCAGGGGGTTTGCTTTACAAGTAGTGAAGCTGGTTTGCAGGTGTCTATTTTTTTCTTCCCCTCTCTATCTCCCCCTCCTCACTTTGTTTCTTTCTTATCTTTCCAAAAAATTTTTAAAAAATGGCCTTAGGAGCAGTGGATTTGTAGTGCAGGCACTGAGCCCCAACAATAACGCTGGAGGCAAAAGGAAGGAAGGAAGGAAGAGAGGGAGGGAGGAAGGGAGGAAGAAAGGGGGCCAGGTGGTGGTTCACTTGGTTGAGTGCTTACAGTATTACAGTTCACAAGGACACAGGTTTGAGCCCCTAGTCTCTACCTGCAGGGGGAAAGCTTTGCAAGTGGTGAAGCAGGACTGCAGGTGTCTCTTTGTCTCTGTTCCTGTCTATCTCCCCCTTCCCTTTCGATTTCTGGTTGTCTCTATCCAATAAATAAATAAAAATTTTAAAAAAAGAAAGAAAGGGGGTGGTACAGCTAAGGCACGAGTGGAATCTTAGACCATAGGAGTTGTATATGGCACTTTAAAAATATATGCTTTAAAAACATTTATGAGAGATAGATAGATAGATAGATAGATGCAGTGAGAAAGAGAGAGACAGAGAGAGAGAGAGAGACGAGAGCACAGCTTATCTCTGGCTTATGGTGGCATGGAAGATTGAACCTGGAACTTTGGAGCTACAGGCATGAAGGATTTTTGCATAGCCATTAAGCTTTCACCCTTACCTATACATGGCATATTAAATTTAATTTAATTTTTGCAGAATCGGGGTCTCATGCAATGCTCCAAGCTGCCTTTTTATTCAGATGGACACAGCGGGAGAAATACCACAACATAGTACTACTGGGTACCATGTCCTGATGAGGGTTGAACTTGAGTCTTGTGCATGGCATACTATACATTGCATCCAGTGAGTCATCTCAAGTCCACATATTTTTTTAATACAGTACCAAGGATGAAACCAGAATCTCATGTATGTATAATATTGCTGAGCCACCTCCCTGACTCAATCAAAATTTTTCCTTTTAAACTGGGGCCAGGGCAAAGACACTGGTGCACCATTCCATTATCCTTGATCCTGCTCTTTTCTCTCTTTGGGGTTGTCATGTGGTGCTCGGGATCACACCTCGGACCTCACAGATGAAAGGTATAAAGTGAGTGACCGTTATGATCCCAACCACTTTTCATTAAAAGTGAACCTCTTGGGAGTCGGGTGGTAGTGCAGCGGGTTAAGCACAGGTGGCACAAAGCACAAGGACCGGCATAAGGATTCCGTTTCGAACCCCCACCTCCCCAGCTGCAGAAGAGTCGCTTCACAGGCGGTGAAGCAGGTCTGCAGGTGTCTATCTTTCTCTCCCCCTCTCTGTCTTCCCCTCCTTTCTCCATTTCTCTCTGTCCTATTCAACAATGACATCAATAACAACAATAATAACTACAACAGTAAAACAGCAAGGGCAACAAAAGGGAATACATAAATATTTTTAAAAAAGTGAACCTCTTTCATCACAATTCTGTTATATGCCTTTCTCTCCCTTATCTCTACCCCCAACACCAGGTGCAAGCATGTGTACATCACACAAATACACACCTACGTTCCCTCCAGCATTCAGGATTTTTATTTATTTATTTATTATTTTTTTTATTTTTAAATTTTTTATTTAAGAAAGGATTAGTGAACAAAAGCATAAGGTAGGAGGGGTACAACTCCACACAATTCCCACCACCCAATCCCCATAACCCACCCCCTCCCCTGATAGCTTTCCCATTCTCTATCCCTCTGGGAGCATGGACCCAGGGTCGTTGAGGGATGCAGAAGGTAGAAGGTCTGGCTTCTGTAATTGCTTCCCCGCTGAACATGGGCGTTGACTGGTCGGTCCATACCCCCAGTCTGCCTCTCTCTTTCCCTAGTAGGGTGTGACTCTGGGGAAGCTGAGCTCCAGGACACATTGGTGGGGTCTTCAATCCAGGGAAGCCTAGCCAGCATCCTGGTGGCATCTGGAACCTGGTGATTGAAAACAGAGTTAACATATGAAGCCAAACAATTTGTTGAGCAATCATGGATCCCAAGCTTGGAATAGTGGAGAGGAAGTGTTAGGGAGGTACTCACTGCAAACTCTAGTGTAGTCCTGCTTTCAGGTATATATTTTGCAGTAGTTTATGGATACGTGTGCACATAAGCTCTCTCTCACAGAAACTGGTGTATATCTAGGTTATGGGACTTTGTTAGAAAGTGAACTACCTGAGATGAAATTAGAGTGTACTATTAAAGGAAAGGTCTCACCCGAGTAATGAAGCTGAAGGGTTGTCATTCCGCACGTGAAGTCTCTGGATACATTCTGAGGTGAAGCATGTTGAGGTAGCAATCATTGCTTTGGTTAGGTTGTGATCGGCAGATGCAATGTTATTTGGTTTGGATTGGGAGATGCATACGGGAAAGTGGGCCCTATCCAAGGGTTCCAGGACTGGGGGAAGTAGGGGCTCTATAGTGAAGATGTGAGGTTCCTGCTGTCTTAGGGTTCAAAAAGACACTCAATAGTTAATATTATCATCACATTATTTGTTAATTGGGTTAACTTTGAAAAGTCCCTTTGTTATGGTTTGCTGGACAGTACCCAGTATCTTGTATATAGCTGTGCTATTGGAAGCTTCTAATCTACTTGGTCTAGGCTTTTGAGAGAGTCCGCATATCAAATACATAGCCTATATATTAAAAAGATTCAGTTTGTCTTTTGAGAAACTTTGAGACATACAATTGATTTCCCCCTCTCATATTAATTAGCTACTGATTTATATGTCTACATTTTGCTAGGAGTGTACATAAACACCATTCCCACCACCAAAGGACTGTGACCCATCCCTCCCGCCCACTCCCACCCCCCACTGGCCCAGGAAGCTACATGCCTACCCCTCACCACTGGGTTTTTACTTTGGTGCCCTACTAGGATTTTTTCTAATGAAGGTCAAGGAGCAGCCTATGAACTGTGAGATGTGAGGGCACATCTGATTCTGTAGTATTTTGATTCCACAGTCTAGGTTATTGGATATGCCAAAAAGCGTTTTTGGATAGCTCTATCATCCCATCTTTCATTACTGATTTAAAAAAAAAAAAATCAAAGCACATGTGTTTCTGATGGTTTAATTAAGCATTTTAATTTTCAAAAGTTTTCTTTTGTAGTTCAACACAGAAAGAAAAATCCAGGGAGGCAGACATTTAAAACCAGTTTTAAATTCAGTTTTGGTTATTCTGGTTAAAAACAAACAAAGCAGACATTGAATGTTAGCTTCTTTGATCCACATGGTTTCAGTTTTCCACCACTGGACTTATTAAAACTTTGAAGACATAGAAGTACCATTCAGTAAACTGCTGGTCAGCAACTTCTGTGATGTGTTGGCACTTTGGAAGCCTTTAGTTTCCTTTCAGGCATGATCTGCTAACTTCGAATTAGTCACTCTCTGTGCAAAGTCAGAAACTTTATATTTCATACCAGGGAGCAGAGAAGAAATTTTAAAGTGATTTGATCTTTTAAAAATATTTGACTTGTCATGTGATTTAGATTCTGAGAACTAAAGGCTCCAAAACCAAAATGCTCAACCTGACCAACAAGGAAATATATAGGAAAAGAAATATGTAGAGGCTGTGTTGAAGTGTTATTTTATAGAAGCTAGTTCCTGTAAGAGGAACTCTCAAGTTACATGAATAGTAAAACCCATTTTCCTCACCCTCCTTACTTTATTTATTTATTTATTTATTTATTTATTTATTCATTCATTCTCTGGAACCTGAATAAAACCCAGCACCTGTGAAACATTCCCCTGATGTTCTTGGCTCTAAATTGGAGATCTAACTGAGGAATCATGGCGGCAACTAGACTCTTGTGTTATGGTTATCAGCTATGTTGAAAACTTAAATATAATTATTTTTTTGCTTTAGCATCAAGGGGGAAAGTTATCTTGAAGTTCATGCTAACTTTTGAGAACTAGAGCAGGATATGCTTTTATTTCAGGGCTTTTGCTCATGTATAAGCATTTCAGAGTCATTCATGTGGCATGGACTGTTGAGTTTCGGGAGTAAATGCTTCAAGCATGAGTGAGACAATGCCCTTGTCCTGAGCTAGTTTATGTGTTTTTGCTCAGGAGATTGGATGTGTGCACAGGTAATATGGCCTATGGAGAAAGAGTAGGTAATATGACCTATGGAGAAAGAGTAAGTGCCTTCAGAAAAGGAAGAAAACTATTGTGGAAAATTACACAGGAGGGGAATTGGGGTGGTGGTGTGGAGTGAAGATGCAGTTGGCATTGAGCCAGACCTTAAAGAGTTCCTAGTGGGACAGTGTCAGCAGTGGTAGATTTCACTGAGTTCTGACTTTATTAGAAGCCATAGTTTTCCTCGTCTAGAATGCCCAGGACCTATTTTTAAGTTGAAGACAAATCTCCAGTTCATTCTAAGTGTCCCCATTATATTACTCTATTTTTATTGTACAGTTTATATTTTATTACTTTTGAGAGGGACTTCTTTTCCTTTTATAGAAGTCCCTTTAGTATTTCTTGCAGGGCCACTTGAAGGGTGATGAGTTCCTTTAACTGTGGTTTGTTCAAAATCTGAGTGATAATGTAGTTATCACTATGGGTAGAGTACTTTTTCATTCTACTCTTTGATTATGCCATTTCCATCTGACCTTTAGTATTTCTTTTCAGAAGTCTGCTGGTAGTTTTGTGGGGACTCCTTTATATGTGGCTCTTTTTATAATTATTATCCAATTTTTCTTTTTTAAAATTTTATTAGTAACTTAATATTGATTTACAAAACTTTGTGATGACAAGAGTGTAGTGCTGCACCATTCCAACCACCAGAGTTCTGTGTCCCATTCCCTTCTTTGGAAATATCAGCAGTTCTCCCAAGGTCACAGATGTGGGTTGAGTCTTATTTATACATATTTTCCTATCTTTTCTGTGGTCCTACCTTCTCTTCCTTTCTAAGTCACACCTACATCAGTTACTACTTCTAAGCGTCCTTCCCTTTTTTCCTTTTCTCTCTAAGGGTCCTGATGGAGTTGGGTTTCAGAGCTCTCTAGTCATCTTTCCCTAACATTTCTCCCCCACTTAGAGTATGGGCCAGAATTGTTTTTGGGGATGCAAAAGGTGGGAATTATGGCTTCTGTAATTGCTTCTCCACTAGACGTAATGTTGGCAGGTCGGTCAATCCATACCACCACCCTGTTTCTATCTTTCTCTAGTAGGGTAGGGCTTTGGAGAGGTGAGGCTCTGAGATATGCTGGTAAGGGTATCTGCCCAGGGAAGTCAGCATGGAATCATAATAGCATCTGCAACTTGGTAGCTAAAATGCAGTAAGATATAAAGCGGGACAATTTTTTTTTAATAAACAGAAACCAAAAAGTTGGAATAGAGCAGATCTTAGGGGTCTTAGGGTGAAAGAAAAATAGGAAGTCTATTTTAGGTCTGTTCCTATGGGCCCATGATTTTAGTAATTTTTGCTTGAGCTTGATAGCTAACATGGAGGTGAACTAAAAATATTGTCTGGGAAGATGGTGTCAGAGTTAAGACTAGGGCTAGAAAGCTGGATTAGAGCAGAGAATAGCTCCCAAACTTGAAGAAAGTATCTACATAAAATTAACTGTTTACTCTATCATTTTGACCAAGGGCCCATATATATATGTATGTTGATACTTAGCACAGGAGCCTGTGTAGCCTCTGAGTCTCTGTATGAGCTCAGTCTGAGCTCGCAGTCCACGGTCACAGCTGGGGGCAATGTAGACAGCAGTCATTTCAGGACCAGTTTTCCTCTAGTGGCAGAGTAGGATGAGCCAGTCTTCCTTTGGAAAGTGAGGCATTCCTTACCATTGCTACTTTATAGTTTCTTCTTCTTCTAGCGTTTGGCCTTCTTCCGTAGCCAGTCAACAGCGTCAGGCTGAGCCTGATGTAAAGTTTCAAGACCTCCTTTGAATCTGGAGAGGTGGCAGTCGTTGACTATGTGGGTCATAGTCTGTCACGGCTACAGACTACTTTATAGTGAGGACAAGTACCTAGAGTGGGCCACAAGAGGGCTTATGCTGATGTTCCTGATGGAGTGACAGGTGGTGGTGGAGAGGGGGAGCTATTAGAGGTCTAGGTTCATAATATTTATGTGGGAATTTAAGGATTCCCTGACTAGGGCCCCAAGTGATGGGGTGGTCTGGTATTGACCAAAAAGGCCATCAGTAAGACAGCCATCTCTTGCTCTTATCTAGCTTTTGTAGTCCTTTCTTTATCTGACCAGCTTAGACTTTCTTCCAGTTGTTTAAACATTGAGTATCATTTTTGTTCCCAAACCAGTACAAGGTTAAGCCTTCTTTAGGGCTTTCTACTAGATTGCTGAGCTTATTAGGTCTAAGTCTAATTGGTTAGAGAATTTATGATGCCTTCTTTAGGCTATTCTACTAGAATTATTAGGTCTAAATCTAATCACAGAGGGCTATTAAGCGCTTTGACTTTGAGGCATTTTATTGCTTCTTGTTTACATGTACATCTGTACCCAGTCCCCTAAGTCCTAGCCTCTATCTAGTGTATGACTCTATTTTTTCTTTTGCAGCTTTTAGGATTATCCTCTTTACCATTGATCTCTTAGTTTCATTGTGTCTTTGGTGTGTGTCTTTTATTGTGGTTTGGAACACCTGACTTTCCTGGATCTGAATGTCCATCTTTATCCTTAGTTCCGGGAAAGTTTTTGGTTACCATTTATTCCAATATGAATTTTGTCTGGGGGGTCTAGAGGTACCTCATCCTGTTAAGTGCACACATACTGATAGGAGCATGGACCGAGGGTTTAGCCCCTGGTTATTACATGGGAGCGTCAGCATAGGCTGAGTGGAGGGGATGTTTCTTTTTCTCTTCTTTTTCTTTTCTTTCCTCTTCTCTTCTTTTCTTTTCTTTCTTTCTTTTTTTGAGGGATTTTTTTTTGCCTCCAGGGTTATTGCCGGGGTTCAGTGCCTGCACCATGAATCCACTGCTCCTGGAGGCCATTTTTCCCACTTTTGTTGCCCTTGTTGTGGTTATTATTGTTATTGTTGATGTCGTTCGTTGTTGGATAGGACAGAGAGCAATGGAGAGAGGAGGGAAAGACAAAGAGGGGGAGAGAAAGAGAGATACCTGCACACATGCTTCACCACCTGTGAAGCGACTCCCCTACAGGTGGGGAGCCGGGGACTCGAACCGGGATCCTTACACCAGTCCTTGAGCCTGGCGCCACATGTGCTTAACCCGCTGAGCCACTGCTGGACCCCCGAGGGGATGTTTTAAGAATAGTCCAGTGCTGCTGTGTTGTCTCTTCTCTCTGTCTCTTTTTTTCTTCCCTTCCCTTCTTCTACCAGAGCACTGTTTAGCTCTGGCTTGTGGTTGTGTGGCCATTGAACCTGGGGATTTTGGAGCCTCAGGCATAAGAGTCTCTTTGCATAACCACTGTGTTATCTACCCCCTCCTTCTTCCTTTCTATCTCTCTTGCTCCTTCTCTTAAAAAAAAAAAATTATGAAAGGAAAGGGGGGGAAAAAGGCCACCAGGAACAGTGTAGTCATGAAGGCACCTAGTCCCAATAATCTTGGTGGTAAAGCAAAAACAAACAAAAGACCTGTCTGAATTAGCCTTTCATTCCAAAAGTGATACATTTGTTTTTAATTGAAGCATCTGTTTTAAGACTTCCTTAGTTTTTACCTGATTTATAGTTGTCCCTTTACCACTTTATGCCATCACATAGAACAATTGTTTCTTGACAATAGTGACTTTTCAAAGTAGTTGGTTCAATGAATCAAAAGGATGCCCTGCTTGGTCTTGAGTTGATCAGAGGTAGTAGGGAAAACTACTATGTGGAAATGCATGTGGAAATGACATGCAGACTAGTGCTGAAGGGTTTGGTGGCTTCATGGAAGCTGACATTGCCATTCAAAGCCTGTTTCCTCATTGAAGAACAGAGGGTGGTAGCAATTCCTACTTCAGTGGTGTAGGAATAAAATGAGGATTAAATGAAAAAGTGCATGTAAGAGTATATATCCAGAGATTCATACATGGGAAACATTTTCTACATATGAACTTTACTTTTTACTATGCTGGATAGGCTATCTAGTGTCATCTGGAATAAAGAGAGGGTGAATGCACATAGTGTGAATATACATACAGTATGGTCATAAAAATTCTTGTAGAAGAGTTAACATTTGAGATGGGGCTCAAATTCCAGCTCTTTTTCACAGGGACAGTGACTGGAAAGAAAACTGCCAAGCTGAGAGACTATAAAACAGGGAGGAGACAGGGAGATATGAAAGACTAATTTCTGGAAGAAGGAAAACTATCTACTATAGATATATTATCATCTCAAATGGCAAGAAGATAGTGCAAGGGAGATAAAATTGTAAGGTAGTGAGTCTTTTTAACTGATAAAAATTGAAATTCTGGGCTGTAAAATAGCTCATTTGGATAATGTGCTGCTTGGCCATGAGCACATCTGGGTTTGAGCCTGGTCCCCTGTCAAAATGAAGGAAGCTTTGGTTCTGTGGTCTCTCTCTCTCTCTCTCTCTCTGCTTTCTTTATCTCTTATTTAAAAGCCCCCCCCCCAAAAGAAATTCTTTAAAAGAATAACACACTGAAAATCCATAGAAGTCTGATTCCAGCCCTTAACATTTTAATATTTAATTTAACTTAATATTCTCTATTTACTTCATCAATATACATTTACATATATTATTTTTGCTAAGCCATTTAAAAATAAACTATAGATACTGTGACATTTAATCCCTAAGTACTATAGTATAGCATGGCATCACTAGGCTAAATAGAAAGCTGTAACACTTGTCAAATTAGCAGTAGTTCCCCGAGATCATTTCGTAATTGTCAAACTTGCCCCCTATTTCTAAGCATTAAGATTTTTAAGAACCAGTATTCAATCAGAATATCATGTTTTGTATTTTGTTAGTTGTCAAACCTCTCATGTCTCTTTAAGTCTAAAATTTCAACTAAAATGTTAAAACTTTTTGACTTTGAAGTAGCCACCCTCTATTCTTATCACTCTAATAATTCAGAGCACTCTGAATTCAATAACAATAAAGTAAGTGTAAGGAAGTCCAGATAGATTGAGATTTTTCCCCCATCAAGATGATGACTTTGATGCTAGTTTTGAAATTTCAGTTGGTCATATTTTTTACAATATAGCATTTGCTTACTTGGCTTGAGTACTCTGGCAGTTGACTCACAATACTGAATTAGAGACACAATGACACATTGTTTTTCCTAGTGGGGAGTATCTACTATTATAAACTTCACAGCTAGAAAATCTCAACCTTAACAGCATTATGTAGACTCATAGAAGTGACTTGGGGGAGGCCAGGCAGTAGCACAGCTGGCTAAGTGCACATGGCGTGAAGGATCCTCTTTTAGGCCTCTTGCTCCCAACAGTAACAACAACATTAACAAGGGGAACAAAATGGAAATAAATAGCCTCCAGGAGCAGTGGATTTGTATTGAAGGCATGGAGCCCCAGCAATAGCTCTGGAGGCAAAGAAAAAAAAAAAAGACTTTTGCTCTCAGTTTATGTATCTACCTTCTAGACATTCTGTTTCAGCCCTTGTAACTGACTTCTTAGTTTTTCACAAAATTTCCTGAAGCAAAACTGGGTAGAATTATCTGAGATAGAAAAATCACCTAGAATTGGGAAGCAAAGTCCACTCATCACCCCTTATTTAACTCTGGACATGCATTGTTGGCACTTTTTTTTTTTTTTTGCCTGATAAAAATTGAAATTCTGGGCTGTAAAATAGCTCATTTGGATAATGTGCTGCTTGGCCATGAGCACACCTGGGTTTGAACCTGGTCTTCTATCAAAATGAAGGAAGCTTTGGTTCTGTGGTTTCTTTCACTCTCTAATAATCCACTAATAAGCCACTGCTCCTGGAGGCCATTTCCCCCAGTTTTTGTTGCCCTTGTTGCTATTATTGTTATTGTTATTATGGCTGTTGTTGTTGTCAGATAGGACAGAGAGAAATGGAGAGAGGAGGGGAAGACAGAGGGGGGAGAGAAAGATAGACACCTGCAGACCTGCTTCACTGCCTGTGAAGCGACCCCCTGTGCTGGGATCCTTACCCTGGTCCTTGTGCTTCATGTCATTTGCCATTTGCGCTTAACCTGTGCTACCACCCAGCCCCGGCACTTTTTGTTTTTGACCTTCCCTCAGTCATGGATACCTGTGGTTTGACAAGTGTGTGAAATCATTGCAAGCACTGGAGTAAGTGAAATGCCCATCTTGCCAGCATTGCGACTTCTCTAGCTCAGGGAGCACACGCCAGCTTACAGTGGAACTTCACTGGGTCTTTGGGGAATGCTTTCTTGCAAATGTGCAAATGTGCACCCTTTCACTGCCTCTCCCTAATGATTGCTCCTTGTTATGCTCTGGAACTGGAGCTCCTCTGAGAATCGTTTTTCCACCTCACTTGCAGGTGCACAGTGAGTGCAGCTTTTGTTGATTCTACTTAGCCTTGTTGTGGAGCCCAGCCCACCTGGCTCTGCTGGAGGAAATGCATTTCCACCTTCATCTTAACTTCCCTGTGGTTCTATTGACCCACTTGGAAGAGGTTTATTTTTCCCTTCTATCCTTAATTTGGCTTGCTTCTCTTTGTATCCCCACTGAATGGATTTTTTCTTTTAAGGGAAAGGAACTGAAGGACAACTGCTTGTGAAGGTGACTGCTTGTTACGGGTAATTGCTGTTTTTATGTTAATCTGTAAGTTAAAATGAGTAGTTAAGGAATCTCTAAATTCACCAGCCTCTTATCTCCCAAGTATAACCCCCTTTTAAAGAGTATTTGTTGTTTAAATGAAGATGTGGCCATGCAGAGTGAAAGTGTTCAAATTTATAGTTAATTATGCATGTATATTTTTATGCAGAAGTATATATGGCGTTTACAGCGTTCATTTTTATCAGCCAGAATCACTTCAAAATCCTTGGAAGTTCTAGAAAAGCAGGAAGGAGAAAGCTGGAGAAAACTTGCATTAGCACTGTGTGAATTTAAGTCTAGTCATTTTTAGCCTATAGGTTATGTCTCTTTAAATGGGCATAATTTTACTTTAACTGACTGCAACTTTTTGCTATCCAACTGTCATAGATCAGTAGCTTTAACATCTCTTGGAGAATCTTGTTAGAAATGCAGAATCCCAGGCTGTACCCCACACTCCTTTGTATTGACATACTTGAATCATACCCCGAACAATTTATAGTGAATGATATTATAGATACGTTACATTTTGGAAACAAGTTCGTGCTCCACAGCACAGTCTACCAGGATAGCAGGCAAAGTGGGTGAGACCCACAGAGGCCCAAGCGCACCTGCACACTCTTGTTCTCCATTGTCCCTCTATTTTAAGGAAGGCACAGCAGCCCTGTTGAGAAACCCAACCATCGCACAGATAAAGAATTCATTCAGTACACATTCATTAAGGGCCTGCTGTGTTCAGGTAGAATGTGGTGGCTCTGGCCCTTACAGTTTAGGCTTGCAGATACTGAAGGAGCAGCTTGCTGCCAGCAAGGAGCAGGGAGTGGTTGGTTGTTCTGCAGGAGTGGGGACTGGGAGACAGAAAAATGCTCCTTTCGACTTGAGTCTTGAAATGTGTCAGTGAACATGATTTACGAGTATTGCTTGGTCTGGAGAGAGCCCACAGTTAGAGAAAATGAGTCTCTTTCTTCAAAGCTCATATGCTTGATGTGAAAAGAAGTGACAGTGTTTAAAACCTTAAATGGCATTATAAAGCACCTTAGTACTAGGGTACAACCAAAGTCTGACTATCTCTGGCTTTATAGCTCTGTGACCTTGAACAAGTTATTTCACTTTCCTGACTGTTTATTTCCTGTGTAAAATAGGGATAAAATAATATAAATGACCTCACAGAATTACAGTGAACTTTTGATAGGAGTCTCTGGAGATAGAAAATAGGACTTCAAGGGACCAGGTGGTGGCACACATGGTTGAACGCACACATTACTGTGCACAAGGACTCGGGTTCAAGCACCCGGTCCCCACCTGTAGGGGATAGCTTTGCAAGTGGTGAAGCAGTGCTGCAGGTGTCTCTCTTTCTCTCCATCTCTCCATTCCCTCTTGGTTTCTGGCTGTCTCTATCCAATAAATAAATAAAGATGTAAAAAAAAATAGGACTTCATACATATTGAACAAGTGCTCTACCACTGAGTTCTGTCCCCATCCCTCAGCAATGTGGTCTTTTGTTACTATAACATAGCAAAACCAAGCACTGGCTTGAAACT
Organism: Erinaceus europaeus; assembly: GCF_950295315.1. Taxonomy (NCBI): domain Eukaryota; kingdom Metazoa; phylum Chordata; class Mammalia; order Eulipotyphla; family Erinaceidae; genus Erinaceus; species Erinaceus europaeus. Next base: position 153,501,371 of record NC_080164.1, read on the forward strand.
GTCATGGGACTAGTGCTCTGTGGCAAAGCTAAGAAGTGCCGCGTGAGTGCCATATACAGAACTATTGAGGAAGAACAGTGAAAAGAGAGATCAGTTCTACCTGGACTGTTGTGGTTAATCTGGATACATATGCATACATGTGAGAAAACCAAGTGAAGAAAGTCATGAGGAACACAAATGAAAGATGAAACTGCAATTCTGAGATTAGACAGGCTGAAAAAAAGAAATGACACTGAATATATAGAAACAAAGGATCAAGCCTGGGAGGGAGATTTCAGATTCAAGCACATTAAGTTTGAGGCAGCTATTGCGGGTCTGGGAAGTGTTTGTACTCACCCTGTGTGGTGTTTAGATGCATACCCCTATTGTAGACTTAAGGAGGAGATGAAATCAGTCCTCTCTGATAGTATGTTTAACTGGTAGTCAGTCATGCAAAGAGACTCTTTCTGACTTGTTGGAAATGTCCACACCTGTAAAGGGATTCTCACCAGGACAGGGATACAAATAGATTTTTAAAATATTTATTTTTTCTTAAGAGTAAATGATCTACTCTTTTTTAATTTTTAAAATTTATTTATTTTTATTAGAGATAGAGAGAAATTGAGAGGAGAGGGGGAGATAGAGAGGGAAAGAGACAGAGAGACACCTGCTGCCCTACTTATGAAACTTTCCCCCTGCAGGTGGGGACCAGGGGCTTGAACCTGGGTCCTTGCAGACTGTAATGTGTGCACTTAACCAGGTGTGTCCCCAGAGGGCCCCCTTATTTATTCATTTATTGATTTATTTTACCGCCGCTAAGATTCTTACTGGGGCTTAGTGCTGGCTGACAAATCCACCTCTCTGGGTGGACATTTCCCCTCCCTCCCCCCTTTCTTTTTCTTCTTTCCTTTCTTTTTTTTCTTGAAAGGAACAGAGAGAAATGGAAAGGGAAGGGGGAGATAGAAAGGGAGAAGGAGAAACACCTGCAGCACTGCTTCATTGCTGGCAAATCTTCTCCCCTCCTGCAGGTTGGGGAGCCACGCCTTTGAGTCTTTTATTTTATTATTATTATTTTTTTAACTTTTAGAAAAAATGTGACTAATAGTAGGTCACAGGATTGTAAGATTACAGTGTATAGCTCCACACCACATCCATCATCAAAGATAACCAGGATAGTCCTTGAACATTTGTTTATTTATTTATTTATTCATTTATTTATTTATTTACTACCAAAGCACTGCTCAACTCTTGCTGATGGTGGTGTGGGTGATTCAGTCTGAGACTTTGTAGCCTCAGGCATGAGAGTCTCTTTGCATAACCATTATGCTGTCTACCTGCAATCCTTGAACTTTTTAAACATTGAGACATATCTCTTCCTCCAAATGGCTAGAAGAGAACTAAACTTTTTTGTTGTTGATTGTTACTTACTGCCATCCTCTCATAGTTCTCTTTCTCAGTCTTCCTGTCCCTAGCAATGATCATTGCTTCAGAAGGGAAAATGAGTTGAAGTTGACCTAAATAGTCTAACACCTGTGGGCTATATGCCAGTTTCCTTTCAACCGTAATATCCTTTATAGTCTCTTTTTATATGGTGTATATATATGTAGTCATGGTTACTGGGTTTTATAGGTTAGGTATAGTCTATCACATAAAGTGCTAATATTTTGCCAGAATTGCTTTGTTTCTACTTTTTCTTTCTATTTTTTCTTTGTCTGTACACACACACACACACACACACACACACACGTTTTTGTTCATTTTTGAGTTAGAGAAATCATGGCCTTTTAGCCTTAAATATGACAATATGTGTTGACTGAACACAAGAATATTCTCCCACTCTCAGAATGGACCTAGGCTATGACCCTGCAATTCCTCTCCTAAGGAACCAGACACACCCATCTAAAAAGATATGTGTATAGCTATGTTCATAGAAGCACAATTTGTAATAGCCAAATCTGGAAGCAACCTAGATGTCCAACAACAGATGAGTGGCTGAGTAGCTTGTGTTATATATACACAATGGAATACTAAAAATGGTGACTTTGCCTTCTTCGTCTCATTTTGGCTGGAGCGTGAAGGCATCATGTTAAGTGAGATAAGCTAGAAAGAGAAGGATGAATATGGGATGATCTCACTTATAGACAGTAGTTGAAAATAGAAGAACAGAAGGGAAAACACAAAGCAGAACTTGAACTGGTTTTGGTGTATTGCACCAAACTAAAGGATTGGGGTGGGGTGGGGGCAGAAGTGTTCAGGTTCTTGAACATGATGGCAGAGGAGGACCTAAGTGGAGGGTTAGATTGTTATGTGGAAAGTTGAGAAATGTTACACATGTACAAACTACTGTATTTTATTGTTGACTGTAAACCATTAATCTCCCAATAAAGAAAAAATATTCTCCCACATAAACTATGATTCCTTGATCACCAAGAAATATGATCTAACACGTAGAAAGACTCCCCCAATTATTCCTGTAATATATTTCATAAGATACCACCTCTACCCCATCAACTGCCATTTGTTGAATTTTGTGACTTTAATTTCCTATAATCTAGAACAGTGGCCCTGTCTGTTTTGTTTTCATTCTTGGCAGTGACATCTTAGAAGATTGCAATAAAGTTATCTTTGAATTTGTCTTTTCATTACCAATGATTAGATACAGATTAAGCATTTTGACAAACATGCTATGTAGTCATTTTGGAGACACATGTGATTCCATTGTCCTATAATTGATTGTACCCACCATCATCTGGTAGCTTTCCATTATAAAGCTACCGTTTCCCCCTAGGTAAGTGGCAAACAATCTGCTGCGTGCACCTGTGAGACTCTGCGAGGATCCTGTTCCACAACAGCCTGTTCCCTGATGGTTTTAGTGTCCATTAATGATCCTTGGCTGAATCAATTATTGCCTGGGTGGTTGCAAAGTGGAATTTTCTATTTCTGTTACTCCTTTGGCGTTTATTAGCTGCATGCTTTTTAAAGGACAACTTCATTTTCATGACTGTCTGAAGATTTATGGTTCTTTTGAAAATTAAATGTTATACCTTATCAGAATCATTCTTTTTGCTATTCAAATGGTCTCTGGTTTTGCCAGTGGGAAGCCTGCTAAGGCAGGACTTATGTCCTCCTGTCATGTCTAAATAAATTATGTGAGCATTTCCTTGCTCTCTGGCATAGTGAAATGTTCTAGATTTATCATATACTTAACCTTACTATAGTCTGTGCCCAGCTATTTCTCCAACGAACTAAGGTATTAAGAAACTAAAATCTCGTATCCAAACATTCCTTTCAAAATTCATATAATCCACAGAAAGCTAAATGTCATTACTTTTTAAAATTCTCCCCAACCCTAGCTTCTGCTAAAATTATTTTCGTGGAGGCTTTGAGAATTTAGATGTTGGCAGCCATGGACAAGTGAGGGGGGGGGTGGTCACTGTAAGGGGAGGTCATTGGATTTTAAACTGGAAATGATTCAGTGGTACAAAAAGGGAAGTGATAATGGTGCCAGAGATGAATTTAAGGTTATGCCGGCATTCTGACTGGGGAGTGAGAGCATGAGAAAATAATTCCTGCTTGGTTTCTAGGTAGACCTTGAAAATTGGTTGCTTTTTTTTTCATGTAAGGATTATATTCCCCTGAGCTATACATATGCTAATTTTTAAGCAAGTCAAACTGTAGTTTTCACACTGAGAGTTCCTGAGTGCTCTTTACTTTCAGTCAGTGGGAGGTATGTACAGATAAATGTTTCTATATTTCTTCTTTTAAAAAATAGGTTTTATAGTTTTTAGTTTGAATACTCATAACTCAACAGAGTAATTGATTACCTGATTGTAATATTTGTTTGCAAATTATTAAAGGTATAGGTATGCCGTATTTTAGCAGCAACTTGTGAAATATAGAAACCAAGAATTTAGAGTTATTTTCCTTTTTCTTTCTTTCTTCCTTTCTTTATTTTAGAATATCTTTTTTTTATTCCATTGCTCCTGGAGGCTATTTTTTTCCTTTTGATGCCCTTGTTGTTTATCGTTGTTGTGGCTATTATTATTGTTGTTATTGCTGTCATTGTTGTTGGATAGGACAGAGAGAAATGGAAAGAGGAGTGGCAGACAGAGGGGGGAGAGAAAGACAGACACCTGCAGACCTGCTTCACCAGTTGTGAAATGATCCCCTTGCAGGTAGGGAGCCAGGGGCTCAAACCGGGATCCTTAAGCTGGTCCTTGCGCTTGGCGCCATGTGCGCTTAACCTGCTGTGCTACTGCCCTACTCCCCCCCGCCCCATGAGTTATTTTTCCAATGTAATAAACTTGTATTAGATCAACTAACTGATAGTCTCTGAGGGGAGTCTTGAACTTGAACTGATTTTTCTGGAATTTAATATACCCCATATGGCCTCTTGTTATATATAGTGCTATTATTAAAATGTTTATTGGCAGTTTCTGTCCTGCTAAAACAAAACAAAACATGAAGTTCGTGGCTTTTGTTTTCATTTGATAAAGGATCTATGGAAATCCAAAAATACTAAAGCAAATTTGAAACATAAGGGTTTTGTTTTTGTTTGTTTCTCTTTGAAGTCGGCATTGTTGGACATAAAAGCACAGAGCAAAACAGAAAACAGAGTCTACCTCAACTCTACATTTCTACAACAGGATATAGATGCATTATAATTTAATGAAACAAAACTATACATAACACACACATTTATCTGTAATTATCAGTATATTTTTGACACTGGAGAGTCGTAATAAAGCAATGGCTTCACAGCAAAATACTTATCGGTGGGTGTGTATTGTACCAGGAAGGGTGAACTGAAAATGGACAGGGACACTTTATGTAAATGTTTTGATAAGCAAGCAGAGGTGAGTGAACTCAGGTGTATAGCAACTGAATTGTCCCGCACTGGGCTTTAACTTGTGAGCATCCTCTCCGGTTAGTCATTATGTGCTGCCAGTGTAGGGGATTGAAGCAAGCAGATTCATATGACTATGGAGTCATCATTTTTGGCAAGTGCATCTCTTTCATAGTCGAACTTTATTGTTGTTTGGCAATTTCTGATATAAGTGAGTTCTTTGAAAGGCCAGTTGCTCTTTCCTTCCCTTTCACTTAAGACTTCCCACATGAGACAAAGGTCCATCCCTATGCCCAAATTCATTGCTTGTTTTATGTCTTTAATCTTGATCTTATTTGAAAGGAGCTCTATTCAGAATACACTTTCCTTATTCAGAACAAAATTTCATTAAAACTTTTATTTATTGGGTTGGGGAGACACATAGTGATTATGCAAAAAAGACTTTCATGCCAAAGACACAAAACCCAGCACCACCATAAGCCAGAGCTGATCAGTGCTCTGGTCTTTCTCTCAGAAACTCTTTCTCTCTATCTAAACTTAATATAAATAAAATATTTAAAAGCGTATTTTGCTTTAATGCAAACTTAGTTTACATGACTATGAAAGTTTTTAATATCATTTCACATCTCTTAAATATGTTACTACAGCAAAGGTGCATAATATATAGTTCGCAGTAAGTCAATAAATGGAGCAAGCAAGTAGAAAGACCTAAAAAGACACCACAAAGTACCTAGTGAAATAGTTTCTACTTAGATCTAGATACTTTCCTCACCAATTTCCTATTACACTTCCTTTAGTCACTCCAAAGCTAACCTTGTCAGACAAAGTAAGGACTACAAAAGTTGAATAAGGGCAAGAGACCTGCATACTTTAATAATGATTCTTTTTTTTTTAAAAATTTATAATTATTTTATTTAGTAAGCCTTTCTTTATATATATATATATTTTTTAATTTATTTTCCCTTTTGTTGCCCTTGTTGCTTTTTATTGTTGTTGTAGTTATTATTGTTGTTATTGATGTCATTGTTAGGACAGCGAGAAATGGAGAGAGGAGGGGAAGACAGAGAGGGGAAGAGAAAGATAGACACCTACAGTCCTGCTTCACTGCCTGTGAAGCGAAATGATGACTCTTTAGTCATTACCAGGCTACCCCATCACCTGGGGCCCTAGTCAGGGAGCCCAGGGATTTTCACACAGACATGATGGGCCTAGACCTCCGAGAGATCCCTCTCACCACAGTCACTGGTCATTTCCATCAGGTACAACATTGATCATTATCAGATGAGGTACTAGCTTTAATCCCTAGCACCATCATCAATTAAAATTGAGCAGTGCTCTAGTCAAAAGAGTAACAAGAAGAAAACAAAACAAAAACAAACAAACAAACAAACAAAACCCTATCTTTGATCTCTGGCATTTTGTCATTCCTGTAGTAGGAATGTTGTTCTTCTTGATGTTGTCACATAGCTTTTCCCAGAGTTTCTTCATTTACTTTGGTTCATTTTTCTTCTTACTCTAGAGGGTTTCTTGATGACTTCTTCATCCCTATTTTGTAGCTCACCACTTTGTTTCTTGGCTTCTTTTTTTCTTCTGGATCTCTATACTGTAATTTTTTATAGCTCAGCTACTGTATTCTTAATCTCCAGTTTCTGTTATGACTTCTCTCATACTTTCCCTGATCGTATTACTTTTTTTCCATTGAGCTTCTCATTCACTGAGCACACTTAGACCCACAGTTTGATAGTCCCTTTATGAACTTTATGCAACTCTGTTGAATTTAGGCTTTTCTTCTATTTACTGTCTTATTCCAATATTGTAGGTAGTTTTCTCATTATATTTTATTCTCCATGGAGACCTCAAATCAGCCCAGTGGTGTGTGCTTGAATGTGGGTAACAGAAACTCCAGGTTGCAAGTGTTCAGTAGTCAATAGATTTCTGTGGGTGACTTTATTTGCAGATCAGATATGTAGCTGGGGCCTCAGCCTGAATGTTAGCAGTACTGAGCTTACTCTGGGTCAGGATGGGTACCGGTTCTGGCAGACGGAGTCAGGGATCCACCCACAGGGCTTCTTATTGTGGAAACTGAGTTCCAGTATGGTCTCAGTTATTTTTAAAGTATGCATAACTAGGAAAGACTAAAACTAAGGCATTTATTTTCATTTTAATTTCACATGTGAGTCCAGTCAGTAGAATGACAGCCACTATATGGACAAGTACACCTGAAGTTTCCTTAAATACCAGCAGATCCACTCAGTGAAACTTTCTGATGGATGGGACCTTGGGAACATGGCTGCATTGTTTCTTCTTTATTAATAGTGATAAAGCTGGTCGGGCCATACTCTTCTTTCCAAGATGTGTGTGAAATATTCCCAGTGTATTGTATGCTTTACATTGGTTTGTTCTAGCTCTCCCCCTGCCAAGAAAATTGGTTCAGTCCTGCTAGTTTTGCGGGCCCGCATGTCCCCGCCCCAAGGAACCCCGAGAGAGTTCCAGAGTCCCAGAGTTCAAGAGTTCTTGGCGCCGCTGCGGGGGAAGGAGGCAGGAGAGTTCTGTTTGGTGATTAGTTTGGGTTATTTTATGAATCGTTGTTTCTGAATAAAGAAATACAGCTTCCCTGCCCAGCCGTGTGTCCGTGAGTCTCTGTCTACCGCCACGACGCTAGCCCGGCCTGCTGGAGCTCCGAATTTTAACAACACCAGTGAACATGGCTTCAACACTGTTTTCCATTTTGCTAAATATTTTATAGAGTAAATAACTGTTTATCCACTGTTAGATGTTTATATATTTTCAACTGTCATTTTAAGATGACTTTTTTTAAAAGTCATTTTAAGATGACTTTTCTTATAATTGAAAACTTCTTTTCGAGTAGCTTTATGCACATCTTGGACTCTTTTTTAAAGAATACATTTGAGTCTTGTATAATAACATAAGGACATGTCTCATAAGTAAGATTTTCATGTAACTGAAATTGACCCATATGATTCATACTTGGTAATTGAAAAAGTTGTAATGAGAAGCTTTCCAAATTTATAATATGTGTGTTGCTTTCTCATAATGAAAAGCTCAATTTAGCCTCTTCTGGCTTACCTCACAAGCATCACACAAACATTTCTGCTACAATTTGAGATATACAGTACATTGGTGAGGTCAAGTTCCATCATGGTAGTATCTGCAAGTTGGTGGCTGAAAAGCATTAATATATAAAGCAGAACAAATTGTTTAATAATCAGGAATCTTCATGTTGGAAGAAGTTAGGAAGTCTATTTTAGCTATAAAATGGGAATGGGCCCATGACTTTACTAATTTTTGTATCTTAAGTAGTTAAACAAATAAAGAGGAGAGTAGATGTGACACCTTACCAAAGTCCTGACATTTTCTAGTGATTTGTTTTTTGGAAGAGTTGCAGTTTGTGAGTTGTGACATGTTGCGAGGGATACCTGAAATTGGAAGGGAAGTTGAGGTACCTGGAAACAGATGGTTGGTGCATGTGTGAGGCATAGACTGTGTGCATTCTCTGTATCTTTATGCAGCTGTGTTCCTTCTGAGTACAATCTTGTGTGATTGCCTAGTGTTTCTTGCAGTGAGACCATGCATAAATCAATGTGAAATTTGAGTTATGATTAGATTGCTCCCTACTATGTCAACCGTAAATTAAACACAAATGTTACAGTAGTCCTGCATGGTTATACAGTGACATCTGGAGAATATTCTGCTTTCCCTCATCCCACATAGAGTTAATGTACATGGATACTTAGAGAAGAACCTAGCACAGAAGTCAACTGTTAATGTTAGAAGAGTAAGCATAACTAATACTACTGGTGTTGGACACACGGCGGGGGTGGTGTCTTTAATTTTTTCAGTTCTGATGACCTCCTCTAGTGGTGCTTTCTGCCTCTGACTGTTGTTCCAGTTTCTTGTGGCCTTTAGATGAGTTTAATTGGGCTTCATCTATCATGAGGTTTAGAATGGGAGAGTCTCACAGGCTTTATGTGATGGTTTACCTGAGGCATTTGTTTCCCTTCCTCAAACTTTTAAATATTACTAATGGATTACCACAAGGTTTTTGGGGGAAGTGACTCATATTTTCAGTGAGATTATTATAATGCAGAATTATAATAAGTTTTATAAAATTATAAAAGAGAATTTTCAGTTTTATTAGGAAAAGTTAGCATGGCTTTCTTATTCCCATCTGCAAAACTGCAGTGTACTTAATATGTCTCCATTGTCTGGTGGTAGCATACTCAGTTAAACACACATGTTACCATGCACAAAAACTTTGGTTCAAGCCTCTGGTTCCCACTTGCAGGGAGAAGCTTTTTGTTAAGTGAAGCATTGTTAATAGTTGCCTCTTTTTCTCTCTCTGTCTCCCTTTCCCTCTCAATTTCTCTCTGACCTGTCAAGTAAAAGAAAGAAAAAGGGGAAAATGGCCATTGAGAGCAGTGAATTTTTTGTGCACTTACTAAGACCGAGTGATAACCCTAGTGGCAAAGAGAGAGAAAGAAAATATAGAAAATTAGTATGTCTGAACTTTTAAAATCCATTGATGATTTTTAAAAACAAATTTGTTATTGGTTTATTATGAGATTTTAGGACTATAGCTTCATATATGTGTGTGTGTATGTGTGTATGTGTATATGTGTGTGTATGTATGTGTGTATGTGTGTGTGTATGTGTGTATGTGTATGTGTGTGTGTATACAACTTACTATCTTACTATACCCATCCTCAAAGTTCCTGTGCTGTCACACCAAATAAAGCCCTTCACCTATGCTGATGGTTTTCTTTAAATTGTTATTGTTCAATTTTGTTTACCACCACTTCTGTGTTTGTGAGATGAGTTCATCTTTGTAAGATGGGGCAGGCAAGTGTGGTTCCAAAGACCTGGCTTCTTAAGTGATTATAATTAGAAGTCAGTCTCCCTCAGTTGCTTTTTCTGACTCCCCGAGAAGGACATTTTTACTATGAATAGTTACCAAGAAGCCTTGCTGGTTTCTTCTTGATGAAGTTTAATAAGACAGCAGATCAAAATACAATCCAGAGTGAGCATGTCTTGTTACTGTTGTTCTAAAGACAAAATAGCTACCATAACTTATCATTTAGGCATTTCAATAATATCTGTATTTTAATTATGTAAGGCTACTCTGAATAGCAATGAGGCGTTTCAATTTTTAGTATCTCATTTGACTTTGAATTTTGAATTTTACCCCCTTTTTTTTTTTTTTGGTCTCTATACAATTTCTAGATATATTTGGGCTGTCTGAACTCATTGAGTCGTTGCTATTAACTAAGAGACTTTGTGGAAAAGGGAGCTTTCCTTCTGCGCTTCGTATCAAAAACCTGAGGAAAGTAAGTAAACTTCTTCCTTGCTTATTGTGCCCTGTAATATGTCTCTAAGAGAGTTAGGTGGGTTTGTGTCTCTTATTTTTTTTTTCCTCTTTTCATTCCTGGATTAGCAAGTTTTAGTGGGGTGGTGATAAGGTAGATAGCATAATGGTTATGAAAAGATACTCTTCTGCTTGAGGTTCCAGTCCCCTGCATCATCATAAACTAGAACTGAGCAGTGCTTTGGTTAAAAATAAGAAGATTAGCAAGTGTTTTTTTTTAAAGAGATTATTACTTTTAAATTTTATTTATTTATTTGTTCATGAGAAAGATAAGAAGAGAGAGAGAGAAAGAACCAGACATCACTCTGGTACATGTGCTGCCAGAGATTGAACTCAGGACCTCATACATGAGAGTCCATTGCTTTATCCATTGTGCACCACCTCCCGGACCACAATTTTATTTATTTAATTTATTATTATTATTATTTTACCAGAGCACTGTTCAGCTCTGGCTTATCGTGGTGAGGAGGATTGAACTTGGTACTTTAGAGCCTCAGGCATGAGAGTCTTTGTTTTTATTTTTGCCTCCAGGATTTCAAACCAGGATCCTTATGCTATACACCATGTGCGCTTAACCTGCTGTACTACTGCCCGCCCCCTCCATGAGAGTCTCTTTGCATAACCATTATGCTATATACCCTTGATAAATTTTATTATTTTTTTTTATTGTTGAATAGAGACAGAGAGAAGTTGAGAGGGGAGTAGAAGATAGAGAAAGAGACAGAGAGACACCTACAGCCCTGCCTTACCACTTGTTAAGTGATCCTCCTGCAGGTGGGGACCAGGGGCTTGAATTCCGGCCTTGCATACTATAATGTATGCACTTAACCAGGTGTGCCACTGTCTGCGCCCTCCCCTTTTCCTGTTGATTGATTTAATAATGATGGACAAGACCATAGGATAAAAGGGGTACAATTTCATAAAATCCCCACCTCCGGATCCCATCCCCTCCCATGAAACCTTTCCTATTCTTTATCCCTCTGGAAGCATGGGCCCAGGATCATTATGGAGTGCGGAAGGTGGGAGGTCTGGCTTCTCTAGTTGCTTCTCTGCTAGACATGGGCATTAGCAGGTTGAACCATACTCCCAGCCTGTTTCTATTTTTTCCTAGTGGAACAGGGCTCTGGAGAGGTGGACAGGACACACTGGTGAGGTTGTCTGTCCAGTGAAGTCAGGTTGGTGTCATGGTAGCATCTGAAACTTGGTGACTGAAAAGCATTAAGATATAAAGCAGAATAAATTGTTTAATAATATGGAACCTAAGAAAAGAATATAGCAGATGAGGTTTGGGGTCTTCTTGTTGGAAAAAGCTATAAAGTCTAATTTAGATATATTCCAGGCCCATGACTTTACTAATTTTTGCCTGCTCCAATAAGCTAACATTCAGGTGGGTTAAAGGTATTGTCTGGAGAGATGGTGTCAATAGTTGGGAATAGAAAGCTGGATCAGGGCAGAGAGTAGCTCCCAAATATGGGGAAAGTATATAAATACCATTAACTGTAACCCACATCGATCTGATCTGGGACCCATGTCTATCCATACTTAGCACAGAAGCCTGTGTAATCTCTGTATCCCTGTTGGTCTGAGTTTGCATCCCATGACCACAGTTATGAACATTTTAGGCTACACTCGTTTCAGGACCAGTCTTCCTTGAGTGTCTCCCTTCAGAGACTGGGACAGTCCCTACCATTGTTGTCCATGATGTTCCTGATGGAGATGTCCCATGACAGTTGGGAGAGGGATCAATTAGAGGTCTAGGCCCATCGTATCTATGTGGAAATCCCAGGATCCCCTGACTAGGGCCCTGGATAATGGGATAGCCTGGTAGTGACCAAAAGAGCCATCATTAAAGTGTACTGGACTCTTGCCCTTACCCAGCTTTTGTAATCCTTACTTTATCTGACAAGGTTAGCCTTGGATTGATGGAGGGAAGTGAAACAGGAAGAGGTGAGGAGGATGTCTAGGTCTAAGTAGAAACTATTTGATTAAGTACTTTATGGTGTCTTTTTTAGGTCTTTCTACTTGCTTGCTTCACTGATTGAGTCACTGTAGACTATTGTGCACTTTTACTTTAAGGTATATGTTTTCCCCTAATTAATGGATACATGCACATATGTGCCCTACATCACGGGCCCTGATCTATGTCTAGGTCCTGTGGCTTTGTTAGGAAGTGTGCCACCCGAAGTGGAATTAGATTGGCAAGTTTTATATGCTCTGAGGTTTTGTAGAAAAGGACCCAGAAGACCTTTAAAAAAAAAATCTTCTAATAGATTAGGATTACTTTCTGCATGTGCCATTTTTTTTTAAAGTTTCATAAACTGAGTTCTCATGGTTAGAAAAATCTTTTGGGGGTCGGGCGGTGGCGCAAAGCGCAGGGACCGGCGTAAGGATCTCGGTTCGAGCCCCCGGCTCCCCACCTGCAGGGGAGTCGCTTCACAGGCGGTGAAGCAGGCCTGCAGGTGTCTATCTTTCTCTCCCCTTCTCTGTCGGGTTAAGCGCAAGTGGCGCCAAGCACAAGGGCTGGCATAAGGATCCCAGTTCGAGCTCCCAGCTCCCCCACCTGCAGGGGAGTCGCTTCACAGGTGGTGCAGGTTTGCAGGTGTCTTTCTTGCCCCCTCTGTCTTCCCCTCCTCTCTCCATTTCTCTCTGTCCTATCTAACAACAACATCAATAACAACAACTACAACAACAACAACAAAAACAAGGGCAACAAGAGGGAAAATAAATATAAAAAAATTTAAAAAAAAGAAAAATCTTTTATCAGGTGAGTAACATATGAATTACACTTTAAAGGGGAGAAAGTAATGATACAGTTTTTAAAAAACTATGGGTATTTTTAATTTCTAGGTACTTTGGTTCAGAATTATTTACTTACTTACTTACTGCCACCAGGGTTATCTCTGGGGCTCGGTCCCTGCACTACAAATACACTGCTCCTGGCAGCCATCTTTTGTCCATTGTTGTTGTAGCTGCTGTTATTGTTTGATAAGACAGAGAAAATCACTGCTTGTGAAGCGACCCCCCTGCAGGTGGGAGTGAGGGTGGGGCGCGCTCCAACCTGGATCCCTGTGGGGGTTGTATTGTGTGCGTTTAACCCGGTGCACTACTGCCCTGCCCTTTGGTTCTGAATTTTTAGACTGAAATCCATTTGATATTTGTCTGGAAAGGCAACCATGTAATAAGTCCTAAGGGTAGCTTGATTTTCAAAGAATTATTACATCTCTTAACTTTTTTTTTTTTTGCCTCCAGAGTTATCACTAGGGCTCAGTACCTGAACTACGATATTTATTGGACCTGACAGAGAGAAATTGAGAAGGGAGGAGGAGACAGAGAGGAAGAGAAAAAGATAGACACCTATAGACCTGCTTTGCTGCTTGTGACACATTTTCCCTGCAGGTGGGAGCTGGGGGCTTGAACCCAGATCCTTGCATAGGTCCTTGTGCTTATTAGTACTCTGTGTGCTTAACCGGGTGCACCACTGCCTGGTCCCTAATTTTATAACTTTTTTGAACTACTCTAAGGTGTTCTAATTGAGACACCTATATGAGTGGGCTGCCATTTTGTTGTTGTTGTTGTTGTTGTCTTTGGGACTTCACCACTCTGGATGAACTTTTTCAGATAGAGCTAGAGGGAGCAAGAGAAAGACACATGAGTGGTGGTAGCTAGGCTGGAATCGGAGTCACAGGCATGGCTAAGCAGGCTCCTGCCCAGGTAAGATATTTTGTTTGCCTGGTTTTACTATCTTTTAGAAAAAAAAAAAAAAAAAAGATTAGGTTCATACAATTAAGTCTCACATCCTGGTATTATTAATCTACTTTCTTAAAACAATATTTGAATGTATAAATGACCCATATGAATGTAAACAAAACTCTCAAACACGTACCCCTGCCTACCTCTTTTCTGGTATGTTGTAGAAACAATATTATTGACAATAAGAACTGCTCATCCATTAAATTACTAGACAGTTTTCTAATTTTTTTCTGTCTGTTAGCTCCTGTTTTCTGAAGATACAAATGACTTGGTTGAAACTTGTCTAAAACAAGAGACAGACAAGCTTTGCCATAGAAGTGCCATGGGAGCACTAAATAGATCAGATTTTGGTATATTTCCTCAAAATTTTTTATAATTATAATAATGTAATGGGGTGGGGGGGTGGGCATTAGCTCACCAGGTTAAGCACATTTGTTACCAAGTGCAAGGACCTGGGTTTGAGCCCCTGCTCCCCACTGACAGGAGTCCACTTCAAAAGTGATAAAGCAGGTCTGCATGTTCTTCTTTTCTCATCTCCCTCTCAATTTCTCTTTGTCCTATCCAATTAAGAAAAAAAGAAAAAGTGGCAGCAGGGAGTGGTGAATTAGAAGTGCTGGCACTGAGCCCTAGCAATAACCCTGGTGGCAATAAAAAAAATTAATAATAATAATAAAGTAACAGCTTTAATTATTATACTTATTCAAATTTGAGCAAAATATTTGTGCTAAAAGCACATTACATTTACACATGAATATACAGTAAACACACAGCACAAATTTGATTTCTAAGGACTGTCAACTCTTCAGAAATATTAATCCGTTGAAGACAAGGACTTTTGAAATACTTCAGCAAAAACAATTTATGTGACAGTGAAATATTTGCCATGACAAAGAACTGTTGTCAGTGGACTTAAAAGAAAAAAATGAACCATTTATTTGAATTCTGTAGTCTTGTATTCCCATAAAAAAGTTAAAATCTTTAAAAAGGCGTAATTGCTATTACATCTTGGAAAAATATTTGAAAGAGGATTATGTGGAAATCACTAATCTGTCCACAGAGATGGAGTGAAAGGGTCAAGTGATTAATTCTTGGAACTTCAGGATCCAAATATTTGCTGTGGTATTTAGACAGGAGCTATAATGTAACCCCCCAAAAACAAGCTACTTAAACTGCTTTCCAAATAATTTAGCATCTGTTTAAAATTTAATATGGTCTCCAGTGAAATATTTTCCATCTATTATACCAAAATATTCCCTTTGCGACTTTGTTATAAAAATAAGGCATCTGTAGGACTTTTGTTCAGAAACAATAAGCTAAACAGAGCAACCATGACCTAAAGGTCCTGCTTATGAAAACTGATGCTGTAGATGAGTATTTATGTGCACAAAAGGATGTTTGTAACTTACTTCTGGTTTTGAACATTTAGAAAATAGAAGGTTCCACATAGGCTTGCACCAAATGAATAAGTAAATATAGCCTTGAATAATTAGGTATAACACAGTTATCGGGATGGCTCTGCTGCTTTCAAACAGGAGTTCACATTCTCAGGTAATGAAGTGCTATATCTACTTTGGTGAGCTCTAAGCTCTGAGTTCTCTATACCTGAGGAGAGTTGGAAATTATGGCTCTTAAGGAAATGGAAAAATGTTACTGGAGACCAGCATTACTTCTGGGGTTAGAAGAACTCTGGTGTTTCTTTCCTTTTCCATCTTCTGGGGAGAGCTGTGAGGAAGAAAAACACACGCTGGGGGGAGGTTCTGTGCCACTGTTGCTTGCAAGGAGGAAGACTAGGGCCCATAAATAGCTCTCAGTCCCAGTGGAGAGTGAGTTCAGGTGCACAGGAAAGAGGGCATGAGGGAGCTTCTTATCCCCTTCGGCCACTGCTGGGCCTGGTGGGAAAGCTGAGCAGCAACAGAGTGGCTGTCAGAACATTCATCTGCAGTAGGAAACCAGTGTGTGCTTGTTGATTACAGCTGTTTTTCTGTATAAGTACCACGCGCTAACCGATTGCGCCACTGGAGCTCACAGCTGTATTTTCTTTGGTGCATGTGAAGTTACATATAGATTTGCAATGTTAATTCCTTCCTGGGGTTTTCTTTCTTTCTTTCTTTAATTTATTTTATTTTTGAGAGAAATGCAGAGAGAGAGGGAGAGAGACACAGAGAGAAACACCAGAGCATTGCTCAGCTCTGGCTTATGGTGGTGCCGGGGATTGAACCTGAGACATAGGAGCCTCAGGCATGAGAGTCTGTTTGCATAACCATTATGCCATCTCCCCCGCCCTCTTCTGGGTTTTTCTGTGTTAGATTGCTGCAAGAGCGAGGAAGTTGGATAAAATGACTCTCCAGATCAGATACTGTTCTTGTAGTTTGTGACCTCTTTGTTGTGCACTTTAAGAATTGGCCTATGTGTCCTTGATGGTGAAAAGCAGGAGCTATCAGAAAATGCTGTAACTCTCAAAGGAAAACACAAAGTGAAAATTAAACCGGGTGGGTGTACTGCTCCAGAATAAAAGACTCTGGAGGAGTTGGGAGGAGGTAAAAAAGGCCTTGAGGCCTTAATGTATTTTAATAGAAAAGTTCCTAATTTGGGGGTGAGAGTATTCTACAGATACACCATGGGGAGATGAAAAACTGTACCCATGTGTCAACAATGGTAATGTAAATCATCTACTGCTCCCCATAAAATGAAAATGAAGAATATTAACCATTATAAAATTTACCCCAAAGGAAAGGAAGGAAGGAAGGGAGAGAGAGAGAGAGAGAGAGAGGATGCTATAATCCAAAAGCATTTCCAGGGTCACTCTCCCTGACTATGGGATCCTTAAAAAATAAATAAGTAAATAAACAAACAAGTTTGTTTGCTACAAGCTTATAATCCTTTCATACTTAGATACATTGGTTCCTAAAATAAAAACAGATTGCACACCTCTGCCCTTCCCTGTGCACTAACTGTTGTTTTCCTGCATTTGAAAGCAGATGTTAAACTCTTCCTTTGATGTTCAGCAGCAGGCAGGCTCCAGTTGTGTATGATAGCTCCTGATGCGGATCTGTTGTTTGCATGAAGATCAGCTTTGGCGAATTAGATTTTGATGGTTACATTTTGATCTGGAACTACGGGATGGAATAGCAATTTATTCTTTCATTTAGAATGCATTTGGTGGGTTTTTGCCTGGTCCTGTACATAAATTGTTTGCAAATCTCACAAGTACCATGGAAAGCACACAAACCAGGTAGTATTATCTCTGTTTCATAGATAGGAACAGTAGGGTAGGGAGTATTTAGAAAACTTACTCCGATTTATTCTGCTAGTAAGTGGCTAGGGATTTGATTTGGGGATTGAGCTGACTCCAAAGCTGTTACCAGTGGGTCTGACTTTTAACAAATAATCCAAATAATTGGAGCAAAAATCTTCAGGAGTTGGAATCAGGAAAATGGTAGATAACCATAATCTCAACTATTCATTCACTCAATAGATATTTATTCTTTTCAAACTATATTCTATCTATTTAGAGGAGGTAGAGGAGAGGAGGGAGGATGAGAGAGAGCAGGGGAGGGGGGATACCAGAGCATCACTCTGGCATATGTGGTCTTAGGGATCATATCCTTGGCCTTATGAAAGCAAATCTTGTACCTTATGAACTACTTCTTCAGCCACATCAACAGATGTTTATTGAGTGCCTGTTTTGTGTGTATCACTTGGAAATGTGCTGTAAATTCATTGATAGGCAAGAAATGCTCAATCCCTCATCAGCTTCAAGGAGGAAATATGGATGTAAGAAATGTCCTCCCAAAGCTGCAGTATCTAGGTTGTAAAACTGTTTGATGTAGACATTTTGACAACTCAACAAAAGGTGTTTCTTTTATGTTAGTATATATATTAAACTATCTCGAAATAATCAGAGTGAGTTTGCTGGAATATTTTGCAATTGTACTCCTTGCTGGAGCAATTTAGACCATGCTGAAGTGGAGATAGGAGTGAAGCTGCATTGAGTTTAAACTAAAAACTTTGTAAGCAAAACTTTGAATAAATTATTTTGGCAAGGACTCTATCTAATTCAGTCTTGGACTCTGTTTTATGTAGGAGGTACTTAAAGCAGTGCCTGGTATGTAGAAGTACTTGGTGTCTCTTGTTGATTGGCTCAGTTCTTCTTCTAGCGTTTGCCCTTCTTCCGTAGCCAGTCAACAGCGTCAGGTTGAGCCTGATGTAAAGTTTCGAGACCTCCTTTGAATCTGGAGAGGTGGCAGTCGTTGATTATGTGGGTCATAGTCTGTCTGTAGCCGCAGGGGCAATTCGGGTCGTCTCTGGCTCCCCAGCGATGGAACATAGCGGCGCACAGGCCGATAGCAATTGAGGAGGGCCCGATTGGCTCAGTGATGGGAAGTAAAGGTGGGAAAAAAGGCGAAAGGAGACATAAGGAAAGGGAGAAAAGTCAAGGAGGACTGTGGGTGTCAATAACATGAACTATGTAAACAAGAAGAGCACATGGCATGTGATGGGCACATGATGACATATGATGCATTTCTTCACATTTACAATCTGCTTTAATAACCAGATGGGGAGGGGGTGTGTTCAAGAAATCCAGGAGTCTGGAACTCTCATTAGGTTTGGGTACTTAAGAAAGGCTGCAACCTTTTTGCATCTTCTAATTTGACTTCTTTTACTTCCTGTCACATGGGGACCCTCAGTGCTTCCTTTCCCACTGTGATCTGTATTGTATTTTTTTTTTTTTTGAGGCTGGCTTGTCCTCAAAAATCATAAAAACAGCTGAATAGAAAGGTGTTTATTGACTTGAAAATAACTTAAGTCAGGAAACATGTCTAGACACTGTAGACTGTAGAGTAAGCTTCAAAAAAGAGGAAATGAAAGTCTGGTTTTATGCCAGGTCAAGGTATGGTAATATAAAAGTCTATAAAAACATGCATATTTGTGGGGGGTAAGGTGGACATGTACAGTTAGGGAACATGAAATTATCATATGACACACACAGAAAATGGCAGAGAAACTTTACCAGAAACATTTTTTTTACGATAAAATGATAATAAAGTGGGGGAGATAGTATGATAGTTATGCAAAGAAACTGTAATGCCTGAGGCTTCAAAGTCCCAGGTTCAGTCCCCTGAGCCACCATAAGTGAGCTGAGCTGTGCTTTGGAAAATAATAAAATAAAATGATAAGGAGTGAAGAGACTATAGGTCTTAGAGGACTTAATCCTAAACCTTCATTGACCAGTTCTGCTTAGCTCTAGGCCTGGGTCCTTAGCAAAATAAAGGTATTTGTTTTGTTTTGCTTTTTAAAAAAATGTTACTTGTTGATTCATGAGAGATATATGAGGAAGAGAGAGTCCATGTGCTGCCAAGGGTTGAACTTGGCATCACATACTTGAGAGCCCAGTGCTTTATCCACTATGCTGTCTCCCAGACCACAGAATAAAAGTATTTGTAAAACTATGTTTTGGCCCAATTAAAGACAAAAGAATGTAGCAGTGACTATTCACCGAGACCAGGTTGGGATTGGGATTGGGGTGAAGGGTGGTTAAATCCTTCAAACTATAAACCCGAGGCTAGTTTTGTTTTTGCTTTTGTAACCCCAGTTAGTCCATCCTAGTTTTACTGGAGAAAAGGAATGGGTACGAAACTGGGCAAAAACAAAAAGAGATTTTGATTATTTGATTACAAACTTCTTTATCTCTCTTTTTGCCTCCAGGGTTGTCTCTGGGACTTGGTGCCTGCACTACGAATCCACTGCTCGCGAATGCCATTTTTCCCCATTTTTGTTGACCATATTGCTCCTGTTGTTGTTATTATTGTTAATTGTTGTTATTGCTGTTGATGTTGTAGGGCAGAGAGAAATCAAGAGAGGAGGGGAAGACAGAAAGGGGGAGAGAAAGATAGATACCTGTAGACCTGCTTTACCGCTTGCAAAGTCCGGGCTTGAGCCAGGATCTTTATGGCAGTCCTTGAGCTTTGTACAATGTGCTTTTAACCCACTGTGCTACCACCTGGCCCCGTGGTCACAGACTTTTTTTTTTTTTAGATTTACATGACTTCAAGTTAATAGGAGTGTGCATAAACACCATTCCCACAACCAAAAGTCTGTGCCCACCCCCACATCCCCTTGATGCTGAGCATCCCCTCACCCTCCTCCCGGAGATTTTTTACTTTGGTGCCCTACTCCAAACTCAGTCAGATCCTGCTTTGAGTTTCCCTTTCTGTTCTTCTTTCACAGCTTCTGCTTATGCGTGGGATCATCCCGTACTTGTCTTTGTCTTTCTGACTTAGCTCACTAGAAGGAATTATGTTAAGTGATCACAAACTTTTAAGTGCAAAATATGTCTCCTTAATAAGTTGGGAGGCATTTTGAGTTGCTTTTGCTGGACCAGTCATAGCTATGACTTCATGTTTTCATTTATAGTTTTTGATAATTTCCCTTTTACTGTTAGGCTTGGATGATAACTTAAACAGTTATCACTCTAAGAAATGAATTTGGTGACCATTTAGTGGCATGGATATTAAGAGAAACATTATAACCTTGCAGGCTACTTTGGTGAAATAATATGAACTTAATACCAGCAAAATTATTTAATATACATGTCTCGTATAGCAAATAGAAAAAAAAGAGAGAAAATGAGCACTTGCTATAGAATCAAATGTAGAGCAAAGTAAGTTGATTTCAACAAAATAAACTCTATTTACAACAATTGACATGTGAAAAAGGGTACTTAACAAATAATAGTGGGAGCCAGGCGGTAGCACTGCGGGTTAAGCACGTGTGATGCCCAAGGACCGGCGCAAGAATCCGGGTTAGAGTCCCCGGCCCTCGGCCTGAAGGTGGTCGCTTCACAAGTTGTGAAACAGGTCTGCAGGTGTCTGTCTTTCTCTCTCCCTCTCTGTCTACCCCTTCTTTCTCAATTTTTCTGGCCTATCCAACAACAGCAACAGCAGCAGCAACACAATAATAATAATAATAGTAACCGCAACAACAACAATGGCCTCCAGGAGCAGTGCATTCATAGTGCAGGCACCGAACCCCAGCGATAACCCTGGAAGCAAAAAAAAAAAAAAAAGTGATGATAGACAGTTTTTAAGGAATCTATTGTCTTTGTCAAAATTTTGTCATCATCATTAGTTCTGATTTATTTAGTTTCCACAACAGCAGTTTCTGCCCAGTCGTGTATTTTGGTTAAAAAAAAAATGAAAGCAATAATATAGTTCTTCTAGCGTTTGCCCTTCTTCCGTAGCCAGTCAACAGCGTCAGGTTGAGCCTGATGTAAAGTTTCGAGACCTCCTTTGAATCTGGAGAGGTGGCAGTCGTTGATTATGTGGGTCATAGTCTGTCTGGAGCCGCAGGGGCAGTTCGGGTCGTCTCTGGCTCCCCAGCGATGGAACATAGCGGCGCACCGGCCATGGCCTGTTCGATAGCGATTGAGGAGGGCCCAATCATAACGTGCTAGGTCAGAGCCGGGTTGATGCTTACAGGGGTCTGTGATGAGGTGTTTGTTCTTTAATAATATAGTAATCAAGTGAGACAGTTACTTAGGAATTCCAAGAGCACTACTAGAATGCATGTTGGAGTGTCTCATAATAAATAGGTTTAAAATGCTTTTATAGTGCACAGAGAATGTATTTAGATATTTTGCTATTGACAGTCATGTGAAAGTTGGGTATAAGGAATATTAATTTAAAAAAATATTTGTTTATTTATTCCTTTTTGTTGCCCTTGTTGTTTTGTTGTTGTCATCATTGTAGGATAGAACAGAGAGAAATGGAGAGAGGAGGTGAAGACAGACAGGGGGAGAGAAAGAGACCTGCAGACCTGCTCCACTGCATGTGAAGCGACTCCCCTGCAGGTGGGGAGCCAGGGGCTGCATATTAATATTTTATGATATACTGGTGAATTTACATTCCACCCCTGTGACTTGTTTCCAGAAGTGTTATCTTTCACAGGAGGATAGATATCTAGAGTACACATGACTATTTCTGTACAATTCTAAAATTCTATTTATTTGGATTCAAATTCTAGCTCTACCATTGGCTATCTCTGAGCAAGCTCAATTTTCTATCCTGTAAATGGGACTAGTAATATCTAGAACTCAGCATTTACTGATAGGACTTTGTCATCATTGTTGAATGGTATCCTTCTAGGTATAGAAGGCGTGGACTTGGGGCCAGGAGCTGGTGACCAGTAGAGTGTGCATGTCATGCACAAGGACTGAGGTTCAAGCCTCTGCCCCTATTTGCAAGAGGAAATCTTGTCTAGTGATGGAGCAGTGCTTCAGGTGTTTCTCCTTTTTTGTATCTTTATCTCTCTTCCCCATCCCTCTGCCTCACACTTAAAGAAGAGAGGACATGAAGAAAAAACGATGTGTATTATAGGCCTAATACATGTGACAGAAAATGCGTGCCTTGTGCCTTAACTGATCAAATGAACCTCTTTTCCTACAAGTTTAAACCTCTCTGAAAGATTAGTGATTCAGTGTTCCTTGAGAATTCCATCATGACTCTTCTGTATGCTGAGCTTTCTGTTGCCACTAGCTGTGTCAGATACCTCATTTCTGTTTCACACCTATTACAAACGGCTGCGTTTCTAGCAAGTGTGATTCATTTGACTTGCTTTCAGTTATTTCTTTGTCAAATAAATGACAGTATTTACCATTTTATGTTTTGCTTGGAGCTTCACTATCGATTACTTTTCCTGGTTGGTGAAATCAATGCTGTTTTAATTAGAATTTGTCATATTTGTCTAGTTAAAGATTTCAGACTAGAGGTCTGAGAAGTGCCACAGTGCCTTGAGGTCCTGAGTTCAATCCCTGGCTTTACATGTGCCATAGCAGTGCTCTGGTTCTCTTCCCCTCTCAAATAAATTCATATATAAATAAATGCATTTTAAAAAAATCGTTCAGAGGGACCGGGTGGTGGCACTCCTGGTTGAGTGCACATGTTACAGTGTGCAAGGACCCAGGTTTGAGCCCCTGGTCCCCACCTGCAAGGGGAAAGCTTTGTGAGTGGTGAAGCAGTGCTGCAGGTGTCTCTCTGTCTCTCACCTTCTCTATCACCCCCTTCCCTCTCAATTTCTGGCTGTCTCTATCCAATAAATAAATAAAGATTTAAAAAAATCTTGTGAAAAAAGTCTTTTTAAAATTTTTTTTAATCTTTATTTATTGGGTAGAGACAGCCAGAAATCAAGAGGGGAGGGTAGGAGGGAGAGAGAGAGAGAGAGAGAGAGAGAGAGAGAGAGAGAGAGATCTGTAGCACTGTTTCCCCATTCTCAAAGCTTTCCCCCTGTAGGTGGGGACCAGGGGCTTGAACCTGGGTCCTTGTGCATTGTAATACATGCGCTCAACCAGGTGCGCCACCACCTGGCCCCTTGAAAAAAAAAAGTCTTAAAAAAAGATTTTGAAAAAATCATTCAGACTAAGGGCTTGAAAGATAATATAACCTGATAGAGATTATTAAAAACACTTACTTGCAAAGTTTAAGTCACAGTACTTAGGCCATTTAGAAGCAGAACCTACACGGGGTAAAATTAAACCTCTTCATAAATTGCTGGATGATCTTTCTTTAATTTCTTATTTTTTTAAATTGTATGTAAGTATGTATATATGTATGTATGTATGTATGTATGTATGTATGTATGGTATAGGGACAAAGAGAAATCTAGAGTAAAGGGGGAGGTAGAGAGACACCCCCTGCAGCCCTGCTCTACCATTCATAAACCCTTCCACCCTGCAGGTGGGGACCAGAGGCTTGAACGTGGGTCCTTAGCATGGCAATGTGTACACTCAGCCAGGTCTGCCACTACCTGGCTCCTAGATGATCTTTCTTCTCCTTCTCTTCTTCCTCCTTCTTTTTTCAATTTTTAAAACTATTTTTATTTATTATAGGGTAGAGACAGAGAGAAATTGAGAGGGGAGAAGGAGTCGAGAGGGAAAAAGACAGGGAGAGACATCTGTGGCCCTGCTCCACTACTCATGAAGCTTCCTCCCTGTAGGTGGGGACTAGGGGCTTGAACCTGGGTCCTTGCGCACTTTAATGTGCGTGCATAACCAGGTACACTACCGTCTTGGCCCCTGGATGATCTTTCTAACCATCATAAAAGAGGGAAAAAATATTTCTCTATAACTGGATGATACTAATTCAGACTTTTCATACAATGAGCCTGTTTTAGAAGTTGCCACTTAATGGTCACAGGTGGGGATGTATCATCTTTAATTAGATCTATGCATAAATACTGCTCCTTATTTTCAAATTACTCAAAAAGATAGTCTTGGAAATGGCTTTTGAGACAGGGATCTGGAGATTCCTTTCCTCTCCTCTTTACATTTCTGAAACCTAAACAGCTGAAGTATGCATTGTTGCTCACAGAATGGTGTGATTAGATTGTCTGTTTACTTTGACACACACACACACACACACACACACACACACACACACACACACACACACACACACACTGCTGTACAGAATCACTGCTCATTGTGGACCCAAAATGAAACAGGGTGGTAGTGGGGGTCTGACTGAGGAGATTGACTGAGATAAATTTTCCTTAGCTTTTCAAAACATTGTGTGAGTATAATATAATTCACTTGGACAACTGTGGAATGAAATGCTTGTTTCAGTGGCCATTATATATTTTATGGGAACTGACTGCACAGAGAAAGAATATATGGTAGAGATGGTTTGGAAGGTGACAGAATATGAAGTAACATTTGCATCAGCCAAATAAAATCATCCCTCCTCCCAAGGTCATTTCTAGCCTGACTTTGGTGACTTAAGAATTGATCTCTCTCTCCCCCGCCCGCCCCCCCCCCCCAGGGTTATTGCTGGGGCTCAGTGCCTGCACCACAAATCCGTTGCTCCTGGAGACTTTTTTTTCCTTTTTGTTTTATTGTTGATGTGGTTATTATTATTGTTATTGATGTCATTATTGTTGGATAGGGCAGAGAGAAATCGAGAGAGGAAGGGAAGACAGAGGGGGAGAGAAAGATAAGACATCTGCAGACCTGCTTCACCTCCTGCAGATGGGGAGCTGGGGGCTCGAACTGGAATCCTTACACCAGTCCCTGTGCTTTGTGCCACATGCGCTTAACCTGCTGTGCTACCGCCCAACCCCAGAATTATCTCTTGGCATGTCTTTTTTGAGATAACATTACTGGAAGGGAAATTAAATGTACACAACAAATTTTGCCTTATGATTTTTTTTTTTTTGTCATCACCAGGTCTCTATTGCTCTGAACTGAACTGACTTTTATTCAGGTAGAGAGAGATGGGGAGAACAGGGCAAACACCAAAATGCCAAAGCTGTTTTCAGTGTAGTGGACGTAGTCTTAAACCTGAGTCCCACATAGGCAAAGAGGTGCACTTAATAAGTACGCAGTCTTGTGGACTCAGGATGGAAGGTGTGGAAGTAGTAACACATGCAGTCAAAGATTTTTTTAACTTAACATGTAAACTTTCTTTTTTTCTTCAGTTTTTTTTATTATTATTTTTTATTTAAGAAAGTAGACATTAACAAAACCATACAATAAGAGGGGTACAGTTCCACAATTCCCATAACCCGATCTCCAT
This sequence comes from Erinaceus europaeus, assembly GCF_950295315.1. Taxonomy (NCBI): domain Eukaryota; kingdom Metazoa; phylum Chordata; class Mammalia; order Eulipotyphla; family Erinaceidae; genus Erinaceus; species Erinaceus europaeus. The sequence goes on from NC_080164.1 coordinate 153,526,896, forward strand.
ATCCCATCCCCTCCCCGATAGCCTTCCCATTCTCTATCTCTCTGGGAGTATGGACCCAGCATCATTGTGGGTTGCAGAGGGTGGAAGGTCTGGCTTCTGTAATTGCTTCCCCGCTGAACATGGGCGTTGACTGGTCGATCCATACTCCCAGTCTGCCTCTCTCTTTCCCTAGTAGGGTGGGTCTCTGGGGAAGCTGAGCTCCAGTACACATTGATGGGGTCGTCTGTCCAGGGAAGTCTGGTCAGCATCTTGCTGGCATCTGGAACCTGGTGGCTGAAAAGAGAGTTAACATACAAAACCAAACAAATTGATGAACAGTCATGGACCTAAAGACTGGAATAGTGCAGATGAAGTGTTGGGGGTATTCCCTGCATGCTCTTGTGTCCTTCTGCTTTCAGGTATATATTTTCCCCCTGGTGTATGGGCATGTGTGAACCTATGCTGTATCTCAGGGGACCTGGACTATATCTAGGTTTGGGGACTTTATTGGGGAGTGGACCACCTGGAATGGAATTAGAGAATACTATGAAACTTCATCACCCAAGTGATGAAGCTGGAGAGTTGTCATTCCACACCTGAAGTCTCTGGTCACAGTCTGAAGTGAAGTATGCTGGGGTGGCACTCGTTGCATTGATTAGGTTGCGATCCGCGGATGCAATATTATTTGATTTGAATTGAGAGCAGCATGCAGAAAAGTGGGCCCCATCCTAAGGTTCTTTATGGAGTGTGTATAATTCTTTTTTTATATAACTAACAAACACTATAACTTCTTCTTCTAGCGTTTGCCCTTCTTCCGTAGCCAGTCAACAGCGTCAGGTTGAAAGCTGTCAGGAGCTGCTTGTTGCTGGCTTTGAAAGTGACTGGGATCCATGTGGATTCAGTCGGCTAGGAAGGATCGTCAGTTTCCCCAATGAATGGGTACTCACGGGATGCACCACGAGAAGGTCGATCCAATGCATCTCACTATAACTGTATAACTATAACACTATAACTGTAGTGTGCCACCACATTAGCTGTATTTCATTATGAAAGACTTACTTTGTTTCCAGAAATATTGGACACCCCAGAGAGGACATTCTTTTGTTTTGTTTTGTTTTGTTTTTTTCCTCCTACATTTCTATTAATGTCATTACTATGTGTGGCTTCTTTAATGAAATCCTTTTGGTCACATCAACAGTTTGTTCTAAAGTGATCTATCTTAACTTCTAGCTTTGTCTGCAAAAATCTATGTGGTTAGTCTGAAACATACAGATAAATTGCCTGGGGTTCAGCTTTCTTAAACCGGGAGCTAAATACGCTACATACAGTCTGCTGAGCTGATGGATACATCTCTTCAGCAATATTGATGTTTCTACAGTTGAATATAAATCTTTCAATGCCATGCTTTGCATTTTCATATTCATGTGTAGTTCTTGACCACTGGTTTTCAAAGGGCCTCTTCTCTTCAAAAGTTCTGTTTTAAATTACTAAGATGAAGAAAATTATTCTTTCCTATTTTCACCTCTTCTTTTCACTCATAGCACTAAGAACTGTGAGCCTTCATCTTTTGCCAGATGCAAAAGCCCCCAGTGCACAAACTGCTTACATTTTCATGGCTTGTTGTAAAGTCAGCAAGTGGTTTAGAACTTGGATTGCATTTCTAATGGGGGGAGAGAGCAATTCAACAAATAGAGGAGCCTTTCAAAAGTTCTTTAGCCTGTTTCATTCCGGCACGGTAGTTTAGTTTACATCTTAAACCGTCTCTAGTGTTTCCCTGTGTGTGGGGGGATGCCTTTAATCATTGGTTTTTGTATCTTTAGCAGGTTAACATTTCATGTTTAAATTCACTAGATAACCATCTCCCTTTTCCTGTCTTCTGGGGGTTCTTATAGGTTTTTCTTTTTCTTTTTCTTTTTTAGGAGCAATAGAAACTGAATGAGTGATCTAGGCAAAGAAAGAATTCATTGAGAGGATATTGCATAATTACTAGAACTGCTTGAAGTTGCAAGAAGGATATTTGTAAATAGAGACTACATAACCAGATGCATAGCCAAGGGAGAGACCTTACAAAATGAATCCTCTCACTGGACTATGTTGTCACACTGACCACACTGTTGGAGAAGCGTTCTATTTCTGAATAGTCAGACTCTGACTAGCTTGTGACTTCAGTCTTTGCAGCCTTTTTCAGTCTCTGCACTGGAAGCTGTTATTGAGTCCTCCCATGACGGTTTCCTCCTGTTTTTCCTCTTTGTGTCTTCTGCTCTAAATCAGGGTTGGCCAAGACTATGTTGTGTGCTGGTGGGACCTTAGCTACAAAGGAATCTGGGAAGGTGAATTTCCAGCTTTTTTTTTCTTGCCTTGATGTTGAAAAGTGTGGTTCTTTTTTAATTTTTTAATTTTTTTATATTTTATTTATTTATTTTCCCTTTTGTTGCCCTTATTGTTGTAGTTATTATTGTTGTTGTTATTGATAGGACAGAGAGAAATGGAGAGAGATGGGGAAGACAGAGAGGAGAGAGAAAGATAGACACCTACAGGCCTGCTTCACTGTCTGTGAACTCCTCTGCAGGTGGGGAGCCGGAGCTCGAACTGGGATCCTTTTGCCAGTCCTTGTGCTTCCAGTCACATGCGCTTAACCCACTGCGCTACCACCAGACTCCGGAAAGGTGTGGTTCTTATCAATAATCATGTGATAAAGAATTCCCTAGGGGCCAGGTGGTGCACCTGGTTGAGCAAACTCATTACAGTGCACAAGGACCCAAGTACAAGCCAAAGGTCCCGCACCTGTAGGGGACAGATTTTATAAGCAGTGAAGCAGTGCTGCAAGTATCTCCAAATATCTCACCCTCTCCCTCTTCCTGTCCTTCACCCTCTCCCTCTCCCTCTCCTTCCCCCTCTCCCTCTCCCTCTGCCTCTCCTTCACCCTCTCCCTCTCCTTCCCCCTCTCCCTCTCCCTCTCCCTCTCCTTCACCCTCTCCTTCTCCTTTACCTTTTCCCTCTCCCTCTCCTTCACCCTCTCCCTCTCCCTCTTCCTCTCCCTCTCCTTCACCCTCTCCCTCTCCCTCTCCTTCACCCTCTCCTTCTCCTTTACCTTTTCCCTCTCCCTCTCCTTCACCCTCTCCCTCTCCCTCTTCCTCTCCCTCTCCTTCACCCTCTCCCTCTCCCTCTCCTTCACCCTCTCCCTCTCCTTCACCCTCTCCCTTTCCCTCTCCTTCACCCTCTCCCTCTTCCTCTCCTTCACCCTCTCCCTCTCTTTCTCTCCCCCTTTCAGCATCCCCCTTTCCTCTCAGCTTCTGTTTCAATCCAAAATAAAAATAAAATATTAAAAAAAGAAGAAGAATTTCTCAAACGGGGGGAAATAAAGTTCAGATACTGTATGCTTTTCTTTCTTCTCCCTCCTTACCTACCAAGAACAAATCTTCACTTTCATAAGCACTCAAAAGATAGTAGCAAAATAAGTAACCACCTTGGACTGTGGTTAATGAAGTCTGTGATAACAAAGATGGACCATTCTTCTTTGTGCCCTGGTCTCTACGAACCCTTTTTATCAAGTGTTAATCAGGCTAGAGGGGTGACTTGAAGATGCAGGTGTATTAGATCTGCCAGGATGTGATCCTTCCTATAGCTTGTTCTTCATAACTTGGTTTTGTTCGATATCAACTTATACAATGTTGATGAAGAAAATAAAAACATGGCCAACAATGAACAAAACATTGTTGGAAGGCCTGCTTCTGCTAATGTTCTGTTGTTTTACTTAAAGTTGCAGTTTCCAAGAATACTGACAACACTAAGTGAAGACTTACTGTACTGGAAGGTAAAATGCACTAATTGAATTAGGACACTTGGCTTAACTATGACAAGTAGATTAAGATTTATCTGTCTCCTTATTTATATGTAAGATAAAGTGAAACTTTCCATTTTTTCAGCTTGTCTTGCAGTTGAGTCATTCATATATCTCATCAGTCTCTACATTAAAAAAATCATAAAATACTTACAATAATACATCGACATTGCTGAAAATTTTCTCTCTGCTTATTTGCATTATCATTTTCTAATTGCTGAGGGGCAACTACTGTCTATTACTAGCTCTCTAAATGTTTTCTTTTTATATAGCTAGTTAATATGTATCAGGATTTTTTTTCAGTTTTTTTCTCATTTTTTGTTTTATTTTTAGAGTCAATACAATAGTTTGTACATGCATAACATTATTTTCTTCAGTTTTGATATTAAACACTGAATAACCTGTTAAAGAAGCTAAATGCTTCTTTTACTCCCCTTACTTCAAATACTTGCTTTTCATTCTCCAAGATAGTTTGTTTTCAGTGTAAACATTACATTTTTCACCACTGAGCTATGCAGTGTACTGTGATTTTATTTCCTTTCTTGTAAGTATAATAAAGTTTCTTTTTCCCTTTTTATGTATTGCCTGCTGATCCCCAGTTTCTTAAATAAGTCAAACACCAAAGCTTGTTTCTCAGAGAGTGTGTGTGTGTGTGTGTGTGTGTGTGTGTGTGTGTGTGTGATTTTTTTCTGGAACCCTCTGCTTGCCTCCTCCATTCTGAACTCTGTGTGTGTGTGTGTGTGTGTGTGTGATGTTTCCTGGAGGCCTCTGCTTTCCTGCTCCATTCTGAACTGTGTGTGTGTGTGTGTGTGTGTGTGTGTGTGTGTGTGTGGCATGTTTCCTGGAGGCCTCTGCTTTCCTGCTCCATTCTGAAGTGTGTGTGTGTGTGTGTGTGTGTGTGTGTGTGTCATTTTTCCTGGAGCCCTCTGCTTGCCTCCTCCATTTTGAACTGTTTACTCTGCAGGCCTTTTGCACAGCTGCTGGCCTGGAATTTTTCCTTGCTGCAATGTTGGGACTTCTTGATTGAGCTGTTTACTTCCTGGGCTCTCTCAGTTTCCTTTCTATTTGGGGAGGAGGCTTCTTACCCAATCACTTCTGGAGAGGGTGTATGATATGATTTTATTTTGAAGATCTGGCATGTTATGAAAATGTCATTTAATTTACCCTTTCATATGAATGATACAGAATTTAAAGCTGGAGATTACTTTCCCTGAGATTTCTGGAGGGCTCATTCCATTTTCTTCAGTTTCCACTTTTTGATACTGAAACGTTGGATGCTTTTCTGATTCTGGTTACTTTATATGTGCCTTTTGGGGGAAGGGAAAACTTTTAGAGTACTTTCAAAAAATTCTGTTCATGTTCTGTAGTTCCATCATAATGTTCTTTGGCATGTATCTGTTTCTTAATCACTGTAAAGAGTTTTTTTTTTTCCTCCAGGGTTATCACTGGGGCTTGGTGCCTGCACTATGAATCCACTGCTCCTGGAAGCCATTTTTTTCCTTTTTTTTTTTTTTTTTATTGGACAGGTCAGGAAGAAATTGAGAGAGGAGGGAGAGGTAGAGAGGGAGAGAGAAAGGCAGTAACCTGCAGACCTGCTTCATCACTTGTGAAGTGACTCCCTTGCTGGTGGGGAGCCCAGGGCTCAAATCCTTGCTGTTAGTACTATGTGCGCTTAACCGGGTGCACCACTGCCTGGCCCCCTCACTAAAGATTTTATGGGGGGGTGTAGAGGATAACTTTCTTCCCATTGTCTTCTTTACTCTCGTGTTTTGAACTCTTATTTGTCATTTGCTGTAATTTCTATATTTTCCATTCAATTTTCCTACTATGAAGACATCACTGATGTTTGTTCTTGCACCTTTTTATTTTGCTCTTGGGGGACATTTACCTCTATTATCTTCTAACCCTCCTGTGGATTTTTTCTTCTTATTTCTATGATCATGATATTAACATCTAGGAGTTCTTTCTAGTTCTCACAATTTTTTTATTTTATAGTATCCTTTCTTGCTTTATGGATGCAATATCTTTTTTCTCCCTTGGTGTTATTAATAATGTTAATAATGTATCTATGAAATTTTCCCTTGCTCTCATGATGAACTATTTCTTCCTAAAGTTTCTGTCTGTTCTGTTAGACCTTTTACCCACCTGTCTAGTGCTCATTTGTAGTCCATTTTTATTTACCGGGAGGCATTGAACACTGATTAGAATCTCTCTGTGCATGAGCTATTTCATAAACTCTTTTTTTTTTTTTTTTGCCTACAAGGTTATTGTTGGGGCTTGGTGCCAGCATTCTGAATCCACTGCTCCTGGAGGCTATTTTCCCCCTTTTGTTGCCTTTATTGTTTTATTGTTGTGGTTATTATTGTTGTTGTTATTGATGTTGTTGTATAGGACAGAGAGAAATCGAGAGAAGAGGGGAAGACGGGGGAGAGAAAGACACCTGCAGGCCTGTTTTACTGCTTGTGAGGTGATCCCCCCCACCCACAGGTGGGGAGCCAGGGGCTTGAACCGGGATCCTTATGCCCATCCTTGTACTTGGTGCCATGTGCACTTAACCTGCTGCTGCCGCCTGACCCCACTCACTTTTTTTTTCTTGTCAGTTGAGGGCTTCATTGGAGCATGACTGCATCTTTTCAAAAGTCTCCTTCCTCCCTAGTATTGGTAACTATAGATCTTTTTGCTTGTGCTGGCTAGTTTTTCTAGAACATCTTCCAATTCGCTACCCAGTCAGTGCTCTAGAAACCCAACCAGGGAAGGGGCTGTGGGCCTCTCCGTTCAGTTCAGTGTATGTACTTTCATTCAGCAGTCCTCTCTTTAAATGTGGCTCCACCACTCAGTCACTGTTGCTAGTGTCTCTGAGGCTTAACCTTTTGCAAAAAGCAAACCGGAGTCAGGAGGAAAGGCAGTTAATCAATGTCTTGACTAAGAAAAGGTATGGAGGTTTAGTCCTTAAAATGTATTTTGAGAGCGTTCCAGTTTTCGGTGCTAGATCCATACTGCCCTTTCCACCCCCCACCCCATAAATGCATCTGAACTTGCACTTTCCTTAGGTTCTGTGCCCCATATTGGGTTGCTTCATCCTGACAGTCCTGTTGATAGTGCTTTAAATTGTGCCCGTCACTGTTTGAAAAATCACTTATTTGTCGCCCATCTGCTTTATGTTGTCCCTCCAATTTTTCATTCATTTGCTCTTCTTTCATTCTATTTTCTTGTGTGTCTGTCTCTACATCTTGCTTAGTGACATTTGTAGAGTTTGAGATAGAGTGGAGTTAAGCACATGATTGAAATCTACTACATGTAACCGAAAATCCTTGTTAATTAATTTTTCAGATTCGTCCCTCAGTTTGGATACATGGTTCTCTTACCCATTAAACAAGTGCTAATAAGATTATTCTGGGATAAATTCCATCTACTGTATTATTCAGTTCCATTTAGATTCTTACTCAAAGTGAACCAGAAGCCACTCTTGATTTGGGGCTGGGGGTAGGGGTGGGGAGGCTGGGTATGACAGTAGGAAAAAGGATCAGTTATTTCTGAAGTATAATGTCGAAATCTGGCATCAACCTCAGTCACAAGAATAACATCAAATATCCAACAATGCAGAGAAATGACCTCTGTCCCCTAGGGTTATACTTAGACTCGGCCCCAGTCTCTTTCTTAGATTCCCAATGAGTTTGATTTGAGTTTTGTTTATACTGAAACAGCACAGTCACTACCACTGCCACCGTAACATTCTTTTCTTTATAAAAAATATTTCAGTTATTTATTGGATAGAGACAGAAAGAAATAGGGAAATGGAAGAGAGAGAGAGAGAAAGAGAGAGAGATGCACCTGTAGCACTGCTTTGTGGCTTGCAAAATGCAGGTGAGAACCAGAGTCTTAAATCCAGATCCTTGGGCATTGTAACATGTGCACTCAATTGAATGCACCACCACCTGGCCCCATAACATTCTTTTCTTTTTCATTTATTAGTGATTCAATAATAATCAACAAGATTGTGGGGAAATAGGGATACAGTTTCATATATTTCCCACCACCAAAGTTCCATATCCCATTCTCTCCATTGGAAGTTTACCTGTTCTTTTTTTTTTTTTTTTTTTTTTGCCTCCAGGGTTATTGCTGGGGCTCAGTGCCTACACTATGAATCCACTGCTCCTGGAGGCCATTTTTCCCATTTTGTTGTCCTTGTTGTTATCCTTGTTGTTGTCATTATTATTGTTGTCATTGCTGCTGTTGTTGTTGGATAGGACAGAGAGAAATGGAGAGAAGAGGAGTGGAGACAGAGGGGGAGAGAAAGATAGACACCTGCAGACCTGCTTCACTGCCCGTGAAGTGACTCCCCTGTAGGTGGGGAGCCTGGGGCTCGAACCGGGATCCTTATGCTTCGTGCCATGTGTGCTTAACCCACTGTGCTACCGCCCACCCCGCCACCCCGGAAGTTTACCTATTCTTTATCCCACTGAGAGCATGGACCAAGACCTTTATGGGGAGCAGAAGGTGGGAAGTCTGGCTTCTGTAATTGCTTCTCTGCTGGACATGGGTGTTGACAGGTCGACCCATACCCCCAACCTGTTTCTATCTTTCCCTAGTGGAGTAGGGCTCTGGGGGGGTGGGTTCCATAATATCCTTTTTAAGAGCTGTTCTATCTATGGTCCAAGTTGCTCTGTGGGACATTTAACTTCCATGAGGCATCTCATGAACCATGAAATCCTTCTTCTTTCCTGAGATGAAATCATTCAAAGTGGCCCTTGCAAAATGCAAGCTTTATATCTTTCTCTTTCCCCCACCCTTCTCAATTTTTCTTTGTCCTATTAAATAAATTGGATGGGGGGGGGCTGGAAAGGGAAAAAAAAAGACTGCCAGGAGTGATAAATACTGAACCCCAGTGATAACTCTGCAGGCAAAAATAAAAATAAAAAAAATAATAATAACAACATGTTGAATGCATACATTGCTGAGTGTAGTAATGCTATAGCAGAATCCAGGCCAAAGAAGACCTTTTTTTTTTTTCTTTTGCAACTTCTTCCTTAATTTTAACAGTAAAAACTGATTTTTTTCAATGTTTGACATATTATTGTGGCATATTAAGAATTGTTAGGGGGCTGGATGGTGATACATCTGGTTGAATGCACGTGTTATAATGTGCAAGGACCTGGGCTCAAGCCCCTGATCCCCATCTGCAGGGGGAAATCTTAACAAGTGGTGAAGCAGTGTTGGAGGTGTCCCTCTGTCTGTCTCCCTCTCTATCTCCCCCACACTCTCAATTTCTGGCTCTCTGTCCAATAAATAAAGATACTAAAGGTTTTTTTAGATGTTTTAAAAATAAAAGAATCATTGTTAGATTGCTGTGAGTCTTACTCAACCATTTTAAAGCAAAGCAGAAATCAGTTCACATGCCAGAAGTTTCCTGAACTGCAGGGCTTTAATGAATATAGGGGAATCTAATCCCCAATCTAGTGCCAATTGACTCTTCAAAAAAATGTTTACCTTCACATGGTAGAATTAGTATTTTTATGTTTCAGACACCTCATGCTCTTTGTTGATAAATCCAGCTAGAGAATATGTAGAGGTCCTGAGAGGAAACAGTTCTATTTGAAGATTCGTGTTTTTATCATGATAGGTAATGAGTGCCAGGCATCTGTTTTGTGCTAAAGCTTACTAGAAGTGTCACTGCTTCTGAGCAACAGGCAGGAAGTACTTCTGTCCTGAAAACCCAAAATAGATGCTCTTTCTCATTATCATAACTAAAAAGATCATCTTTTTTAATGAGATGGGCATATCCCTTGTGGTTTTCACAGATTTAATGATCAGATTATTTAATGCAGAGCTTGGGGAAAAATAGCTCTGGTGAGCTAGAGAATGGAAATTTTACTAAAATCGATAAACAGCCTTTTTCTTTTCCCTTTAAATCTTTTCATCTTTTTCATTTATTATTTTTGATGATTCTATCTTATTTTGACATGTTAGCACATTTACACACTTCTCAGTGTATTTTAATTACAGAAGATCATTACCAGGAGAGATAGCATACTTTATTTACATTTTTTGTTTGTTTATTTAGTTTCCCTTTTGTTGCCTTTGCTTTTTATTGTTATTGTAGTTATTACTGTTGTTATTGATGTCATCGTTGTTGGATAAGACAGAGAGAAATGGAGAGAGGAGAGGAAGACTGAGAGGGGAAGAGAAAGATAAGACATCTGCAGACCTGCTTCACTGCCTATGAAATGATTACCCTGCAGGTGGGGAGCTGGGGGCTCAACCTGGGATCCTTACTCTGGTCCTTGTGCTTCGCGCCATGTGTGCTTAACCTGCTGCCCTACCACCCGACTCCCAAGATAATATATTTTACAAGAAGAATTGAATTATGTTTGGGCTTGGGTGTGCTGTATATAGTGTAACTTTCTTTAGATAACTCTGCAAAAAAAAAAAAAACATAGCATTTTGATGTGTTTGTAGTTGGAAGGAGAAAAGTTATTTCTTCACCAATTTTCAATAGTTCTGTGTTTTGGCAAGTAGGGCAACGGGAAATAGGAGAAAATAGAAGTAATTTGGGGGAAGTTAAGTAGTGTATGTAAAGATGCCTTGCAAACTACTAAATAACAAAAAACAGTTTTATTGCTAAGATTTAACTTAAAGTGAGAAAAAAAAGATTCACAAAAAAATCCAATAAAGTATGGAACCAGGCAGATGGTGCAATGAGTAGGTGCTGAACTCAGAAGCATCACGTACCAGGTGATGATGCTTTGGCTCTCTTTTCCCCTCTTCCTTCCATAAATAAACCATGTTTTAAAAAAACTTCAACAGTGAAAAATGAGGAAAGAAAGGAATTGGATAAGAAAAACTTAAGATACAGAGACTAAAGCAATGAAGGAGTTACACAGTCTCTCTGTAAAATCAGAGCATGCAGAAGTACTTGTACTTCCTATTTAAGCAAGTAAATGACAAACATTGTACTTATTAGCCAAAAGGAAAATAAAAAATAATATTTTTAAAAAAGTCTTTTGCTATGGGTAATGAGACTTGAATAAAAACTAGTTCGCACATGACTTCCTCAGCTTTAAAGACCCTTGTGTTTCAGGGAATTCTGTGCCATGTCACTGTTTAAACAAAATTTAATTTAAGCTGCTGATAATGCCTGAGTCTTTCATTTTCTCATTTGTGCCTTTGCAAGGTGTAGGTATAACTATGACGAACCTATTGTATAGATGTACTTTAGAAGACTAATTGGCTTGTCCATTGTTAACTACATATTCAGTAGCAAAGGTCTTCCTGCTATAGGTTTGGAGTTAATACCCACAATCCCAGAGATATTTCCCAGTAAGGCAATCAATTCTGTTGTGTTTCTGCATTTTCAGCTTATCCAGTTTCTGTAAAAGAGGCTTTAAATTAAATGTCTTTGATTCACAGTGTTCATTTATAAATAAAACCCCTAGGACATTGCTAAAGTCTGGCTGTCTTTATACTAAGTGACTTTAAATGAGTTTTGATTAAGGGATACTGTTTGAATTGTCTAAGAACCAAGCAGTTGACCAAAAAAAAAAACAACATCTCAACTGCTAAGTAAGCATTCAGAGGCTGGCTCTAATGTCTGTGCACTATACCCTTCAGATTGTATCTAGAGCTTGGTATTTATACCAAGGAGGGAAAGGTTGGTACTTTGATGACTCTTGAGTGGGAGAGAGAGGTAGGTGATAGCCAAACTATGAAATGCAGGCACAGTATGCCCCTAGCTGCCTTTGAGTAGGAAAACAGCCTTGTGTGCCTCAGAAGTCCACCTTGTTACTGTCCTTTAAAGGCAAGTTTAGTCCTTTGGCCAGTATCGCACACATAATGCCATCTTTTGCCCTGTACCTCTATTCCTCATTGATTTATCATTTTTATTTATAAAATGGAAATACTGATAAGACCATAGGATAAGAGGGGTACAATTCCACACAATAGCCGTGACCACCAGTACTCCATATTCCATCCCCTCCCTTGAAAGCTTTCCTATTACTGAGACCCAATTCTGCTTGGCTCTAGTCCTGGATCTGTAACTTGACATTTATTTTTTAGCCCTCCAGAGTTTACCTACATTTTGTTTCCCATGGTATTTGATCTTGAGCAATCTCTTCCTTTTGATTCTTGCTTTAATAGGAAGTCCGCACCTATCTTCCCTTAAGGTGGTAGAAAATCAACTCCAAATATCTACTGGACCAGCGTCTTTGCTCCAGAGCGAGTGTTCTTCTGCTCCAACAGAGCAAAATAATTAGCAACCACGTTGATCATCCTGGTCACCAAACAGAGATTAATCATGTTCTACATTGTATGAGAGGGCATTACTTTTTAGAAGAGACATTATTCCAGTATGATTAAAATTAAATCCAGCATCGTGACCATTCTCAATATTTTATCCCTTGAAGTATCTGAAAAGCAGACATTATCCTGCTTTTATAACTGCAGAGTGGTGCAGAGAATTAGAATTTAGTGAGTGTAGAATATATTAGTATAACCAACACTTTTTGTAGCGCGTGTACCAGCTTAAAAGTAAAAATGTTACATAAGACAAAATCTGTTTTCATTTTAAAAATTTGTTTACAAATTTGTCTTTTAAGTCAATACCAGAAAGTCCTTAAGTAGAGATATTATGTTATCATAAAACAGTTGGAATGGAAGATAGTAGAGCTCTAGTGGCTGTTGACTTGGAATGTTTATTTTGGAGAGCATTCTTGGCGTTTTTGCCCTTCATCAGCATAATAAGCATTTGTAGGAGAGGAGGGAAGCATTAATGTATTTGTTGAGGATTAATGCCCTCATAGAGCATTTATGTTAGTGACTATATTATGGATAGTACCATAAATATAGTAATTAAAAAGCTGCATGCTAAACACTTTGTGGACTGGCATAAATATTCCTTTCCTCTCCCTTGATGGCTTGTGTTCAAGTGAGTAGTGTATTGTTCATCTTCGTTTCATAGCATTCTTAATCAAGAATAGAAAGAAGGGTTAACATTTGTTTCCTTCTCAAGATATTGATGATCATATGGACAGAAACACATTGATGTTTACAGGGTTATTTTCTTTAACAGCTCAGGAAAATGTCTCATGGTACATATTAACCACAGAAACACACTCGCCACTCTTCCTCACACTGGAAACTTTATTACTGAAGTTATTTCTAGACAACACAACAATATGCAGCTGTATAATATTTAAAATACGATGATTCCTTAGGGCTTATGGTGAATAATATAAATATATATTGGAACAAATGACATAGGTCTACAGCTGAGTGGATTTTCAAGGAAGCCAGACAGGGTTATCTCATTACTTTATGATGCCCCAGTGAATTGAACCTGAGCAAGTTGCTGTGTGAATGCGCATCTCGGAGGGGAGACACCATACTGTTAGAGTAATGATGTCTTGTCCTTCACAAAAGGATGACAAAGAAGGCAGGTAGATGCAAATGGGCAATTTCTGTTTCTTTGTTCAAAAATGTTTGCACTTATCTATTTTCCCATAGAAAGGACATCTTTTCTTTATATATTGTAGTTATTTCTCAACCCTCTTACTTAACACACAATATTTATTTATGAGTTCATAGAGATTCACTTCTGCAATGAGAAAAGCTAAGTACAGCTGAATGCAGTTTGCAGCTTGCCTTTGAGTCAATTAGGGTGAGAAAGGAAGAAATAGAAAGCCTATTTCTGTTCACACTGTTTAACTGGCCTCTTTACCTTGCAGTTGTGAGGACTCTTCACTCGTGTGTTGGTTTCTTGATTCATTCCATATTGTTGGCTTAATGCTATAAATCCTATGCTTCAGGGATACAAAGATGAATGACCTAGCCAGTAGGTATTTGATGGCTTTGGAGCTTCCTCAGTCCTGGCTGGCTTCAGTGCATATGGTTATCTAGAATTCACAAATTGTGTCATAATTCCAAGGATGTCTGGAGAGGCTCATGTTAATCAAGTAGTCGAACTGAGGGTAACCTTAGAGTTTCCCAGATCACAAAGGTTTTCTGGAGAGAATAAAAGGAGAAGGAGGAGGGGGAAGAGGAGAACTACTTTTCAAGGTGTCTCCCATTACCTGAGATTATTTTCTAGTGAGCCTTGCTGCTCTTGGCTTTACTGGACTACTTTCTAAGAACTAGGTCATTCCACCCACTTCTGGATTTGTCAAAACTCTGGATGGAAGAGGGAATGAAAACGAAGGTGGGATTATATCACCGCTGTCTAAGAGGCACTGTGCTAGGAAGTCTCAGGGATAGATGTCACAGCCAACTCCATACTCCCCTCTTGCTTTTATTTTGAGATGTCTGATTCTTCTTTGTTTTCTTAAGATTACTCATGTTAGGAAGGGTCTTTGAATTGTAGTTAGAAGCTTTGAAAGATGTGATAGTGGTTTCGTTTGATGAAACTGTACATAAACTTGGGAAAAGTTGGCACCTAAGACCGAAGATTGTCTCAAGACTGTTGTGAATCTTTTAGTTATTAGCCTTTGGTAAACTATTAAATTATACTTAGATAATAAATACTTGCCTCATAGACATGCCTCTTTCCACCTGGCATGTACTGGTATATATGTGTATGCGCCTTAAACAAGAATGGGCTGCTTTAATTAGGTGGCCAAACAGCCTGAAGCCTACAATTTTATAATTTTGCAGCACAGAGGCTTGCTAACTAAATTATCTATGACAATGACGTCATTTTGCCTATTGCCTCCAGCTCTTCAATGCTGTTGCTGACAATTCTACTATGATCAAATTTGTCTTAGTTTCCACTGAGAAGGTTGTGGGCTCACCTTCCGTTTCAAGATCAGCCCCATCATTGCAACTGATGACCCTTTTCCTGATCACCTTTGGGGCCTTACTTTGTTCTTACCTTTCCCCCCTTATGTTCTCAACCTTTCCTTCTACTGACTTCTTCAGCTCATGGCAAGGACTTGTCATTTCAACAGCATCGTTCTCCTTCTTCTTCTCTTGCACTGGCTCTATTATTACTACCTCCACCTCACCCTGGGACCTTCCTCAGTCTCGAGGGTCAGTGACTGAATGAAATCTAAAGGTGTATTCTTCATTTCTTCTGTGTGCATCCACAGTGCTCCTCTCACTCTTTCTTGGCTTTTTTCATAACATTGTTTTCCCTCACTTGTCCTGTCATTGCTCATGTTCTTTAGGGTTATGCTTTTTGTGCCAATTGTAAATCCTCATTCTGTCCATGTTCTTTCAGTGATAGCATACACACACAGAATTTTTTTTTTTTTTGCCTCCAGGGTTATCACTGGAGCACAGTGCTTCACTATGAGTCCACTGCTCCTGGAAGCCACTCCTCTCCCCCATTTTATTGGATAGGACAGAGAGAAGTTGAGAGAGGAGAGGGAGATAGAAAGGGAGCCGAGCAGTGGCGCAGCGGCTAAGCACACATGGTACATAAGGACAGGTGTAAGAATCCTGGTTCGAGCCCCTGGCTCCCCACCTGCTGGGGGGTCACTTCAAAGGCAGTGAAGCAGGTCTGCAGGTGTCTGTCTTTCTCTCCCCCCTCTGTGTCTTTCCCTTCTCTCTCCATTTCTCTCTGTCCTATCCAACAAGGACAGCAATAACAACGATAACAACAACAACGACGATAAACAACAAGGGTAACAAAAGGGGGCAACAAAAGGGAAAAAAAGAGGAGAGAGAAAGGCACCTGCAGACCTGCTTTGCCACTTATGAAGCTTCCCTGCTGCAAGTGGGGAGTGGGGGCTTGAACACAGATCCTTGCTTGAGTCCTTGCGCTTAGTCCCATGTGCACTTAACTTGGTACACCACTGCCCATGAATAAAATTTCTACTACTTTATATGTAATGACCACTTACATGCCTTTACCTTTTGTTGATGTTTCTTCCGCAGCGTCCACATTTATGGATGTCTGAATCTTCTATACCTCAGTCTTTAATACCCCCAAACTAGCCCTTGCCTTCAATATTCAACCTGTTTCTTTTCAGTCATATAGTTATCACTCCCCCACCCACAATCTTCAGCCATCAAGTTCTGCTTTTAGTATCTGGCTCTTTCTCAAATGGCAATTCCTCTGTCCTGTCCCTCCTGTTTCCATTGCCCTAATCCCGGTCCTTCTTCTCTTCCCTGATAAACTGGCCTACCTGTTCTCTCACACTCTGCTCTGGCACTGGCCTTACTCAAACCCATTCAGAAAGACTAGTGATTCTGAGATCCAAATCTGATGCACCAGTGACTGTGTGCAACGAAGATAGGGTCAGGGTTCTTGAATATGTACTCAAGGCTCCAGACTTCCTTCCTGCCTCACCCTATACAGTCCAGTTTTTTTTTATCCTCTGACTTGCCAACTATTCCAACTTGACTGGCTCCTGCAAAGCCTTGACGGGCATCCTTTTTTCTTGGAAGTTCTTTTTTTTTTTTTGCCTCCAGGGTTATCGCTGGGGCTCAGTGCCTACCCTATGAATCCACTGCTCCTGAAGGCCATTTTTCCCATTTTGTTGCCCTTGTTGTTGTTACTTTTATTGTTGTTATTGATACAATTGCTGTTGGATAGGACAAAGAGAAATGGAGAGAGGAAGGGAAAACAGAGAGGGGGGGAGAAAGATAGACACTTGCAGACCTGCTTCACTGCTTGTGAAGTGACTCCCCTGCAGGTGGGGAGCTGGGGGCTCGAACCAGGATCCTTACACCCGTCCTTGTGCTTCGTGCCATGTGCGCTTAAGCCACTGCACTACCTACCACCCAACCCCCTTTGAAGTCTTTTTCAACCTCTCCATTTTGGCAGCAGTCTGGGTACCTGTGCTTGGCATGAATCCTATCGTCATAGTCTCTCCACTGCCCTAGAGGATATGTGTGTGTGTGTGTGTGTGTGTGTGTGTGTGTGTGTGTGTGTGTGTGTGAGAGTGTGTGTGTGTGTGTGTATGAGTGTTTTCTGAGCCTAAGCTCCACTAGACTTCATTTTCCTTTAGGACAGATAAGGACAGTGTCTTCCTTATTCATTTTTGCAGTTCAAGTGGCTAGCATAGTACTGACCTACAGTAAGTGCAATGCATGTTTCTTCATAGTGAAATTTAATAATGACCCCTAAATAAACTTTGGTCTGTACTCCCAAAGAAGTGAAATGTTAGTAGAAGATGACCAGAGGGGCTTTGAACTCCAGTTCCACTGGGACCTGGTTATCACAGTTGTGATTAGAAATCTTTGTTTTTGCCCCATCACTGTTTCTCTTATCTGAGAGGGAAGAGGAAAAAAGGAAGGACACCTGGAAATAGTTCTAAGTATAGGTATTTTAGAAAGGAAGTGAAGGCAGACCCGTAGAAGTGGGAAAAAAATTTTTTTTTCTTCAAACGGTATTTTTGACCTCGGGAGAACTATGGCAGTTTCCTTTGGAGAGGGATGGGGACACAGCACTCTGGTGGTGGGAGTGATGTGGAATTATACTCCTATTATCTCATAATTTTGTAAATCACTAATAAAGTTAACAGTGACAGCAAATCATTTGATGTCTTCAAAAATGGGCAAAAGTAATCTGTATAGCAATCCAGAAGGTGGTGTAGTGAGTAAAGTGTTAAATCCTAAAATATAAGGTCTATCCCTGATATCACATGTCAGAGTGATACTCTGTTGTTCTCTCTCTCTTTCTCTCCCTCTGAATAAATAATTCTTATTTTTTTAAAGTATCTGCATGGAATAGTTGCTTGTAGGAGGGGACTTGAAGGTGCTTCTAGGATGCTGATAGTTATTTTAAGTTGTGATCTGGCATGCTCAGGTTAGGAAACCTCATTGAGCTGTTTGCTTGTGCTGTGTGTACTTGTCTATATTTCTGTTATACTTCATTGAAGTTTTTAAAAAATCAGTATGTCTTATCTACCAAATACAGAAAATTTTCTTTTTTACTTTTTCAAGGCTGTTAGAGTATGTCCAGGTTATTAGTTCAGATGTCAACAGCATAGGGCCAGCCTCGTGCTATTCCTTGCTGTTAAGAAAGGGTGAGTTGAAAAAGCACCAGGGGAATCTGAGTGGAATTGTTGTTCTTCTTAGAGGGTCCCCTGCCTTGTAGGTGGACTTGCAGTGGCCCGAGGCTCCATCACACTTACTACAGGGGCCACATGCTAACCAGCACCCTGAGTGGTGCAAGCTCTGTGCTACCTGCAGAGAGAGAGAGAGAGAGAGAGAGAGAGAGAGAGAGAGGCTGCATCTGAATGTGGCCATGAATTATTCATAACAATGGTTATCTGGAAATTTGTGGTCATCATTAGCATTTTAATGGGGCAAAATACAGTCTTTATCCTAAATATCTGTTTTGTTTCTGTTTTCTTTCTTCCCTCCCACCACAGCTAATCATCTTGGTCTTTCCTGAGTGACTGGAAAACTGCTGAGGCCGCTGCTGACATGCTGACTGGTCACGATGGGCAGACAGTACCCTGAGGCTCCCTGCCATTCAGGCAACTCATGTAGGTATAGGAGTGGTCTCTTTCTCCCTTTTTCCTTTAATTTTCACTGTAGACTCCTCCAGGGAAATTAAATGAATGAACGAAGGGTTCTAAGACTGAAATGAGAGTGTTTTGACATGCAGGAGAAAGGGTCACGTTACGGTAATTAATATGATCAAATGACAGCCCTGTTACCTAAACTGGGATTTTAATAATCCTGTGGCACTGTAAGACCAAAAGTGTAGACCAGCACCCCCCCCCTTTAACTATTGCAACATATCTGTTCACTTATAGGCATTTGTAATGTTTTCACATGATGAAACATTTGGAATGATAGCTGTGCCACAGATTCAAAACCTTTCTCATTTGTTTTAATTCCTTTGAGCTTAAAAAACAATTCATGGAGGCAGAAATGAGATCTTGAGTGTGTCACTGCTGAATGTACTGAGTTCCTAGCTCTGCTGTGTCTCCTTTCTTCTGTCCTCTTCGCTCCCTCCCTTCCTCCTTATCTTCTTTCCTCTCCCCTCTTCTCCCCTCCTCTCCTTCCCTCCCTCCTTTCTTGTTGTCACTTGAGGTTAACACTGTTTTCAGTGAGATAGATGGAGAGACAGATACACAGGCACCATAGCAGCAAAGCTTCCTCCAGTGCAATAGAGACCAGCTTTGAATCTGCATGTTCTGTAGGTGGTAAAACAGACACACTATCCAGCTGGGCTATCTTGATAGCCCCCGATCTGTTATTTCTTAACATTCTTCAAAGTAGGGACCTTGCAATTTCCTTACTGATGACTTCCGGTTTGTTACCACACTTGTGATTTTCCAATAACAGCTGGGGAATGGTTGCAATTGCATTCTTATTTGCCTTTATCCCTGGTTAACTTTGCAGGTAAAAACTGATTACGCTTCACCTTTTGTATTATCTCTAAAAGAGATATTTTCAAACTTCTTTTTACTCTTATCTGTTAGCCTTGAGTCTGCTCTCTAGATGTTTATTTGTTTTTACTGCTTCCTTTTGGACCTCTGGAATTTTAAGTTCAAATCTGGGGTGTGTTTTGGCTTCAAATCAATGCTGTGTTGGAGAACTCCCTAAAGTGCCTTTTCATACTTTTATCTACTTTATTCATATTAACCTTTAAAATCCCATTTACTTGGACAGTTAAGTTTTTCTTCATAGAAAAAATTAGAAATATCCTCAAGATTTCGCCTACATAGTTGCTTCAAAAATAAACCGGATCTTAAAAGCAGCAGCATCAGAGAGCTGACCAGAGGGACATTCAGAGTCCCCACCAGCACTAAAGCCTTCATGGTAAGATAAACAACATTTACACATATACTTAGGTGTCTTACCAAGGGCATTACTATACTAGTCTGCAGTGAGCAATTTTCTTAGTAAATACCATCAAGTCAGTATAGTCATTATTTGAACACTGGAAGAGACCAATGGGCCACATCTAGTTCCATATCTGCTTTTGTTGGAATTAGCCATGGTTTTTACGTTTTCAAGCAGATACATTTTTCAATGCTTATATAAATACTTATATAAGCTCTATCTTATCTCTTGGTCCCCAGAGCCTACAAAATCAATGATCAGAAGGATATTGGAAAGTATGTACTATCATTGAACCATATGAAACTATTTCTTTTTTTATTTATTCTATTTATTTATTCCCTTTTATTGCCCTTGTTGTTTTATTGCTGTGGTTATTGTTGTTATTGATATTGTTGTTGTTGGATAGGGTAGACAGAAATGGAGAGAGGGATAAACAGAGAGGGGGAGAGAAAGACAGACACCTGCAGACCTGCTTCACCGCCTGTGAAGGGACTCCTCTGCAGGTGGGGAGCGGGGACTCAAACCGGGATCCTTATACTGGTCCTTGCGCTTTGCACCGCCTGTGCTTAACCCACTGCACTACTGCCTGACTCCCATGAAACTATTTCTAAATGTAATGCCAGGAACAAATTCGAGACCGTGCACTTGAGTGATACTTCTGAGCTGTCTCTCTGGATCAATTTTCACTCTATATTTGAGGGTTTCAGGAGCAGGAGAGACAGCAAATCACCACTCCACTGTCCATGGATTTCCACACATGCTGCTCATAGTGTTGTCACATGGTGACAGAGATCAGACGCAGGGCCTCACATATGGAAGAGGTGTATTTTGTCTGCTGAGCTACTTCCTGGCTCCCCAGATGGCTACATTTTGACCTACACAAAGGCAGGCTACATTTTGACCTACACAAAGGCAAAATTTGAAATGATTCAGTCTATTGTACTTCAAGAAAATTCATCTTACAAAATGGTTACAGTTCTAGAGTTTGGAGTCCTGGAATGGAGGAAG
Source organism: Erinaceus europaeus (assembly GCF_950295315.1). NCBI lineage: Eukaryota > Metazoa > Chordata > Mammalia > Eulipotyphla > Erinaceidae > Erinaceus > Erinaceus europaeus. The sequence continues at coordinate 153,547,462 of NC_080164.1, forward strand.
GAAATTTGCTTTGAAAATTCACATGAGGAAAAAAGGGCAGGAACAGGTATTCTCATATCTTACATGATATATTTTAAAATAGATTTTAAAATAATAAAAATTTTAAAAGATAGGGATGGTCATTACTTACTGCTCAGAGGATCAGCCTATCAAGAGGACTTAACAATTATTAACATCTATGCACCCAATGAGAAGTCATCTAAATACATCAAACATCTACTGAAAGAGCTACAGCAATATATTAACAGCAACACAATAATAGTAGGGGACTTCAACACCTTACTCTTTCAGCTTGACAGATCATCCAGGCAGAAAATCAATAAGGAAACGAGGGAGCTAAATGAGGAGATAGATAAACTAGAACTATTGGACATTTTCAGAGTCATTCACCCCAAGAAACTGGAATACACATTCTACTCAAGCCACTGGATCATTCTCAAAGATAGACCATATGTTAGTCCACAGAGACAGCATCAGCAAATTCAAGAGCATTGAAATCATCCCAAGCATTTTCTCAGACCACAGTGGAATTAAACTAACACTTAACAATCAACAAAAGATTAGTAATACTCCCAAAATGTGGAAGCTTAGCAGTACACTACTTAACAACTACTGGGTCAAAGAGGAAATCAAGGAAGAAATCAAAATTTTTCGAGACTTCAATGAAAATGAAGACACAAGCTTATCAAAATATTTGGGACACAACTAAGGCAGTACTGAGAGGGAAGTTCATAGCCATACAAGCACACATTAGGAAACAAGAAAAAGCACAAATAAACAGCCTGATTGCACATCTTAAAGACCTAGAAGAAGAAGAACAAAGGAACCCTAAAGCAACCAGAAGGACAGAAATCACTAAAGTTAGGGCAGAAATCAATAACATTGAAAATAAGAAAACCATTCAAAAGTTCAACTGAAGTAAATGTTGGTTCTTTGAAAGTGAACAAAATCGACAAACCTTTAGCCAGACTCACAAAACAAAAAAGGGAGAAAACTCAAATAAATTGGATCATAAATGAAAGAGGAGACACTAGACACTAGACACTAGAATACTCCCTACCAGCTTCCATGAAGCCAACATCACTCTGATACCAAAAGCAGACAGGGACACAACCAAAAAAGAAAACTATAGACCAATATCTCTGATGTACATAGATGTGAAAATATTGAACAAAATTCTAACCAACCGGATACAGCAGTATATTAAAAAGATTGTTCATCATGACCTAGTGGAGTTTATCCCAGGGATGCAAGGTTGGTTTAATATACGTAATTCAATCAACGTGATCCACCACTTCAACAAAAGCAAGACCAAAAACTCACATGGTCATATCAATAGATGCAGAGAAAGCCTTTGACAAAATACAACATCCCTTTATGATCAAAACACTACAAAAAATGGGAATAGATGGGAAATTCCTCAAGATAGTGGAGTCTATATATAGCAAACCTACAGACAACATCATACTCAATGGTGAAAAACTGGAAGCATTTCCCGTCAGATCAGGTACTAGACAGGGCTGCCCACTATCACCATTACTACTCAACATAGTTTTCGAAATTGTCATAGCAGTCAGGCAAGAGCAAGAAGGTAAAGGGATACAAATTGGAAGAGAAGAAGTCAAACTCTCCTTATTTGCAGATGACATTATAGTATACACTGAAAAACCTAAGGAATCCAGCAAGAAGCTTTTGGAAATCATCAGGCAATACAGTAACGTGTCAGGCTACAAAATTAACATACATTCAGTGGCATTCCTCTATGCAAACACTAAGTTAGAAGAAGATGAAACCCAGAAATGAATTCCTTTTACTATAACAACAAAAACAATAAAATATCTAGGAATAAACCTAACCAAAGAAGTGAAAGACTTGTATACTGAAAATTATGAGTCACTACTCAAGGAAATTGAAAAAGACACAAAGAAGTGGAAAGATAGTCCATGTTCGTGGGTTGGAAGAATTAACATAATTTCTGCTTATGGGATCATCTTACCCATGCTGTTTACTCAACACAGTGTCATAAACATCTTTCTAGGAGACTGCACCTTGACTTTCATGCACCTTAAAAGCATCCAAGACCTGTGATGCTGTGGAGGGAGTTAATAAAGGCAGGGGAGGCTGGTTCACCTTGAGAGGAGGAGGAACCTTGATTTCAGCTAAGATGGTGTTGGTCAGGACTCATTAAACTGATCACACCACCTATTAATTGGTTTCAGTTCTCAGTTTGAAAAGCACTGGCTACCAGACCACACAATTCTGAAGGGGGTTCTTGGGTGAACTTGGAAATTTTAGACTGGGGGACATTTTGAACTCAGCTAAGATTTGAAGAATCTGAGTTAGAAACCAGAGCAAAAGAGCTGTGCTCAAGATCATTAATAACTTAAGTGGCTCTAACTGCCCAGATTGGCCAGGATATGATGAGGCATCTCAAGAGCTTCCCAGGCTGGTTTTAATTGGTTTTCCTGGGGTGGAGGATGTTGGCAGGCTTGTCCAGATGCAGGTGATCATAACAGAGGAGCCCCTGGGGAGGCGGATGGTTTCCGTAATAAGATTCTATGAATGAAGAGTGGCTGTGGTAGTACCATGAGATCAAAGGCATCGAGATTTTTTTAAAAAAAAAAAAAACAGGATGAAATTTTTCTTCTGGCCAAGAAAATAAATGCATTTATTTTAGAAAATGTGCAAATACTGAAAAATCACAAAGAGGGGAAAGCCCTATTTTTAACATTTCCCATGTGTCTTTTTAGTCCTTGGAAGCCTGCAACTATCTGAACCTTTGAGTGAGCTTTCTTGAGTTAGTTTGTTTGTTGTTGCTTAATTCATCATGGAAATCTCTGGTCTTAAATACCCTATCTGGTGATTTGTAGTGGTCTTAAATTCTACTGTTTAAGACCTACTCAGGGAGTCGGGCTGTAGCGCAGCGGGTTAAGTGCAGGTGGCGCAAGGCACAAGGACCGGCATAAGGATCCCGGTTCGAACCCCGGCTCCCCACCTGCAGGGGAGTCGCTTCACAGGTGGTGAAGCAGGTCTGCAGGTGTCTATCTTTCTCTCCTCCTCCCTGTCTTCCCCTCCTCTCTCCATTTCTCTGTCCTATCCAACAACGACGACAACAACAATAATAACTACAACAATAAAACAACAAGGGCAACAAAAGGGAATAAATAAATTAAATAAAATATTAAAAAAAAAGACCTACTTAAACTCTTCATGGGCTTAGTTAGCATCATGAGCAGCCACCATTGCTGAACACATAGGGTATTTCCAATCTTCTGCTGCCCTTCTAGGTTAATCATAATAACTTTTTTTCTCCTTCTAAAAAAACTGTCAAGAGATGAGATTTCTAAATTAGAGGACTGCTTGCATATTTTAAAGATATTGCTCACACATCCAAATGCTGTCTGGAGAATTGTTGTCTGTTTCCATCCCATCATCCTTGTGTAAGGAATTTCTAGTTCTTCTCATGATTGAAACAGAGAGAAAAAAAATTTTAAAAATCATTAAAAAATATGATAGGTGATATGTATGCTGTCTTCATTGTTGTCACTCGCTTATCCTGTTTCCAAATACTGAGGATTAACATTTTAAAAATCTGTTCAGTGGTCCCAAATCAGTGGCCCTCACATTGTAAGCAGGGAGGTAGCTTAGTGGCAAAGTGCAAGATTTCCATGTGTGAGGTCCTAGGATCAATCCACAGCACCATATATGTAAGAGCAGTGCTTTGGTCTTGGCTGATTTCCCCTCTGCCCCATAGGAAAAAGATTTTTAAAAAAAATCTGCCACATTATATATGTGTGATGCAATTGTAGAACAAATCAATTTGACCTGTGTTACAATATGACTTCTTTTTACTGTATGCAGTTTGCATTGGTTTTGAGTTTGATTCTTTAACAAGGTAAGGTGCCAGGTTTTGCATATGGCAATAGCTTAGGGAATATAAATCAGATATGAGACAGAGTCTCTCTCAGATTTGCCACTGTGGGGTTAAGAGCTGGCAGCCTGTGACTGGGAGAGGTCCCTGGACTGACTGGAAGATGGGAGAGTCTGGCTCCAGCTCTGGCTGTCAGTTGTAGGCTGAGCATGTGGACAAGGAACCATCTGAGTCTCCCTTCTTACGTCTGTAAACTGAGGGGTTGGATTGGGTAATATTTAGGTACCCTCAAGGTTAGAAATTCTATTCTATTTGCTTTTAAAAAATATTTACTTTCTTTTTAATGAAAGACATACAGTAAGATAGATACACAGAAAGTGAGACTAGAGCACTACTCAGCTCTGACTTCTGCTATTGCTGGAGATTGAACCTGGGACCTCAGAACTATTATTTTGCTCTCTCTTCAGCCTTGTATTTGCTTTTTAAAGAGGATGGTAAGTGAGGCTTGACTCTAGGGAAAAGCAAGCCGAAAGGAGAATAAATATATTCAGAGATCTCAGAAAGGTATTGGATAGTAGGGCTTAAGTTGGATTTTAACTGCAGAAAACATCTGCAAATAGACTAAGACAAAGAATATGTTAGCTTCATAGTCTGAGGTTCAGTCGCCCACACCACAATTAACTAGAGCTGAGCAGTGCTCTTGTTTAAAAAAAATAAAATAACAATAAAAAAAGTAGGAAAGCTTGCAGTGGAGGGGAGGGGAAACAGAACTCTGGTGGTGGGAATTGTGTGGAATTGTACCCCTCCATTCCTATTGTCATGTCGATCATTATTAAATAAATAAATTAAAAGATAATATGTAAACAGGAGTGATTACAGGCAAATAAGTAGTGGTAGTTCTGTTTACTAGACAATAGCAATGACAAAAATAAAAATGCTTTTTACTTGGTAATAATTGGGTTTATCTATTAATAACCAGGTTGTTATTATTATTGAGTTGTCAGAAAAATCATGATGTATTTTTGCATAGAAAAACAAAAAAAATGGCATGAGTAGGTAGCATAATGGTTTTGCAAAGAGTCTCTCATGCCAGAGGCTCCAGAGTCCCAAGTTCAATCCCCTACACCGCCATAAGCCAGAGCTGAGCTGTGCTCTGGTAAAAAAAAAACAAACATATATATATATATATCAGAAAAATACTTGGAGACTTTTCTGACAACCCAATAGGTAATTCAGACAGGTATGCTAGCATTCTTTTTCTGGAGTTATTGTTTAAAAGCTTCTAATAGGAAATGTTCTGAATGACCATTATGAATATAATGGAGGACAGGGACACGCACATAGTAAGTGAACAACAAATGAGAGAACAAGTAAAAACTTGAAAGCTATATTGATTGGGGATGGGTGGGAGTTGCCTACACTTTAAACGTTTTTCCAAATACTATTTTCTACCACCCAGGGTTCTCTAGTTTTAGTTGGGTTCAGGTTAGCTTCTTCCTGAACATGGTAGTGTGTTTGCACCCAGTTGATTTACCAATGGGATTCACCATTCCTCTCACTCAGGCCTGTTTTCCTCTGTAACTGAGTAGTTCTAATGTTCTGCTATATATTATCATCAGTTACCTTTGTTTTTGTTTTTGTTTTTTTTAAATTTTTTATTTAAGAAAGGATTAATGAACAAAAACATAAGGTAGGAGGGGTACAACTCCACACAATTCCCACCACCCAATCTCCATAATCCACCCCCTCCCATGGTAGCTTTCCCATTCTCTAGCCCTCTGGGAGCATGGACCCAGGGTCGTTGAGGGTTGCAGAAGGTAGAAGGTCTGGCTTCTGTAATTGCTTCCCCGCTGAACATGGGCGTTGACTGGTCGGTCCATACTCCCAGTCTGCCTCTCTCTTTCCCTAGTAAGGTGTGTCTCTGGGGAAGCTGAGCTCCAGGACATATTGGTGGGGTCTTCAATCCAGGGAAGCCTGGTCAGCATCCTGGTGGCATCTGGAACCTGGTGATTGAAGAGAGTTAACATATGAAGCCAAACAATTTGTTGAGCAATCATGGATCCCAAGCTTGGAATAGTGGAGAGGAAGTGTTAGGGAGGTACTCACTGCAAACTCTAGTGTACTTCTGCTTTCAGGTATATATTTTGCAGTAGTTTATGGATACGTGTGAACATAAGCTCTCTCTCACAGAAACTGGTGTATATCTAGATTATGGGACTTTGTTAGAAAGTGAACTACCTGAGATGAAATTAGAGTGTACTATAAAAGGAAAGGTCTCACGCGAGTAATGAAGCTGAAGGGTTGTCATTCCACACGTGAAGTCTCTGGATACAGTCTGAGGTGAAGCATGTTGAGGTGGCAATCGTTGCTTTGGTTAGGTTGTGATCGGCGGATGCAATATTATTTGGTTTGGATTGGGAGATGCATACGGGAAAGTGGGCCCTATCCAAGGGTTCCAGGACTGGGGGAAGTAGGGGCTCTATAGTGAAGATGTGAGGTTCCTGCTGTCTTAGGGTTCAAAAAGACAATCAATAGTTAATATTATCATCACATTATTTGTTAATTGGGTTAACTTTGAAAAGTCCCTTTGCTATGGTTTGCTGTACAGTACCCAGTATCTTGTATATAGCTGTGCTATTGGATGCTTCTAATCTACTTGGTCTAGGCTTTTGAGAGAGTCCGCATATCAAATACACAGCCTATATATTAAAAAGATTCAGTTTGTCTTTTGAGAAACTTTGAGACATACAATTGATTTCCCCCTCTCATATTAATTAACTACTGATTTATATGTCTACATTTTGCTAGGAGTGTACATAAACACCATTCCCACCACCAAAGGACTGTGACCCATCCCTCCCGCCCACTCCCACCCCCCACTGGCCCAGGAAGCTACATGTCTACCCCTCACCACTGGGTTTTTACTTTGGTGCCCTATACCTTTGTTTTTGTCAGAACTGAATTACAAAATTCTTCTGTTCCCTTACTTGCCTCCTGTATTTATTTCCTGTTGTTGCTATAACAAATTACAGCAAACCCAGGAACTTGAAAAAAAGAAAAAAAAAAAAAAAAGGAAAGAAAAACTCCACAGATTTATTCTTTTGCCATTTTGTAGTCCAGAAATCTAAAAAAAAAAGAGTCTTAACTGGGTTAAGATCAAGGTGTCAGCAGAGTCTGCCTCTTGAAGACTCATGGGAGGATCTGCAGCCTTGATTGACTAATTGATTTTTTTCTTCAGCTTTCCTGTCTCTGGGATCTTTCTCCATCGTTGGCATGGCTCATTCTGTTCTCACTTTGTTTTCTGCTTGCTATTAGACTTACACACGTGTGTGCATACATGCACACACCCTTAGAAATACATGTAGGTATTGCATTTACCTAGAGAACTCTTACCTTTCTCTCAAGAGACAAACAACCCATGTGAAAATTGCAGTGTCAGCTACCTAGACAAAGAGGCAAGGTAAATCATTCAGTGGAGAATATAAAGGTCCCAAATTCCAAGACATTGTTTTTTCTGACAAATCTGCAACTACTTTTGGAATAAGCCCTGTGTATTAGCTGGTCTATTAGTCTCCACCGAAACTGTCTTCCAATTTATGAATTTGCTCTGTGGCTGTTTTGCTGCTTCTGCTATTGTAGGATTTTCCCCCTATGTGAGATATAGTTGCTCTCTTCCAGTATAAAATCTAGTGGTGCTTAGTTTGTTCACAAAGCTGCGTAATTTCAGAGCATTTTCTTTTATCCTACCGATTCTTCTTCTAGCGTTTGCCCTTCTTCCGTAGCCAGTCAACAGCGTCAGGTTGAGCCTGATGTAAAGTTTCGAGACCTTCTTTGAATCTGGAGAGGTGGCAGTCGTTGACTATGTGGGTCATAGTCTGTCTGTAGCCGCAGGGGCAGTTCGGGTCGTCTCTGGCTCCCCAGCGATGGAACATAGCAGCACACCGGCCATGGCCTGTTCGATAGCGATTGAGGAGGGCCCAATCATAACGTGCTAGGTCAAAGCCGGGTTGACGCTTGCAGGGGTCTGTGATGAGGGGTTTGTTCTTTACCTCAGCTGACTGCCAGCTCTGTTTCCAATAGACTGGAACAGAGAAGTTCAGTGTAGGCGTAGGGGACCAGATTGGGTGACGAGACGTCAAGCATTGGACAGGGTGGGCGAAGATATCCGCGTATATTGGCAGGTCCGGTCGAGCGTAGACGTGGGAAATGAACTTAGATGATGCCGCATCCCGACGAATATCTGGCGGGGCGATGTTGCTAAGAACTGGCAGACATGGAACCGGGGTGGAACGGATGGTTCCAGAAATTATCCTCATGGAGGAATATAATTTGGAATCGACCAAGTGGACATGGGGGCTACGGAACCATACTGGGGCACAGTATTCTGCAGTGGAATAGCATAATGCCAGAGAGGATGATCGCAGTGTGGAAGCGCTCACGCCCCATGAGGAGCTGGCCAGTCTTGCAATGATGTTACTCCTCGCGCCCACCTTTGCTGCAGTTTTTATGAGATGTTCGTGAAATGACAGAGTGTGATAATGTACGTAGATTCAATTTCTCCACATCCTTGCCCAGCTCTTGTCAGTCTTTTTGATTAAAGCTACCCAGTGGTTGTGAAATGGTCTTGTTGTGGGTTTGAATTACATTTCCTTGATGACAAAGTATCTTCTCCAATCCTTTATTTTAAAATAGGGTTATGTACCCTTTTTCACTGTAGGATTTTTAAAAATTGCATTATTACTATTATTTACTGTTGCTGTTGTCATTGCGTGGGCTTCCACTGACTTTTTCAGATAGAAAAACACACCCTGGCGTTGGTGTAATGCACCAAAGTAAAAGACTGCCGGTGAGGGTGGGGTGCCTTTAGGAGCTAGAATATAATGGAAGAGAAGGACCTGGGGGAGGATTAGATTGTGATGTGGAAAACTGAGAAATGTTATACATGTACCAACTACTATACTTTACTGTCAATTGTAAGTCATTAATCCCCCAATAAAGGAGAGCGAGGGGGGAGTCGGGCTGTAGCGCAGCGGGTTAAGCGCAGGTGGCGCAAAGCACAAGGACCGGCATAAGAATCCTGGTTCGAGCCCCTGGCTCCTCACCTGTCGGGGAGTCACTTCACAAGTGGTGAAGCAGGTCTGCAGGAGTCTCTCTTTCTTTCTCCCTCTTTGTCTTCCCTTCCTCTCTCTCCATTTCTCTCTGTCCTATCTAACAATGATGACATCACTAAGAACAACAATAAAAAACAACAAGGGCAACAAAAGAGAAAATAAGTAAATATTTAAAAAAGGGAGGGGGGAGAGAACACAGCACTGGAGTTTATTCCAGTGGTAGGGGTCAGGCTTGAATTTGAACTTGGATCATATATATGGCAAAGCCAGTACACCATCCAAGTAATATAGTCTAAATAAATTCTAGACCCATATCAGATTTATAAAATGCTTCTTCATCCTGTATATCTTATTTTCACTTTCTTGATAGTGTACATCTGAGGAATAAACATGCTAAAATTTGCTGAAGTACAATTTTATCAATTTTTTCTTTTGTAGCTTGTACTATCGATGTCATATGTAAAACAATTATTGTCAAAGGTTTTGAAGATCTGTTCCTATTTTTTTTCCCAAGAATTGTGTAGTTTTCCCATTTACTCTAGGTATTTAATTAGAGTTAAAGAGAAAAAGAGAGACACCTGCAGACCTCCTGCACCGCCTGTGAAGCAACTCCCCTGCAGGTGGGGAGCCGGGGGCTCTAACCAAAATCCTTATGTGGGTCCTTGCACCACGTGTGCTTAACCTGCTGCCTACTGCCCAGCTCCCAGAGTTAATTTTTATATATGATCTGAAGTAGTACTCCAACTTCATTTCCTTGTATGTTCAAATCTATTTGGCCGAGTATTGTTTGTTGAAAACTGTTCTTTTCCTTTTTAGGGTATTCAAATTTTTGCAAAGAAATTAGGTGGCTTTTGATGGGAATTGTGCTTAATTTTCAGATGATTTTGGAGAACATTGCCATTTTAATTACACTATATTTTCCAAAATTATGAAAATGTTTTCTCATTTTTCTGTTTTCTTTAATTTCTTTCAATGATATTTTGTAGTGTTCAGTTTACCAGTTTTGTGCTTCTGTTAAATTAATTCTTAAACATATTTATGTTACTAAAAATAAATCTCTTTTTAATTTAATTCCTGATTGTTCATTGGAAATAGAATTGCTTTGGGTTTGTGTCTATCAATCAAATTGGCTGATATAGGTGTCTTATTTCTTTTTTTTCTTCCTACACTTCTGAAAAACTGAGTCAGTTTTTTTTTATATTCTTTTTTTATATTTATTTTCCCTTTTGTTGCCCTTGTTGTTTTTTATTGTTGTTGTAGTTACTATTGTTGTTGTTGTCGTTCGATAGGACAGAGAGAAATGGAGAGAGGAGGAGAAGACAGAGGGGGAGAGAAAGATAGCCACCTGCAGACCTGCTTCACCGCCTGTGAAGTGACTCCCCTGCAGGTGAGGAGCCAGGGCTCGAACCAGGATCTTTGAGACCATCCCTGCGTTTTGCACCAAGTGCTCTTAACCCGGCTGCGCTGCTGCCTGACTCCCTTGATTCAGTTATTTCAAGTTAACTTGTTACCCTTTCATGCAGTTCTTTTGTTTGTTTGTTTGTTTGTTAGTTATTTTAAAAGGCCTGGATGGTGGGGCATCTAGTCAAGCATACAGGTTACCTTGTGCAAGGACCCACCTGAAGGGATAAGCTTGACAAAGGGAAGCTTCACAAGTGGTGAAGCAGTGCTACAGACCTCTCTATCTAGCATCTGTCTGTCTGTCTATCTATCTCTGTCTCCTCTGTCCCTCTCTATTTCTTTCTGTCTCTATCCAACTATATATATGTCTTTCAGTTTGTTCTACTTTTTTGGTTCTTGGTGCAGATTTTGCCACTTGCATGGATTATCTGGTCTGATGCTGTTTCTGATGGAAGTGACCAGTGGTGGTTGCTCTCTCCCTCTCTGTCATCTCCTCCCCTCTCAATTTCTCTGTGTCTCTACCCACAATCAATTAGTTAATAAATTCAAAAAATATATGTAAAAAAAAAACAACATTGCCACACAGTCTGATTACAGAAGTTTAAGACCCACTGAACCACCAGACTGAAGTGCTTCATTTGCACAGAACTTTCAACATAAGTAAGTGCTAAGTAAATATTAATGCAGGGGTTGGATGGCTTGAAAAGCCTTCTGTTGAGATGCTATAACTTGAGTAAGCACACTCTTACAGGTCTTACAGTGTAGGGCAGTGTAGTCTCCTGGAGAGTCGGGGTGGAGCACCTCACTGTACTCCTGAGTGTGTCCACCAGTTATAGAGTCATTGAGGAATCTGTACCTGGTCTGTGAACCCAAACAAAGAAATTGGTTATCTCAGGCTTGCCCATTGCCAATATTTTTAGATAGTCATATATAGAGAGTGTATTTTCATATCAACTAAATAGATTTATCTTGCCACAGACACTAATAAAGAAAGGCCACTTCATTTTTTTAATATATGTATAAAGGAAACATTGACAAAACCATAGGATAAGAGGGGTACAACTCCACACAGTTCCCACCACCAGATATTTAGACATATGCTTATTTATGCAAACCTGAAATTGTTCTCAGGGAAAGTGAACTCTGATGACCTGAATAAAGGCCACTAAAATCCCTGCAAAATGAAATTTTAGAATTCTGATAGGAATGGCTTGGCATATTTCAGAGTCATGAGACGGTCAGTTTCATTAGATAATCCCTAGCACTGCAAAAACGGTATCATCTGTTTTCCATCTACACCATGCCTCGGCCTCGCGTGAGCTTAATGTGCAGCTTGACACATTCTCTTGATACGAGAATCCGGCATGAAGCCCAGCCAGTCTATCTTGGCGTTACTCTTGATCGCACTCTGTCATTTCACAAACATCTCATAAAAACTGCAGCAAAGGTGGGCGTGAGGAATCACATCATTGCAAGACTGGCCAGCTCCTCATGGGGCACGAGCGCTTCCACACTACGATCATCCTCTCTGGCATTATGCTATTCCACTGCAGAATACTGTGCCCCAGTATGGTTCCGTAGCCCCCATGTCCACTTGGTCGATTCCAAATTATATTCCTCCATGAGGATAATTTCTGGAACCATCCGTTCCACCCCGGTTCCATGGCTGCCAGTTCTTAGCAACATCGCCCCGCCAGATATTCGTCGGGATGCGGCATCATCTAAGTTCATTTCCCACGTCTACGCTCGACCGGACCTGCCAATATACGCGGATATCTTCACCCACCCTGTCCAACACTTGACGTCTCGTCACCCAATCTGGTCTCCAACGCCTACACTGACCTTCTCTGTTCCAGTCTCTTGGAAACAGAGTTGGCAGTCAGCTGAGGTAAAGAACAAACCCCTCATCACAGACCCCTGCAAGCGTCAACCCGGCTTTGACCTAGCACGTTATGATTGGGCCCTCCTCAATCGCTATCGAACAGGCCATGGCTGGTGTGCCGCTATGTTCCATCGCTGGGGAGCCAGAGACGACCCGAACTGCCCCTGCGGCTACAGACAGACTATGACCCACATAGTCAATGACTGCCACCTCTCCAGATTCAAAGGAGGTCTCGAAACTTTACATCAGGCTCAACCTGACGCTGTTGACTGGCTACGGAAGAAGGGCAAACGCTAGAAGAATTAGATAAGTCAGCTGTTGTTAATATCAGTACCTTCTAGACCTTTCCTTTTTACACTTTCTGTTCTGGGACCTTGTATATGTACAATTCCAACACTATCAGGATGATGTTTTCTTTTATTTTCCTTTCTTTCTTTTGACTTTGCTTTTGTCTTGTTATTTCAAATAGAGAGGGAGAGGGAGACTACAGATTACTCCACTAACTCTGGACCTTCCTCCGGTTTCACGTGGCTTCCACATGGTGCGAGGGCTCAAACCTCAGACTTCCAGCACAGAAACTCTTTTTTCTTAATGGCTGAGCCATTTCTTGATCCCATGCCCCCCACCTTTTTTTTTGGGGGGGGGTGCCTAGGAGATAGCACAGTGGTTTGTGTAATAGACTTTCATGCCTGAGGCTTGGAGGGCCCAGCACCCTGATACCAAAAGCAGACAGGGAGAAAACTACAGACCAATATCTCTAATGAACATAGACGCTAAAATACTAAAAAATAAAATTAAAAAAAATCCTAGCCAACTGGATACAGCAGCACATATTACCAGAAATAAAAGGAATCTCCAAATGGATCAAAGATCTGATGTTAAACCAGAAACTATCAAATACTTAGAGGAAAATTTTGGTGAAACTCTTTTCTATCTAAGTTTTATATGGCAGCTTTAATGATACAGACCCAATTGCAAGGAAGACTAAAACAAAAATAAACCAATAGGACTACATCAAGTTGAAAAGCTTCTACAAAGCAAAAGAAACCATCTCTCAAAGAGACACAGAATTGGAGAAGATTTCTACATGCCATACATCAGACAAGAGACTAATAACCAAAATATATAAAGAGCTCACCAAACTTAGCAACAACAACAACAACAAAAAAATGACTCCAAAAATGGGGAGAGGATATGAATAGAATATACACCACAAAAGAGATACAAAGGTCCAACAGACATATGACAAAATGCTCCAAGTCACTGATTATCAGAGAAATGCAAATAAAGACTACAATGGGATACCACTTCACCCTTGTAAAATGCCATAATCAGGAATAACAGCACCAACAAATGCTGGAGAAGGTTTGAGGACAAAGAAACCCTTATTCACTGCTGGTGGGAGTGTAAATTGGTCCACCCCCTGTGGAGAGCAGTCTAGAGAACCCTCACAAGGCTAGAAATGGACCTACCTATGACCCAGTAATTCCTCTCCTATGGATATAGCCTAAGGAGTCAAACTCATTCATTCTAAAAGATATGTGTACACCAATGTTCATAGCAACACAGGTGTCCAACAACAGATGAGTGGCTGAGAAAATTATGGCATATATACACGATGGAACAGTACTCAGTTGTTAAGAATAGTGAATTCATCTTCTTCAACCATCTTGGATGGACTGAAGGAATTATAAGTCAGAAAGATAAGTCAGAAAGAGACAGATGAGTATGGGATGATCCCATTCATAAACAGAACTTGAGAAAGAAGAACAGAAAGGGAGACACAAAGCAGAAATTGTACTGGGTTTGTAGTATTGCACAAAAGTAAGAGACTCTGGGTGAGGTGTGGGGGGAGATTTTAAGCTCATTTACAAGGGAGTGGGCATAGGGACACAGATCTATGGTGGTGGGAATGGTATTAATCTATACTCATATTACCTATTAAAAATTAAAAATCAGTTTTAACTTAAAAACAACGAAATGGCTATAAGTAGGCCATTTTTTACCCTTTTTCTCTGTGTAGAAGTTGATACTACATAAGATATGAAAGATACAGAAGCATGAGTCATTGAAATCTTTATAAAGAATGCTTTGTTACAGGTAGTATATCTTTTTAGTCAATCTCGTTTTATTTTCTGGGAAATGCTTGAGTCATGGGATTTTATTTGTTTTCTCCTTCCAGTTCTTTCTTAGGAGTGCCTTATTATGGAGAAAATTGATTCCCTCTATCAGGGTAGAAGGAAATCCCTAAAGAGTTTAAGTTACAGATTACATATTTGGAACCATACCCATAACTCAAGCATGCAAACCTGCTACCATCTTATCATGTAGCAGCGATAACAGATGAACAAGATTTCCTTTTGTTTCCAAATGTCAGGAGATAGGAGATAGAAGGCTTTGGTTTTGGACATCACTGCTCTTCCTGCTGAGAGTCCAGTGTCAGCAAGGCTCTAATGAGGAGCCTCCCTTTTTTGTTTGAGAAACAAGGTGGCAAGATAATCAAAAGGATCATCAAAGCCAATCATTAGATTAACTGACACTGCTGTGCTTAATGCTGCACTGGCACCCCTGGAGGGTTGGGAAGGGTGAGACACCTTACTCCCCAAAACTTCCTGGATCCGGAGGTCTGGCGGCGCAGCGGGTTAAGTGCACATGGAGCAAAGCATAAGGACTGGCATAACGATCCTGGTTTGATTCCCCCCTGGTTCTTCACCTGTGGGGGCAGGTGGGTCGCTTCATGGGTGTGAAGCAGGTCTGCAGGTGTCTTATCTTTCTCTCTCCCTCTGTCTTCCCCTCCTCTCCCAATTTCTCTTTGTCCTATCCAACAGCTATAACAAGGGCAACAACAACAACAAAAAAAATGGAATAAAATGACCTCCAGGAGCAGTGGACTCACGGTGCAGTCACCAAGCCCCAGTGATAACCCTGGAGGCCAAAAAAAAAAAAACCTTCTTGGATCTATCTGACCAAAGGGAGCAATATTATAATGTATAACCACAATATATGGTTTAGCAGCTTAGAGGAGTAAAGACCAATAAAGATAGGTTCAAATTCTCCTTGAAGTGCAAGGAGAAAATAGCAGCTTTTGAGAGTCTTCCCATGTGTAGCAGAAGTTGTGACTCAGCTCACATATGCAGTGCAGCAGTAGCACTGCAGGTCCCCTGGGTCCGATATTAAAGCAAAGGGGATGAAATATCGGGAGGGACCTAATAAACTAGGCACACATGCGAACAATCTAGGGGAGTGTGGGTCTTGATGAAGACAAAGAGCATGTTCTCTTTAAGAAACAATTTGCATATGTGTGAGTCACCAATGCTTACAATTGCCAGACACTGCTAAGCACTCCATGCTTATTCCTTTAATGTTTTCAACAACTCACTGTGAACTGGGTCCTACTTCTGTCACTTACTTATGGGTGGAGATCCTGAGGGGATTGTTATTTGTATAAGGGAGGACTGGGAGACAGCATAATAGTAATGGAAAAAACTTTCATGCCTGAGCCTCTGAGATCCCAGGCTAGATATCCAGCACCACCTTAAGCCAGAGCTGAATAGTGCTCTGATATCTCTCTCTCTCTCTCTCTCTCGCTATTGTTCTCTTTGTATTTAGCTTAATAAATAAATAAATAAAAATTTAAAAAGTAAAGTAAACTGGTTAAGTCTACACAGTGTATCATAGTTGGGATTTGAAACCAGGTTGTCTGACTCTGGGATCTCTGTTCCTAACCACTGAGCTGCCCACTTTAGCAGATGGGAGAGGAGTAGGAAGGGGCTATAGAGAAGACAAATTGTTGGAACGAGAGGAAGTCCCAAGGTTAGGATCTCACGGACCAATGTTTACTTGGGGTCCTTTCCCAAGAGTTAGTGATGAAGAGGGGATCTAGAGGTCAGTGGCAGCAAGCCCATCCTGAACCAAGGTGGCAAAGCTAAGAATGTAGACCCCTTCCTGTCTCTGTGTCTACCAGAGACAGAGTAGTGAATAATATGGGGGAGGGTGCTGCTCCCATGAAACCTCCCTTCACTTTCGTGATGGAGACACACAATGGGAAAACCCACCCGGCTTAGAATGGAGGATTGCAGCCCATGGCATGGAGGAACCAGCTGTATGAGGGAGAGCTGCAGGGCAGGGCCCATCTGACGTACAGTGACAGAGGGATGATCTCTCTGAAGAAGTGCTATGAGATCTATGACTGGAAGCATGGGAAAAGCCCAGTCATGTGTGAAGAACTGAGGTGAGCTCATTTCAGGCACAGGAGTAGAGACAGTTGAAGGAATGAAAAGGAGGTGAGGGTGACCCCAGGTCATGGGCATGGTGGAGTTGGTGGGAGATGAAGGTGGCAGAGGAGGTGAGCCAGATCTGACTGGAGCGCCTTGTTTGTCCACAAGATGGAATAGGAAGATGGCACCAGTTTTGGCTCCTTGCCTGGGAACAGCAAGAAGTGCTGAATGTTGAGTAGTTGTTAGGTAAGCTGCATGCTTTCACGTGAGGCTCAGGGTGCTAAATGGATGCACCTGTTTGCTCAGGCAGGGAAAGGGAGGTGGGTGAGAACAGATAGGAAACAGAGTGGAGAAAGGATGTTTAAGTGCCATAGGGTGCCTTAAGAACCCGCATCACAGCTAGCCTGGCCTTCCCATCTGGGAATTAGGCGCCTCATCTCCTTAGCATTTGAGCTGACATCAGTATTCTCTTCCTCAGCAAGGAGACAACACACTCACCTTTCAGCTATTCGCCTGTTAGTTGTTTGTGTATAAGAGGAAAGCTAAGCGCAAGGACTGGCGTAAGTCCCGGCTCCCCACCTGCAGGGGAGTCGCTTCACAGGCGGTGAAGCAGGTCTGCAGGTGTCTGTCTTTCTCTCCCCTCTCTGTCCTATCCAACAACAACATCAATAAAAACAACAATAACTACAACAAGGGTGACAAAAGGGAATAAATAAATATTTTTTAAAAGAAGAGGAAAACAGCAAAAGCTACCTAAAGTTCAGCAATTTTTGTTATTTAAGTGCTGGAATTTGTAAAATATTACTTAACATGTAGCAGCAGATGGTGGTACTTGTGCTTTGTCATCAGGGTCATTGCTGAGGCTTAGTACCTGCATGGCAACTTTATGGCTCTTTTTCCTTCTTTCTTTTATTTGTTAAGACAGAGATAAAGGGGGCAGGGAGAGAGAGAGAAAGGGGGTGGGGTCTGGTGGAGGAGAGACTTGTAGCACTGCTCTAGCACTTATGAAGATCCACCTCTGCAGATAGAACCTGGTGACCTGAACCTGGGCCCTTGTGCATGGTAATATGTGCACTCTACTGGGCGTGCCACTGCCCAGTCCCATAAAAGATACTTCTGATATGATTGTCTTCTCCATTTATTGAGTGACTTTGTTATTCTCCAAACAGAGATTCAAAATAGACACACAGATGTTTATTTAGTACCATTTTCCTGTTCTGTTTCAGTGGACAGAACCTGGATTTAACTCAGGGTGAGTTGTCCATCAGCTGACTGGTAGATCATGATGGTCTAAGCCAATATACCTGTCCTGACCCTTGGCCTCCCAGCATCCCATGTAGTTCTGGCCAGTGAGACTTGAGAATAAGTTCACTGCCATGGGGTGGGGGCAGTTTCTGCCAAAGTATTTATGATAAAACCCAACACAGGAGCCTGTCTGGGCATTTCCTTGCTTTCCTATACTTACTGCCTTGAATGCTGCTAAGACATCTGAATGCACAGCAGCCCTCAGGTCACCATGGGGCTAAGGAAAGAAAAAGATCTAGGGGATGCCTGCCAACATTATTCCCGCTGAACCACACCAGCAATCCCGAGCTTTCCCACTACTAAGTTGTTGAGTCCACTGTGGGCTAGGTTGTTCTTTATTTAACTTTTGTTCTGTTATCTTTATTTATTTATTGGCTAGACACGGTCAGAAATTGAGAGGGGAGGGGAAGATAGAGAGGGAGAGAGAGACCGAGAGGCACCTGCAGCCTTGCTTTACCACTCGTAAAGCTTTCCCCCTACAGGTGGGGACCAAGGGCTCGAACCTGGGTCCTTGTGCATTGTAACATGTGTGTTCAAACAGGTGCGTCACCACCCAGTCACTCCCTGGGTTAGGTTTTTCTGCCATACTTGCTGACACAAATATGAAGATGCTGATGTTATAGGCATTGTCCTGCCATCAAAGATAGCTTCATAAATAGTTCTTGATAGTCAGTCTGACCTTCAGCCTCTGTGAAAACTGTCTCTTAGAAAAATAAAAGGGGAGGTTCGAACTTGTATTAAAAGTTGTTCACAGATGAAAGTGATGAGTGGTGAACTTAGAGATGTAATTTCCAAAATAAATGAACTTGTCTCTGTGTACTTGTTATAGCAAGTACCAAGGAACTGTGACTTCATGGCCAGTATCTTCCTTATAGCCTTTTTTATGATAGTCTTAGTCAGTGCTTTGGTGAACTGCATTGTATATATTTATGGCTTTACAGGAAGCTAGAGCAGCACTAGTGGTAATAGCATAAATAGTCTGATTTCTTAAAAATGTGAAGCTCCAGCAGGCTTTATTGGATCTCAGAGTAATGGTATTGTTAGGTTTTCCTACTTCTTTTCCAACTTTTTATGGCTAAGTTCTATCCTGATGATTTCAAGAAATTTGGGGGCTTAGATCTACACTTTTATGGAAAGTGATTTATCTGGCTCTCTCCATTACAGAATTGAGGGTTAGGAAGGGGAAAACACTGTTGCTTCTCTTTCATTTTTCACCGTGTTGGGCTTTGAGTATAACACTCACAGTACTGTTTTCTCTGTCAAAGGCAGGGTTGGCTCTGTGTATGCATCATGGAGATACTATAAGGTGTAATGCCAGATTGCTTCAGATTTAGGCTGCTAGAGACCGAATGACTGTAAATCATAGGTCATCAAACTGGAGAGGGAAGGGATGTTTAAGTGTCATTTAAAAACCTCACTTTCCTCCTAACACTGGAACTTAAGGCTAGAAACAACTTCAGTCATTCGTTCCTTTGTAAATAATGAAGTTATTGTGGTCCAGGAGGTGGCTCAGTGGATGAAGCATTGAACTCTCAAGCATGAGGTTCTGAGTTCAGTCCTAGGCAGCACATGTACCAGAGTGATGTCTGTTTTTTTTTTCTCTCTCTCTCCTCCTATTTTCCTCATTGGTAAATAAATAAAATAGTTAAAAAATAATTAAGTAATTAATTTGCATAGAAACAGAGAAATCAAGAGGGGGAGGGAGGGAAAGAAACCTACAGCACAGTTTGACTTCTGAAGCTTCCCACACACACACACAAGCAGTGACCTGGGGGCTTGAACTGGGTCCTTGCACATTGTTACATGTTAAAACGTGTGCACTCAACCATGTGGAACACTGCCTAGCTCCCTCAATCATTTATTTGAAAAAGTAAAATATGTGTGGTCTTTCCTATATACCCTCTTTAAGGAAAGATTATTCTAAAGTCTTTTTTTTTTTTTTTTTAACC
Source organism: Erinaceus europaeus (assembly GCF_950295315.1). NCBI lineage: Eukaryota > Metazoa > Chordata > Mammalia > Eulipotyphla > Erinaceidae > Erinaceus > Erinaceus europaeus. The sequence goes on from NC_080164.1 coordinate 153,567,198, forward strand.
AGAGCATTGCTCAGCTCTGATTTATGGTGGTGCAGGGGATTGAACCTAGGACTTTGGAGCGTCAAGCATGAGAGTTTGTTTACGTAATCATTATGCTATCTATTCCGCCCAAGAAAGATTATTCTAAAGATACAAGACAAAAACCATTGTGTAATCCCAAGGAACTTCAAAAGAAAGCTTAAGCAGCCTTTTTCTGACTACCTCATTTTACGGACAAGAAACTGAGGTCCAAGGGGAAGTGGACCAGGAAGTGGCTCTTGGGAGATAGTTGTAAGGGAAGGACCAGCACCAAATGGACAAGAAACATTAACAACTTCACTGTAGTCCTCTGGAGTTTTAATGGCGGGTCTGAGGGACATCAGTGTTGAATTCGTCCTTGGGAGCTGAGGGCAGGGACTGAGCATTGTTAGCTGAGCAAACACTGGACTCTTATGAGTGGGAAATTTCCATCATTTAGTAAAGTGTGGAACCTGGACTGGTGACTCTTTGCAATCAGGTGGTAGAGAAATGGCTTATATCCTCACAGGAAAAGGGTGAGTTTAGTCTAGTTTGGACCAGTTTGGACTAGGTCTGGAGGGTTCTAAGCCTATCATTGGAGCAGTGGGGATTTCTTGAAATAAAGATGATGACAATGGTTAACACTTACATGGCACTGATTTTGTGCCACCACCTTTCTGAATTTAATTCCACAACACGCCTTTAATGTACTTATTATCATGACCATTTTATAGTTGAGGAAACTGAGGCATAGAACAGTGATTTACCCAAAGAGACTCTCACAGGAAATGTTGACAATGATTCAAAGCCAGGGAGTCTGGCTCCAAATTCCCTCATCTATGGTTTGGAGCAGGGACCAGTTAGTGGTCCAGGGGGTAGATTTTCCTAGGTGGTGGTTATCTGTCGGAATTTGCATGCTCGAGAACCAGGATTTGGAGTTCAGGCAGATGAGTGCTCCATCAAGAGCTGGAAGCCTCCCTGAGAGTGAATAAAAGTGTGATCTGGATGGTGAAAGTAGGAAGATATGGAGGGAGAAGAGTTCAGATGTGGGTAACTTCTAAGGGTAACTTGATGGGTTGCAGGACCCCATTTGTCACAGGGAGAGACAGAATCAGGAGATGAATGGGATGACCATTGGATGTCCTCCAACTGCAAGGAGCAGATCTGGTGGGAGAGTGAGGGTTGATTTGTATGGAGCCTCCTTGTCTCACTGTGAACAGCTAATACATTGCTTCCTGACCTATGAAAACCTGCCTAGAAAAAAATATATATAAATGTGTCCCAGCATATTTGTGTAGACCTATGCACCCTCCCAAGTTCATGTATCATTAGAAATGATATTGGGTCATGGGTAGATCTGAACAGTTCTTACAGATGGTTTGTAAGTGAGGCACTTACAGCTCTCATGAACTAGGACAGAAGAGCAGGAGAATTGATAGGTGTGGTTTTGCCTTTAAGAGTGACCTTTGTTTCAGTTTCCCTTCAGTGATTCCTGCCTTCCGCTTTCCTGACAGCTCTTGGAACACTGATTGGGGACAAGGGACTCAGATTGTAGCTGGAGATACAGGAGGACCTTGGTGTTTCTTTGTGAATGGGCATCCTGTGTTGAGGGGAACGCCCTGTTCCTGGTGGCGGCCTGAGCCAGTGGGTCAGGCCCTGTTGCAGTCTGGTCTCCTCCTGCAGCTTCCCTGAGAAAGGCCAACCTGGTTAGGCCTTCTGTCTCCAGGCTGCAGCTGCAGGTGAAGAAAGGACAACTGGTTATTCCAAGATCAGTACCTGATCCCTTTGTGGGATGGATGGAGGTGAATGACAGAACACAGAGATTGCAGGTTGGGTATATGCTTCACTACTACTTCTAAGGTCTGAGGCATTTTCTTTCCCTCCTTTTAATTTTGTTTATTTTTAATTACAATATCAGGGTCTGAGGCATTTTCTTTTTCCTCCTTTTAATTTGTTTATTCAGGGGGTAGTTCTAATAGTGCAGTAAAGGTGACTGCTCAGTTTTTTTTTTTTTCTAATGGTGTTTTTCTGTCTTGATTTCTCAAGGACCAGTAACACTGGAGCGTCACGTAGGCATTGGTTGCATGTAGAGTTCATATGACTAAACACTGTTCTAGGGAGGGCTATACGGGGAGGATGGATGGGACAGGCAAGAGACTTGACCAGCCAGGTCAGTAGCTCAGTGCATAGAGCACTGGGCTTATCCTCCTGAGGCTTCTGGTTTGATCTCTGGCACTGCGTTACTAGAATGCTGTCCCACCCCTCTCTCTAATGAAAATCTCATTTGAAACAAATTATCATGCGATTTTTTTCTTCTTTTTTATTATTAGCTATTTAATAATGATTGACAAGATTGTGAGATAAGAGGGGTACAATTCATACAATTCCCACCACCAGAGTACCATATCCCACCCCCTCCATTGGAAGTTTCCCTATTCTTTCTCTCTTTGGAAGTATGAACCAACAATCTCTATGGGATGTAGAAGGTGGGAGGTCTGGCTTCTGTAATTGTATCTGTATCATGTAATTTTTTAAAAAATCTTAAAAAAAAAAAACCTGGCTATCTCTATTCTCAAGTCCTTCTAAAAACACTGTGGAAACAATATGCACATATGGCTTTGAATTCTGGTTCAGATATGAGCAGAACATCTGTTCACAAATGTCCTAATACCTTGTCTGTGCAATGAGTATGCACTGTCTCCTTCAAAATGATTCTTTGACACCCAAATTAACAAAGGGTCTGGAAGAATACCAAATATTTCTCTCCCTGTTCTTTCCCAGTTGAAACTTTCTGAATTGTTAGAAGATCCAGAACCATTTGTGGAGAGAAGACAGAGATCTAAATATTATGTTAACTTGCTTTATATGTTTATTCCATTTCTGCATAGAAACCATGCAGGATGATTTTTTTTTCTCTTGAGCTTATAGCACTGAAGTTCAGAGAAGTTTCAAACAAAAAAGCTTCACTACCTGCTGTACATGATAGGTGGTGACTTGTTGCCAGGCACAGAATGGTTCTGAGGCTTGCAGTAATATATATATATATATATATATATATATATATATATATATATATATATATGTATATGTATAATCTATAGGCTGTGCCTAGTAAACAGTGTTACAGAAGAATTAGAGATTACTAACATTAAGAAATTAGGTCAGGGAGATAGTCCATCCTGAGAAGGACACTACATTTCATCTCCAGAGGCTACAGGTTCAATCCCTGGCACCATATATATCAGAGCTGAGCAGTTTTCTGGTCTACATCTCTGTCTCTCCCTCCCTTCTCCTCCCCCTTTCTCATAAGAAATAAAATAATAGAAAGAAATTTACAGATGTTTTCTGAATCATTCAGTGGTGAAAATCAGGTGGATTTTTGTGCATAACGTATAGAAATAGAATTTAGCTCTGAAATGTGAAAGGTAAAGTGGATTTGGTTTTCATGGGAAGCATTGTGAGAAGCATCAGGAGAAATCCAGAGGAGAGGGGAGAAAGGATTTCAAGAATTCTAGACTTGGACAGACCCAGGGGTAATTTGAAGACGAGCTAGAAGGAAAACTCCGTATTTTGTTTCTTTGTTTGTTGTTGTTTGTTTTGTTTTATGAAGTGGCTGACGAGAAACTATTTTCTAATTCCTTGGTGAAGATGCCCACTTTCTCCATATCCAGTGGGGGAGGATTTGAGACCCTGCCAGTAGGCTTTGGAGCCTTGGTTTCATTGACTCCACCCCTCCTTTCCACTTCCTGCAAGAGACAGTAGAATGGAATTTCGGAAGTAAGGGCTCTAGAATCCTTAGTCCAACCTGGGTTCTGCTATTTGTTATTTAGTTTCCCAATGGAATGTAAATTTCTTAACCTTGCTGCAGCTCTTTTTCCTTCTCTGTAAAATGAGGAAAATAGTGGATTTTTGAGAACTGAGACAGCCATTTTTGTTAAGGTCCTCAAATGTTAGTTACTGAGTGGAAGCCAGGGCTTGATAGTATTCCCCTGGGCTTTTCTTGAAAACTCAGACTTAGAGGGTAAGTTATTGGGGGTAGCAATGTGAGGGGCTGGGGGAGGGTTGTGCCCTTTTGCGATGATTTGCAGGACTGTTTCCTGACTCCCAAGAGTGCACATTTCATGCATAGAGACCTGGGTTTAAGCTCCTCACCATTACACGGGAGCATCTGTGCAGGAGCAAGCTTCATGAATGGTGGAGCAGTGCTGTGATTTCTCTCCTCTCCTTTGACTATCACTCCCTCTCTGTCTCTCACCCTCTTAAAAAACGAGTCTCCTGGGAACAATGGAATATGTAGGTGTGGAGCCCTAGCAGTAACACGCATGACAAAACAAAAACAACCAACTAAACAAAAATAAAATGGTATACAGTCTCTTAAAAAGGAAAAAAAAGCAAAAAACAGAAACAGGGACATGGAGAGGAAGAGAAACACCTGCAGCACTGCACCACTCATGAAGCTTCACTCCAGCAGGTGGTGGCTGGGGCCGGGGCTTGAACCTAGGTACGCGCACAGGGTAATGTGTGTGCTCTACTGGGCTTACCACCGCTTAACCCTTCTGGCATAGAATCTTGAGTTAACATTGAGATTTACTTTTATTTGCCTTTCCATTCCCTTCATAAATGTCTTCAAACGTAGAGAACAGAAGTGGACAGTGTCTTCTATTGGGTTCAATAAGGTAGTATTCTCATTTCCCTTCCCCTGTTAGGTATTTCTTTATATTTTCAAGCGATAATCCTTGATATGAATAAGAGAGTGGAAACAAGCACCACTCTGGCATATACAGTGCAAGGGATTGAACTCAGGACCTCATGCTTGCAGCCTCTGTTCTACTCTCTGAATCACTTCACCCCTGAGCTGTTCTTCTGATTTTTAACTTACAGTAATAATGCACAATAGAAGCTTAGTGTCTAGCATTGACATTAATTATGTGAATAAAATTCTAAAGTGATCTGACAATTAGCAGGTGACAAAACTGGCCCAGGTTCCTCAGAATCACAGAGCAAGAAGCCATACCTGACACTTCACCCTAGTGCTCTCTCAACAAGGCGGCTTGACCCCTGCCTTCTTGCAGTGCCCACCAGGGCTGTGCTTCCATGTCAGGAGACAATGGACCTCAGGATGAACGGCTTCCCTTGCTGTTGTTGCTGTTGCCAAATAACCTGTGTCAGCCCTGTGGGGAAACTCGAAATCTTTTCTTCAAGAACTCATGCCTTCTGCTTCAGATGCAGTCATTTTCCTTGGCCAATTTTGCAGGAGCCTTGCTCTTTCATTTCCTTTAATTATCTTGTTAAAAAAGAAAAAGACAAAGACAAAAACTAGAGAAGACCATCTGCTTTATGAGGCAGCTCATCTCCTCTGTGTTCTCTAGTAGATAGATGAAGGCCCCGCTAAGCAAATGTAGGCTTCGTCTCATACTCCTTTGGGCTGGATCTCTCTGGTGCTTTGGTGAAACTGCCCTTGGTATTTCTTGAATGTGTGTTCAGAATATCGTGGAGTGTAGTCTTTATGAAAAGATGTTATCTGTGCCCCATGAAAGGTAGACACTGTGAGCCAATTTCCATACAGTGCAAACTGTCACAACAGTTTTTTTTTCCTCTCTCTCTCTCTCTTCCTTTTTAAATCTCTTCCTTTTACCACAAGAAGTCCTATTAGCATGTTTTCTGAGCTGCAGAATAAAATCTGTCAAATATAGCATGGAAAGCAGATGGGTAGTTGCTGTCTTTCTAAATTCCTCTTCCTTAGTAAAATTCAACCTTATACCTTTAACCCTGGAACCTTTCCTTTATGAGAAGAAGGCATTTTCCCTGTGCCTGCAGTGAGGACTGGCTGCTGCTCTCTTTTTCTTTAAGATAGATGGTAGGCATATGTCTAGTTTGAGGCACAGACTATTTTTTTTCTTCAAGTTGAAAATTACTATTTTGCTCTGAATGTGAAAATGCTTCACACTCACACAAAAAATTGCAAATAATCAATGTGAGCTCAGATCTACAGGATATAGAGATCACATAGGCTCCTCAGCTGAATATGGACCCCAGATGACATCAAATCGATGGGATTTACAGTCAACAATATTTATACATCTTTCCCATATTTGGGAGCTACTCTCTTCCCTGATCCAGTTTTCTGGTCCTTTTTCCATTCATGATATCATCTCCTCAGACAATAACTTGGATCCACCTGCATATCAAATTTCGGGCTCAGGGGGAAAAAAAAAACAAACTAGTATAGTCACAGGCCCTTTGGAATATAGCTAAAATATGCCTACTAGCTATCTACAAAATGGAGACCACACCCCCACCTCCACCCAACTCTTCATCTGCACTATTCCAGCCTTTAGGTTCATGATTAGTCAACAATTTGTTTGGCTTTTTTAACTCTCTTTTCAGCCACCTAGACTTCCCTGGACAGACAACCCCACCAATGTGTCCTGGAGCTCTGATTCCCCAGAACCCCACCCCACTAGGGAAAGAGAGAAGCAGGCTGGGAGTATGGATTGACCTGTCAATGCCCATGTTCAGTGGGGAAGAAATTACAGAAGCCAGGCCTTCCACCTTCTGCATCCCACAATGACCTTGGGTCCATACTCCCAGAGGGTTAAAGAATAGGAAAGTTATCAAGGGAGGGGATGGGATACGAGTTCTGATGGTGGGAATTGTGTGGAGTTGTACCCCTCTTATCCTATGGTTTTGTCAGTGTTTCCTTTTTATAAATAAAATAATTTAAAAATTAAAAAAAATTGCAAATAATCAGCATACAAAAGTATTAGAAGGACTTTTTCTAAATCTTGCCACCCAGAGGTTATGGTTAACATTTTGGTGAACATCTCTATATTCTTTTAGGAGCTTTTTATTGAATGTTTGCATATGTCAGGTACTAGAACCTTGAGAGATTGTCTGGAGGTTTTGGTTGGAGACTGTAGCTACTCACTCACATATTCTAGACTGAAGACTAGTCTGACTGTTCAGGGAAGGTCATCTTTGACTAAGAGTTTTGCTTTGGGAGGGATTCCCATGGAGTGGTGAGGGAGAAAGGGGACATCTACCTAATCAGCACGCCCAGCTGAATCAACCCTCGTGATCAATGGGGTGACAGATATTGCAGCCAGATCACCCTCATATTGACAAATAAGGCATAGTCCCTGCTTTCGGGGTTCTTACCAAGTAGGGCAGAGGCGCTCAATATATAAGTTGTGTTTTTCTCATTCAGGTGTGTGCTGTACTTTTATGTTTACATGATTTTAAGGATAATGTCTTCTGAAAAATCATGCTACAATTTTTTATTTTTATGCATGTCATCTGGCATGTTTTTGTTATCTGTAGAGAGATTTCTCTGTTCCTAATTCTCTCTCTTTAAAAAGTCAGTTTGAGGACTTGGCAGTGGCACACGTAGTTGAGTGCACCTGCTACAGTGCACAAGGACTGGGGCTCAAGCCCTCAGTTCCCACTCAGATGGGGAAAAGCTTCACAAGGGTGAAGCAGTGCTGCAGGTTCCTCTTTGCCTATCTCCCTATCTCCCTCTTCCACCTTGACTTCTGTTTTCCCTAACCAATAAATATTTTTAAATATTTTAATTATCTTTATTTGTTTATTGGACAGAGACAGCCAGAAATTGAGAGGGAAGGGGGAGGGAGAGAGGGAGAGAGAGAAAGAGAGACCTGTAGCCCTGCTTCACCACCTGTAAAGCTTCCCCCCTATAGATGGGGACCGGGGGCTCAAACCTGGGTTCTAGCACATTGTAACATGTTCACTCAACCAGGTGATCCACCACCTGCCCCCTCCAATTAATATTTTTAAAAAGTCAGCTTGTTGGCCAGGAGTATAGCTCACCTGGATAGTGTGCCTGCTTTACCATTTGCATAACCCAGCTTGGAGCCCACCACACTGAGGGGACTTCTTTGCTTTGTTATCTCCTCCCTCTCTCTCTTTTTTTAAAAAGTCAGCTCAGAATGGTGACTTCCAATGAGGACTAAAGAAAAGTATGCTTGTGGAGTTTAATCTTTTTAGTGTCCTGTACTTTCATTAAAATTTATAGAAATGTGGAATGTTAATGATTAACCCCACTTAAGCTTAAAAAAGAATGTCTTTATTATGAGCACATGCCAAAAAGATACACAAAAATATCTTAGCTGTTATGTACTACTTCAAAGAAAGTTTGAAATTGTTTTTAAAATTGTACGAGATTTGAAAAAACAACATACACATGAATTAAGAAAAATCTCAGAAAAGATGACCAGAACTCAAAAAAAAAATAGACATTAAGAAATCATTTCAGGGAGCCAGGCGGTAGCGCAGAGGATTAAGGGCACATGGCACAAAGCTCAAGGACTGCTGTAAGTATCCCAGTTTGAGCCCCCGGCTCTCCACCTGCAGGGGAGTCCCTTCAAAGACAGTGAAGTATGTCTGCAGGTGTCTATCTTTCTCTCCCCGTCTTCCCCTCCTCTCTCCATTTCTCTCTGTCCTATCCAACAACGATGACATCAATAACAATAATAACTACAACAATAAAACAACAAGGGTAACAAAAGGGAATAAATAAATAAATAAATATTTTAAAAAATCATTTTGGAAATAAATTCTGAGTTACATGAAACACAAAATCAAATATTGCAGATACTGCCCTTAAATAAATAGTGAAATGGAGTAAAAACTCAATAATTGAACAGAAATGAGAGCAGTAGGGAAATAGCTCCAGCAAAAAGAAAATCATGGTGGGGTAGAGAAAGAAATAAATGAGGTGACTGTTGATAGATACTCAACTGATTTCTAATTTTTTTTCTAATGGAAATAATGTGTGGAAATGGTGTAGTGAATCGGGCACTGAACTTGGAAATGTGAGGTTCTGAGTTTGATTCCCGATATACCATGAAGTGGAGAAGTAGAGTGATACTCTGGTTCTCTTTTCTCCCTCTCTGACTTCTCTCTCTCTCTCTCTTTGCCTCAGTTACTCAGGCTCACTGCCAGCACTACGAATCCACCATTCTTGGCACCCATTCCCCCCCCTTTATTTTTTCCACTTTATATAACAGAGAGAAATTGAGAAAGGAGGGAGAGATAGAGAAGGAGAAAGAAAGATAGACACCTGTAGACCTGCTTCACTGCTTGTGAAATATCCCCATTGCTGCTGGGGAGTGGGGACACGAACCTGGGTCCTTGTACTTAGTACTTAGTACTATGTGTGCTTAACCAAGCACACCACTGCCCAGCCCCCTGACTTGTGTTAACAAATAAATTAAATCTGGCAGCAAATAAAGAAATAATGCTGCTAATGTGTCCTCATGTCAGATTTAAAATTTATTCTGTCACTGCATATTCTAATTCATGAAGCATGAATGATTGTGTTATGAATGCATAACATTAGAGGCCAAAGATAGAGCCTATATTAATCAAGACAGCGCCGTGTAGAGTGTAAGAGTAAGACTCAAGTGTAGGCTTCCCCACAGGGGATTCCTCACATAGCATCACGCCTCCTTTGGGTTGCATTCAGAGGCCACCTTCCAAGTGGCTCTTCTACCATCTCATTTTGGTTGTTATGGGGAGAATGAGTATGCCATTTATCTGTTGCCAGGATAATGTGGCATGCCGAAGCACCCCATGATCTGGGGACTTAAGCAGTAAACTCTAGGATCCTTGGGATAATTCAATGACTCTTCGCTCTGCTGCTCAGGCATAGTGTACAGATGTGCCATCCTTTTTAGTGCTCTTCTTCATAACTCAACAGTCTGCTGACTGAGGCTACTCTGCAGTGATCTTGACCAAGAAGTTCCAGCTATCCTGTTCGGGACTCTAGCATCCTTCCTAAAGGCTTTTGTGGCATGTTTCTATGGCTGTATCACAAACCATGTCATTTTTCAGTGGGCCGGAAATGGGTCCATGCTTTGTGAGCTACTGTGTTGTTCCATTTGCTGACTTGCTATTGGTCACACAGCAAGTCTCAGTGTTGGTCTACCCTCAGTAGGGAGGGATACAAAAAGGGTGAGGACAGAGAGGCTGTGGACAGTGTTGCAGACCCTCCTCCATAGCTTCAGCAGAATATTTTAAATTATTATTATTATTTTGACCCTAGGGTTATCGCTGGAGTTCGGTGTGGACACTATGAATCCACCGCTTCTGACAGCTATTTTTTTCCATTGTATTGGATAGAACAGAAGGGTATTGAGAGGGGAGGGGTAGATAGGAAGAGGGAAAGATAGACACCTACAGACCTGCTTTGCTATTTGTGAAGTGTCCCTTCTGCCGGTGGGGAGCCAGAAGCTCAAACCCAGATCCTTGTGTGGGTCCTTGAGCTTATTACTATGTGCACTTAACCTGGTTCCTCACCTCTGGCCCCCAGAATATTTTAAATAAATATTTCTTAGAGACATTAAGCATTGCTGTTACTTCTATACTACAGATTCTATTTCCTGGAAATATAAAAAAATGGATACCAAGTATATTTGTGGGAGGTGTATAAGGTTTTGCTTCATTAAAAAAAAATTCTTGTTAAGGGAGTCGGGCTGTAGCGTAGTGGGTTAAGCGCAGGTGGCACAAAGCACAAGGACCGGCATAAGGATCCCGGTTCGAACCCTGGCTCCCCACCTGCAGGGGAGTCGCTTCACAGGCAGTGAAGCAGGTCTGCAGGTGTCTATCTTTCTCTCCTCCTCTCTGTCTTCCCCTCCTCTCTCCATTTCTCTCTGTCCTATCCAACAACAACAACAATAACTACAACAATAAAACAACAAGGGCAACAAAAGGGAATAAATAAATAAAATAAATTTTAAAAAAAGAGGATAAAAAAATTCTTGTTAAAAACTATCAAGATAACACCTAAATACAAAATCTACATTTATCATCCTGTCTTGAAAATACTTGTTTTCTATTCATTGGTATTTTCCCCTGGGACACATTTAAATAAACAGGGTTTTTCACTGACTATGCTTATTTGCCTTTATATGATAGTTTTCTTAGAATTTATTTTGAAATGTAGATTTGAGAACATTGAATTGAATAAGATAAAGAACCGGCATTATAAATCAGCCTCTGACTGTTTTTAAGATCCAGATGTAAGTAGTAGACCTAGTCTCTGCACTAATATTGCTACACCTTTGTTCTATTTTAAATTATGAAAGTAGTACATTCAGGATCTTCAAGAATTGTTTCTCAGTGTCAGATACCCAACACCCAGGTATGCAGAAGGCAAGAAATTATTATCAATAATAGCTCACAATAAAAATTATGTTTGTGCCCAAAGAGTGCAATTTTACCTGATATATCTCCATTCCTTTCACTGTGGAAATACAAAAAAGTACTGAAGTAAAAAATTGCACTTATCTATACTTCCTGAGTGGTCTTCATTAGATACAACTATACACATTTTAGTTGCCTAGTGGAAGCTGTGCAGTGTGCTAAAATAAACAGTTTATACTTAGTTGTTTCTTTACTTCTTTATTGGTACCAGAACACTTCTCAGCTCTGGCTTATGGTGGTTCTGGGGATTGAACCTGGGAACTTCGTTGTCTCTTGCATGAAAACCGTTTTTGCATAACTACTGTGCTAAGTCCTCAGCTCTAAATAAGCAATTTAAAAGGTTTTTCTAACTAAGTTTGGCTGTTGTTGAGTCTTTAGTTTCTAACTTTGGGACCTATCCCCCAAGTGCGTTGAAATGTCATATGCTTGTTCTCAGTTGTGCTCTGTTTTGTGCTCTTGAGCGTAAGAGGTACTCAGGCCTTGCTGACTGCAGTTGAAAGGTACCTCTTGTTTTTAGCTGACTTGTACATCAGGATGCTGGACATAAACATAATAATTAATATTAATAATAATTAATTAATTAGTTAATAATTAATATTTTGACACAATTTATCTTGCAGAATTAACTGGTGCCATTTGAGTTACCTTCCTATTGCTCTGGGATAGGTGACCTGGTTTTCTATGTCATGATTTCCCTATCAGTAAGATCACTATTATAATAGTGCCTTTATCAGAAAGTTGGTAAAAGAAATGAGGTAATTTTTACTTTATTTTATTTTATTTTATTTTGTTTATTGCCTCCAGGGTTACCACTAGGGCTTGGTGCCAGCACTATGAATCCACTGCTCCTGGTGGTTACTTTTTCCATTTATTGGATAGGACCAAGAGAAATTGAGAGAAGAGGGTGAGGTAGAGAGGGAGAGAGAAAGATAGACACCTGCAGACCTGCTTTCACAGCTATTGATACATCCCCCTTCCCCCTACAGGTGGGGAGCTAAGGGCTTGACACTTGATCCTTGCAAGGGTCCTTGGCCTCAGTACTATGTGTGCTCAACCGCATGCCCTGCCACCTGACCCCAAGAATGAGGTAGTCTGTACAAAGTACCTGTTTATCCTCGCCACCACTGTAAGCCATAGCTGAACGTGCTCTGGTAAAAAAAAAAGAAAAAAAAAAGTACCTGTTTATCTAATGCCTGGCACTTGATAAATGGTCAAGAAATGTGAGAGAGATGGGGCTGCTGCTGGAAGGAAGCCTGCTCCTCTGAAAGAATGGCTCTATTTTATAGAGAAAAAAATGTTATAGGCAAAAAGTGCTTAATGTCTTTAGGGAAGACTGAGTAAGATGTGTCTGAGGATGGACCAAGTTCTGATGTTCTGATGCACACAGTTTACTTTAAATGAATTTATTAACGGATATAGGAGCAAGTGGAAGCTGACAGGCTTTGGTTGTTGTTTTGCTTGCTTGTTTTTGTCCCCCCCCCCCTTTTTTTAAATCTTTCCAGTAATTGACAGGCTGTAATAATGGCACCAGTAATGGCAGAATGTGTCCATTATAATTGGCAGTTTTTAGCTCCATTCTTGAATCCAGCCTAGTATTCCGGAACATTTTCACAAGTAGGCGGGGACAGGGCAGGGAGAGGAAACAGAAGATGTGTACCACCAGAATTTATTAAATATTTAAGATGAACATGTAAAAATATCCTAGGCATTTTTAATTTGTTGTTATTGGTACTGGGGATGGAACCCTGAACCTCATTAATGCAAAACACACATTTCTACTACTGAGTTACATCCCCACTCAAAGCTTTGCTTTTCATTAGAAGAAAAGCCTATGTGACCTAGCTGAGAAAACAGGTCATATAAGAAAAAAATTAAAAAGACCCATTAGTGGTTGCATTTATTGAATGCTTAATGTCTGTTAGGAACTAAGCAAAGCAAGTAAACAAGCTAGCATATATTATTTGAGCCTCAGGGTAACTGTCAGATTGATGATGGCCACACTTTGCAGTTGAGTCTGACATGCTTATGGGCAGTAAGTTTTGGTTTGAGATTATATTTGGATCTAGATGTTGAATGCGCTAAGGAGAGAAATGGAGGGGCCAGGTGATGGTGCACCTGGTTGAGTGTACATGCTGCAATGCACAAGGGCCTAGGTTTGAGCCCCCAGCCCCCACCTGCAGGGGGAAAGCTTTGTGAGTAGTGAAGTAGTGCTGTATGTGTCTCTCTCCCTCTTTACCTCCCCCCTCCTCCCAAATGCTTGCTATCTCTATTCAATAAGTAAATAAAAGATTTTTTAAAAGGAGAGTAAAGAATAACTCTGGTTATAATTTTCCTAGTAATTATATCTGGATGTTGTAATGTTCAATGTTGGGGTGTGGATCTGCTTGAAGTACCCCTTCAATGAAGGGGAGCCCCCCACTTGCATTTTTGGGGTAAGACCAGGGATGATAAATGTCTTGCAGTGTCTGGGACAACCCTGCCTAGCGAAGAGTGACTTGGTCTGCAAAGCCCTCAGACGCCCTGTTAACTGTTCACGTAGGCGAGTAGCATATTTATAATTCGGAGCCTGGAGGTCCTAAAAGTAAAGTATTTTTATGGCTTTCAAATATATGTTTCCAGAGGTGGACACTATCTGAGTGGGAAGGAAATATATACTATGCATTATTTTTTTCCTAGCATTACTTAGCATTTTGAAATTAATGTTCTTGACAGCAGTGCAGAGCATCATATCTCAACTGACAGCATGGCACTCACCTCTGTCAGTCTGCACTTACAGCCCTGCGCTCACTGTGAGTCTGCATATAGATGCAATGAAATGATGACTATTTCTTGTGACTGCTGCTATAGACAGACCTGAGAATTGACTTCTTGAAATGTATCCCTTTTGTTGCTTCTCCTTCTCTGGAATGTATAGGTGTGAATAGATTATACTATTAATGAACCTTGCTTCTTGATAGTATAAAATACTTATCAGAACATGGAAGTGTGGTGTTTAATAGGAATGATGGCACTAGATTAAATATTTCAGGAAGATAGCCACTTGAAAATAATGAAGGGTGTGAGTAAATGAGAGACGCTAGGATCGTGTGGGTATTCGATAGCCAGTGATTGTAAGCTTTATTCTGGAGGGTTTAGGAAAAGGGAGTAATTGTGAGTGGAGCAACACTAGTTGGCTTTGTGAATCTGGGATAGATCTGAGAGGAGGCTTTGGCGGGGATTGTATTGGGGTTATGGTGGGAGAAATAAAATTCTATTAAGTACAGAAGGTTTGAGGAGGAGCACACTGAACTTAGAGTAGGATAAATTGAGAGGGAGATATTGTCAGACTACACACACACACAGATTTGGGGGGAAACAGTTAAAGTGACATTCTTTGTCTGATTTTCATATATAGATATTAACCCATCTTTTAGTATCATTTCAAAGTACCTAGTATTTTAGGTACTTTGTTGAATCAAAATACAAGTAGAATTTATTCATTTGTTTTTGTGCATTTGATAGTACTTTTCTGGTTTCTGTTTCTCTGTGATCCCGTTGGACTTTCCTTGGACTCCAGTTATATTATCACAATGCATAGCAATAATATGGACTTCCATAAATGAGACACATGGTAACACCGCTGGGAAGGAAACTTGTCACTAGATTGGCTCCCTTACGTAGCTCTACACTTCATTTTAAAATCATAATGTATTCATAATGTGTAGTTCTCCCCCAAGTCTCAGGTGTCTTTGAACTTAGTTTGTTATATTAATACATAGAAGCACATGTGTTTCATGACATTTTCTTATAGAGCCAAGTTCTTTTCCTCTAGAATATATATGCTTATATACTTTTTTGAGTAATTCTATGATTAATATTCATTTCTCAAGTAGTCTAGAAGTGCTATGAATGATGCCAGAGAGGGCTGTGTGTTTGTTCTCAAAAGTCTCTCCTGCTCCTAGCATAATGCATAGCAGATGGCAAGTATGGGATAAATATTGGCCTGTTCATTGAAAATATGAATTGATTAGCAGTTTGCTTATTTTGTGTATGTTTGCGAAAAAAAGGATATTTTAGAAGTTATATACACTAAGATATATGCAATTTCTTATTTTTCTCTCTAAAGACAATTCCTGCAATTAGTTATGCCTTCTCTTAGCTTCCTCTCTACTATGTAGGTTTTAATCTTCTTGAAATGTACATTATTTCACTTCTATCTCTTCTTATAGCGTAAGGTTCTCTGAAGACAAAGGCAAAGGACTGAATTCTGAAATATTCTGAGGAGTTGAAAAAGGAATAGAGCAAAAGCAAAGGTGCATAGAGAACTCTTCTTGCTGTTTCAGAAGTTTCAAGTAAACCCACCCTTTTAATTATACCAGAGTAATGAGCCTTGCCCACATATCTGAAAAAATAATTAAAATCGTATAGTGGGCTAGCAGACCAGCTTGTCAAGTCATTATCTGAATCATAAAGTTGGAAGTAATGCCTACTAAAGGTGACGAGTTTGGGGAGATTAGATTAGAGCTTTGTCTTTGCAAATATAAAGTCCTCAATTTGAGTACTATTTTAGAAAGAAAACCTCTAGCATTTGACTTTTTATTGAAGTATTTCATGAAAATGTAACAAAACTATAGAATGTACACATTAGGAATGCAACATGATGAATTTTCACAAAAGCACGTGCATGCCCATCACAGCATCTTGTAGGATACCTTCTTGCTTCTCCCTTTCTGCTCACCAGCATAAACCATTCTTCCAAGATAAAGAATCTTTTCCTGTTTTTGCACGTTAAATAAATGGAATCATGAAGCTTCTGCATTTAAGCTAATAAGTTATCATTCTAAATAACACTCATTGGAAACAAGGTCTGTTTGTAGTTTTCTTTATTATATAACTAATTTGATAGTAGATGATTTATCATAGTATCTAGTTCTTCATAATTTCTCTAATGATTTTCTATGTAAATGCAAGTAAGTGAGCAATATGTGCCTATGTACCTGCACATATGTATACTTTTCAAAATTGTATTCCAACTCAAGCATTTTATGCTATACATAGTGTTTTTTATCTCAGTGATAGGTCTTTTTAAAAAATATTTATTTATTCCATTTTTGTTGTCCTTGATGTTTTATTGTTGTAGTTATTATTGTTGTCATTATTGTTGGATAGGACAAAGAGAAATAGAGAGAGGAGGGGAAGACAGAGGGGGGAGAGAAAGATAGAAACCTGCAGACCTGTTTCACTGCTTGTGAAGTGACTCCCCTGCAGGTGGGGAGCCAGGGCTCAAACTGGGATCCTTACGCCATTCCTTGCGCTTTTCACCACCTGTGCTTAACTGGCTGCGCTACAGACTCCCTAGTTCTTTTTTTCAGTTTATTTATTTGTTTATTATTGGATAGAGACAAATTGAGAGGGGAGAGGGAGAGGGATAGAGAGACACCCGCAGCCCTGCTTCACCACTTGTGAAGCTTTCCCTCTGCAGGTGGGGACCAGGGGTTTGAATCTGGGTCCTTGTGCACTGTAATGTGTGCACTTTACCAGGTACGCCACCGCCTGGCCCCATCAGTGATAGGTCTTAAAGTCCTTTCTGTGTCAGCTCATGTAGATCTGCTTCATTTTTCATAATGGCAGCACAGTATTACATTGTATGTTTGTATAGTAATTTAATGAGCCAACTGTCCACTGAGGAACAATTAGATTGTTACTGACCTTTAGCTTTTAGAACAATAGAAGCCATGTGAGCTGTCTGTGAAATTAACTCTTGGAAATGGAATTGCTGACCAATGGGAGTCATCCATTTTTGATTTGCTAAAATAATTCTACATGACACTCCAAAGAGTTTTGTCCATATTTATTCCCACTAGGAAAATTTGTAAAATTCCATTTTCAGGGTTGATCCTTTATAATCTGAATCCTATTAATTTTTCAGTTTTTTAAAATTATTATTATTAATCAGAATGCTTCTCAGTTTAGGATTATGGTGGTGCTAGGGATTAAACCTGGGACTTTTGATGCCAAAGGCTTGAAAGCCTTTTTGCATAACCTTTATGCTATCTCTCCAGCCCTAATTTTGCAGTCGTATGTAGGATAAGTCATTTCATTTAACTTTGAATTTTTAGTTTTGAGAAAAGGTGATTATTGGTTTGTTTACTGGGCCCTTGTGTCTCTACTGGATTTGTTCCTGGCCTTTACTCCTTTTCCTTTATAATTGCTCTTATTTTTATAATTTCAAGTGGTTATTTCTGTATAAAATAAATTAGCTTTTCAATGCCCTCTTTGGTGTTAAATTTTTCTTCAGTTTATCTTTTCTATGCAAGTAGCCATTTTTCTTTTAAACAAAAGGCTTTACATAGTGAAATGTATAATACTTCCCTTATTGTCTTCTGAATGGTGAGTATTAATTTTAGAAAGCATTGGGAACTTGAAACACATAGGTAGATCGATTTGACATGAGGCAAAAATATCTAGAAATTCCTGATTATACAGGAATTCAGATTTCTGAAGCCAAAAGTTATATAATTAAATACAAATTAAAAATTGGACATTATATGCCCACATTTAGTGTTTTAAATTATTTTTAATATAAAAATTTAAGACATTTTTATTTACTTTTTAATAAGAATGATACACAGGGGGAGAACATAGCACTGCTCAGCTCTGGTTTATGGTGACACCGGGGACTGAACCTGGGACCTTTGGTACCTCAGGCATGAAACTCTTCTTGAAAGTATTGTAATTCCATGCTTGTTTTCCAGTGATAGTTAGTTGAGGTTTTAATTTGTGAAATTATCCCTCTTTTTAGGTTTCAGGCTATAACCCATCTCCTGCAGCACTGCTGACGCCCAGTGACCCATGTCAGAAGTACTTCCAGGTCAGATACACTTTCATATGTTTCAATGCAGAGAAGCAGTGGAATATTGAAACTTTTAACAACTATATATAGTACATCATTGTTTTGGTTTTAAACTCGTGTTTTTGCCATAATATCATTTTTGATGTCTATTATTTATTATTCATTAATATAATAGAAAATAAGAAAATCGTTTAATCTTTGAACTAAGGTAGAAGAACCCATTTGGGCTTACCCATATTCTTCGCATGGCTTTGCTAATACATAATATGATAACATTTTAGTTGATTGTAACAGGAAGTTAAAAGTCAAAATTTGCCATTCATTATCGCACTGTATAGCCTATGTACTATTAAATATGTGCAAGGAAGGTATTAGCTTTGACATTGTAAATAGCATCATAGCAGTAGTGGGTTTGTTCAGAATTGAGCTCCACAACTTGGTATACTCCTGGAATCTAATGCTGATTAATATTAGGCACAAAGAAGTTACCTTAATTTTATTATGTCTCTTTCTTTGTGTCATGATGGGTATTATTCTGCACACAATGTGGTGTGGGATTTAATTTTTAGTCTCACAGTAATATTTCAGGAAAAGGCAATTGCAACGCCATTTTGAATTGAACATTTTATAGAACTGTACGTGTCAGATAGATTCCATATTTCTTAAGAGACATACTGCTCAGTGTCTTCTGAGGTTTTAAATAAGTAAATTATTATCACGGTCAAACAGATTTAGGTTCCTAAGCTGAAACTGTTTTTATGTTCAAGCCCTTCTATCTTTGTGTATATCAACAGAACTGAAATAAAATAAGATAAACAATAAGCTCGCAAATATATCAGTGGCAGGAAATGTCCTTTTTTAATGAAAAGCAGCATTAAGCAATGTGACAGACCTATTTTCACATAGGAAAATTTGGAAACTAGTGGTGATTCTTTGAGGCTATTTAGCTATACTCTGATAACTTGGGAGCATGCAGCAGCTGTTCTTTATAAATACACATTAAAAGAGGTATTTTAGTTTTGAAAAACCAAGGCAAATGCATGTCCTTTTTGAGATGCATTTTAAATGTCGAGACTAATGTATTCTAGGAATTCTTCAGTACTCAAGAATCTTTGATTACGTTTCAAGATTGACAAAATGTGGCACCACTCCACAAACAAAACTAGCAATGTAAAAAATAATGTTTTCCTCTAAATGGACATGAATTTAATAAATAAAGTCTATAGATTTCTTGGGTTCACTATAATTTGTTATGCTAATTAATATACCCATTCTTCCTTTGTGGTTATGTAACCACTATCTGACATATCCTTAATTTTTTTTTTTAAATATATATTCTTTTTTTTTTTTCCTCCAGGGTTATTGCTGGGCTCGGTAACTGCACCATGAATCCACCGCTCCTGGAGGCCATTTTCCCCCCTTTTTGTTGCCCTAGTTGTTGCGGTTATTATTGCGGTTATTATTGCGGTCCCCTAGCCTCGTTGCGGTTATTATTGCCATTGTTGACGTTGCTTTGTTGTTGGATAGGACAGAGAGAAATGGAGAGAGGAGGGGAAGACAGAGAGAGAGGGGAGAGAAAGATAGACACCTGCAGACCTGCTTCACCGCCCGTGAAGCGACTCCCCTGCAGGTGGGGAGCTGGGGGCTCGAACCGGGATCGTTATGCCGGTCCCTGCGCTTTGCGCCACGTGCGCTTAACCCACTGCCACCGCCCGACTCCCTGTCTTTAATTTTTTTTAAAGATGCATGTGTTTAACAGAAAAAGAGAAGGAGACAGAAAGGGAGACAACCAGAGCATCACTCTGGTATAGACAGTGCCAAAGTTCCAACGTAAGGCTTCATGATTGTAATTCCATTGCTATAACTACTGTGACTTTTCTGGGCCACACATAATTTTTATTATTTTTTTTAAACAGCTATAACTACCACACATTAACACAGAATGTAATGCCCTTTACAGGAAGTCATTTTACAGGAAGTTATTTCAGGGAAGTATTATTTAGAAGTTATTTCAGGAAGTATTTTTTGCATTGTGTTTTACTTGCAAATTCAGGGGGTTTCTAGTAGAGAGAGCCTGAACCAACACCTGGGGTGAGGTACACCTTCAGTTTCATTTTCAACTCACAGGCGCTGTGAAACATTGAGCCTTTTTAAAGACAAAACACCAAAACTGGTACTTTTATTTTGCCTGAGAAACCTCTGTTGAACCTTCAATATTCAGCTCAGGAGTCCCTTCTGAGTTGGCCTTAGTCTGTAACAATGCCAAAATAGTACCTGATTTCTGTCATTGTGTTTTGTTTTCCTCCCTTTTGGAAATGACTTGAGACTCATTCTTTCAGCTACTCAAGAAAATCTGTGTCATTACTTAACTCACCGATTGTTTTCACTTAAATTAATTTTTCCAAGCTTGTTTATTAACCATGCTCGGTAGTCTTGTGTATAAAAAATTTTGAACTATGTTTGAAAGATATACTCATCTTCAGAAGAGATTGAGGCTCTTCCATATGTAAACCGTTTAAAAACTGACCAGAGAAAATATCCTTGGAATCAGTAGGCAGTATTCCAAGATGACTATTTCCCTAGGTCTTTATTCTTTCTGTGTACACAAATTCTAATTTTTTTATGTGTTTTTTTAATATTTATTTTATTTATTTATTCCCTTTTGTTGCCCTTGTTGTTTTATTGTTGTAGTTATTATTGTTGTTGTCGTTGTTGGATAGGACAGAGAGAAATGGAGAGAGGAGGGGAAGACAGAGAGGGGGAGAGAAAAATAGACACCTGCAGACCTGCTTCACCGCCTGTGAAGCGACTCCCCTGCAGGTGGGGAGCCAGGGTTCGAACCGGGATCCTTACGCCGGTCCTTGTGCTTTGCGCCACCTGCGCTTAACCCGCTGCACTACAGCCCGACTCCCCACAAATTCTAATTTATACTCCCCCAAAAACCACCTATTGTATCTACCAAATGTGAGATTGGAATGCCAGATATTCCTACACCCTGAGTGCTTTTCTCTTTCTTGTCTGCTGGTGGACTCCTATCCACCCTTCAAGACCCTGATTAAACTACTGCCTTTATAGGATGCCTTCTTTGAACTGCTCTTCTCAGTCTTAAATGCCTTCTTATAATGCATACTTATGTCACTGTTAGTTTAGTAACTCTTCTCACTGCCCAGTCGGACTGAATTTTTAATTTTTTTTTATAAAGACAGAGAAATTGAGAGGGGAAGGAGAGGGAAAGAGAAGACACATGCAGCACTGTTTCACCACTCATGAAGCTTCCCCTGTACAGGTGGGGACCGGGAGCTTGAACTGATATCCTTGCAGCTGTTTATGAACCTGTGGTGTAAAGTAGCTCTCCCAGCTTTAGGAATAGACTGTCATCTGTAGACCCAGTGACCAGAGCTATTTTCTAGTAGCTGTTGCCTTTTTTTTTTTTTTATAGTGAAGTGCTTATCACTTTTGTCACATTGAGAGATTACTTTCCTCAGTAATTTCAGGAAACCAGCTTTGTTTTACCTCCCCTTCCTAAAAGGAAAAAAAAAAAAAGAAGAAGAAAGAAATCTGGCTTTCTTTCATTTCCTTAATACTTTGAGGGCTAGTTCAAAATGAAACCTTCATTCCTCAGAGTATAAATTTTACTATTAACCGTGCAGTGGAGATAAAGTTATATGGCAGGACAATTAAAAAATGAAGAGCATGTAATGGTCAGCTCAGGGCTTCCCTAGACGCCTTTGTCAGTTGCCATTGTATATCCATGTCATGAGAAGATAGGGTGACTGGTAGGTTATTGAAGAGAGCAGTTGCCTGTCAAATTTGGGAAGCTTCTTCTTGCACAGAGGGCTGGGAAAATGGCATAATGGTAAAGCAGAAAAGACTTAAGCCTGAGGCTCTAAGGTCTCAGATTCAATCCCTAGTATCACCAAAAACCAATGAGCAATCAATACTCTAGTCTCTCTCCCCCCCTCCCTCATTTATATATATGAAAATAAAAAAAGAAAGAAGGCAGACAGGTTTAACCCCAGGCACCACTGTGAATTTATAGTAGGGTATAATCTGAGTTATGGGATCACATTTCAGTGCTGGGATCTTAGTGACTCTGCATATGAAGAAAACTTTGTTGACCATGAAATTCAGGTGATTCTAGCCTACCTCATTTTGTTTAGGCTTCTAAAAACTATCTTTATTTAGTACAACTCTAGTTGCTAAAAGGAGAAGACCACCTTAAAGTGATTCAAGAAAAACAAACAAACAAAAAAAGCATGTTGTTGGCTTCAACACTTTGAAAGTTGGTGTTTCAGGACTGGCTCATTAATAATAGAATTAGTGGTCTGTGAATTATGCGCTGTTCTGTGAACCTGCCACATCAGCCATGGGGCTTTTCTCCTCTGCATGACTGGACATAGGCCATGTGCCCTAAAAAATAAAATAAAGCAAAAAAGGAATCTGAGGTTCTTTAATTTCCTTAATACTTTGAGGGGGCCAGGTGGTAATGCACCCAGTTGAGCATATGTATTACTATGCACAAGGAACCAGGTTCAAGCCCCCACTTGTGGGGGAGGGGGGCATTTTATAAGTGAAACAGGTCTGCAAGGGTCTCCCTCCCTTTTTAACTCCCCCTCCCCCTCTCAATTTCTCTCTGTCCTGTTTAATAAAAGGGAGAGAAATGGCTACCAGGAGCAATGAATTTGTCATGTAGACACCAAGCCTTAGAAATAATCCTGTGGCAATAAAAATAAATAAATAAAAATAACTAAAACAAAATAAGAAGTAAGTATACTTAGCTCCACCTGAAACACATGGGCTAAGCCCTTAGAATAGAACCTCACCAAGCGTAGTTATTTTCTTTTCTTAATTTTGTTCACTTAATTTTATTCAGTAGTTAGAGATATGCCTATCACATGGTAGTGCACAAATATATTTGTCAAATGAGTGAATTGAGCAGAGGGGAAGGATGATTCCTTAAGAAAAAAACTAAAGAGTTGCTCAGCCAGAAAAGAAAGAAATGCATGGCAGGCTGTAATAGATGCTTCTTTGCTGTGCATGCAGGAGAATGAGTAGTAATATTAGGTCTTGTCACTCTTAAATCTGAACATATCCTGAGCTCTGAAATAGAAATTTATCCTCTTGAATTGATGTCAGATTTTCATAATCCACAATCAAAACTGTGTGATGACTAGATGTGGAAATACAGCAAAATTAGAGGTCCCATCTACCTGCCAAAAATTCAGGAGCAGGGTCAGCTCTGTTTTGAAGACTAGCTCTCATTCTTCATTTATTTTGCTTATTTTGTATATTGTTGTGTTACTGGTCTTGAGAAGAGCCGTGGACACGTAGATGTTTGTTGGTTAGTGAATAAGTGAATGGAGTAATCAAGCTTGTATTGAGTACTCTGTATGACAAGTTTAGTAACAGGAGCTGAAAATTCTGGGAATATAAATAAAGGAAAAGTATATCAAAAGCACAGGGAGACAATAACCTTTGCTACTGAGGATGTGGAGAAATTGGCATGCTCATAAATTGCTGGTGGGTATGTAAAATGTATAACTGCTTTGTAAAACAGTCTGGTGGTTTCTCAAAAGTATGTAATTACTTAAAAGTACATATTTGAGTATATGATACTTAATCACACACACATACACACACCAGAAATGTGCTGTATCCAGTAATTCCAGTCCTGGAATGGAAAACATAGGGGCCAAGTGGTGGTGTACCTGGTTGAGCGCAAATGTTACAATGCTTAAGGACCTGGGTTTGAGCCCCCAGTCCCCACCTGCAGGGGGGAAGATTTGCGAATGATAAGGCAGGACTGCAGGTCCCTCTCTCTCTCTCTCTCCTTCCTTCTGGATTGCTGGCTGTCTCTATCCAAGAAGTAAATAAAGATTAGAAAAAAGAGAAAATAGAAAACACATATCTGTGCCAAAACTTGTACACAAATATTCACAGAAACTTTATTTATAATAATTAAAAAGTAGGAGCAACCAAAATGTACATTAACTGGTGAACTGGTAAACAAAATGTGACATGACTATAAAATAGAATATGATTTTATTTTGAAAGGGTTTGGAGTACTGATATGTACAACAACCTGTATAAGCTTCAAAGATATACTCAATGAAGGCATTCAGTTACAAAAGACCACTAAGTGTATGATTCTCTATATAGGAAATGTCCACATTGGGTGAGTCCATAAGGATGAAAAGTGGATTTGATAAAAATGGATGGAACTCAATGGGTGATAGAGATAATTTGGTGTCTTTCTCTATCTAATAACATAAAATTAAACTGGACCAGGGATGTGACTCAGTGGTAAGACACATGGAGGAGACCCTGTGTTTTATCCCTGACAGTGCATTTGGGGAAAAAAAAGGCAGTGAATTCCATTGTATGTATGTGAATTATATCTCAATAAAACTGCCATAAAATGAATAAAACATTTGCTACCCTCCAGGAGCTTATAATTTGGAAGGGAAGATAGATACCTCAATTGATATTTATAGTAGAGTAGAAGAGGGTTATTATCAACTGCATGTTACTTATCTAACTCAGAGGAGGGAGGGGGGCGACCGTGCACTGACTACTGGAATCAGAGATGGCCTAAAGGTGCTGGGTTTGAAGAATTTGTAGCATCTTTCAGGCCAGATAGTCAGTGCTGGCAAGGGAGGGCAAAGGTCATTCCTGAACAAGAATATGTGTAGAGACAAAAAATATGAATGGACTTGGCACCCTCAGTGACATTTACAAGGAAACTTGGCAGGGGATATTTAAGTATAATTAGCAGAATTTGCTAAGAAACTTATAATTGGATATTTCAAAGTTTTAGCTTGGAAAACTGAGAATGACATGAATTCTGTGAACTCTTACTTAAGATCTAGACTTAGGAAAGTAAATTTCATAACCCCCCCATCTATAGGATATATTAGACCAAATAATCTGTTCTCTCGAATCTATAATAAAATGTGTTAAAGAATGGGGAATGAAAACAGATATACCAACTTTTGATTAGAACCGCAACCTAATTTCAGTTTTGGAGAAAACAGCTTAAAATAGTCTACAGTAGATGAAAGAAATCAAAAGTTGAGGGAGAAAAATCTTATAGTGGGTGGTCTGGGAGGTGGCGCAGTAGATAAAGCATTGGATTCTCAACCAGGAGGTCCCGAGTTCAATCCGCGGCAGCACATGTACCAGAGTAGTGTCTGGTTCTTTCTCTCTCCCCTTTGTCCTGAATAAATAAGTAAATTCTTAAAAAGAAAAGGAAAATCTTATAGTAGAAGAGGAAAAAGAGGAATTCTTTTGTTTTTAAAACCACCAACAACTATTTTTTTCAGTATAATTTATAATAATGTTATGTTATGTATTGTCTTATTTCTGTTTCCCATTCTATTAAACTCTCTTTTGGCCATTGTGATAAATGATGGAAATATGAGGATGTGAGGAACAGAGGAAAAGCTGGAATTGGGCGGCAGAGATGAGGGGTAACCCCAGTGCAGGTGTGATGTACCCCCAAACTTTTGCTGGGTCTCTGGTGCTCCTCAGGTTCAAGCCTGGAGCACTTTGAAGTGATAGGATTATAGCTAAAAAAGCGCATGTGGTGCAAAGCACAAGGACCGGCATAAGGATTATAGCTACTGAGAAGTCACATTTGGTCAAGCATATCTGTGCCTTTAAATAATCATATCTTCTTCAAGGAGTTATGCATGGCAGAAATGAATTTTCTTGGGCTGAGACTGAGGAACAAAATAAATAGGTCTAGACAGTATTTAGAAGTATTTTACTTTAAATCTTGTTCAGTTGCAACCTGGGATGAATCACCCTTTTTCTGTCTGCTATCTTCAGTATTTATAAAGGAAAGGAAAAGTGGATTAACTGTTGACTTGACTATTTAGAGTCTAAGGCAATAATGGTGTTTGTTTCCCATCCTTAACAAGAAGCTAAAAATATTCTACCAAGACCTTTGATGTTAGCATTTGCTAATGTCTTTGTGATCACGTCTGGCTGGGGAAATGCTGGCGGTGGGGGTGTTGGGGGTGGGTTTCTGGAGATGTTAATGAAACACTCATCTTCTTTATATTATTTAATGATTTTTATCTGTCAGCATTTGCTGTGTACCAGCTGTGGGCTGGACCTTAGTGCTAGTTGATAGAACTCACAGTCTAGTGAGAAACTCAGACTGAAAATAAAACATAGTGATGCTATAATAGATATCTTATTTGTTCAAGGATTATCCATACTATTCATAATGGCAGCAACAGTTTGCATTCCACAAGTAGTGTAATAAAGTTCCTTTCTCTCCATCCTTTCCAACACAATGCTTCTTGTTTTGTTGATGAAGGCCATTCTCACAGGTGTGAGGTAGAATCTCAATTCGGTTTTAATTTGCATTTCTCTGGTGATGAGTGAAGTGGTGCATTTTCACATGTATATGTGCGCTACTTGTATCTCGTCTTTAGAGAACTATCAATTTATATCTTCTGCCTGCTTTTTAAAAATTATTGGGTTGTTCTTTTTCTTGGGCTATATAAGTTCTTTATAGATGTTTGATATCAAAAGTTTGTCAGATGTGTGGTATGCAAATATATTCTCCTAGTCACTGGCTTAGTAGGCTTTCTGTTCTCTACCATTGATCTGTGTGTCTACTTTTTGTGCCAGGTTTTGTTTGCTCTTGGTGGGCTCTCTCACACAGGTGTCATTTCATTACTCTCAGGCTGATATTTTCATTCAGATACTGGGAGTTGGTCAGGGAGAGACACCACAGCACTAGAACTTCCCTAGTCTCTGTGGTACTCCCATGGGTACCTACCTGGCTTGAACCCTGGCTACGTGCTATTGTGTTATAAACATGGCACTGTGCAGGTGGTATGGCTTAGAGCACACAGATATTGCCTGGCTTCTTAGAAGTTATAGACCCTAGCTTAGGATGAGTGGGTGACCTTTCTAAAACAGCCTGTCCCTGAGAATTTGATGACAGAGAGATACTTCTAAGCTCCCAATCAAGGGTAACTTCTTTCCTTTTCTGGCAGAGGTTCCTGTTTGACCTGGGGAAGAGAGGGTTAGGTTGTCACTATGCAATTTTAAGAATGCTAGGAGCTGCTAACACATCAAGGTTTTTCTGCAGGGCAGGGGATCAGATAAAAAAGAAGTTATTCCTCGGAGACAAGAGAAATGAGAAGCCTTAGGAATTCTTGTCAATGAATTTTATTCCCTTCTATTCTGAGAAACCCTTATTTCTTCCTCACAAGAGACACATGGTATCCATCACTGGTGGTGGGAACAATATTTGAGATAAATGCAACTGTCAGATAGTTTCCTAGGAGTTCTGCAAGGGCACATGGTGACTGCAAACAGCTGAGTTTTTAATTCAGTAGAATATATTCAGGCTTCTTTGGGGGCTCTAACACATCTGTAGCCAAGGTTTCAGTGTTACATTATGAAAGTTCTATGTGAGTGTATTCTTGAGCTATTAAGCTTTTCACATTTCTGTTTAGTGAAAACACTGAGCTCAGGTCAGAAATGTTCACAAAGACTAATGGAAGTTTGATTTTCCAGGGATCCAAACACTTTCTAAACGTTGAGAAAATGACATTGGACGGCATAGGGTAGATCATTGAACAGTTACCTTTTAAGTTAATGAGGACAGCTGAAGCCCCAGAGAGTTTTTGAGCAATGTTTTTGTTGCCTGAGGAAACTGCAAAATAGAAAGGTGTTGTAAAATCTTAGAATGAAGATCATGTTTAAGGTCGTAAAAGTGAAGACCAGTCACTAGATGAAAATGACAGCTTTGTGATTTCAAGAGAAATACTCGTTTCCATTCCATGTAAAATTTGGACTGTCAGAATTTTCTACTCTTCTATAAATTGTTTTTCTGTATTTTCATTAAACTTTTTTTTTTTTTTGGTCATCTCTGATGCTTCATTGTTGTGATTGACTTCACATAAGGGATAGTGCTCACTTGGATAGTGTGTTGCTTTGCAAAGTGTATGACCCAGGTGTGAATCCAGTCACCATTGCACTGAACTCTCTTTGCCTCTAGAAAGAAAAAGAAGAAAGTAAATCAGGGAGAGACTCAGAAACGGAGAGAAAGGCACTGTAGCGCTGAAGCTTCATTTGGTGAGATTTGAACTTGGGTGGTGTGCATAACAAAACAGACACTTCATTCAGGTGTTCTATCATGCTATCCCTCATCAAGACTTTCATTTGCTTCTATTTAATATGTGAGCAAACAGTAAAAATAAAAAGAGAAATGGATCAGTTGGATGAGAACTTGTGCAGTGAAAGCAATGATTCTGTCGACTCTCTGTACGAAGTTGTTCACTGATTGTGTGTATAGCGGTTCAGTCTGGCAGATGTCTAATAACCAGTTCTCTTGTCTTCCAGCTGACCCAGGAGCAGATTCCTTGGCAGTGTTTATGGCCAGCAGCGGAACCACAGACGTCGCAAATCGGAACAGCCCGGCCACACCACCCAACACCCTTAACCTCCGTTCCTCCCACAATGAACTATTGAATGCTGAAATAAAGCACACAGAAGCCAAGAACAGCACCCCCCCAAAATGCAGAAAAAAATATGCACTGACTAACATCCAGGCGGCCATGGGCCTTTCAGATCCAGCCACACAACCCCTGCTGGGAAATAGCTCTGCAAACATTAAGCTGGTGAAAAATGGGGAGAACCAGCTCCGGAAGGCTGCAGAACAAGGGCAGCAGGACCCCAACAAAAACATCAGCCCTACTGGAGTTATCAACATTACTTCGGAGAAGTTAGAGGGCAAGGAGCCCCACCCGAGAGAATCTTTGGGCTGTGATATTTTACCCTCCCAGCCCAGGAGAACCAAGAGCTTTCTGAACTACTATGCAGACTTGGAAACCTCAGCCCGAGATGTAGAGCAGAGCTTAGGCAACCATCAGGAGGCTGTCGAAGAGAAATCCCAGGCCAATCAGGACCAGGCCTCCACCATCCTTGGGAATGGTGATTTGCTCCTGCAGAAACCAAACAAGCCCCAATTCAGCCCTGAAGATGGCCAAGTAGCCACAGTGTCATCCAGCCCGGAGACCAAGAAAGACCATCCTAAAACAGGAGCCAAAACTGACTGTGCTCTCCACCGGATCCAGAACCTGGCCCCAAGTGATGAAGAGTCCAGCTGGACAACCCTGTCCCAAGACAGTGCCTCACCCAGCTCCCCGGATGAAACAGGTACCTAGAGGACAGGTGGTAGAACCTATCGTGTTTTTAGTGACTGGTGGCTGAAATATCCAGATTGACCCAAACAATCCATTTCCAGGCAGAGGAGAACATGAGCCTCTTGCGGGTATAGTTGGGCAAATTGTGTGGCAAGTATTGTTAGATTCGTCAACAGTTTTGTTGGGGTTTATGTATAAATTGTGTGTTCTGGTAAGCATTTGCATAAAAGAAATAGGTCTTTCGTGTTACCCGCAGTGAAACTTCATTTATTTAAGAAATTATACTACCAGGGATTGGGTGAACTGTAGCCATATACTAGAAGAAATACTGAGTTTTATTGAAATAATAAGAATAATAGAAATACAGTGTAGTAGTATAAACCCATGAAAATTGGTTTAAAAAGAAAAAAATTGGGAGTCGGGCGGTAGCACAGTGGATTAAGCACATGTGGCACAAAGCGCAAGGACCGGCGTAAGGATCCCGCTTCAAGCCCCCGATTCCCCACCTGCAAGGGAGTCGCTTCACAGGCAGTGAAGCAGGTCTGCAGGTGTCTATCTTTCTCTCCCCCTCTCTGTCTTCCCCTCCTCTCTCCATTTCTCTGTGTCCTATCTAAGAATGATGACATCAACAACAGCAACAATAATAACTACAATAACAATGAAAAACAAGGGCAACAAAAGGGAAAATAAATCTTAAAAAAAATTTAAAAAGAAAAAAACGAAATTACAAGGGATAGATTAGAACCTAATTAAGCACTGGGTTCTATCAGTAATTATAACAACAGTAGTATAATAATGACAATATAATAACCATTATAATAATCAACAAGTACAGAACTAATCATTGTTTTATAGTTCCTAGAAGAATTTATACTCAGAGCAATGGCAACTTATAAGGTTAAAAGGGAGGGGGAGGAGAAGAAGATGAAGAAGAAGAAAAAGAAGGAGAAGAAGAAGGAGGAGGAGGAAAGGAAGAAGAAAGTCTATTCATTAAAGACATTTTTTGACCTGCAAGATAGCACACTTGAATAGTGTACTTGCTTTGTTGTACAAAGTTGGAGTTCAACCTTCCTTGTGGTTTCTTTCTATCCCTGTGTCTTTCTATCTGAAATAATTGGCCTGCAGTGTGAAGACTCAGTGATGATCTCCCCCCCACCCAAAGGATATTTTCCTCTTTATTTAATTTGTTTTCTTTAAAAATTTTGTTTATTTTAGATAGACTCAGAGAGAAGTTGAGAGGGAAGGGAATGATACAGAGGGAGAGAGAAAGGAGTCACCTGCAATACTCTTTCACCACTTGTGAAGCCTTATCCCCCAACCTTTCAGGTGGGGATCAGGGCTTTGAATATGTGCATTAGATGAGATATGCCACCATTGGCCCCTGACATATTTCCTCTAAACCATTAGTGGGAAGGATTTTATTGGACATGTCCAGGTAATATTTGAAAATAAAAAGTTGGTTTCT
Organism: Erinaceus europaeus; assembly: GCF_950295315.1. Taxonomy (NCBI): domain Eukaryota; kingdom Metazoa; phylum Chordata; class Mammalia; order Eulipotyphla; family Erinaceidae; genus Erinaceus; species Erinaceus europaeus. Next base: position 153,597,886 of record NC_080164.1, read on the forward strand.
TTTAAAATTTATTCACAAGGCTAGAATTTTTTAAAATTTTTATTTATAAAAAGTAAACACTGACAAAAACCATAGGATAAGAGGGGTACAACTCCACACAATTCCCACCACCAGAACTCTGTATCCTATCCCCTCCCCTGATAGCTTTCCTATTCTTTATCCCTCTGGGAGTATGGACCAAAGGACATTATGGGGTGCAGAAGGCGGAAGGTCTGGCTTCTGTAATTGCTTCCCCACTGAACATGGGCATTGATAGGTCGATCCATACTCCCAGCCTGCCTCTGTCTTTCTTTGTTGGGGCGGAACTCTGGGGAAGCAGGTTCCAGGACACATTAGTGGGGTCGTCTACCCAGGGGAGTCCAATTGGCATCCTGTTACATCTGGAACCTGGTGGCTGAAAAAGAGTTAATATATAGAGCCAAACAAATTGTTGACTAATCATGAACCTAAAGGCTAGAATAGTTCAGATGAAGATTTGGGGGTCTCCATTTTGTAGATGGTTAGTTATTAGGCCTATTTTTGTTATATTCCAAAGGACCCATGACTGTACTAGTTTTTTTTTTTGTTGTTGTTGTTTTTCTTTCTGAGCCTGACATCTGATAAACAGATGGATCCAAATTATTGTCTGAGGAGATGATGTCATGGCTGGAGAAAGGACCAGAAAGCTGGATCAGGGAAGAGAGTAGCTCCCAAATATGGGAAAAACTGTTATACCTGGGAGCATCTATAAACAAATAGACATGTATAGATGTTGTTGACTGTAAACCCCATCGATTTGATCTGATCTTGGGCCCATATTCCACTTAGGAGCCTATTACCCTCCTCACCTACTTCCTATTAAACTTCCCTCACTCACTCTAAAGCTAACCTTATCAAAGTAAGGACTGCAAAAGCTGAATAAGGGCAAGAGACTGGCATACTTTAATGATGACTCTTCAGTCACTATCAGGCCACCCCATCAGCTGGGGCCCTAGTCGGGGAATCCTGAGATTCCCAGACAGACATGATGGGTCTAGACCTTGAATAAATCCCTCTCCCCAATGTTACCTGTCATCTCTATCAGGAACAAGACAATAGACCCCTTTGTGGACCCCCATAGGACCTTGCCCTCAACGTGGATCAAAATCGGTAGAGAATGTTCCATCCTCCGAAGGGAGGCTGGACAACATACTCTATCTTCCACCTGAAGGAGATGGGTTCTGAAATTGAGGCAACTTGGAATGTTCCTACTCATGACACAGAATGTGAGCTCAGATCTACAGGGATGCAGAGATCACAAAGGCTAGAATTATTAACGGTCTAATTGAGATAAGTCTTTCTTCCCTCCCTCTCTCCCTTTCTTTCTCCTTCTTTCTTTACATCACTGGAGCTTTATTGCTCTGGAGAGAGAGAGAGAGAGAGAGAGAAGAAGGAGAAGGAGAAGATGATGATGATGATGATGGAGGAGAAACCATAACAACACTGATTCCTCTTTCTTTGATGGGGCCAGACTTGACTTGAACCGGGTCAAATGCATCTAAGTTAGGCATATTATCTAAGTGAGCTATTTTTCCAGCTCTGAGATAAGTTTTTCTTGATTTTTGTCTACAGTCCTTTTCATCCCATCTTTGGATTTGTCAGAGGAGTCAAAATTGTAATAGAGCTGAACAGTTTTCTAAAATCTAGGTACTTTTACCCTCATCTTTTCATAGCCGTGACACACTAATCATAAGATTAAAAGATGTGGAGAGCTGTGATCTGGGAGGTGGCACAGTGGTAAAGCTTTGTACTCTCAAGCATGAGTTCCCTGGGTTTGATCCCCAGCAACACATGTGCCAGAGTAATGTCTGGTTCTTCCTCTCTTCTCCTATCTTTCTCATAAATAAATAAAATCTTTAAAAAAAATTAACAAAAAAGATGTGGAGAGCTTTGCTGTATCTGAATGCAATGTAAATAAAGATTCAGGCAACCCAGCAACTACCCTAGCATGCCTGTTACATTAATGTTTTAATTAAAGTGGTGCAGATATAACAAATAAAGTGAATGGAACCACTAGGAAAGGAAGTAGCATTTCCCCCCAACCTGTAAGGCAGAGAAATTATAGCATTACAAATAAGGATAATGTTAAGATATTAAAATTTTTAAGAGTGTTTCTGAAGTGCCCTTAAATTCCCAGTGCTTTAAATGATAGATTTCGTCAGCTGGCTGGAGCTGGCTGTGGTAGACGAGGTCGGAATGAGCCCACCTTATCTCCTAAATGTCTGAACCTGCACATTTTAGAATCATAATTATGTTTAATAATGGCACAGGTTTCACCACTCTCTATTACTTTGTGCTCATTTAGAGAATTCATAGCCTATGCAGCTGATGGGCAGTGTCGGCTGGCACTGTGAAACTACATGAATGACTCCTAGAGCATCATATGGCTGCCTCTGCTTCCTGTTCTCCACATCCTCCAGTTTTCAACCTTTCTACTCCCCTTTTAGGCATGGCTCTTTATGTGTTACGTTTTTATTTTGTGAAAAGGTAAATAAGAAGTAAAAGTCCCCCCCATTCCTGACTCTAACCTTACTTTTCCCCAGTGATGACTACTAATTTATTAAAATTTAAAGCATGTCCTCTTAGGAAACCATTTTTGACCTATGCCCATACTTATAAGGTGCTAAGAAAATGTAGCCAAATATTATGATAATATTTGATCATTTCATGATAATGTTATTTATGGAGTCTTTGCTTTTTAATTTTTTATATTTATTTATTTATTTTCCCTTTTGTTGCCCTTGTTGTTTTTCATTGTTGTTGTAGTTATTATTGTTGTTAGGACAGAGAGAAATGCAGAGAGGAGGGGAAGACAGAGAGAGGGAAAGAAAGACACCTGCAGACCTGCTTCACTGCTTCACAGGTGGTGAAGCGACTGCCCCGCAGGTGGGGAGCCGAGGGCTCTAACTAGGATCCTTAAACCAGACCTAGCGCTTTGCGCCACGTGCGCTTAACCCACTGCGCTACCGCGAGTCTTTGCTTTTTAGAAGTAGATAATAGGTAGGATAATATATGTACTCTAATGAAATATTACATCATAGTATGTACACATACATTATAAATGCAGCTTTGTCCACAGTGATTGAGATGAGGGTAAATAGTGAAATGAGTCTGCCCATAGCTGATATCTCTTAAAAGTAGGCATGAGGGAGTTTATTATTGTTTTTACTATTTTGGTATCCTTTAAACTTTAGACCATAAAAAGTTAGAACACAGAAAAACCACTCACGTTAGATTATCTTTGTTTCTTGTCCATTTATGTCTTGACTGTGTAGATCAGTTCACATCAGGACATACCATTTTTCTATTTCGGGCGTTTTAAGTAGCAGGCATGCTATTCCTCTGTTTTCAAGCTCTTATGTAAAGAAACGACTTATGTAATGGTTCTCTCCCTGCTGAGTATTTAGGTGAATTCTTTTTTAAAAAAATCTTTATTTATAATAAGGAAACACTGACAAAAACCATAGGATAAGAGGGGTACAACTCCACACAATTCCCACCACCAGAACTTGGTATCCTCTTCCCTTCCCTCCCCTGACAGCTTTCGTATTCTTTATCCCTCTGGGAGTATGGACCTAAGGTCATTATGGGGTGCAGAAGGTGGAAGGTCCGGCTTCTGGAATTGCTTCCCCGCTGAACATGGGTGTTGGCAGATTGATGCATACTCCCAGCCTGTCTCTGTCTTTCCCTAGTTGGGTGGGGTCCTGGGGAAGTGGAGCTCCAGGACACTTTGGTGAGGTCATCTAAATTCTGTCCATAGCCTCTTAGCATAATAAAGGCTGTGAAGAGCAGAAAGTTGAAGCTAAACATGAAGTGATAAAAGGACTTTGGAATTTCCTCTGCTCAGCGCACATCTATAGTGGTCTGGTGCTCTTCTCTGTTGGTTTTTCTGCAGAGCCTGTCACAGCACTTGGCATGTGTTACGAAATGGATTACAGTTTGTCTGATACATGGAAAAGATGCATTCAATTCCCTCTTTAGGCTGGTTTTAGAATCTTTTGAATGTGCTTAGTAAGGATAGCAGTATGGTGATGGCCCTCAGTCAGTCACTAAGGACAGATATATATTGAATCAAATATGCTCAAAAGTATGCATTGGCTGTGACTCTAAAACAGTGAGGTAGAGGTTTGAAAAAGCACATTCTAGTATTTTTCTGGCATCAGTGTCAGACCTGTGCTATCCTACAAAATGGTCATTTTCAGATCTTTGTGAAGGTTTCAGCATGCTACAGTATCACTAATTGCTACTCCTTATAATATTTGCAGATTCTTTTGGTATTTGCTCAAAGCTAGTTATGAACTCTTCCTGCAGAGAAACCACTCATTTCACGATCACTCATCAGAGTAAAATGATAAACAGTTACTCAGTACTGGTTTTTATTTTCATCATCCTTCTAGTGAGTCCTACTGTTAAAATGAGGCTTTTGACTAAGATAGCCTTATAGAATGCATGCTTCATAAAATGTGAGGATCTGGGTTCGAGCCCTGGCAACACATAGAAGCACCATGAAAAGTGTAGCATCTGAGGAAGCTCCATTGATGGTGGAGCAGTGCCATAATATCTCTCCTTTTCTATCTATCCATCTAAAATAAAAAGAAATGAAAAAATAGTTTTGAAGACACTGGAGGAAAGAGCATGGGGGAAAAAAGCAGGTATATTATAAGATACTAGTATGCAATGTCATATATGGTTGTTTATTTGTTGTGTGCTAAACAGTGATTATAGTGTTACCTGTTTTTTTAATTTTTTATTTATAAAATGGAAATATTGACAAGACCATGGAATAAGTGTGTTGTTAAATGTTTTATGACTAAATCATGACATAACTACCTTTGTATTATAGTCAGAACATAAAAATCAGGATGGACTGATTTCAACCCAAGGGGCATCCTTTTCAAGCTAGAACACTGTCAGTATCTATAAATAAGATGCACTGCTGAACCCAGAGGTGGACTACTTTCTAACTCCTTTTCTTTTTGAATTGCCCCCTTCAGCACTTCAGTAGCTATTTTTTGGCTCAATCCACCATTATATATGATGTGTTTCTCCTCTTTTCCTCCTATGTAGTTTGTCCATTGAGAATATGAGGCTGTTGGGAAACAGAAAAGCATCTGTGAAATTACCGAGATTCACGGGAGTTTAGATAAACGCAAAGAATGCCTTGACCTCAATTTTAAAAGAAAGGGTTGCATCGCTTGGTAGTTGAAAGTGAAAGCTTTTAATCTACTTAAAGGTTTTGGCCAGAGATAAGTTCTTTCACAGACTCCAGGTAAGCCCAATAATGCACTCTGGGCAGGTTGTGTAGTCTGCTAATCCCCATGTGTTTTTTTGCTTCATAAAAAAATTGAAAGACACTACATGTTGATGCTGTGTGTGTACAGATTTTAGTACCTTGCTGGTGCCAACATAAGAATTGGGCTAAATTTGGGATTTAATACAATTGGACAGATTATAATGTGTATTAAATGGAGGGAATCTTGTGTGGTAGCTATTTAAAGCTTAAATTTGGACCAGCAGAATTGTTTACTTGGATAGTGTGTTGATTATATGTGCAACCCAAGTTCAAGCCTAAGCCCCACTGTAATGAAGAAAGCTTTGGTGTTCTCTTTCACTCTTACCCTCTGCCTCTCTTATTTCTATTGAAAATAATTTTTTTAAATTTACTGCTAATGTGCAGAGATAGGATAAACATAGAAAGAAGCAAATCTAGATGATGCAGATTATATATTGTTTTGTTAATTTATTGTTGATGGCATAGATTTACTTTGAGAATTAGCTGAGAGTATTTTTTTTCCTCCAGTATTATTGTTGGGACTAAAATCCATTGCTCCTTTGGCTTTTTTTTTTTTTTTTTTTGAGTTTTTTGGATAGGACAAAGAGAAATTGAGAGGGGAAGGGTAGATAGAGATGGAGAGAGAAAAATAAACACCTGCAGACCTGCTTCACTGCTTGTGAAGCAACACCACTGCAGGTGGGGAGCCAGGGGCTCAAACTGGGATCCTTGCTCAGGTACTTACATTCATATTATGTGCATTTATCTGGTACACCACTGCTCAGCCCCCAGTGAGAGTATCTTTAGTGAGCTATTAGCTCTGTATCTGACATGTAGCAAGAGGTTAATAAATATGGTGTTTACTGTTACTAGTGATTTTTATCATCAATACAGCAGTGAAACATAGTTGACACCTCCTTTAATGTTGGTTTTAGTGAGGACTTTCTACATCCTAAGGGCAAGGTTTGGGTTGTCTTCATCCTTGTATTGTCCATGCCTGAAATATGGTATAATAACTTAGTACGTATGATAGAATAAAAATAAAGAGCATCTACATTTCTCAGTGTAGCTCTAATATATTTAGAAAGTTATTTGATGTCCTATCTTAATGTCTGATTTTGATATTGGACATTTTATAACTTAATTGATGATGATGTCTCATAGCAGGCAGAATTGAATAACCAGTTAGTTATTGGGGGAGTTGCAATGAAATTCTGTGGGTCTACTGTGGACTAGATCTTGATCATTTTACTCTGTCGAATTTATGTGGTTAGTGCGACATGGGCTTAAAGCAATGATTTCAGACAAACCATCCAGTGTTTTCCACTGTGTCATGTCTTGAGATATAGGCACAATGATGCCAGACTTCATTTCAACTAGATGTCTGTGGGAGTCATCTTGAAAGCCAGGACAGTGTAAGTAATTTTACATTTTAGAGCATCTTCCCATTCTCGTAAGTATCTGAGCTTTAGTTCAAATGCCATCTTTTCTGTGAAACCTTTTCAGATTCACGGAGCTGATAGTCCTTTCTCAGTACCCCCCAAATTTTCTAAAATACTATACAGTGTTTCTCTCATCCATTTGTAGTCTTACTTGGAAGTTTCTATTTCGAGGTAGAGTTCTACTAATCAGCCAGACCTTCAATATGTGTGGATGTGAACCACTTCTCTTAGAATATAACATAAATATTATCGGTTTGGACCACAAACATACATGTGCTCTTTAGCTTGCTACCTTGGAACACTTACAGACATGGACAAAGTAAGCACAACTTGTGTAAGATAATTGTTTAGGATATGTAGATAGAGTGAGTCTTATATTTCAGGCTCTAGGAGAGATGGATGAAGAATTGGGGCTAGTCTTTCAGGCTACTGCAGATGTTCTTTGATTTAAATCTTTAAGTCTGTAAGTTCAAAAGGCAGTGCCAAGGCAAGGAGACATCTCTGTTTCTGCTGACTTCACATTTTGCCTATTACTGCTAATATTTCATATTGCTCCACAATTTTAATCCTTTGTTGTATGATGCCAGTTTCTAGTCTTGTGCCAAACATCGCAGATTTCTTTGAATGCCAGATAGTTGGTGGGAGTGAAAGCCAAGGCATCAAAGTAGTCGTGTCAACACAGTTGGCAGCACTTCTTATTTTTGACCTTAGCTAGCTTTAGAGTGTTAGAGCTTTAGAGGGTTCTTCTTTGTTGTTTCCTTTGTTCTATAGTTTTGGGTAATTTTAACTATAAGTGATTTTTAAATTAAATTGTATAAGCTCCATCCCATAAAAACTCCAAAATGCAGGAAAGACCAGATTTCAGCTGTCTTGCCCTGATGAATTAATTTTAATCTCATATACACCCTTTAGTGATTCACTAGTCTTCCTGTTTTGTCTTCTCTGTTGAGAGTTCCATGATGTGACAGGAAGAATTCAAGAAGACAGATGTGAGATGTTTCCAAAATTAGTTTGGACTCACTGTGTTCTGGGGTAGATGGTGTGATTTCCAAATTAGATTTTAGTACCTTTGGGGCAAAAGTATAAAAATACTTTCTATTTCACATCATGAACTTAAGGAACAACATTAGTTCACTCAATGAAATATTTTTGCAAAGTTTTAGACAAAAAAAAAAAAAATATATATATATATACATATTTAATGGACTGTTCTGGATAGTTCTGGGCTACCTTCCATTATAAAGTACTGTACTACATATGTCAGGGAACAAAAAGGTAAATACAATGAATAAGTACAAAAGTCTAGCAAGATAGGATATACATTCCAGATGGAACCAGAAAAGAGCTAGAGGGTGTAGACTGCAAAGGCTATCAAGAGGAGAAAGAAACTTCAGCTGCTGAAGGTGAAGACATTCCAGCCTTTGAAATTCTCTGTGCTGGAGACTGAATAGACTTTCAGTGCATGGAGCTGTTAAGATCATTGCCCTTCAGAACTGTTGCAGTATAAGAAAACTTTTTTTTTACCTTTTCTTTTCATTTTTATTAATCTCCAAAGAAGTTTAATGCATGATTCCCTTTATTATCTGTTTCACTGACATTTTGAAAATAAAAAAAAATTAACTCCAAGGGAGGCAATAATTGAGCTCTTGAGAGAGATTAAGTATAGATCTATTTATAGAGGGGCTATTTAGGCAGCAGCTATGTGGAATTCTCCAGAAGGTCCATGAGGTGCTCCTCTTGGAGGAGGTATGTAACCTCTAAGATCATGACTCAGTGAGATCAAATAATACCAGCTGCTTTCCTGATTTTCTGGTCAAATTTAATTATGAACATCCTGCCCAGACATTACCATCCTGACAAATGAACCTGACGTTAGTAAATGCATAGTGATATGTGGCTTTAAAAGCCAAGAGGCTACAGAAATATCCAGATAGTCAGTGAGCTTGAACTTACGTATCTGCTTGGGGAACTGAAATGGCTCCGTAATATAACTGTTGTGATTTTTCACTGAGCATTATTATTGATCGAAGTTAGAAAAGTCTGTGGATTGCCTCATTCTTTCTTTGTTCATTCATGCTTTCATTTGCTCATATGTATAAACACATGCCAATTATTTTTTAAGTCTTCTCTTAGATGGTGCTAAGTGCCCAAGACACAGGAATAAATTAAAACTGCTCCTTGACATCAGAGAGCTCATGTACAATTTCCTACGTTCTTGGATGAAGTCTCTACCAGCTGGAGGAGTAGTCTTCTGCAGTGTGTCCAGGTTTCCTTTCACTTAGTTACACCTGTCACATGCCAGTTAAAAGGTACGACCCACCCTCAAACCCTGGGTAACCTCAACTTTCAAGCAAAGAGGAGAAGAAGTTTGAATGTTTCATTAGTCTCTCTTGTAAAAAATTACTGTAAAAATTTTTTTCTGTAAAAAACTACTTACAAACTATGCAACTTAAAATAACCAACTTATTCTCGTTGTCCTGGAGGCTAGGAATTTAATATCCTTTGACAACTCTATGAAAGAACCCTTCCTTAATTTTCTGAGATACTGATAGTCCCTGGCAGTGCATTTCTTGTTTATATAGTGATATCACCCCAATCTCTATGTCTGTATCTTCCTGTGACATTTTTTTATAATAACATCAGTCATGAATTTAGGGCCTACCCTAATCCAGTATGATTTAATCTTAATTTATCTGATAATATCAGTAAAAACCCTACTTCCAAATAAGGTTCCATTTTGAGACAAGATAGGCATAATTTTTGAGGGAATACAGTTCAACCCAGTGTGGATGTCATTCAAGACTGATAATTCCTTACCACAAACAGATGTGAGGGATATTTACAAGAATGATCATATTCAGATATTTCAAGTGAGAAAGCTGACATTTGCAGGTTTGGGAATTGGTGAGTGGCATGTGCTACAAGGAACCTCTAGATATTATAGTTTGGGGCTGCCTTTGTGCAAATTCTTCCTTGTAAAGAGAGGGAAAGTAAAGTGGGCTCGATACTAGTAAATCTCAAAGCACAAATCCAACTGAAACTGAGAGTGAGTGTAGAGGAAGCTGAGAAACACAATAAACCTTTTCACTGCACAACCCACAAGAGTAGGATAATTTACATAGCATGGTACATGGGAATGGGGTAATTCCTTTTAATCCAAGCTTAAAATCAAATAGGAATATATTTTTTAATTTCTTTATTGGGGAATTAATGTTTTACATTAGACAGTAAATACAATAGTTTGTACATGCATAACATTTCCCAGTTTTCCATATAACAATACAACCCCCACTAGGTCCTCTGTCATTCATTTTGGACCTGTATTCTCCCCCCTGCCCAACCCAGAGTCTTTTACTTTGGTGCAATACGCCAGTTCCAGTTCAAGTTCTACTTGTGTTTTCACTTCTGATCTTGCTTTTCAACTTCTGCCTGAGAGTGAGATCATCCCTTATTCATCCTTCTGTTTCTGACTTATTTCACTTAACATGATTTTTTCAAGCTGCATCCAAGATCAACTGAAAATGGTGAGGTCACCATTTTTTATAGCTGAGTAGTATTCCATTGTGTTTATATACCACATCTTGCTCAGCCACTCATCTGTTGTTGGACACCTGGGCTGCTTCCAGGTTTTGGCTGTTACAAATTGTGCTGCTAAGAACATATATATACAGAGATCTTTTTGAATGGGTGTGTGGAGTTCCTTAGGATATATCCGCAGGAGAGGAATTGCAGGACCATAGGGTAGGTCCATTTCTAGTCTTCTGAGAATTCTCCAGACTGTTCTCCACAGAGGTTGGACCCATTGACATTCCCACCAGCAGTGCAGGAGGGTTCCTTTGACCCCACAACCTCTCCAGCATTTGCTGCTGTTACCTTTTCTGATGTATGACATTCTCACAGGAGTGAAGTGGTATCTTATTGTAATAGACAGGAATATTGACAAGTTGTGTTTTTCTTACTTCAGTTTAAGATAACTTGTTATCAAACATACAGAATTTTCTTTTTTTTAGTATTTATTTTTATTTATTCCCTTTTGTTGCCCTTGTTGTTTTATTGTTGTAGCTATTATTGTTGTTGTCGTTGTTGGATAGGACAGAGAGAAATGGAGAGAGGAGGGGAAGACAGAGAGGAGGAGAGAAAGATAGACACCTGCAGACCTACTTCACCGCCTGTGAAGCGACTCTCCTGCAGGTGGGGAGCCGGGGTTCGAACCGGGATCCTTATGCCAGTCCTTGAGCTTTGCGCCACCTGCGCTTAACCCACTGCGCTACAGCCCGACTCCCCAGAATTTTCTTAAGAAGAGAAAGATGGCCCTCAGTTTAGGGTAGTTGCAAAGGCAATGTGATGCCTTGCTTTCAGGACTGCAAGTGTATAGTGCTGGGGGCTGCACAGATAACCTACAGATGAGTTTTGTTTGGTAGAAAATGTCTTAGAAGGCTTTGAAATAGATGTCAATACTTAGAAATAGAGAGCTCTGAAAAAAAATGAGTGCATGTGTGTGTGTGTGTGTGTGTGTGTTATTCACTTCTCTTGTAATTCCAGAAATGTCACTGCAGTTGGCTCAAATGCCAAAGAGATAAGAGTCAGTGGCTACCCTTTTGATTTGTCCTGTCCTCTATAGTTTACGGCATGGACTTACGGGTCTCTCTGTTCTAAGTGTCATTGGAATCGGCTGTCTTACACACATGGAACAATTGTGGTAAAAAGAACTAGCTAATGTCAGTCTTGCCTTTTACAGCTGCATACAAGTATAATACCATAGTAACAACATCCTTGGAGCTACATGCTTCCTTTAATCACAGCTATTCTAGTCTCAAGCCCATGCCTGCTGGTGGAATTATAAAGTGTGACATGAACTGTTAAGCAAAACATGCTTGAAATTTCTAAAGACATCTTTAGATGACTTCACAGAGTTCTCCATCTGTTAATCTGGTTAGAGGAGGGAAAACATGAGCTTTTCGAAAGCTAGAATGTGGGTGGTTCATAAATTTTCTGCCTCAAGTCTGACTCAGTTAATATACCCAGTTCACTTTCATAAATGTGAGGGTGGTTACACATTACCTTTATAATATATATAGTGTGTTTTCCTCATTAGAGCCATCAGATGCAAAACCATGAAATACAGGTTTTATATGCAAACAAATTTGACTGGAAAAATAAAACCATTTGTCAGAAAATTATATGTGATGGGTCTTCCAGGTGTGGAATGTCAGAGTAGAGTGAAGTGGAGTAGAGTTAAAATGATCAGAAACCAAGATGACCTAAACTCCAAAATATTGGTAGTATTATCTAAACAGGTAGGTTACATTTTTGATGTATAAACTCTTATTTTTGTTTAGCTTCCATGTATTCACTCTTGAATGTGATTGAATTTAATCCCATTAATATGATTGAGTTTAATCCTTCCTTAAGTCTGTTAGAGACATTATTGATGTTTCCTACTCTGGCATTATTTGTAGAGGCCTTCATATAGAACTAAACAGAATTGGTAGCTTAGGTATGACAAAGGTGGGTCTCCATCCTATAAATGGCTTAATTAGGGAAATGATTTGGTTGTATTCTCTTGTTGGTAGGATGACTTTTCTTGTGTAAATGAAATTGTGATATTTAAGTGTACAAGATGACTGGCCCTTGAAAGTTCATTTAATCCCTAATAGTCTAATGTAGAGTAATATTAAAGAGCCTTATAACTTTTTATAAGAATATTCTAGAAGAATGGTTCTGTGTGGAGTTGTCTGAAAAAGAAAATGGAAATGACTCAACTGCTAGTCACTGGGAAGGAACTGATAGAAGTGTGGCAAGGAAAGGTCAAGGATGGGGGTTACTATGCCTAGTGATGAAAGTCTCTAAAAATAGTTCTGACTTTCCTTCTGTGTTTGCTTTAGGGTGTGTGTGTGTGTGTGTGTGTGTGTGTGTGTGTGTGTGTGTGTGTGTGTGTGTGTGTTGGTGGTGGTAGATGGTACCTTTGAGCAAAATTTCTTTTATGCCCTGCTCACTGTAGACAAGGAGACATTCTGTGACTTCCTGTACTTCTCCAGAGTAAGAATTAGTGGATTTCAGTATTTCTGAGTGGCTTTCATCTTTCAGTTTATATCTTCTCCTTTGTTCCTTGTTTCTTTTTCCTGCCTGTACTGTGAAACAAAGACAAAGTCAGAGAATAGACTCTAAATATACTTTATCAGCGGAAAGAAAGCATTACAAAATTAGTGATGCAGGTAGAATTTGACCAACTCTTTTTTCTCTCTCTCTCTCTTTTTTTTTAATTTAAGAAAGGATTAATTAACAAAACCATAGGGTAGGAGGGGTACAACCCCACACAATTCCCACAACCCAATCTCCATATCCCACCCCCTCCCCTGATAGCTTTCCCATTCTCCATCCCTCTGGGAGCATGGACCCAGGGTCATTGTGGGTTGCAGAAGGTAGAAGGTCTGGCTTCTGTAATTGCTTCCCCGCTTCTTCTTCTTCTAGCGTTTGCCCTTCTTCCGTAGCCAGTCAACAGCATCAGGTTGAGCCTGATGTAAAGTTTCGAGACCTCCTTTGAATCTGGAGAGGTGGCAGTCGTTGACTATGTGGGTCATAGTCTGTCTGGAGCCGCAGGGGCAGTTCGGGTCGTCTCTGGCTCCCCAGCGATGGAACATAGCGGCGCACCGGCCATGGCCTGTTCCATAGCGATTGAGGAGGGCCCAATCGTAACGTGCTAGGTCAAAGCCGGGTTGACACTTGCAGGGGTCTGTGATGAGGTGTTTGTTCTTTACCTCAGCTGACTGCCAGCTCTGTTTCCAAGAGACTGGAACAGAGAAGTTCAGTGTAGGCGTAGGGGACCAGATTGGGTGACGAGACATCAAGCGTTGGACAGGGTGGGTGAAGATATCCGCGTATATTGGCAGGTCCAGTCGAGCGTAGACGTGGGAAATGAACTTAGATGATGCCGCATCCCGACGAATATCAGCGGCGTTGACTGGTCGGTCCATACTCCCAGTCTGCCTCTCTCTTTCCCTAGTAGGGTGTGTCTCTGGGGAAGCTGAGCTCCAGGACACATTGGTGGGGTCTTCAATCCAGGGAAGCCTGGCCAGCATCCTGATGGCATCTGGAACATGGTGACTGAAAAGAGAGTTAACATTCGAAGCCAAACAAATTGTTGAGCAATCATGGACCCAAAGCTTGGAATAGTGGAGAGGAAGTGTTAGGGAGGTACTCACTGCATACTCTAGTGTACTTCTGCTTTCAGGTATATATTTTGCAGTAGTTTATGGATACGTGTGAACATATGCTCTCTCTCACAGAAACTGGTGTATATGTAGGTTTTGGGACTTTGTTAGAAAGTGAACCACCTGAGATGAAAGTAGAGTATACTATGAAAGGAAAGGTCTCACCCGAGTAATGAAGCTGAAGGGTTGTCATTCCACACGTGAAGTCTCTAGACACAGTCTGAAGTGAAGCATGTTGAGGTGGCAATCGTTGCGTTGGTTAGGTTGTGATCGGCGGATGCAATATTATTTGATATGGATTGAGAGAGGCATACGGGAAAGTGGGCCCTATCCAAGGGTTCCAGGACTGGGGGAAGTAGGGGCTCTATAGTGGAGATGTGAGGTTCCTGCTGTCTTAGGGTTCCAAAAGACAATCGATAGTTAATGTTATCATCACATTATTTGGTAATTGGGTTAACTTTGAAAAGTCCTTTTGTTATGGTTTGCTGTACAGTACCCAGTATCTTGTATATAGCTGTGCTATTGGATGCTTCTGATCTACTTGGTCTAGGCTTTTGAGAGAGTCTGCATATCAAATACACAGCCTATATATTAAAAAGATTCAGTTTGTGTTTTGAAAAACTTTGAGACATACAATTGATTTTCCCCCTCTCATATTAATTAACTAGTCATTTATATGTCTACATTTTGCTAGAAGTGTACATAAACACCATTCCCACCACCAAAAGACTGTAACCCATCCCTCCCACCCACTCCCACCCCCCACTGGCCCAGGAAGCTGTATGTCTACCCCTCACCACAGGGTTTTTACTTTGGTGCCCTACTTACAATTTGGTCAGGTCCTGTTTTTAGTTTCCCTTTCAGATCTTCTTAGTCAACTTCTGTTGATGAGTGGGATCATCCCATACTCATCTTTATCTTTCTGACTTAGCTCACTTAACATAATTCCTTCTAGCTCTGTCCAAGATGGGTCAGAGAATGTGGGTTCATTGTTCTTGATAGCTGCATATGACCAACTCTTAAAACTACAAAGAAGCGAAGCTTGTCCTGACCTGGAGTGCCCAAGTCCAGAAGAAGACAAGGATAAAGTTGAAAGATAAATGGAATTCAGAGAAGGAAAAAAAAAAACAAAACAGTGAGCATCACAGATAAGAAAAAGAACAAATTTTAACAAGAACAGTTTTTTCAAACTTGGTCTTGGTTTTTCAACTACTTGTTTTTTCAAACTATTTGGCCTTTATAACCTCAAAAACCACTGGACCCCCAAATTTTTGTTTATGTGTATTATATCTATAAATATTTATTCTTTTAATTTTTGAAAGTTATTTTAAAAGTATTCATTTTTTGAAGACTGAGAAACTCATTGGTGTTAGCAAAATAGCATGTTTTATGAAAACTAGTTTATTCCAGAACTGATAAATATTTGGTGAGATGAGTAATAGGTCTTATTTATTTGAAAATCTGTTTAATATAGGGCTTCCTCAAAAGAAGTTGTGTTCTCTTATCTGTGTCTACCTTTGATGTGTCTTATCAGATTTGTTTTGGTTGAACTAGATAAAGAAAATCCTGCAGGCCACATACAAATCTGTTGGTGGAAAAGAGGGACATTTTAATAACTTTTCCAGGTAATTATGGATATGCCTTTTTGATGATAATCCAAAACTCAGTAATTAGTAATTTAGTTATAATGTGGAATTTAAACTCATTAAATCCATTGGCCTATCATCCATTGTTTCACTGGCACCTTATTTTGTAACATCATGCATTGGTGATTTGGAAAATATTGTTTAATGAATTATGAAGATTTTCCAAATGTTGACATATTTCATTATACAATATGAAAACACTGCATTCGTTAATCTTACCACCCATCTCATCAGAAAAGTCATTCGTTATTGGGAAGCTGTCAAGCTTTCAGTGGCAGATACAAGTTTTCCAAAATTCTAATTTTTATATGAAAGCTTGCATTTTATCATTGGCAGCAAGTACTGCCAGTTGTTTTCCCTGGAGTGACAGGCTCACCTCGTTCTTTTTTTTTTTTTTTTTTTTTTGAGAAAATGTCTGCCTAGTACCCAAATTTGAATAACTGTAGTTTGTCATTCTTTCCAAGTGAAAAGGGTTATTACATGTGCTTGTTCTTGAAATAACAATCATGCCTCCATATGCAGCAGAATTCCCTTATGTAGACTCGTGCTTGAAGAGTTAATCTTAAGAATTAGATTTAACAGGGAGTCAAGTGGTAGTGCAGTGGGTTAAGCACACATGGTGCAAAGCCCAAGGGTCCACGTAAGGATGCCAGTTCGAGCCTCCAGCTCCACACCTGCAGGGGAATCGTTTCACAAGCAGTAGAGCAGGTCTGCAGGTGCCTGTCTTTCTCTCCCACTCTCTGTCTTCCCCTCTTCTCTCCATTTCTCTCTGTCCTACCCAACAACAAAGACAACAATAAAACAATAAGGGCAACAAAAAGGGAATAAGTAAGTAAATATTTTTTAAAAACAGATTTAACAAAATTAATGGTTGCCCCTGAGAGGCTGTACTTAGGTGAAATGGGCAGTGTTTTTAGTGGGAATGCATAATAGTGGATAATCTGATAACTGGTAGTATAATTTGCACCATTGTCTTGTTTCATGCCGAGATACTAGCACTTTTACCCTTTGTTTTATGTTCCCTATCAGTTAAATGTCAACTATGTTTCCTATCAGTTAAATGTCAACAGAGCAGGAAAAGTCTGTAAGCAACATCTTAGGATTATGAAAATAACTGTGACCTGAACAACCCTCTGAAATCTGCTTAGAGCATGTTTACTCTTGGTGTGAGGATCCCTGCTTCCCGAAATTTGCTGAGAGAAAAACAGTCTGTGAAGAAGGTAGAACCATGGCTGGAGCATGCTACTGGTTTATTGTAACTTTATTTCCACTGGCAAAAAATGGGTCGGTGTACTGGAAAAAATAGTTCTTTTGGATAGTGTGCTGCATTGCCATATGCGCAACTCAGGTTCAAGCCTGTCCCCCACAGCGTTGAAGGAAGCTTCGGTGCTGTGGCCTCTTTCATTCCCTCTCTGTCTCTTTGTCTCAATTTTTAAAAAAGAAAGTAAAAAAAAGGTTGATGGTTATGAGTAAAAGAGTAAAGGTGTGTCATTTATAATGTGGGATTTGAAAAAGATCTGTCTGACATTGGAGGTTGAGACTATGCCGAGGGGAACAGGAGGCAGGCAGCTGTGAATCTCACAGGAATCCCTTTGTGATAATGAGGACTGGAGAGAAGAAGTAGCTTTCAAATAAGAAGGGGAGTGGAAGAAAGAATCTCGAGGATTTAGTGACTGACTGGATGTGAGTCCTGAGGGAAAGAACAGGGTCAAAAGATGCCAAGTTTTTAATTCCAAGACTAAAAAATAAAGTAAGTTGTAAGAAATAGTGAAGTTGGGAGAAGGAGAAATAAGCTTTTAGAGAAAGATTTTTTCTTTTCTTTTCAATTTTCTATGGGTATAATGTGGGGAAAATCAGGGTTAATTCTTGAAGTTAAAGTTGTGACTCTGAAATCAGGGAGCATCAGACTACATTGAACACCAGAGTCTGCTACATATCAGAAAAGGTTTGCCCGGGAGTCGGGTGGTAGCACAGCGGGTTAAGCGCAGGTGGCGCTAAGCACAAGGACCAGTGTCAGGATCCCGGTTCGACCCCCCGGCTCCCCACCTGCAGGGGAATTGCTTCACAAGCGGTGAAACTGGACTGCAGGTGTCTGTCTTTCTCTCCCCTTCTTTGTCTTCCCCTCCTCTCTCCATTTCTCTCTGTCCTATCCAACAACAACGAGATCAACAACTACTACAACAATAAAACAACAAGGGCAACAAAAGGGAATAAATAAATAAATATAAAAATAAATAAATAAAAATAAAAATTTATTAAAAAAAAAAAAAAGAAAAAGAAAAGGTTTGCCCAAGGCTTCAGTGTCCTGGACAGACCTTTTAAGATAGAGTGAGGCAGAGGGTGAAAGGATAAGACACCATAGCACTGAAACTTTACCTTAGTGTGGTGGAGGCCAGACTTAAACCTGGGTCATGCACATGACAAAATAGACACCATATCAAAGTGAGGTGTATTGATGGCCTCAAACTTAATAAGATTTAGATGGGTGGTAGCATAAATATGGAATGATAATGTGGCATGTATACTAAGGTGGAATAGTATTAGAAGATTGGCTCTGCCCCCCACCCAAAAGATACCCACAAAACAATGAAGTAATCAATGGTGGTATGAATGTTTTTCCCACTTCAGATATTAAACTTCTAGAAGTTCACAGTGATTGAATTGTTACATACAAATATGACACATTTCATGTTCTAATTTAACTTCTCTATAGTAAGGTGAAAAGGCCAAATGTAGGAGGGAAAGGCAACTCTTTAAGGGTGGCATCTGGTGCCTTACTGTGGTGCACCTACTAGAGTGCACACGTGACTGTACACATCACCGTACACAGGTGTGTGGGCTCAGTGCTCCACTTGCAGGGGGAAATCTTCAGAAGCAGTGAAGCAGTGCTACAGGTGTCTTTTCCTCTCAATTTCTTTCTTATCCTATAAAAAAGAAAGAGAAAGGGAAGGAGAGGAGAGAAGAGAGGAGAAGAGAAGGACCTAGGGAGATAAAAGTTATATAAAAGTTATATAAAAAAAACATTTCCTTGTCTGAGGCTCTCAAGTCCCAGGTTCAATCCCCAGCTCACCATAAATGAGATCTGAGCAGTGCTATAGTCTGTCTGCCTTTCTCTCTATGTATCTTTATGTGTGTGTGTGTGTGTATTTAACAGAAAATAGATAAAATATTTAAAAATAAGGGGGAAAGTCACCAAGAATGGTGGATTTATCATGTAGGTACCAAGCCCCAGCAATAACACTGTTGGCAATAAAAAAAAATAGTAGTATATATAGTAATGATAAGTAAGTAAATAATAGAAAGAAGAGGTGGAGGAGGAAGAAAAAAAGGTGGCATTCATGACCTTCAGCTAGTGTCTAGATAACAGCTTGGAAAACCAGCCTCTGAGTCCAATCTCGTAGGCAGGGCTTCATCAATCAAGTTCATGAGGCTGAAATGCTGCAGCTAAAACACCAGCTTATTAATTTGAGATGAGAGTTATCACTCTCCCAGGTACTGGATTTTTTCACATCATATGGCAGTGTATATTCACAGTAACCATTTTATTATTTTCCAGCCAGAAATAATTATCACACAGCCTGCTTTGCATGTAACTGCATGACTAGGCATTCTTTTCCTGTAGATAGTGTGGGAAACCCAAGCATAAGTAGAAAGTTGCTTGGGGGGCATGGCTTCAGCCAAGGGGTTAGCAGAGGAATTAAGTGTTATAAAGGCGTTGGGTCAAGACAGCTGTATGCATCCAGCCCATCTTCCCTCTGAGATGTTGCTACTTAGATCTTGGAATCCTTCAAGTGCGTTGGATGAAATCTCATCTAGTTTGGCGTTGCAATTTGCCTTTTTCTTAGCTACCTTTCTCATTCAATAGCACAATATTCCTTCCATCCATCCTTCCTCCCTTCCTTCCTTCCTTCCTTCCTCCCTCCCTTCCTTCCTTCCTTCCTCCCTCCTTCCCTCCCTCCCTCCCTCCCTTCCTTCCTTCCTTCCTTCCTTCCTTCCTTCCTTCCTCCCTTCCTTCCTTCCTTTCTTTTTTGCCTCCAGGGTTATCGCTGGGGCTCGGTGCCTGCACTACAAATCCACTGCTCCTGGCGGCCATTTTTTCCATTTTTGTTGTTGTTGTTTTTATTGCTGTTGTTATTGCTGTTGTTGTTGGACAGGACAGAGAGAAATCGAAAGAGATGGGGAAGACCAAGAGGAGGAGAGAAAGATAGATATCTGCAGACTTACTTCACCTGCAGGTGGGGAGCTGGGGGCTCAAACTGGTATCCTTACGCTGGTCCTGTGCTCCCCAATATGTGAGCTTAACCCATTGTGCTACCCCCTATCCCCCAGCACAATATTTCTTAAGCTATAATAAGATTTACTCCTGAGTTAAAGAAGAGTCAACCCTATCAATTTTTTTTAACTTAAACAGAATACTTCTGACAGCAAATGTCTTGATTTTTCCATCCAAGCAATTTCCCAGTTCTCTAAGGACACCAACTGACACTAACTACTTAGAGCTAGTGTAGGCCCCTCAGGTGAAACCCAGTGTTTTAGACAGCAGTTATAAGTAGCAGGCCTCCTGGTTACCCACAGTCTATCCAACTTGGTGACTAATTAGATATTACCATCACCCTCTCTTTAGGTCTGATATTTTGCAATAGTTGTTCATAGTGCTTAATAGAAAAATATTTATTGGCTTATGGTGAAAAGATATTATAAACAATGCAAATGAGGGGTGGGGGAGAATGAGTAGCTTGATGATAGATTTCAGGATTTATATGTCTGAAGTTCTAAGTTTGGTCCCTGCACAACACAGGCTAGAGTGATACACTGTTTCTCTCTCTCCCTCCCTTCAACACCACCATGAAAATAAATAAGTATCTTTTAAAAAGAAGAAATTTAAATGTGGAACCAGAGATAATCTAATGAGTTCTGAGTGCCAGAGCTCCTATCCTCATAGAATTGGGTTGTGCTGCCCTCCCTGCTTGGGGATGTGTTCACCAACCCGGAAGCTCTCCCAGTCTCATGGTTTAAGGTCTTTATGGAGGTTCCATTACAGAGACATGATTGATTAATTCATCGACCATTGACTTAATCTCCAGTCTCTTCCTCCCTCCCTGGAGGTCCATTGAAACTGGAAAGTACAACCATCTGATTTCCTTTCCTCTACACCCAGCCCACATCCAGAAGCTAACTAGGGTCCTATCTAGAGTTATCTGAATAATAGCAACTCAGATGTGGTTGACAGAGACTTACAGTGAGTAATGAAAGGGGTCTTCTCACCCACATCACTCAGGAAATTATAAAGGTCTTAGGAGCACTCTAGAAACCAGAACAAAGACTAAATATGTATTTTCTACTTACATCACAATACAGGTCATTCTGTGAGGACCTGGAGGACTTCCTGGCTGACATTTACTCTGTTTCTTGGCTTTGACCCATTAACTGATTGCACTGCTATATACTAACTCTAAGAAAAACAAATCTCAGAACCTGCATTAAAAAAAATTACTTGGTTGGGGAAATGTTGATTTATAAGGCTGCTATTGTCACAGTTGTGTGTTGTACAACATCGTGACTCCTTCTGATGGGTGAGTATACTACACCCACCACCACCTTGTGTTCTACCTCCATTAAGGGCACCATCAGCCTCCTCCCAAATCCCTCTGCTAGAGTCCTTTGACCTATTGTGATAGATCTTACCTCATTATGGTTTCACCCTGTGACTTCCCTTTCCAAGTCTCATTTATGAATGAGACCAGCCAGTATTCATTCCTCTTCTGGCTTATTTCACTTAACAAAATTCCTTCAAGTTCCATCCAAGTAATGGCAAAAGAGAAAATGTCATGGCATCAGGTGGTGGCGCACCTGGTTAAGCTCTCACATTACAGTGCTCAAGAATCGGGTTCAAGCCCTGGGGAAAGCTTCACAAATGGTGAAGTAGGGCTACAGGTGTCTCTGTCTCTTTCCCTCTGTCTCCCCCTCTTCTCAATTTCTCTCTGTCTCTATCTAATAAATACATTTGAAAAATATATATATATATAAAAGAAAATGTCATCATTTCTTACAGCTGAGTAGAATTCTACTATATATGCACAGTAACAGCAAACTGCGTTTTAACCAGCTCCACAGAATGTCTTGTACTCTCCAAACGTAAATAGTACAACTCTCATCCTGCTTAGCTTTTATCAGGGCTTCCAGCCATGTTTAAAGCACTAAGGGCTTTTGTAAGGGCTGACACTGATCTGGCCAAAACTGAACAAAGTTTACAATCCTAATGCTCAATAATATTTTTTCCCTTAAAAAAAATAGTGTTTTGGAAGTGGGCTGGTCAGGTGGTTCAGTGGTAGAGCATATGTCTTGCATGCATGATGCCCTAGGTTTGATCCCCAGCATCACATAAAAACAAGTAGAGTATCATATATGGTGGAGTGGTTCTGTTGTGTCTCTCTGTCTCTTTCTCTCCACCCCTTCACAGTAAAAAAAAAAAAAAAAAGTTTCCTAGGTAGAGACAAGAACCATTTTCTATTGCTTATAGGCTCTAGAATTTAAACTACTAACCCTTTCTCTACTTTTCTGACCCTGAAACGAGGTCTCTGCTATCAGCTTTGATGAAACATAAAGATTGAATTTTGGACCAGGGAGATAGCATGATGATTGTGCAAAGGGCTTGTATTTGAGAGGCCCTAGATTCAATCCTCTACACCAACTACCAGACCTGAGCATTTCTGTGGTAGAGAGAGAGAGAGAGAGAGAGAGAGAGAGAGAGAGAAGAGATTGAATATTTAAAAAATCCTAGCTGTCACTATTAAATGGATGATTGTGGCTAAGTTACATGCATTAGTGTCATGCTAATGACACATCATTATTTTCCCCTATAGTGGAATGCTTTTTAACATCATACATTTCAGTGTCATGCATTTTCCCTTCTCCAAAATGGGGCTTTGTGAGAATTAAATGAAGTAAGTCATGCAGAGCAATTAGCAGTAAGGGCTAAGTGGGTATGCAGTAAGGGCTCGTCAGAAATGTTCTTTTGCAAGTATTCCAATGTGCACAATGAATTCTCTACTAAAGGAAAGACACTTAGAAAAATGAGGGAAAGAGAGAGCCTGTAGTTGTGTTCAAGAACAGAAAATACTCTCAGGTAAGCAGTAGAATAGACTACAACATAGATCAGGCACTGTGTCCAGCAGGGTCAGCATTAACTGTAAGGGCAGCAGTCTGGTGAAATAGCTCACTTGGATAGTCCACCGCCTTGCCATGCTCTTGACCCCTATTGTATTGAAGCAAGCTTCAGTGCCGTGGCCTGTTGCCTCTCTTTCTTTACCTTTCTGCCTCTATCCTGAAAAAAATAATAATAGTTATAACCAAAAGAGCAAGGAGAAAGAGTGAGTCTGTCTGTGCTACAGCTCTTGGGTCAGGAGTTCTGGGTATAGCTCTTGGTGTTTCTGCTCACTTGCTTCATGGGAGGGTAATTTGCAAAGAGTGTCTTTATCCTGCCACCCTGTGCTTTCCATGAAACAATTTCCCAAGTGTGGGTTTGCTCTCTTCCTCTCTATGTATTGAGACATCCAAGAATAGTGACTAGGGAATGTTTAAAAAGTTGTTTAATTTTAACATAAGAGCTACTAGCTACTGACATGGACCAAAAAGCTGTTTGGAAAATTAGACAGGCAAGATGTCATGGTTTTCATTCTCAAAAAGTTATTCTGTGATGAGAGGTGTGTCTGTTTTTATCGGAAGCCCAGCTGCTGCAGTCTGGTGGCACCTGTCAGTGCCTGGAAGTGGTGAGGGCCGTTGCCACAGAAGTAATTGCAGCCTGCAGTCTGGCAAGACCGTGAATTATGACATTTAAAAAAAAATAAATCTTGAACATACTGCAGAAAGTGTTAGCAATGACGCTTATCTTGTTTGTATTTTCTAGCCTCAATGGACAGTTTCCACTCCATTACTGTCAATAGGAATTTGGTTTTTGGTAGAAAGGGGAGGAGAGACAGATGAATAGAGGAGGATAGAGTGGGGTTAAGAACTAAAGTGTTCCTGGTTATGACATGCTATACCATTGGTGGGATTTTTATAACTTTTGAGTTTTACATCATTCTGAGTATTTTCATGGAAGATTTTTTTCAAACTCTTTTAAAAGTATTTATTTATTATTGGATAGAGACAAATTGAGAGAGGTGGGGGAGGTAGGGAGAGAGACACGACACCTGCAGCCCTGCTTCACCGCTGGTGAAACGTTCCGCCTGCAGGTGGGGACCAGAGCCTTGAACCTGGGTCCTTCCACAGTGCAGTGTGTGCGTATAATCAGCTGTGCCACGACCTGGCCTATGGAAGAGTTTTTAGAGAAGCCTCTCTCCACTTTATGAAGATGTAAGATGACTAGCCACCTCAATTAAAATGCCTTCTAGTGTCCTGAAGATTCTAAAAAGACTAACAGATAAACTGCACTATGGAAGGGGACTTTTTGGATGGGTGAGATAGCATAATGGTTATACAGACTCTTATGCCTGAAGCTCCCAGGTCCCAGATTCAATCCGGTCGCTGCACCACCATAAGCTAGAGCTGAGTGTCACTCTGGTAGAAGAGAGAGAGAGAGAGAAGAGAGAGAGAGAGAGAGAGAGAGAGAGAGAGAGAGAGGCTTTTCAAAGCTGAACAAAGGGGTTAAAAAATCAGGAGCATGCCTGTAGCCTGTACTCTGTATGTCTTTTTCTGTAGCCTGTACTCTATATGTCTTTTTCTGTTCATTTGCTTTGGCAAATAAACAAACAGGCAAACAAGCAAAGTCACTTTAGTTCAAACTCAGAACTAAGAAGTAGGAGGAGAATGCCACAGTTAGAACTCGAAAATTATTTTCTCTGTGTTCTTTGCATATGTTTTAAAAAATATAAGCAGATCACTTTTTAAATATTTATTTATTTATTGCCTTTTGTTGCCTTGTTGTTTTATTGTTGGTGTGTTATTATTATTGTTGTCATTGTTGGATAGGACAGAGAGAGATGGAGAGAGGAGGGGAAGACAGAGAGGGGAGAGAAAGACACCTGCAGACCTGCTTCAAACAGATCACTTTTTATAAATTTTCAAGGACCTATAATAATTCCATCTAGTGCTTTTTGTATATTAGATTCTTAATTTTTTTAAATTAAAAGCAGATTTTAATTGTGGCAAAATGCACACAGCACAACATTTAACATCCTAATGCCCCTCCTTTTTAATTTCACAGTTAAATAGTGTAAAGTATGTTTACATTATAGTGCAAACAGTCCTCAGAACTTTTTCATCTTGCATAAGTGCAATGCTGTCCTTAACTAAACTGCAGCTTCTTCCAGCCTCTGACAGTCACCATTCCACTTTCTGAGTTTAGGAACTTAACTACTTTACATATGAGGTATCATATGTTAATACCTTGTTTTGACTTTTCCACACTGAGCCTGCTTTAGACCAAGACTATTACTTAAAATAATCTTAAAGATCACAAAATAATATTTCTGATCACCTAAAACAATCTTACTTACTGTCTTAATCTTAAGGATAGGATAGGTTAAGGCCAATAGGGATGGGAACATTTTAAAATGCAAGTTGGATCAATTATCAGAGAGGCCAAATGAGAAGTTTAAAAACAAAAACCAAATCCAGAAGTCTGTGTACTTAGCAGGCTAAGAATCCCCCCACCCCTCACCTTGTTATTTATGGTGTCTATGCCTCCACAGAATGTATAAACCCAATTTACAACTTCATGAGCTGTTTCCCAGAGTCTCTGCTTTCCTTGGCAAAGGAGAGAGATGCCACATATGGTTTGGAGTGGCACAGCAAAGCATAGTTTTTGAGTGATGGGTGTAGTTTGGGCTGAAATAACTCACTGTTTCATCTGCACTGCTCTGCCTATCTGCGTGCACTTGGACCCACCCTGCTTTCCTGCTCTGGCATATTTGGTCTGGATTCTATCGAGGTGGAGCATTTTTCCCAGGAGTTTGCCATAGTTGTTTCTGTCAAGAACCTTCTGGAAATTTGAAAAGATTGGAATGTTTGGCTAATTAAATGCTTAACTATTTATCCCACCCCACCCCCACTTTTGTATATAAAGTAGATATGGCATGAGTGACTTTCATGAGAAATGACTGGATTTGAATGAATCTCACTGCTGTTTTGACACTTCTAAAGAAAGGACTTTTTCTCATGCTAAATACCTGATACAGCTGGAAAATTCTCATGACTACTGCTGGGTAGTAAGGTGAGCATAATCTGTTAGTTTTAGTCTTAAGGTCTGTGTTATGAAGCTTTTTTTTTTTTGCAATTAGATAAATGTGTGCCATAAATAATGTGATTTTTATACACTCACTGCTTATCAGTGATTTAGTAGGAAAAGAGTAGAATCTCAAGTCTTCTTCTAGCTTTCAAATCCCAGATCAGATTCATTGCTCTGTGTTCTTGAGCGTGTGTGTGTGTGTGTGTGTGTGTGTGCGCGCGCACCTGATTTCTTCATTGTTTAAAATATCCACAGCAGGTGGAGAGGTGGAAATGTTGTATGTGTGAGGCCCTGGGTTTGATCCCCTCTATCACATATGACAGAAAGGTACTCTGGTCTGCCTGTCTCTGTCTCTCTCTGATTACAAAGTAAATATATAAATTCTTTTAGAAAATAAAATGAGGGTCGGGCCTGGTTAGTACTTGGATGGGAGAAAATAAAATGATGGGGGGGCAGACAGTGGTGTGCGAGGATCTGGGTTCAAGCCCCTGGTTCCCACCTGCAGGGGTAAAGCTTCAAGAGTGGTGAAACAGGTCTGCAGGTGTCTCTATTTCTCTCCCTCTCTATCTTCTTCTCCCCTCTCAATTTATCTCTGTCTCTATCCAATAATAAGTAAAATAGAAAGGAAGGCAGGAAGGAAGGAGGGAGGAAGGGGAGGGAAGAACGAAGGAAGGAAGGAAGGAAGGAAGAGAAAAAAAGAATAGAGTCATGTCATCTTCAGCATAGGCCTCATTTGATATGTTAAGTGAGCTAGAAAGAGGATGAATACTGGTTGATCTCACTCATAGATGGGACTTAAGAAACAAAGAAAGAGAAAATACTGGGTGAAATTAGACTAGGCACCATCAGTTGCAGCAGTGCCAAGTTCTCTCAGATGGAGAGTGTTGGGGACCCAGTACACAATGTTGGAGGAAGATGTCAGTTGGTAGTGGCTATGGTGTATAGACACCTATCATAGGGTGATAAAAAGTCACACACATGTGTCCAGTGTCCTGTTAATCTTAATTTTCTCCACTAATATGATTTAAAGAAGTGTTCCCATGATGATTGAGTAAACTAATAGATAACATGTAAATTATGCTAAAATATGTACAAAGTGCATATCATATCATGTGTGTATATCTATGTTAATAAATTATATATCTGACATGTGGTAGGAATCAGGAAGTTGTTTTTCTTCTACATTTATTCTAACATAGTTTCCTAAAACATTTAATAATGATTTCTGGTGATTCCTTTGATTTGGTGTTAACTTGTCTAAGTTGTTGTTTTAGAGCTAGCAGAATGGGACTTGCACTGAAGTAAATTATATGAGTCCAGAGCCTACTGCTTGCTCTGCCAAATGAATGTCTGTATTCTCCTGTCAAAATATTCTTCAACTGTACCCATCTATAAAAGTTATTCTACTTTGTCATGGCATGTGCTTCAGACCTAACTTCCAAGGCATCCTTAGGATCCACATTTCTCTCTAGAACATATATATTGGGTTCTCAGAAAAGCCATGGCACATTTTTTGTGTAGAAAAATACATCGTGATTTTTCTGGCAACCTATAGTATTTTGCAAACTCTTTTTATTGTCATTCTGATATAGGAGTGTACATCCTAACCATTGTATTCATTCACAAATGATAAGCTTTTGCAACATATCAGCATACTTAATGTACAAATGCTACATACAAAAGTAAAAGTAGAAATATGCAAAACCACTAAGTATAAACAGAAGATGCTTCTTCCTAATCCCAGTGAACCATCTTGCATCCCTCCCAGTTTTAAAAAATATGGAATGCATTTAACACAGAATTTGCCATCTTAACCATTTTAATGCATAGAATATAATGATATTAAGTATATTTATGTTGTCATGCAACCATGAATACTGCCTCTTTCTAATACTCCATTTCATCTTGCAAAACTGAAATGATACTTTATTGTGAAGCAGTACTTAAAGTAAGTACTTAGTCCCCCTTGCTGAATGCCTACTGTGTGTTTGGTTCTATCTAAGAATTTAACCTTCAGCACAATTCTCCAGAGAAGATGCTCTTCCTCCCTCCCTGCGTTCGTTCCTTCCTTCCTTCCTTCCTTCCTTCCTTCCTTCTTCCCTTCCTTCTCCTCCCCCTTCCTCTCCCCCTTCCCTTTCTCCTCCTTCAAGAGATAAATTTGCTTTTGGAACCATGATTAAAGTTACATAGTAAAGCAACTGGGTGAGGAAGATTCACACCAGTGTCTCTCATCTCAAATTCCATCTCTGTCTTTCTTATTTCTTAAACCTTTTTATTGGAAGATTAATGGTCTACAGTACAGTTGCCAATTTTTTTTTAATTCCAGAAAATTACATGAAAGTCAGATGTGTGAAAAATGGAAAAATAATGGGAAAGGAGACTATTTCTTGAGCACAAAACAGGGCTTTCAAGTTTATCTTTTGGAACTCCTCTGTGGTGACATAATTTTGGCATTTTATTTATTTACTTATTTTTCTAAGTATTTATTTTTATTTATTCCCTTTTGTTGCTCTTGTTATTATTGTCGTCGTTGGACAGGGAAGAGAGAAATGGAGAGAGGAGGGGAAGACAGAGAGGGGGAGAAGGACAGAAACCTGCAGACCTGCTTCACCACCTGTGAAGCGACTCCCCTGCAGGTGGGGAGCCAGGGGCTCAAACCGGGATCCTTACGCCGGTCCGTGCACTTTGCACCACCTGTGCTTAACCCACTGTACTACCGCCTGACTCCCTTAATTTTGGCATTTTGATTGTTCTTTAATTTCTATTTTTCTCTCCCAGTGAAGTAATTAGCACACTAGTAATCTCTTTGCAGCCAGGATTTGCCTTTCCTGAAAACCCAAGGATTGTTATTTTTGTTGCCATTGGATTAGAAAGTCTGATTTTTTATATTAAATTTAGTTTTATTAAAATTTTATATTTATATCTATACTGGAGCTTCCCCTGGTGTTATGGTGCTCTTATGTGGAGCCAGGGTTTGAACCAGGTCTCTCACATGGCAAGACTAGCATCCTACCTACCATGTGCACTACCTCCTGGCTTCAGATTGTGTAATACTATGAATATGGTATGTGTGGACAGTATTCCTGACAGCAAGAACAGCCCCCTTCTTGGGAAACTTTCGGACACAGTGATTATACTCAAGCTCAGTTTTAAAGAGACTAGGACTCAGTAGGACGTTTTTACAACAGTTTATGTGAGGAGTTCACTTCTTCAAGTCACTATAAACTGTCAACAAGCCCATTAACAAAGTAGATATGTAGCTTGTTTGGTAAAATGACATATTTGTGATAGCTTTGGGGGGAAAAGGTTCTTTTTCAATCTACTCATGGGAAATTAAAACTCTTGTGTTTTATTGATTTCCACTAAGTTCATCTACACATTGTTTTTATAAAAGCTAACTGATGAAGGAAAGGCTGTACTTTGAGGAAGGATACATTTTAGATGCAGAGATTTCTGGTTTTGCTTCCAGGTATGGAACCCTTTCTGTAGAGCACTGTCCACCTTTGGAAGATATTTTTCATGTCCATTCTAGTGCTCATCAGTGAATAGTCCAGGGGAGCGAGGCATGTAGGTGCTTCCTTTGAGAGTCTAAGGAGGAAACAGTGATTGCTTGAGTATTAATCTGATGCATACATCAGTGAGGTTGGAGAAAGAGACTAAATTAGTAACCTCCTCTCTCTCTCAGCTCCACTGAAAAACCTGATCTCACCCACTATTTGAGCATTGAAAAATCCAGGAAAAGACAATGACCAGGAGAAATCTCCATTTTATTTAGCATTCATTATGTGGATGATTACTCTATGTGTACCATGTGCTAGCCCCTGGCATTTTAAAAGGTTGGATTATTAGGGAGAATTAAGCTCTAATTAATTTGCATTTGGGTATATTGTGATTTGAAATAAAGGCTTGCAGGACACATGGAAGGGGAATTACATATTTGGAGTAGAGTCAGGTCCTACAGTTAGGATTGTGTGTGACTCTAGTATGACTTTAAATTTCTTTTTCTTTTTTTTTTAAAATTATCTTTATTTATTTATTGCATAGAGACAGCCGGAAACTGAGGGGATGGGGGAAGTAGAGAGAGAGAGAGAGGGACAGAGAGACACTTGCAGTACTGCTTCACCACTCGTGAAGCTTTCCCTCTGCAAGTGGGGATGGAGGGCTTGAACCAGGATCCTTGGGCATTGTAACACATCTGCTCAACCAGGTGCGCCATCACCCAGGTCCCTGACTTTAAATTTCTTGAATTGGCTCGGCATCATCCTTGGAGACAGTTACTGAATCTTAGTAACTATTTCTTTAATGTGTACATATACACTATCTCATTTAATTCACAAAATAATCTTGGATATAATTTTCCCACGCTTCAGACATGGAAAGTGTGAGAGATGAATTTTCTCTGATGAGTGCTAAGGAAGCTCAGCCATATCACTCTTATATGAGGCCCTAGATTTATTCTTTGGCGCTACATAAAGACTGAAAAATTCCTTCAACATGTAGCGCCGGGGAATAAATCTAGGGCCTCATATATGAGTGTTATGAGCTTCCTCTCCGACCCAATTTTTATTCTACATTTTTCTTTTTCTTAATATTTACTTATTTTGGATATAGGCAGAAATTGAGATAGAAGGGGGAGATGGAGAGAGAGAGAGAGAGAGAAGCACACCTGCAGTCCTGCTTCACCGCTTGTGAAGCACTCCCCTACAGGTGGCGACCAGGGACTTGAAGCTGAATCCTTGTGCCCTGTCATGTGAGCACTTAATGAGGCACATCCCCATCCAGCCCCCTGTTCTGCATTTTTTAGGGTGGAGAGGAGATAGATGTGAGAGAGAGAGAGAGAGAGAGAGAGAGAGGGAGAGAGAGAGTCTCCACTGTCAGTGGACCCCCCCTTGATAATGACCATGGTACTTCCATGTAGTGCCTGAGACTGAACACCGAGGGCCTCTTCCTTCAGGCATGAGTTTTACCTGCTGAGCCATCTTGCCATTGCCTAGAACACTAGATTTTTATGTCTTCTTCTCTTTCTTTTAATTCTCTTCAGTTTCATTCTAGGGAGATGATCATTTGGCACATAATTCAAATGAATTTGCTATGTTCTTAGAAAGATATATTTGATGGCTCACAGAATCACTCACAGTTAAAGGAATGTAGAGAATGTGTCAGTTACATAATAGCAAATGACTATTTGCCAAAGTTTTTCAAGTTTTTCCATTTTTGTAGTCACCATTTAGAAGCATCTTGGTAATTCTCCTACTGTTGTTAGAAGATATATGCACACAAACGCTGTTTAATCCTTTAGTTTGGAAAAGTTGCTATCTGATTTTAAATGCATTTCCAAAAATTAGTCATTGGATTGAAATATCAAATTGGAAAAAAAAATCAAGTGGAATGTTAAATAGACCTTCTTGTCCTATAGGGTACATACAGATCACTACCTAAAGAGAACAAATCATGTTAAAATAAAAAATAGGTTCAGTATAACTTATAATCTTGTAATCAAAGCTTCCTGCTGATTATTTTGTACTTGAGGTTAAGGAATTTGTTTACCTGGTGATGGAAGGACTCAAGATGGTGGTGAGAGTGGTGTGCAGACACCTGTCACAGGGAGATAAGAAATTGTGTCCATGTGACAACTGTCTAGTAAATTATTATTTCCCTAGTAAGGACAATTTGAGGGAAAAAAAAAAAACAACCAGAAAAATAGGTTTAAAAAGAAGGAAGGAAGGAAGGGGGGGAGGAAGAAAGGAAGGAATTTGCTTCTTCCCCTTTCCCTCTCAACTTCTCTCTATCCAAAAACAAAAAATAAAAATAAAAGGCATGAGTTCCCAGTAGAAATAAATACATAAATAAATAAATAAAATGTAAAGGGTAGAGGGAGACACCATAGAACCGACGTTTTCTTGCGTGGCCTTGTACTCCCATGTGTTATAGTGGGATTCATGCCTTGGTCTCGTGTGGCAAAGCAGGCACCCTCCTAGATAAGCTATCCCACAAACCCCTGAAGTATATTTTATGTCTGCCATATTTCAAACCTGTCTTTTGAACTTTGACAACAAATTAAATATCTGAATAAATATAAGTTTCTTATTGTTTTGGTACATATCCTTGGTTGATTGTGTAACATTGAGCTTTTCTTTTCCAGTGAATAGATTGTGAAACTGTGGAACAGAGTTAGAATGATTCTCTTAAGGAAAATGATTTCTTAAGAGATACTGACTTAATTGTACTCTTAGACTTTGCAAAAAAAAAAAAAAGTTTTCTTGGCCTTTTGGATGATGTGGTTTTTGGCTTTCCTTTGTATTATTGACTCTAGTTAAAAAGGGGAGGGCCTTTCTGATGAGAACAGCACTCTCTTTAATAGCCTTTCACAAAATCAATTTCAGCCATTCCTGCTACGCTTCTTTGGAATATTGAAGGTTGGGAGCTGTAGAAAGATTTTTGTCTCCTAAATTTGTCTTTATAAATTTTCGTGTATGCCTTTTGTTCCCCTCCATGTTCACCCAGTGATTTTCAATTAAAATATTCTTTTGTAATAGTATCTTGTGTGAGAAAGTGAGGTATATGTATAAGGGATTTTGTTGTCTAGATGACTACTTTGTGTCAGTGATGGGTGATGGATTACTACAGTAGATTCATGGCCCCAACTCCGTGTCTGGATCTCATCTCTTGAATGGTATAAGTGAGATCACACATCAGTGCCTTTCAAACCAGAAGCTGTTTAGTGGTTAAATACATCTTCCCAAGCTGCCTTATTCTCACTTCCTGTGGACAAAGAGGTACACTGACTCCATTTACTTGTGGAGCTTGAGCAGTGTGGTATGTGGGCAAAAATGTATCGGAAAGATGGCTTCTTTCTCCTGCACAAAATCTGATGCTACTTAGGATACACTTAACTAGATCCTTGCTTACATACAAAACTGTTTGTTTTGCTTGGAATGGAGAGCTGATTTGGACATACATGAAGAAGGATAGGAAACTACTGAGAAATGTTAACTGCAGAGCCTCAAGGATGCTGGTGGCAGATCAGCCGAGGCTGGATTGGACTGTCACTGCAAGAGATTGTAAGTCATCTCTCTTTTTGTATAGTATTTCATTTGATTGCAGCTTGTTTCTGGATTGCTTTACAACTTCACCTTTTAATCTTTTTATTTTGTTAGGCTGCCACAGGAAATCATAAAAGAGGAAAGAAGTTATTGTGAATTAGTGGATTAGCTTGAAATGAGTTGTCTAAAATAAAATTCTTGGCTTGTCTATGGTCCAAGTGACACCTTGTAGAAACTGTGACCTGTGGAGCTTAAAGGTTTTTAAACAGAATTAAAATCTGATACAAACTTTTGTTCCCTCCCTCATGTGTCACTAATTTCTTCTCTAGGGCAGCCTACTAAGTTATTCAAGTAGAAAAACTCTGTACTAAGAAGGATCAGCAAGTTCATTCCAGTCAGATGCTTTGGTGTGAGGTAAAAAGTAACTTTGTACCAGAATAAAATGTAAACTGGATCTGAAGACCTGTAGTTGTTACCCATGATGCTTTTCAAAACACTTGGCTTTCTATCTAGAAATGCTGCTCTGCTCGTCTAGCTCATCATTTCTAGCAGCTGCTGGGGGGGCATCTTTTAACCCAGCTTTATTTTAACCCAATTAATTGGGGGAATTCTCTTTTTATTGTTTTAACACATAGAGAGTTACTTTTGTCAAACTGCAATAGGATGAAAAATATTACTTTAATTTCAGGATATCTGGTCAGAAATCTGTTTTTAATAGCAGCTTATATTGCCATGATTTTTATCTGCCCCTTTATTATGATGTGCATTAGTCAATGTATTGAACCCAGAATTTAATATAACTAAAGTGGATTTTGCAAGATAACAAGATCAATACTAACCTGAAACGACTTGCCCTGTCCTAGTTACATTGCAATTACCACCGCGCTTACTGTCATGTCTTTCCATAGATCCAGCAGTCCTTTCTGTAACCTCCCCAAGTTTCTGCTTTCCTACTAAAATTGATCTTGCTAAGGTGGACCTTAGCTAACTCAACTGACTCAAGTAAACATAGCTTACAGCCTACAGTTTAATTCTTTTTAAATTAATGAACTTAAGCAGATAGTTTGAAATTAATTGTATAAATGAGGACATATTTACTAAAGACAAGGTAATGTAGGTTAACAAAAAATATATAGTTAATGTCTTCTCTCTTTTTATTTTCTTTTCATTCTATTTTGCTTTTGATAGGACAGAGGGACAATAAGAGGGGAGGGGGAGATAGAGAGGGAGAAAGAAAGATAGACACCTGTAGTCCTGCTTCACCGCTCATGAAACCTTACCACTGCAGGTGGGGAACAGAGGCTCAAACCTGGCTCCTTGAGTTTGGTAGTGTTTGTCTTTGTGGACTCATGACCAGAAGAAATACCCACATTTGAACACTTACAAAAAAATATATGTGGGTTGTTTTTTAATCTATTAAATATCGAATAGATGACCCATTCCTGCCTCCCTCCCTCCCTCCCTCCCTTCCTCCCTCTCTCCTTTCCTCTCTACTCCTACCCCCCCCTCTTCCATCTTCTCTCCCTCCTTCCATTTTTAACCATCAAGGTCAGCACTGGGGCTTCATATCTGAATGATAACTGCAACTGCCTCTGATAGTCATCTTCTTTTCAGTAGGAACAGAAATAGAATGCAGAGAAAGAGAGGCACTGCAGCCCTGCTTCATCCTTTGTAAAGTTTTACCCCTGCAAGTAGGGACTGGGAACTTGAAGCCAGGTTTTCATTCATGGTGATGTGTGTGCTTTACCTAGTGCACCACCACCCAGTCCTTTGGTGACTCTTTTCTGAACTTACAGAGAAAAAGAAAAAGAAAATCACATGAGTGATGACACAATAGGACCCTATCCGTTAGCACAGAATTCTGATAAAATGTTGAAACATCTTCCTCATCCTTACTTCAATGGAACTGGAATCTGGACCAAAAACATGTCTTTAAGGAAGCACATTAAGTGTGATGACTAATGCTACAGCTGGACTTTCAACCCAAATCTTGGAAAATAAAATTTTCATCAACTTAAAAAAAAAAAAAGTTGACATAACATTGCCTTGTGACATTGTATATTAAACTTGTTGTGCATCACTAAAATTCAGCTGTTTGTGCAGGTGCGACTTTAAGTTCATAGTCACGTTCTATGGTAATGGGAGCTAGGACTTCAGCATGGAGATTTTGAAGGGACACTTTTCAGCCTTCAACTACTGATGCTTGATTAAAATGTAGGGGTATTTGAAGGCAGAGTCTACCAGGCAGTAGGATTCCCACATGAGTGAAGCACACTCCCAAGCAAACATGTGGCTGCAGGGGTGGAATAATCACAGGACTGCAGCTGGAACCAGTAGGAGCCACCCTTACGTACCATCATGGTAGCCGAGGTGTCTCCTTGAAGCAGAAATCACACATGCGACTGGGGTGCACATGCGCTGTTTGGCTCTGCTTGGTCACAGGAACAGTAATCAGTGAGGAACCATCCCCACAAGCCAGCCTGGTGATAATTTAGTGTGCTTTCAAATTTTGCACAAACTCTTACATGCTAACTAATCTCAGATCTTGGTGAGATGGGATTCCCTACTTTAACATGTTTACATATTGCTGTCACTAAACAGTCATTTTTTAAATTATTTTCAGTGCTTAATTATCTTTACTAATGACGGAATATAGAGTAGGAGGCATGGAGTCATCTTTAGCTTCCTGCTCTATGGCAGGGGGGTTTCATGCTGGGTCCTGAGTGTAGTTGTCTTCCTTGCTAACTGTTTCTATAAACATGTTGCTTATTAGCCTGGCATGTCTCATCTAGAAAAGCTTGGGATTA
Organism: Erinaceus europaeus; assembly: GCF_950295315.1. NCBI lineage: Eukaryota > Metazoa > Chordata > Mammalia > Eulipotyphla > Erinaceidae > Erinaceus > Erinaceus europaeus. The sequence continues at coordinate 153,633,553 of NC_080164.1, forward strand.
GCAAATGTAGTGTCGCATTATGTTCCCTCAGCCCTAGTTCATAGAAGCTGGGATTTCTTCAGCTTAGATGGGCCCCAGGAATCTCCTTTTTTTATTTGCTTTAAAAAAAACATCTTATTATTCATTATATTTATTTTGGATAGAAACAGAGAAATTAAGAGGAAGATTATGGGGGAGAGGGTAAGAGAGCAACCTACAGCACTGCTTCAACACTCATGAAGCTTCCCCCACACACAGGTGGAGACCAGGGCTTGAACCCAGGTTCTTGTACATTGTAACATGTGCATTCTACCAGGTGTACTACTGATTTGCCCTAGGAATCTTCTTTGTTAGAAGGCATTCCTGAGAGAATCTGACTTCTTACCCCACTCTGAGAAACTAATCTGACACATCTCTCCTAAATAAATAAGACTTGGAGCTAAACTAGACTTGAGAAAAAAGAAAATCCAAGTTTGAGATATAATAAATTTCAGCTACTATTTACTGTGTGTGTGTGTGTGTGTGTGTGTGTGTGTGTGTGTGTGTGTGTGTGTGTGTGTGTGTGTGATTGTTCTCAAAGAGAAGCAAGATAATTCAGCTGGAAGCATGCTTATTTTGCCATGTGTGTAACCTAAGTTCAAACCCAGTACCCATTACACTGAAGGGAGCTTTGGTGCTGTGGTATTCCCTTCTCTCCCTCTGTCTTTTTCTTTCTCTCTGAAAAAGTAAGCCCAGAGTGGTGAAGCCCTGGCAATGACAAATAATAACAATACCAATAATATAGTTTGTTTATGTGTCCATATATAGCTATCAAGATCTGAGACTATAGCTAGAGTTTACTCAGCAGTACAAAGTAAAGAAAGGAATATCTCTAACTCTTGGGGTGTAATCACTTCTGTTTTTGATACTACATCCAATTTCTCTCTTTAGTAGGACAGCCTTTGAACTGAATAGTGGTATTCTAACAGAACACTCGATGGGTCGGCTCTGTCCCCTCATGTATCATAGGCAGACATTCTTACTTTTATCTCCTTCTCCAGTGGACTGGCTCCTTCTCTCTCAGGCCTTGGGTATAGGTGAGTAAATGAATCCAAAATGGGCAGAAAAAAAAAATTATGAGAAGATAAAGAATGCTTTCAGGACCAGGTGGTGGCGCACCTGGTTGAGCACACATGTTACAGTGCTCAAGGACCCAGGTTCCAGCCCCCAGTCTCCACCTGCAGAGGGAAAGCTATGCAAGTGGTGAAGGAGGGCTGCAGGTGTCTCTCTTTCTCTTTCTCCCTCTCTATCTCCCCTACCCTCTCGATTTCTGGCTGTCTCTATCCAGTAAATAAAGGATATAATAATAATAATAAATATAATAATAATATAAAAATAATAATAAAGAATACTTTCAATAAACTCTGGATTAAAGACAATTGAGAAAGGTCTAGTTGGTGGTGAAGTGAAAAACTGGCCCCTGATTTTGCTTTTGTATTGGTTTTCAATTGCAGAATAACATGCCACAGAAACAGTGGCTTAAAACAAAAAAATTTTTTTTGGTGACTCAATCTGGCATGTACAAGGGAACTGCAGAGCCAAATGAGAACACTCTACCATGTGTCCACAGATTTCTTATTGGGCACCATATCTTTACTATTAAATGGTTAGAATCTCTATATTGTATAGAAAAATTAATTGTATAGATTCAAATCTAAATCTTCTTGGGATATCTTGCTAAGCAGAATAAAATATCTAGCCTTTCTTTCCAGAATTTGAAGTAACTGAGTGCTCAAAAATCCTAAAAGCTCATTCATTTACTTGCACTATTTTATTTTATTTTATTTTTGCCTCCAGGGTTATCACGGGCTCTGTGCCTACACTACAAAGCCACTGCTCCTAGAGGCCATTTTTTTCCCATTTTGTTGCCCTTGTTGTTGTCATTATTGTTATTGTTGCCATTGATGTTGTTGTAGTTGGATAGGACAAAGAGAAATCAAGAGAGATGGGGAGACAGAGAGGAGGAGAGAAAGACGTACACCTGCAGAACTGTGAAGCAACTCCCCTGCAGGTGGGGAGCCCAAGGCTCAAACCAGGATCCTTAAGCCGGTCCTTGTGCTTCACATCATGTGCGCTTAACCCGCTGCACTACCTCCAGTTTCCCCATTTATTTTCACTTCTAATTCAGAGGAGAACACAATCTCAGTAGAAAATGCTTGTCAAGTCCATAGCTTAGAGGAAGACTGGGGTCAGCTGGCCTCGTTATCGTGTCTGGGTGTTTCTCAGTTGTTTTTGAAGACAAACTCCTAGTATTCTTATTAATCTGGAGTTTATTGACTGTAATGAGCAGCTTCTTTGTTATTGTATTGAATTAGGACATTTTTCATGTAATATTTTTATGGATTAGTTACTAGTGAAATAAAATCTTGGCTAAAATGCACTTTGGGTTGTTTATTTGTATTTGTATACTCTTAAAATTTTTCATAATTAGTCATACAATTATGGAATTGTAGCATTGATAGAATGGTGGGATAGAAAATAAAGGAAACTTTTACAGTCCAGCTTTCACACACACACACACACACACACACACACACACACACACACACCTTATTTATGATTTACAATTGGATCATTGTGCACTGAGTGATTTTATGCCCCCCCATATTTAGTGATACTTAGTAATTTTAAAAACACCTAGCTGTAAATGTGAACACTTTTTCCAAGTTCTTTGGAGGATCTGCATAGTCACCTGCATTCATGCTTCCTCACTAGGATCAGTTAAACGACCTCCCACGTGGGTGGGTCTTAACCTTAGCTTAAAAAATGACTGGTGCCAAATAAGAATGTAGTCCCTGTGCCAGAATGGAGTCTGTGGGTGTGTCAAATAGGAGCAGATCATCCTCATCCAGCAAGTATGGCAAGAAGAATGTGTGACTTAACCCAGTCTCAAAGCTGCTTGCTTGGTTTGTAGAGAAGCAAAGGACTGTTTGCTGGCTAGGGAGTGGGAACATGTCTTTGGCAGTTGTCAGGGCATCTTCATGGGCTGAGTCTTTGAGCATAAGAAAATGATGTAGCCGCTGGCTGTACAGTGAGTTTCCTCTCTTATATCAGTTGCCTCTGTTATATCAGTACCTGATTACACACAGGTACAGAAAAGGGGGGCCCTTAAATTCATGTGAAAATGGCTGGATCCTTTTGGCCACTGTTGTGCTGCTGCTCCTTCTCCACTACTTCCTCCTCCTCCTCCACCTGCTACTACTACACAGTAGTCGTATAGAAAAAGAGTCAAAGAAAGAAAGAAACGACAGCACCAAAGCTTCCTTCATTGCAGTGGAGGCCATTGTACATAGCAATGCAGATCATTGTTGAAGTGAGCTATTTCACCAGCCCTGTGCAGCCTCTTATTATCTGTCACTTTGCTGTATCACCTTCTGGGCCCCAAGCCTGGGTTGTTTGTTTGGTTGGTTGGTTGGTTGGTTTTATTCTCTACCTTATATGAAACCTACTGCTTCTTTGGAATGTGTTAATTCTCCATTAGAATCAAAGTTCCTTGACGTTGCTCTTTGTCATTTCCTCTCATACACTTTAGTTATTCCTACTCTGTGGACCTTAAGGCTCTGGGAACAAGGAGCTGTTTTATGTATATCTGTATGTGGACCCAGTGCAGTATATGCATGTGATTCTGCTTTAAAGTATATTTGATGTATTTAAAGTATATCAAGACAAATAGAACAAAAGTTTATTTTTTCTGTTTTGAGAAGTAGAGTTGTTCAGGGCTGCTTCTCATACTCAGAGATAATACAGCTCCAGAGCTGCCTCTAATGCACCATCCATCTGATGCCCAACCTTGACCTTGGACCATGGCCATGGCAAGATACGCACCCCACCCAGTGAACTAGCTCTCTAACTCAATATTAGTTTCTTTACAGCACACTTAACTTCACTATAATTTGGGCCTTTTCTCACTCAGCACTTTCTCAGAATATTCTGGAATTTGCACATTCAAAATCACTGCCCTTGAGTATCTAGCAAGGTGCTTTGTGACTTGAGGTTCCTCTCTCAGCATTCTTGGCCCTGTGACTCTTCTATGATATGTGTAAAGAACAATAACAATGATTCTCCTCTGTAGCATGAATAACCATTTCAGTTCTTCGGTTGCTTCTATGAATGTCTGACCAGTGTTCACTTCCACCCCTAGACTAGAATTTGCTGATCCACAAGACTAGTCTGTAACCCTCTGCCTGACAAAATGACCCCCCCCCACTTAGTAGCCCCAGTACATAGTCTAGTTGGTGGTCAAAGGCTCTGTGGTCACAACTACTGCCTTTAGGAAATGTTTTAGCCTGGAGAAACTTTTCTGCTTTTTACAAACTGGAAATTCCTATAATAAATAATATGGTTCCCAGTAGTTTAGTCTGAACTATAGCATTTAGGGGAATGTGTCTACTAATTTTAATGCTAAAACAGAATGCCTGCCACCTGGTGTCAGATTGAGAATTAGAATTTTAGCTAATTATTGTACTGAGTAAGTCTCATTAAATTTACTACTTAGTGGTTACCATAAGTTACTCATTTCACATCAAATCAAAATAAATACCATTTTTGTTTTGTTTTACTTCTAGTGGTTTAGAAAGTTATCTTAATGACATATATTTAATACAGACATCTGAATTTACCCAGATATCCCCATTTCACATGGAGATATCATTACCCATTTTCTATTTCTCTGCATCATTGCTATGATTATCACACGTAAGTCCCATCGAGTCCACTGAGTTGACGTACTTGACATTTCTACAACTTGCTTTCTCTAAATCAGTTTGTCTATACAAATAAATGTTTATTAACTTACATTTGAACTGACTTTTTTATTTGTTTTATGAAAGAGACAAGAGAACTGTAACATAAATTTCTGAATTATGTTTGTGTATAGGGAAATATAAATAATAAGTAAGAGAGAAGTAACTAAACCAGTAATGTCACCCACTGGAACTATAGCTTATAGTGGTGCTGGGGTTGAGCCTAGGAATGAGTACCATCTTTAAATTGCTTGTGATTTGCCATTGTGAAATTGGGGGATTTTTGGACTTGTATGCAACATTGTTGGGTTTTTCCAGATCTTAAAATTAATATGGAATTTTATAAAATAATGCCACCAGTTGTTTCTGCTCTCCCTGGCCTAAGCTTTTAGAAGGTCTAAGCTTTTTAGTATTTCAAAGAGCATGTCATTATTAGAAATGTATTAACAATTTGAGCCCACTGTTAAAATATAATGTGATTACCAATTTGAGTTTTTAAAGTGCTTAGATTGAAGGAACATATACTCAGAGCTATGGTCTGTACATCAAAAAGTTTGAAACATTTGGTCCATTTTTCCTCTCTCATATTAATTAGTGATTTATAAGACTATAATTTAATAGAAGTATATATGGACACCATTCCCACCACCAAAGGTCTTGTGTCATCGTGTTCCCCCCCTACCCCCGGTGAACATCCACCCTCACCCTCCACCCAGAGATTTTTACTTTGATTCCCTACTCCAAACTCATTCCAATTCTGCTTAGAGTTTCCCTTTCAGTTCTTCTTCCTTAACTTCTGTTTATGAGTGGGATCATCCCATATTCATCTATGCCTTTCTTACTTATCTCAACATAATTCCTTCTAGTTCCATCCAAGGTGAGTCAGAGAAGGTGGGTTCATTGTTCTTAATAGCTGTGGAGTATTCCATTGTGTAAATATATCACAGCTTTCTTAGCCAAGCATCTATTGTTGGGCATCTGGTTTGCTTCCCGGGTTTAGTTATTATGAATTGTGCTGCTATGAATATAGGTGTACACATATCTTTTTGGTTGGGTGTTATGGAGTCCTTAGGATATATACCTAGGAGAGAAATTACAGGGTCATATGGAAAGTCCATGTCTAGCCATGTGAGGGTTCTCCAGACTGCTCTCCACAGAGGTTGGACCAATTTATATTCCCACTAGCAGTGTAGGAGGGTTCCTTTGTCTCCACAACCTCTCTGGCATTTGTTGCTGCTGTCCATTTTGATGTATGCCATTCTCACAGGGGTGAGTGGTATCTCAGTGTTGTCTTTATTTGCATCTCTCTGACAATCAATGACCTGGAGCGTTTTTTCATGTGTTCCTCGGCCTTTTGGATCTCTTCTGTTGTGAATATTCTGTTCAAATCCTCTGCCCATTTTTTGGATGGGGTCATTTGTTATTTTGTTGCTAAGTTTGGTGAGCTCTTTATATATTTTGGTTATTAATCTCTTGTCTGATGTATGGCATGTGGAAAGTTTCTCCCTGTGAGGGATCTCTTTGGATGATGTTTTCTTTTGCTATGTAGAAGCTTGAAGCTCTTCTTTTTTTTGCCTCCAGTGTTATTACTGGGGCTTGGTGCCTGCACCACAAATCCACTGCTTCTGGAGGCCATTTTTCCCAATTTTTTGCCCTTGTTTTTGCGCTTGCTTTTGTTGTTATTGTTGTCATAGCTGTTGTTGAAGCTCTTCAATTTGATGTAGTCCCATTGACTGGTTTTTGTTTTAGTCTTCCTTGCAATTGGGTTTGTATCATCAAAGATGTCCTTGAGGTCTAGGTGGGAAAGTGTTCCACCAAAGTTTACCTCTAAGAGTTTGATAGTTTTTGGTCTAAATCCAGTTCCTTGATCTACTTGGAGTTGACTTTTGTTTCTGGTGAGGTAAAGTGGTTCAGTTTCATTCTTCTGCATGTTTTAACCCAGTTTTCCCAGCACTATTTATTGAAGAGAGCCTCCTTCCTCCACTTAATAGATTGGGCATCCTTATCAAAGACTAGATGTCCATAGGTGTGGGGGTTTAGTTCTGGGCTTTCAATTCTGTTCCATTGGTCTGTGTGCCTATTTTTGTTCAAGTACCAGCCTGTTTTAATTATGACAGCCTTATAGTATAGTTTGAGATCTGGGAGTGTGATGCCTCTATTTCTGTTTCTTTTCCTCAAGATGGTTTTGGTGATTCTAGGTGTTTTCTGGTTCCAGAAAAATGATTTTAATTTTTGTTCTATTCTCTTAAAGAAGCTTGGTGGGACTTTGATGGGTATTGCATGGAATTTGTATATGGCTCTGGGTAGAATATTCATTTTGATGATATTAATTCTTCCAATCCATGAGCATGGGCTATCCTTCCATTTCTTTGTATCATTTTCTGTTTCCTTGGGTAGCGACTCATAGTTTTCAATATACAAGTCTTTCACTTCTTTGGTCAGGTTTATTCCTAGATATTTGTTTCCTAGTGAGTGGGAGTGATTTCTGGATATCCTCTTCTTCGATTTTAGTGTTTGCATAAAGAAATGCCACTGATTTTTGTACATTGACTTTGTAGCCTGACACTTTGTTATATTGCCTAATGATTTCCAGTAGCTTTCTTCTGGATTCTTCAGTTTTTTTCTATGTATACTATCATATCATCTGCAAATAGTGAGGGTTTGACTTTTCCCCTTCCAATCTGTATTCCTTTGCTCCTTTTGCTTGCCTGATTGCTACGGCAAGAACTTCCAATATGATGTTGAAGAGTAATGGTGATAATGGACAGCCCTGTCTAGTTCCCGATCTAAGAGGGAATGCTTTCAGCTTCTGTCCGTTGTGAACGATGTTGGCTGTAGGTTTGCTGTATATGGACTCCACTATCTTAGGAATTTCCCATCTATTCCCATTTTTTGTAGTGTTTTGAGCATGAATGGGTGTTGGATTTTGTCAAAGGCTTTCTCTGCATCTGTTGAAATAATTATATGTGTTTTTTTATTTTTCTTTTATTGATGAGGTGAATGACATTGATTGACTTATGTATATTGAACCAGTCTTGCATTCCTGGGATAAATCCCACTTGGTCATGATGAACAATCGTTTTGATATACTGTTGTATCCAGTTGGGTAGGATCCTGTTCAATATTTTAATATCTATGTTCATTGGACATATTGGCATTGTTTTATAAGACACAGCTATATGTAAATAGCATAAAAGGACATAAATTATGGTGAGGTCTCATATGATACAGCAAATGCTAACAAGGGATTTTCAAAGTTAACCCAATTGCCAAATAATTTGGTTATAGCAACGACTATCTATTGTTTCCTTAAAACATTAGACAGCAGGAACCTTCCCCTTTCTTTATAAAGCCCATATTTCTCCCAGGCCTGAAACCTCTAGGGTGGGGCTCACTTTCTGACATGTTTCTCTCAGTTCATACCAACTGATAGTGCATCTGCTGATCCCAACCTAATCAATGCAACCAGTATCATCTCGGCATGTTGCACTTAGGACTGAGTCCAGGAGAAATAAGTTGTGGAATGTCAACCCTTCAGCTTCATTACTCTGCCACCAGATTCCAGATGATACCATGATGCCAACCTGACTACCCTGGGCAGACAACCTCACCATGTGTCTTAGAGCCCCACCTCCCCAGATCCCTGCTCCACTAGGGAAAGAGAGGCAGGCTGGGAGTATGGATCCACCTGTCAATGCCCATGTTCAGTGGGGAAGCAATTAGAGAAATCAGACCTTCCACCTTCTGCACCCCACAATGACCTTGGGTCCATACTCCCAGAGGGTTAAAGAATAAGAAAGCTATCAGGAGAGGGGATGGGATATGGAGTTCTGGTGGTGGGAATTGTGTGGAAATATACCCCTCTTATCCTATAGTCTTGTCAATATTTCTATTTTATTATAAATAAAAATTAATTTAAAAACATGAAAAAAATAAGTTGGAATTTAATTCTAATTTTAGTAAATTGCCTACATACTGTTAACTCTGCCCTTAAATTTTATATGAGGGAGAATAATTATTTTATGTGAAAGAAAAATAGCTTTAAGTATTATTAATATTTTATATGTTTTATAAACTTATTACTTATTATAGTTTTTCTTATAATTTTGGCCAGAAGGAAGGGTACAAGTTCATTTTTTAAAAAGCATTGAATTACTTAATTTACTGGCCTAGTGTAAATGAGAATGCAAGTATTTATGAGTTTCCCAAGAATTAAAATAAGTTGTTCCTGGGATAGGAAATAAGTAAAGAATGTGCTTCTCTGTTTTGTAAAGAATGCCTTGTATAGGGCAAGGCAGGATTGCTTTTTATCTTCTTTTTTACCATTTTATTGAAGGTTTGTTAATTTATAATACAGTTGAAACATGGGTACAATTTTTCATTGCCCTGTAATAAGTGTCTGCAGAGTCCTCTCAAGCCCATCTTAGGTCTATTTCAACTAATATACCTTCTTCATTCCCTCAGTTCCATTCCTTCCCTAGAGTCCTTTGCTTTGCTGTGACACACCTTTTTGTTTTCTTACTACATTTATATCCTTTACCCAAAAGCTTTTGATATGAACTATATGGGAGAGCTATTAGTGTAATGTCTTCCATTCTAGACTAACCATATTATATGAGGTAAAATTAAGGTCATAGTGCCTGGCGTCAGAAGAAAACATAAGTGTTTGAAAAATGAAGATATTTGTCAGCAGTGTATAATACATTGTACAAGATGCCCATCATATTCATCTGATCCGTTTAGAGACTCAGGGGGCTGACATTCAGACAACAATTAAACAGATAATTAGTCAAAAATTGTGATGTTGGCTCAACCCAAATATCCACTCTGGTATTAATGATGAGAAACTAATCAAGGACAAAAGCCATTTGAGAAGCCAGAACCAGATGGCCCATTTTCATCATACTGAAGTCCTTTCATTTCAGTTATTGAAAAACCTGCAATCCGTTACTCAGGAAACCCTTTACCTTTATTCTATTATGACTTCATAATAGGCAAGAAATTAGAAGATCCAAAGGGGTCTGGGTGCTGGAAGGAAAGATCAGGAAAATAAACTGCTAGAGCCAAGCCTTCTAGTATTTTCAGGGTGGCAGCTTAGCACTGGAGCAGGGTAGAACCAAATCTGAAGTGCCCAGAGAACATGTAATTAGCCATTCATAGTGGCTTTTTAAAAGGATTCTAGCAACATCATCATCATTATTTTGCACAAAGAGACAGAAATGAAAGGTGAGGGGGGAGAGGGAAGGAGAAAAAGAGAAATACCTGCAGCCCTGATTCAGCAGTTGTGAGGACCCCGCTATGCTGGTAATGGTAATGTGTGTGCTTTACTGAGTATGTCATTATCTGGCCCCTAGCAATTGTAGCATTTAAATGTCTCATTGTGATTAATATTTGGAGTGATGGCCTTAAGTCACTGAAAAGAAGTAAAAATTATGTGCTGGGTACTTTAATAGTATTTGGGGTGAGTAGATACTAGATGAAGTGGAGAATAAGAATGCCCTCCTCAGGCTGGGAGTATGGATCGACCAGTCAATGCCCATGTTCAGCAGGGAAGCAATTACAGAAGCCAGACCTTCCACCTTCTGCATCCCACAATGACCTTGGGTCCATGCTCCCAGAGGGTTAAAGAATAGGAAAGCTACTGGGGGAGGGGATGGGATATGGAGATCTGGTGGTGGGAATTGTGTGGAGTTGTACCTCTCTTATCCTATGGTTTTGTCAATGTTTCCTTTTTATAAAAAATTAAAAAAAAGAAAGAAAGAAAAGAGAAGAGAAGAGAAGAGAAGAGAAGAGAAGAGAAGAGAAGAGAAGAGAGAAAAGAAAAAGAATGCCCTTCTACCCAAGGATGGGGAAGCCTTCTGTGGTTGTCAGGTTTCCAAAAGTACACCCAGGCCTGAAGGGCCAAGTGGAGAGAAGGCTTCTGGAACCCAGACTTCATTTGCAACTGTAGGTGTAGGCAAAGAGTGGCTTGTGTGAAGCCCTGGCCAACCTGTGTTCTTGCAGAGGAGAAGATAAGGATTTATACTCAGTGCTCTCTAGTCTCATGTGTTCATTGCTTTCATGGACTCAGCCTGCCAATCTAGCCCCTTGGGGCCTGGGACAGGCTGGAAGGGACAGAGCTCTAGCAGGAGAACTGGGGAATATTTACACATCTAGGTTAAGGTGTCTATGCCACTTGAGTGTTCCTGTTCTCCATGAAAATGAAGGGATCTAATGTCTAAGCTAGTACTGTATGCATCATGGGTTCTCAATAAATGCCATGATTGCCAATAGAAGCTAGCTAGAACTGTTTCTATTGGAGCTTATGGCTCCACAGATACTTTTTAAGCACCTATGATAGTGCCAGATACTAGACACCCTTAGGTATTCATACAGAGCAAAATAGATTCTGCCTTTATTCTCGTAGAACTTACACTCACGTGAGTGCTCACTTTATTGAGTATAAAACTCTTTACTTTTTTCTTTAAATCATCAACTAGATGTTACTCTTTCCCTGTGGACTGGAAACTTTTTGAGGCCACTGATAGATCATTTTATGCCAGGACCCAACCACTAACCTGACATTGGGTTTGTGACAAAATACTCACTGCATAAATAAATGAATAAATGAATTAATTAATGAATGTCTTGTATTTTTCAGGTAGAAAAAAGGTTTATCTCTACTCTCTCAGGTCCCATAATTGGCGTTTAGATTAAATTGACATGAGACAGATTAGCAGAAGGAAGACAAAAACCACAGATTTAGTTATGTATAGGAACTTCCCCCAACACCTGGATTATCACTGGGGTTCAGTGCCTGCATGACAAATCATTACTCTTGGGGACTATTTCTTCCTCCTTTTTTTTCCCTTTTATTTGACAGGGCAAAGTCAATGGTGAATAGAGAGGAAGAGAGACATCTGCAACACTGTTTCACTGATCATGAAGCTTCCCCCCTACAGAGGGGTACCAGGGGCTTGAACCTGGGTCCTTGTGCATTGTAAGATGTGCTCTCTACCAGGTGCACCACAGCTTGACCCCCTTAATTATGTAAATATGCACAAAAGTCCACCCAAAAAAATTGACTCAGAATAGCTGTCAGAATTTAGGGCTTATCTATTTCTAGGAGAACAAGTGAGTTTTTAGAAGCAAGGGAGAAAGGGCACTTATGAAAAAACAAATAATTTTTGAAAGATAAGGTGATTCTTAGAAGAACAGATAAGAGAGATGATAGTTTGCTGACTGTCTTTCAGAGTGTGGACTTCTCATCTCCCAGAATAGATGAGAGCTTCTCCCAGGGAGGGAATTTATGACAGTGGAGCTCACTTGTGAGGCTGTACTTGTAGGCAGATAAGGAGTCTCAGGAGCTCAAAACACTTTCAGCTTGAAAATAATATCAGTGCTTTACTAGTTTATTCTAGGCCCTTTAACTTTACTATTTAGGAGATTCTAAAAACTAGTGAGTGGCTAAAATTATAACATTGGATAAATTAGTTATGTTAGGAAATCTCACTGTTTGAAAGGACTTAATCTATAACAAGGTAAGCATGCTAAAACAGTGTCATTTATAGCTCTATTTTACAACTCTAGATTTAAGTTGAGAAGATTGGGTTTTTGTTGTTACTATTCACTTTTACTTATTTATATATAGGGAAATTAAAATTACCTTTTTGTTTCTCTATGTTTATAAAGCAATTCATTCATAAGAATATGAGCTGAAGTTCATTTTAAAGATTTGAGTGTGGATGTGAGAATATTATGCACTATGACCTTTACATATCTAAGTCCATGTTTTAAATCTAGACCAAGAATTTAGGGATATCATTACTATTAATAGTCAAGCAGAGTATCTGCCACCTGGTATCAAATAAAGAATGATAGGGTATTGTGACCCAAGAGGTAGTTAGAGCTTTGGACTTTAAAGCATGAGTCCCTAAGTTTGATCCCCAGCATTGCATGTGCGAGAGCAATGCTCTGGGGTACCTCTCTCTCTTTCTCCCTCTCCCTCTCCCTCTCTATGTTCCCTCTCTCTCCCTTTCCCTCTTATGTTAATAAATAAATTTAAAAATCTTTAAAAGAACCAATAGTTTCAAAAGAAACAGTTTATGTGGTAGTTATTTTTTTTCCCCTATACTTAAAGCATTTTTTGGTATTAAATTAGGACTGTTAACTCTTTCCACCTTCCAAAGTCCCACCACCAAATAGAAAGCAGCACTTCTTTGATGGCCATATAAGGAAAAAATTTCTAGGGAACATATCACAGAATCCACGACCAGTTCTGTTGTCTAATAGCTTCTGATGGGGAAATTGAGAGAAAATGAAATACAGCTGACTTCATCATTTTCCCATAGAAAGTTTCTACTATTTCTGCATAAAAATGTATAATGTGATCCTTAAAGATTTCCACTCAAACTTTTGCATCCTTTATTTCAATGATTTAAGAAGAGAATCTAGTTTTTATACTTGTAAGTAGTAGGACATGCCTCTCAGCCTAAGAGTAGTTGAGAAAGCTACTTGTAAAAATAATAATAATAATTAATGACTTCTGGGGGAGGGGAGGGGAGGGAGCTATGGTGACCTGGATCTAGAAGTAAACTCTTCCTACACCAGAAAATAAATATTACAACAAAATAATGAAATTCATCTGAGAACAGCTGAGATTTCTAGTAAAGGAAGAAACAGTACTATCTGAAGCTTTCATGAGAACAGCAGGAACACGAGCAGAGAGAGAGAAGGACTCAAACTGAAACTCAGCACCACACTGCTGAAGGGAACCATATTTACAATGCTACAAATCCACATGGCAGATTTAAAATGACAGCACAGAACACCCAGTCACCTAGTTGCTTTAAAAAAAGGAAGATCTAGAGAGCTGTTTAGAACTATGGAAGCCACACAATTCTGTGATGACTCAGGAAACTGGATATTGTACCCTTGTGATAGTGGCGGTGGGGGGTGGGGGGGTGCATAACCAAACTCCAAGCTAACCCACTGTCATAGAGACGCTGGTGATCAAGGTCAGACTGCGCTGCTGTCAGGAAAGGGACTCTGACTTCATAGCAGAGTCCCCACTTTCAGGAAACAATCTGAGAAGAGAAGGAAATCTGGAATCTTCCCCTTCCCTCAGACTCACCCCTTACCCCTCCAAGGTTTTAAGGGATATCAGATGTCATAATATTACATTACTTCTTTAAAGCTCCACTCTGCTCACGACTAGCACACAAAGTAGCCAATACCACCTTCAGACCAACACTAGAAACCAAAACAGATGAGTAAGATCAGGAAATCTCCAGTAATGGTGAGGCGCTCATTGATGCAGATCCAGAAGACAAAAAATTTTGGAGATTTGAAGAAATAGAAATCTTTCAATTTAATATGGACAAATAGAAAGAAAGAAATTCATGATCTCAAAGACTCACTGGATAAGAAAATGAAAAACAGAGGATGTGAGCAACATTTTGAATTCAGTTTAGTTTCACATAGCAAATCAGAAAACAGACTTAATAAGCATGTAAAAGAACATCAGAACTAGGAGACAAAATAACCATACTTGATTACTTCAAAGTAGGGGGGGAAAAAGGGTTTGGGGGAAATGAAGCAACTCTTTGAGAGAATGAAGACTCCATTAGAAAAGCAAATAATGGGCGGGGGAGATAGCATAAAGGTTATGCAAACAGACTCTCATGCCTGAGGCTCTGATATCCCAGGTTCAGTCCCCCGCATCACCATAAACCAGAGCTGAGCAGTGCTCTGGTGTTTCTCTCTGTCTTTCTCCCTCTGTTTCACTCTCTCTGCATTTCTCTCAAAAATAAAATAAATAAAATATTTTTTTAAAAAAAGCAAATATCAGAATTATAGGTGTCTCAGAAGAAGAGGAGAAAGGGGGAGTAGAAACTATATCCAGAGAAATAGTGGAAATTTTTCCAAATCTGGGGTTTACTCCAGATGTAGATATTCTGGAAGTAGAGACATTAAATTGGCCTATACTAAAATACATCATTGTGAAATTATCAAATCAAGGACAAAGAAAAACATGTACAAGTTGCCAGGGGAAAGAAGGAAGTGACTTTAAAGACATAGTCATACTTACATCAGACTTTTCTGCAGGAACCAAGGAGGGCAGGAGAGAGTAGAGTAACTTTGGTCCTGTAAGGGTTACATAAAAGAGTGCCACAGAGAAAGAACCCAGGAGCATTTAGCTCTCAACAAGGTGATACACAGTAAAGCAGAAACAAGTCTTATAAATATGAGACAACTTTAAAGTATGAAAGGGGAGGAAGAAATGGATAGAAGATGTTCAAGCAAAGTGAGACAGCAGACTGAGTCTTTTTAATACATAGGCTGAGTCTTTGATAGGTTGACTCTTTTAAAAGCCTAGACCAGGGAGAACAGAAGCAACCGGTGGTACAGCTATATACAAATAATGTCAAAGGACACAAATTATGATGATGTTGTGTATGATACAGCAAATCCTAACAAAGGGATATTTCAAAGTTAACCCAATTGCCACATAATATGACTATAGCAATAACTATCTATTGTCTTCTTAACTCTTAAGACAACAGGAACCTCCCACTTCCTTTATAAAGCCTATATTTCCCCCCAGTCCTGCAATCTCTAGGATGGAGCTCACTTTCCTGCATACTTCTCCCAATTCATACCAAATGGTATTGCATCCACTGATCCCAACCTAGTCAACACAATGAGTACCACCTCAGCATGCTTCACTTCAGACTGTGTCCAGAGTGTCAGTTGTGGAATGTCAGTCCTTCACCCTCATTACTCGGCCACCAGGTTCCAGATGCTAGCATGATGCCGACCAGACTTCCCTGGACAGACAACCCCACCAGTGTGTCCTGGAGCTTCACATCCCCAGAGCCCCATCCCACTAGGGAAAGAGAAGGACAGGCTGGGAATATGGATCCACCTGTCAATGCCCGTGTTCAGCGGGGAAGCAATTACACCTCGTAAAGCTCACACACTACAGTGTGCAAGGACCTGGGTTCAAGCCCATAGTCCCCACCTACAGAAGGGAAAGCGTCACAAGTGGTGAAGTAGAGCTGCAAGTGTCTCTTTCCCTTTCTATCTCCCCCCTCCTCTAAATTTCTCTGTCTCTATCCAATAATGAACAAAAAAAAAAAAAAAAAAAACTTGACCTGTCCTAAGATTTCGTAAAAAAAAAAAAAGACCAACTGTGGTGGTTATCCTTGAGGGGAGGAGGTAAACGGAGGAAGGCACAGAACTACGATGGTGGATGCGGTATGGACCTATACCCTTGTAATCTTATGATCTTGTAAACAATTTCACTAATAAAAAATTAATGAAGGAAATCAAAGTTTGGCCAGGTTAGAAGTGTTTGTGGTTTATTTCCCAATATTCAGTCTGAATTATAGAATTTTTTTTTCCTTCTAGAATTTGTGTCTCATTAGGAAAAACTGCCAGTAGTCCTCTGTTGTTATGTTGGAGTTTATCAGTTGATAAAAATATGCTGAACATCAAGAAGACATTTATGGCCTTGATATAGAAATGATTCTCACAAACCTTGGTTTGAGGGTTCACCTGTGCTGGGAACTTCTAAGGTTACCCATGTGTTTTAGGAAGCTTGCTTTCCCTCTGAGATAGAAACTATAAACAAATGGCATGGTGAGAAGGGGCTGATGAGACTGGAACCATAGAGAAGTCTTAGATGACAGAGAGACAAATGCACATTTACTGTTCATAAGAGAAGAATCTCTTCAGTATTGGTGAGGGACAATCCTTTTGTGCCAAGCTTAAGGTATTGCTTTGCAAGAGACTAGAAGCTATTTTAGGGTGTAGAATTTTCAGTACTGATACCAAGGAAAAAGCAAGGACAGTTTATTAATCTCTCTAGATTGTAATATATAATGTAGGACATTGTCATCCTTGGCCCTTATATACCAGTAGTGTTCCCCAGTTATTCTGAGAACCTCAAATACTCCCCACACAACTCCAGAGTTTTAACTATCACTGGTGAGAGCCACACTGAGCCTAATCCATGGTGGGGACATTCTAATCCCATTGCCAAAACCATTATGGAAACAAGGTGGTTGCAAAGGGCCATTTTCAGTTTTAAGAGATAAAAATCCAAATGCAGTTAATTTTAATATGTTGGCACCATGGGGGCGGGGGGGGGGGAAGTGGATGGGAAAGAATTGGCAGTGTTAACTAAAAATCTAACACATGGGGGGAAAATAGATAAATTCTTTTTACAAACTTTTTGTCAAGCTCTTATCCATTTGTGGCTCTCATTCACAAGAAATCACTGGCTCGTGCAGAATTTTCAAATTAATTTGAATAATCATGTAAAACACCTATCATCTGAGTCTTGGAAAGGCAATATCTATAACAGACCTGTATCCCTTCTGCCTGGGATCAGGGAGTCAGCTCCTAATGAGACCACACTGTCAGAAGAAAGATAGGCAACCTCTGACCTAGGAAGGCTGGGGTAATATTAGCAAGTGCAAGGGCAGAATATGTTCTGAAAAATCCCTAGTTATAGCACTGCTATGTAAATGTAAGTACATGTTATTTATATGTGGAGAATATAGATGCTGAGCACAGTTTTATTGATTAAAAAAAAAAGCCTTGTCTGATTCTATTACTTGAGGGGATTTAAAGAGATTATATTGGGTAACCTTGGGTTGAAACACGTTTCCTTTCCATTTCAAAATTGGTCCGTGTATTCTTTATTTGACCTGACTGTTCCTCATCCTCTCCCTTTTAAGGTAAGCTTGTTCTCAGAGAAACAGCCAGAAGTCATGTTGTCATGACAACAGGAATGGGGTAAGGGGAAGGACTTTTAAATGGCCAGTGACTAGGTTTTTAATCACTGACTTATACTGACAGCAGAATTAAATAGGGATGCAGAATTTGTAATTGCATACAATTTTGGCTCTACATTTTCATTTCTGTGACTGACATGTAATTTTTGAATGTATAGTTTGGTAATTTTTAATTAACTAGTATGCATGACTCCAGCTCATCTATTTTCTCTCTTGTCAATAATTATCTGTGGAGATGGATTTCCCTATACAAAACTTTATATATTTTCGTTGGTTGCTGTTTAATAGATTCTAAACTCTTAAGTATAGTTGTGAAGCCCTGTGGGAAATAGTTTCCATTTTGCACTTGAGTTGATTTTGCTAAGTGGAGTATGAGTTAAAAGACAAGTAGCAGAGGCTTTGTTTATATGTGGAATATAGACAAGTAAAGCAAAGAAGCTTGCAAAAAAAAAAATTTTAGTAACCAAACTCTGTTTCTCTCATAGACTCTTAGAAATAGGATCTGTTCTGAATCTCTTTTACTGGGAAACTTTTGTTTTTCCTTTTTGTTACCCTTGTTGTTTTATCATTGTTGTGGTTATTATTATTGTTGTTGTTGTTATTGCTGTTGTTGCTGGATAGGACAGAGAGAAATTGAGAGAGAAGGGAAAGACAGAGAGGGGGAGAGAAAGATAGACTCATGTAGACCTGCTTCGCCGCTTGTGAAGAGACCCCCCCCCCCCTGCAGGTGGGGATCCTGGGGCTTGAATGGGGATCCTTAACGCCAGTCCTTGTGCTTTGGGCCATGTGCACTTAACCCAGTGTGCTACTGCCAGACCCCCTACTGGGAAACTCTTTAACTAGTACCGTTCATTAATAATACAATATGAGCCCCAGATGTCTTCTTAAACATAGTAATGGCCACATTAAAGTCAGTAAAAAGAAACTGGTGGGGGGGGTCGGGCGGTGGCGCAGTGGGTTAAGCGCATGTGGCGCAAAGCGCAGGGACCGGCGTAAGGATCCCGGTTCGAACCCCGGCTCCCCACCTGCAGGGGAGTCGCTTCACAGGCGGTGAAGCAGGTCTGCAGGTGTCTATCTTTCTCTCCCCTTCTCTGTCTTCCCCTCCTCTCTCCATTTCTCTCTGTCCTATCCAACAACGAATTGCGTCAACAAGGGCAATAATAATAACCACAACGAAGCTACAAAAAGGGGGGAAAAAAAAAGGCCTCCAGGAGCGGTGGATTCATGGTGCAGGCACCGAGCCCAGCAATAACCCTGGAGGAGGAAAAGAAGAGGAAAAAAAAAAAAGAAACTGGTGAAGTTAATTTTAGTGAAGAATTTTGTGTAATCAAGTGTATATATATATCTAAAACATGATTTCAGCATAAAAATATAAAGGTCTCTTTTTCTTTCTTTATTATACTAAATTTTCCAAATTCATTGTGTGATTTACACTGGCAGCTCATCTCTATCTGAATTAGTCATATATCCCGTGCTCAGCAGTTCCATCTTGTGACTGATAGCTAACTATACTAGACAGACTCTTATGAAAAGTTGGGAATTTTTTTTTTTTGAGCACTGGTCCACCTTAATAGCTACCTAAATCATATCCGTATCTTTGATAGTTTTTCAGTATTGTTTTTACTGTTAAGAAAATACTGTAAATGTAAAAATGTCAGTTTATTTAGCTAACATAATTGATTCAGAGCAGAAGTTAGCAAAACAAGAAAGAATATGTTCTGCTATTAACACCACTTGCTTATTTCACGAGATAGAGCTTCGCATACTACTTGTTCTTAGAGCTGTAGCAAAAGAAAGGTTAAAAAAAAAAATGCATGCAAAGAGCCAGCCAAATGCTTGAGAAAAACTGACCCAATGTATGATTTGTTGAGTTGGTTGTTAGAGAACATTGGTTCATCGTCCAGAAATATCCTTCAGGTAAGACTTCTACTATTAATGTTTGCCCTTTGCATAATATTGTTCATTAATCCTGTGTGCTACTGTACTTTTAGACTGTCACTCTGTCAGAATTATACTCACCGAGTTTCTAAGAGGACCCTATAAATTCAGCACTACCACCTCAAGGGTCTGGATGACCTGAGGCTCCCTTTTGGGAAAGTCACAGGAAGTTGTTTCCACTGGATCATTGTATCCTGGATGGAAATGGAGCACAGGAATTTCCTTATTCTGTCAATGAGTAGAATGATCATTGAGATGACTTTGCTTTTTCATGATAAAAGAGGGGAAATGTGGAGCCTATGTGCAATCAAAAGACCCACCTTGTTCCTAATTATCATGTTGAGAATGATGGTTGAGTTGATAACGGTGGAAGAAACAAGAAACATCCACTAACTATTCTAGAAGACCCCTCACTATAGCCTTCAGTCTTAGGAACATTCTCAGCTAATCAGAAAAGGGCAAGTGAACTTAAGAACCAATCCAGAGGCCAGGTGTTGGTGCACCTGGTTGAGCGCACATGTTACAATGCACAAGGAGCCGGTTCAAGCCTCCAGTTCCCAACTTCCATGGGGGAAAGTTTTGCGAGTGGTGAAGCAGTGCTGCAGGTGTGTCTCTCTTTCTCTCCTCCTCTACCTCTTGATTTCTGGCTATCCAATAAATAAAATTAATAAAAAATAATTCATATCACTTAAAAAAAATTTTTTATATTTTTATTTTATTTTTTCCCTTTTGTTGCCCTTGTTTTATTGTTGTAGTTATTATTGTTGTTGTTGTCATTGTTGGATAGGACAGAGAGAAATGGAGAGAGGAGGGGAAGACAGAGAGGAGGAGAGAAAAATAGACACCTGCAGACCTGCTTCACCGCCTGTGAAGCGACTCCCCTGCAGATGGGGAGCCGGGGTTCGAACCGGGATCCTTATGCCGGGTCCTTGTGCTTTGCGCCACCTGCGCTTAACCCGCTGCGCTACAGCCCAACTCCCAATTCATATCACTTTTAATAAAAGAAGAACCAATCCAAAAGATTCAAAACGTGATCTTAGTTTAGACCACTTTCCTGTTTGATCCTTTAAAAATTCCCCACTCAGACACTAGGTCTTAGCCGTGAATCCTGTTCTCAAATAAATGCTCTCATATATTTATTTCATATTTTATTTTATTTTATTTTATTTGCCTCCAGGGTTATCACTGGGACTTGGTGCCTGTACTACGAATACACTGCTCCTGGCAGCTGTTTTTTCCTTTTTTGTTGTTGGATAGGACAGAGAGAAATTGAGAGGAGGGGAAGACAGAGAGGGGGAGAGAAAGATAGACACCTGCGGACCTGTTCCAGTGCTTGAGAAGTGACCCACCCCCTGCAGGTGGGGAGCGGGGGTCTCAAACTTGGATTTTTGTTAGTCCCTGTGCTTCGTGCTATGTGCACTTAATCTGATGCACCACCACCTGGCCCCCTCTTAGTTATGACTTAATCGACTGGGGGAACATTTGTCTTGAACTTCAAGTGAAGTTAATTGCCACAATTCACAGTAGATTTCATCATATGTCTGTACAAAATGTTTCTCTTATTTTATATATTCATTTACCTCTCTCTTGGGTGATGCTCACTCCTGGGTACCTAGTGTATTATGTGACTTTGTGTTTCCCAAGTATACTTGCAGCACTGTTGTTTTGGAGAGAGAGAGAGAGAGAAATCAAAGCATTGTGCATATGCAATTTTATCACTCCTGGGCCAGCTTTTTCCCCATTCTAGTGATTATTGATTTCACAGAGAGACAGAGATGCCATGACAATACTCTAATGCCTGTGAAGTTTTCCCAGTGCCGTATACTTTTCCATGACTCGAAAACTTAAACCCATGGTCTCACCTATGGTTAGGGCCACACTTTACCTGGTGACCTCTCTACTGCCTCTGTTCATTTGTTTAGGAAAATAATTTTATTTACTTCCTTTTACTTTTTTAGGAGTCATTCATAATGTGTACTTCTAATATATTGCCTCTGCCTGCTTCATGGAACTTCATAATATGAGTCCAGCATATTATGCCTTCTCCTCATAGAATGATAGACTCCCAGTGTCTCAGTGTACTGCCATTTCCTCTTAGAGAGCAATCCCACAACAGGTACCAGCCCCTACGCTCTCTGGTGGAACTGTGTGAGAATGCCTATGGGATATAGACTTAGTATTACTGAGTCATGGGTATATTATTTACTTGTTTGGAAGCAGAAAAGTGACTTAACTCATTTGATTAATAGATAATTTTTTTATTATTACCATATATATCACTGGAGCTTGGTGCCAGGACTATGAGACCACTGCTTCTAGTGACCATTTTTTTTCCTGTTTTATTTTGTTTGTTTGTTTGTTTTCTCTGTTTTATTAGTTAGGACAGAGTAGTTGAGAGGAGAGATGGAGTTAGAGAATGAGAGAAATAGATACCTGTAGACCTACTTCACTGCTCATGAAACATCTACCCTGCAGATGGGGAGCAGGGGCTTGAACACACTTTCTTGCACATGGTAATGTATGAACTCAACCAGATTTTTCACCACCCAACCCCAGTAGATAATACTTTCATATTATCCTGTTCATTTCAGAAAACACCCGTCATTTTAATTGCTTGTTCTTTTAGATTCTTTTGACCAGCAGGGTCAATCAAGTGGTGGCTTAGTTTTTCTGGAATTATTATATCAATTCGTTTCTGATAATATGTTTCTCAAACAGACCCAGTGGACATGAACAAGGTCAAGGTTTCACAGAGTGATCAGTTGGAATCTAGGCCGAGTGTATGTGCAGCTTTCTTATTCACAATAAGAGATTTTGCAGTTTTTGCTCTATCAGCAGATAGATTTAAAATACACACGACATGCTAGGGGTCAAATGCAGGGCCTTGCATATACTCTTGACTGCTGAGCTCCCTCCCCACCTCAATTTTAATAATAATAATTTTTATGAGAGATAGAGTGATCAAAGTACTGTTGTACCACTCATTCAAATTCCACTTGTCTCTGTCCTTGATGCTCCCCTTTGGTACCAGAGATTGAATCCAGGGCAACGTCACGTCTCCGGAGCCCCACCCCACCAGGGAAAGACAGAAACAGGCTGGGGGTATGGATTGACCTTCCAACGCCTGATTCTGGTGGAGAAGCAAATACAGAAGCCATGATTCCTACCTTCTGCACCCCAAAGCCAACTTTGGTCCATACC
Source organism: Erinaceus europaeus (assembly GCF_950295315.1). Classification (NCBI taxonomy): domain Eukaryota; kingdom Metazoa; phylum Chordata; class Mammalia; order Eulipotyphla; family Erinaceidae; genus Erinaceus; species Erinaceus europaeus. The sequence continues at coordinate 153,656,234 of NC_080164.1, forward strand.
ACCAGTCGGGGATAAGTGATGGGGGAAGAGAATAAAAGGGCTCTGAATTCCAACTCTGTCAGGACCCAGAGAGAGGGGATGAAAAAGAGAAAAATATCTGGATGCAGCAATAGGGTTATGTGTGGCTTGGAGCGTAAGAGAGGATTGGACCTGGAAGAAAAAGGGGGCAATTATGTACAAATGTAGACAGATAGTTGTAAAGATGACAGTTAACCCATGTCTGCAACCTTGGGAAAACCATGGTGGTTTGCAGTGGACGGACTTGGGACTCACTCACCACTCTGGTGGTGGGAAAAGTACGGAATTGTACCCCTGTTGACATGTGATTTTGTAAATCAATATCAAATCAATAATTAAATTTTTTTTTTACAAAAAGAGAGAGATTGGGAGTTTGGCAGTAGCGCAGCGGGTTAAGCACAGGTGGTGCAAAGCGCAAGGACAAGCAGAAGGATCCCGGTTTCAGCCCCCACTCCCTACTTGCAGGGGAGTCACTTCACAAGCGGTGAAGCAGGTCTGCAGGTGTCTATCTTTCTCTTCCCCCTCTGTCTTCCCCTCCTCTCTCTATTTCTCTCTGTCCTATCCAGCAATGACAACAATAATAATTACAATAAAAAACAAGGGCAACAAAAGGGAATAAATAAATAAATAAATAGAGATTGAGTCCAAGGCCTCCTGCATGGAAAACATATGCTCTACCTGTTAACTGTCCCACCCCTGGGCTCAGAATACATTTTTTAAATGAATTACTTCCTGTCTGGGAAGGACAGTGAGTAAAGATCCAAGCTAATGGGTGTGGGGTCCTGAGTTTCCATCCTTGGTATGGTATGTGCCAGAGTGATGTTTTGGTGCTCTTGTTCTAAAAGTCAGTCAATCAGTCTTTTTAAAATGATTTAATCATGCACTACCAGAATAGTTCATCTGGATAATTTACTGCTTGGCCATGTGCACAGCCTATGTTCAAATCCATCCCCCACCACATTGAAGTAAACTTTTTGTGGTTTCTTTCATCTTCTCTCTCTCTCTGTGTTTCTGATTTAAAAAAAAATAGAAATATAAGTTAACTAGGTGCATAAGCAGACGGTTAAGAAGAGAAGTTATTACCCTTATGTAGCAAAACACAATGGAAAATTTATAGTGAAAATATGTTCTTGCTTATAAAAATAATTTGCACTGTTTCTCCAAAAAGAATTGACAACAATCCAATATTCTCATTCAAATCCTTTCCATTCCTGGCTACATGGTTAACTACCTCCCACTGTAATTTATTCTGGAAAAAATGGGGGGGGGAATGTTCTTAGTTCTTTCATTAAAGCACAGCTGTGACACAGGAAGGCACACCAGGAAGGAAGGGCAAGTTGTCTACATAGTCACACTCTTATGTCTACTGTCTGCCTATTTTGCCTGCAACAAGAAATACTTTGCCACAGCATCTGATTCATTCATCCAAAGAATGTTCCTCTGTACCCACTTCTGAGAGCCAAGAATCGTGTGTGTGTGTATGTGTGTGTGTGTGATTTGCAGTCTTCTCTCAAAGATCTTTAAAGTTACAATAATTTCTTTCGTTGAGACATTAATGGGAATGTTGAGGAGGAAAAGGTCTAGAACATACCAGAATTCAAGAACAGCAAAACCGCCATTTTAAATGGACAGTTAACTACCAGTAGCGCTAGAAGGAAGGAGATGAAGCTAACCCAGAATAAAAACCGTATGAATTGGAGTTTTCCCAAATGAGCCTTAGAGTTTTTTCCCCTCCTCCAAGGTTATTTCTGGGGCTCTGTGTCTCCATTATGAATCCATTGCTCCTGGCAGCCATCATTTTCTCATTGTTGTTGCTGCTGCTTCGGTTGTTGGATAGGACAGAGAGAAATTGAAAGAGGGCAAGACAGAGAGGTGGAGTGAAAGATAGACACCTGCAGACCTGCCTCACCACTTGAAGCGAACCCCCTGTGAGTGGGGAGCCGGGTGCTGCAACCCGGATCCTTGCACAGGTCTCTGTGCTTCATGCTATGTGTGTTTAACCTGGTGTGCTACCTACCGCCCAGCCCCAAGCCTTAGATTTAAGATGAGGAAGAGAAAGAAAAAAAAAAAACCTATTTCTGTAGCATAATAAATTTGGAGTTGCTTGTAGACATTCAGCACATAAGAAACTTCTAATGCTATAAATGCATTTCGGAGAGTAGGAAAATAATTTTAGCATATTGATTGGAACTTGAGACTGAGTGGTTAATCAGTACATTTGTGGGTGAATAAAATGTAACAGTGAGTCTGGTTCCAACTCTCATTCAACAAGCAGGCTGCTTTGAGGTTCTCACCCCCATTTCCCCTTCTCTGGCTTCACTGGACTTCTCTTTGCTGTGTCAATATTGTAAGTAGTATAGATGTGTTTTTTTGTGTGTGTTTTTAAAATACTTATTTATTCCCTTTTGGTGCCCTTGTTGTTGTTATTTTGTTGTTGTTGTTATATAGGACAGAGAGAAATCGAGAAAGGAAAGAGAGAGGGAGAGAAAGATAGATACCTGCAGACCTGCTTCACCGCTTGTGAAGCGACTCCCCTGCAGGTGGGGAGCTGGGGGCTGGTATTCTTCTGCCAGGCCTTGCGCTTTGCACAACCTGTGCTTAACCCGCTGCGCTACCACCTGACTCCCGTATAGATGTTTTTAAAGCACCATCTGTAGTTACAGAGCATGAGCTATGAAAAGGGGGCACTGCCATGAAATAAATATATTTACATTCAGAAAATTCATACTGCACATCTACCCTGTGTGAGTTGTGGCTTTGGTAGCTCAGTTGTTTAAAACAAACAATGTAAAAGGGGATAAATCTGATCACTGCTTTAAGGAACTCAGATCTGTTTCATTTGTAATTAGTAGCATCTCTGTGACACTTTTGAATTTTTTGCTCTTGGAGGCCCCACAACTAACACCAAATTGTTCCACATCCTACTCTCTTTTTTTTTTAATTTCTTTATTGGGGAATTAATGTTTTACATTTGACAGTAAACACAATAGCTTGTACATGCATAGCATTTCCCAGTTTTCCATATAACAATACAACCCCCACTGGGTCCTCTGTCATCCTTTTTGGACCTGTATTCTCTCCCCTACCCACCCCAGAGTCTTTTACTTTGGTGCAATACGCCAGTTCCAGTTCAGGTTCTACTTGTGTTTCCCTTCTGATCTTGCTTTTCAACTTCTGCCTGAGAGTGAGATCATCCCATATTCATCCTTCTCTTTCTGACTTATTTCACTTAACATGATTTTTTCAAGCTCCATCCAAGATTGACTGAAAATGGTGAAGTCAACATTTTTAATAGCTGAGTTGTATTCCATTGTGTTTATATACCACAACTTGCTCAGCCACTCATCTGTTGTTGGACACCTGGGCTGCTTCCAGGTTTTGATTATTACAAATTGTGCTGCTAAGAACATATGTGTACACAGATCTTTTTGGATGGGTGTGTGGAGTTCCTTAGGATATATCCACAGGAGAGGAATTGCAGGATCATAGCGTAAGTCCATTTCTAGCCTTCTCAGAGTTCTCTAGACTGTTCTCCACAGAGGTTGGACCAATTGGCATTCCTACCAGTAGTGCAGGAGGGTTCCTTTGACCCCACAACCTCTCCAGCATTTGCTGCTGTTATCTTTTCTGATGTATGACAGTCTCACAGGAGTGAAGTGGTATCTCATTGTTGTCTTTATTTGCATTTCTCTGACAATCAAAGACTTGGAGCATTTTTTCATGTGTTTCTCAGCCTTTTGGATCTCTTCTGTGATGAATATTCTGTCCATGACCTCTCCCCATTTTTGGATGGGGTTATTTGTTTTCTTGTGGTTGAGTTTGTTAAGCTCTTTATATATTTTGGTTATTAAACTCTTGTCTGATGTATGGCATGTAAAGATCTTCTCCCATTCTCTTAGGGGTCTCTTGGTTTAAGTAGTGGTTTCTTTTGCTGTGCAGAAGCTTTTTAATTTGATGTAATCCCATAGGTTTATACTTGTCTTAGTCTTCTTTGGAATTGGATTTGTTTCACTGAAGATGTCTTTAAAATTTATGCAGAAAAGAGTTCTGCCAATATTTTCCTCTAAGTATCTGATAATTTCTGGTCTAACATCTAAGTCCTTGATCCACTTGGAATTCATTTTTGTATTTGGTGAAATATAGTGGTTCAGTTTCATTCTTCTGCATATTTCAACCCATTTTTTCCAACACCATTTGTTGAAGAGACTCTGCTTTCCCCATTTAATAGTCTGGGCACCTTTGTCAAAGATTAGATTCCATAGGTGTGGGGACTTAGTTCTGGGCTCTCAATTCTACTCCATTGGTCAGGTCAGTGTGTCTGTTCATGTTCCAGTACCAAGCAGTTTTGATGACAATGGCCCTATAGTACAATTTGAGATATGGGAGTGATCTGATGCCTGCAGTTCTATTCTTCTCAAGATTGTGTTGGCAATTCTAGGTCTTTTCTGGTTCCAGATAAACATTTGTAGCATTTGTTCTATTCTCCTAAAAAATGTGGTTGGGATCTTGATGGGGATAGCATTAAATTTCTGCATGGCTCTGGGTAGTATATTCATTTTGATGATGATAATTCTTCCAACCCATGAACATGGAATATCTTTCCACTTCTTTGTGTGTTTTTTTTTTCAATTTCCTTTAGTAGTGACTCATAATTTTCAGTATAGAAGTCTTTCACTTCTTTGGTTAGGTTTACTCCTAGATAAGTTATTGTTTTTGTTGTTATAGTAAAAGGAATTGATTTCTGGGTTTCATCTTCTTCTAATTTAGTGTTTGCATAGAGGAATGCCACTGACTTTTGAATGTTCAATTTTGTAACCTGGCACTTTACTGTACTGCCTGATGATTTCCAAAAGCTTCTTGCTGGATTCCTTAGGTTTTTCTATGTATACTATCATGTCGTCTGCAGATAGGGAGAGTTTGACTTCTCTTCCAATTTGTATCCCTTTAACTTCTTGCTCTTGCCTGATTGCTATGGCAAGAACTTCCAACACTATGTTGAGTAGTAATGGTACTAGTGGGCAGCCTTGTCTAGTACCTGATCTGAGGGGAAATGCTTCTCATTTTTCCCCATTGAGTATGATGACTGTAGGTTTGCTATATATAGACTCCACTATCTTGAGGAATTTCCCATCTATTCCCATTTTTTGTAGTGTTTGATCATAAATGGATGTTGTATTATGTCAAAACCTTTCTAAACTGCGGGACTGTTACCAGCCACTTAATCTCTCCATGGGCTCCACTCTGACCATGAGCCACACGTATTTGCATTCACCAGTGATTTGTTGGATTCCTGAAGTAGTTCTAGTCCTGCCTTGTTGCAGTCCCAATAATCTCCTTTGGTATTCCTAGTTGACCCAGGAGAGATATCCTACTCTTTATGGAAAGGAAACCCTTCTAAACTTTGATCACTGACTTACTATTGGGGAATTTTGAGAATAATTGTCCCATTTACTTATCCTTTCCTGGAAACTTGGCTCAGTTACTTAGTATGTCTTATGCTAGATCCTATTTTGAGAAGTGTAAAAATAATGATACTTCCTACACGTGCTTCCCTGGCAGTTGGAATCCACAAATACTCCCTTGCCTCTTTTCTGTCATTATCTTTTTTAAAAAACTTAAAAGAGTTTTGCTTATTATGCTTTCATCACTATAAAAGAGAAATCAAGCCACTTCACAGGTGTGCAGCAACTAATTGGTTTTGCCTTTTTTTTTTTCTCCCTTGGAGAAGCTTTTCTTTTTTTCCTGACCTAGAATTGAAAGTAGGGGACTTAGAGGGAGAGGAAGATAGTACAGACCAAAGAGTTAAAAGTCTTGAATTGAGTAGATGGTGGGATATTTTTTGTTGTTGGCTGTATCCTAGTAGATACTTCCTGAAGTTACTTCAATACAATGTCTGCATTTGGTATTCTTGACAAGATTGAAGATGAGGTTAGAATGCTTAGATTGCAATGAATAACTGATAACTGATGAAGTTATATTCTAATGGTATGCTGTTGGGTAAAGAGTGTTAGAAATGCTTGTAGCCAGATACCTGGTTTTTGGTATGGATCTATTTGGTTTTTTTACTTTTAATTTTGATGCCTATAGGCTTGAAATTAACTATGAGGCTGCAAATCTAATCCACATTGTTTTACCTAGACAGTAGGCCTGGAATTCAGTTTTCTGTTACTAGGTAAATGAGTTAGGATCAGCATCAACTGCTTATAAGTCCAAGACTGCAAAATAATAACACTTTTTATAACGAGTTATTTCCGTTCTCATAGAGTCCTCAGGCACCCAGTTTTCTGGGCCTTTCTACTTCTTGATCCCTAGGATATATCCCGGGTTTTTGTTTTTGTTTTTTATCCTGTTTTTGTGGTCCAAAGTGGCATGCCTCTTCCAGGCAGGAAAAAAAAGTGTCTCTGCTAGACGTCAAATAAGGAAGACACATAGAATCTGCCATCCAGTCTTGTACTCATACCCACAGTGGCCAAAATATTGCCTGCATGACGGAAACTAGCTGCAAGGGAGGCCAGTGATGTACTTTATATTCTGGGTCACGGTGTGTCCAATCAGAAGTTTATATTAGTGAAGAAAAATAAAGTGAAAAGATTGGTGAGTGCCTGACAAGTGGAATAGAATAGAAAGCCCAGAAGTAAACCTTCCACACCTATGGGACATCTAATTTTTGACACGCGAACCCAAACTTTTAAATCAAAAAAAGAGAGTCTCTTCAACAAATGGTGTTGGGGAAATTGAGTTGAAACATGCAGAATAGTGAAACTGAACCATTGCATTTCATTGCAAGAGTTCAGCTCCTGCAAGGGTTCTAAGGAGAGGAGGGAAATGAAAACACTCAAAGACAAGGAAACTTGGAATCATCCAGGGAATAGCCTGGAATGGAATGCTGAACAGTTATTGGGGCATATTTGTACAGCAGTTGTTGACGAACTGACCCATGAACTTGGATTCTTTACCCAGTTATGTAATTATTTGTCTTACTGGTCTGAGACAGTTTATTTCTATAATCTAGCCTGGGAGAAGGTCAGAAGCAACTAGTGGTGACCTCTTCAGCTCATAGCACACTGAAGATTTCCTCGGAAAGCTGTCATAGCAGCACATACTACCACAGAGGCCACATAGCACACAGAATACTTGTCTCTGCTAGCTACACAGCATATGTCATGGAGGCTTGCATCTGAAGACTGTTTTAGCAGGTTTTTCACCATTCCTTTTCTGAAATGGTCCCCTGCATTTCACCACACACAAAAGTAAACTACAAATGGATCAAGGATTGGTATATTAGACTAGAAACTATGAAATACTTAAAGGGAAATATTAGCTGAACTCTTTTCTGTCTAAATTTTGTAAGCATCTTCAATGACACAAGTCTAATTGCAAGGAAGACAAAAGCAAATAAATTAGTGAGAGTATGTCAAATTGAAAAGCCTCTGCACAGCACAAGAAACCACCATTCAAACAAAGAGAATGGGAGAACTTTCCATGTCATATGTCACACAAAAGGCTAATAAGCAGAACATATAAAGAGCTCAACAAACTCAGCAACAAAAACAAAACAAACAAACAAACAAAAAAAAAGAGTAGAAGAAAAAAAGGGGGAGGTGAGGAGGAGGAAACAAATGGGGCCACTTGGTGGCACACCTGGTTGAGTGCACATGTTACAGTGTGTAAGGAACCAGGTTCAAACCCCTGGCCCCCACCTGCAGGGGGAAAGCTTTGCAACTCTCTGTCTCACTCCCTCTCTATCATCCCCTTCCCTCTCAATTTCTGGCTATCTCTATCCAATAAATAAATATTTTAAAAACAGTTTTTAAAAAAGAAAGAAAAAACAGGGGGCCAGGCAATAGTGCAGCTGGTTAAGCATACATGGCACAAGGCGCAAGGACTGGTGTAAGGATTCCGGTTTGAGCCCCTAGCTCCCCACCTGCAGGCAGGGGTCACTTCACAAATGGTGAAGCAGGTCTACAGTTGTCTATCTTTATCTCCCCCATCTCTGTCTTACCCTCTCTCGATTTCTCTCTGGCCTATCCAACAACAGCAACAGCAGTAACTGATAATCCCAACAACAATAAACAACAAGGGAAACAAAAGGGAAAAAACAGCCTCCAGGAGCAGTGGATTTGTAGTGTAGGAACCAAGCCCCAGCAATAACCCTGGAGGGGGAAAAAAAGAAAAGACCAAACAACCTCATCCAAAAATAGGGATAGAATATGACAGAAATTACCAAATGAGATATCCAAAAGGCCAACAAACATATGAAAAAAAAATGCTCCAAGTCATTGATTGTTAGAGAAATTCAAATAAAGGCAACAATGAGATATCACTTCACTCTGACAATGTCATACATCAGAAAGAATTGTATAAACAAATGCTGGAGAGGTTGTTGGAGCAAAGGAACCTTCTTGCACTGCTGGTGGGACTGTAAATTGGTCTAACCCTTTGTAAAGCAGTCTGGAGACTAGAAATGAACCTGTCCTCTGGCCCAGAAATTCCTTTCCGGGGGATATATCCTAAGCACCCAAACACGCCTATTCCAAAAGATGTGTGTATACCTATGTTCATAGCCCCACAATTTATAGTAGCTAAAAACAACACATGAATGGTTAAGAAAGTTGTGATATATATACATATATATATATATATATATCAATTGAGAGATAAATGAATATTTAAATAAAGTGGAATGAAAGTACTAAGTTGAGATGTGAAACCAATTGTCTTTCTACTTCTGCTTTCTATTTCTCACATGCTGAGTTCCTCTCAGACTTGGTCCTTAGGAGAAAGATTCTTTTTTAGTAGGCTTCTTTTATTATATAATTAAAGTTTTATAATTTTTAGAGCAAGCAATTAAATTTCTACTCGTCTCCACAGTTACTCTCTCACGTTGCTTTATTGGTTAAATTGTGTGTGTATCTTTTATATAAAGTGCTTCAATTTTTTAAAGAAAAATTTTATGTGGAAAATAAATATCTCAGAAGTGTAATTTATGACCACTTTTCCCTGATCCTCTTAAATATATTTTTAAAAGTTACTTTCAGGGTCAGAGATAGTTCACTGGGTCAGATGTCCACACTGCGATGTATGCAACCCATGTTGCAGCTCTTACCCCATATGGGAGGTGCTGTGGTGCCTCTTCTCTTTGTCTCTGTCACTCTGTCTCTTTCTTACCTTCTATCTACAGGTAAAAGTGGCTGAAAGCAGTGAAACCACACATATGTGAGGCCTCGATTCTACCAAAGTAGGTGCTAGATAGACAGAGACAGAATGTAAGTTGATACTTCGAAATTACTCCCCAAAAAAATTTGTATTCCTTCACCTCATCCATAGTCTAAGATCTTTCTTGACACCAAAAATAGAGCTTGTTCTCTAACCATTTTGGCAGGTGGAATAATTTACATCAGTTCTGCTGATTTTTAAAGAGTATTTAACCTTCAAAGAATATATTTAACCAATGGAATAACTCCCAAGCAGAAATACACTAAAGTTTATTCACTCAGTGAGAACACTTTTCCTATCGTTGATCCAGGTTTTAGATTGCTGACATGAGCAAATGAGGGTAGACTGCTTGTTACACTTTGAAAGTCCTGTTGTGTCCTAAAAGTTCATGCCACTGCTCTTATATCACAGACAAAATAAGCTCTAGGCTTAAGTTCTAATTTTTAACATAGATGGGAAGTCAGATACTGGCATGCTATGGTTTACACTGTTAATGACCTTGAAGCCGATCAAGGCAACCTTTGGAATCACTTCCACCTTGTCATCATTACTATTTGTACTAGACTGAAAGGAACCACAGTTTTAAAAAGAAGAGTGTACTGAGGACCCTGCCAAAATAATGGAAAGGGAAATTGGCTTCATTTAATATACTTACAAAGCTGTCTACCTTGAAAGAATATGGTGCTGGTAATAATTTTGTCTGTCTAATTGCATGGAAGCCAAAAGGAAAAGAAAAAAAAGAGACTCTTATTATGACTGTATTTTCCCTGGTTGCTCACTATGAAATAATGGCCAGATGAGGAAATTGTAAGGTCGGATTGACTGAGACTAGGGTAGCTGTACACGCTAGGGTCCTTTGAATTGGTGTTTTGGGGTGACCCTTTTTAACTTCCCTGTAATCATAAGTCTTCCTTTACCGCTGTGTTTAAGATTAGGCATTAAGTACCCAAATGTGAAAGCAAAGAATGTGATGTCTGATTTGTTGATCTTCCTGCCAAATCTGTTCTAGATGGTATTGAACGGGATGTAATGCTGCCATTCAAGAAGTGAATGATATCAACAGACAAGTGGAGGAAATAAGAGTCAACTGCCTAGCGATTTTATATGAATGCTATGCTTTAAAAGAGAGAGAGAGAGAGAAAGAGAGAGAGAGAGAGAGATTACCTTCAAAATGTTAATTTAAAAAACTTGTACCTGTTTTTCATTGATTATTTTTGGAACTTGAAGATCTGTTGGCTTCAATAAAGTCTTTTCCCAGCATTTCTCTAGAAAACAAGTTTGAGATGACTGAAAGGTTTTGTGACTTAAATATGAAGCTACATCTAAGTCTTTATTTTTTTAAGTCTTTTTTTAAGTGGTGGGGAGTACTGAAAACCTCTCCCTTCATAGTAGTGATTGTAAATTGGGCTACGTCGTGTTTTGTACACACACTAAACAGAAGTGATGTTCGTAGCATGTATTTTACATCATCTTAAGACTGTAATACCTCCTTTCATACCCATTAAGAAAATGCATGTTTTATCATACTTGTAAGTATTAAAATGAGACCTTTTGGTGATATTTGAAAGATTTTGTCTCCAGGACACAGGATTAAGCTCTGTTATCTGTTGTATAGATAAGTATGGAGAGATATTTACAAATTGCAGTTTTCCCTCCAGGTAACTTTTAGCAGCCTGCATCCCATGCTTTTGAATCTTTTCTTTTTGCCTCCAGGGTTATCACTGGGGCTCAGTGCCTGCACCACGAATCCACTGCTCCTGGAGGCCATTTTCTCCATTTTGTTGCCCTTGTCGTTGTTGTTATTGCTGTTGTTGGATAAGACAGAGAGAAATGGAGAGAGGAGGGGAAGACAGAGAGGGGGAGAGAAAGATAGACACCTGCAGACCTGCTTCACTGCTTGTGAAGCGACCCCCCCTCCCCAGCAGGAAGGGAGCCAGGAGTTGGAACCAGGATCTTTACTCTGACCGATGCACTTAACCCACAGTACTACTGCCTGCCCCCCTGCTTTTGAATCTTCAAGTTTGTCTTTGCAGAATCCCCTATATTGTGTTTTCATTTTGATTAAGTCTCTGTAAACAGAGGTGTAATTTCCCTTTCATCTTCCACAAGCACAGGACCAGCTCCTATTTACATAATTTCTGAAGGCCTGAGTGAGCTAGAGCAGAAGCAGTCTCAAAAAGAATGCCTTACAAAAATAAAACCCTGGAGTCAGGCTGTATATAGCACAGCAGGTTAAGCACAGGTGGTGCAAAGCGCAAGAGCCAGCGTAAGGATCCCTGTTTGATCCCCGGCTCCCGACCTGCAGGGGGAGAGTTTCACAAGTGGTGAAGCAGGTCTGCAGGTGTCTTATCTTTCTCTCCCCCTTTCTGTCTTTGCCTCCTCTCTCCATTTCTCCCTGTCCTATCCAACAACAACGGCATCAATAACACCACCAATAATAACTACAACAATATAACCACAAGGGCAACAAAAGGGAATAAATAAATAAAGATTTAAAAAAGATTTTAAAAAATAAATAAAACCCACTTAAGCATTTTGTTCTGGCTTCATTTCTGCTTCTCTAATGACTTAGCTGCATAAGGAAAATAATAAAGAAAGAAAGAAATAAAGAAATATCAGCCACATGACACTTAGAGAAGCACCATGAAGTCAGACCAAAGTGTCTGCGTATGACTCATTACTTTGAACTTGCTAAGTTAGGGATCTGTAATATCTATCTAGTTTTCTCCATCAAAGTTAAAACTGCTTTTTTTTAAGTAAAAAACCTGTTTGGTGGTTGCAGATGCTGACAGTTTTTTAATGAGGGGAAGACTGAAGTTGAAGCTATCTTAGAACTGTTTTGTATTACAGAATATTTGCCCTCAAGTCACATTTGAATTCTATAATGAAGCTATTAATGGCAAACACTGAGTGACTGGTGTGTCCATGGCTTTTCTGGTTACTCCTTCTGCTGAGGTTGGAGCTGTCACTGGCTCTGTGGAACAGCCAGCAGACAGCCCACTAGAAATGAAGGCTTATGTCCAAGGTGGCACTAGACCACGTGGAGCCGAGATCTAAAGCCAGGCTGTTCATCGACTCCAGTATTCTCACCTATGATAGGTCCTGAAACAAATTTAGTAGAGTAAGCCCAGCAAAGACTGTCTCCAGTGAGTTTTAAATTAAGAAATGTTGTATTGGGGAGTCGGGCTGTAGCACAGCGGGTTAAGCGCAGGTGGCGCAAAGCACAAGGACCGGCATAAGGATCCCGGTTCGAACCCCGGCTCCCCACCTGCAGGGGAGTCGCTTCACAGGCGGTGAAGCAGGTCTGCAGGTGTCTATCTTTCTCTCCTCCTCTCTGTCTTCCCGTCCTCTCTCTATTTCTCTCTGTCCTATCCAACAACGACAACAACAATAATAACTACAACAATAAAACAACAAGGGCAACAAAAGGGAATAAATAAATAAATATATATAAAAAAAGAAATGTATTGAGCTCATGCCAAAACTTGCTTGATAAAAATGTACAAAGTATGTTGTGTTACAAGGCTCAAATTTAAGGACCTTTTACACACTGAACTCTTGGGTTATCTATTTGAGAACTTTAACAGAAAAAAAAATCTTCAGCTACAAATAGCTCAAGGATACTCAAAATTTTTAAATTAATTTTTAAGGAAAATATGGGGGGGGAGAAAGTGTTAGGAAATTAACACTTTCCCAAACTGTTGAGGATTTTATTACAACTGGTATAAAGAATGTAAACCACAAGAAAGCTCAATTGAATATTGCATGTGATTTTTTTTCTCAAGGCTGTGATAGACATGTCCGAACCTCAGCTATGCCTTACAAGTGAATTTCAAGGAAGAAGAAGGGTCTCAGTACCTTTTTGGATGAGTTTTTCTCCCATTTGAGAGCCCACAAATTCTGGGTGCTTTAATGCTGGTTCCCTCGTTTCTCTTGTTATTCTTTTGGCCAGTTCCTTTGGCCAAGGACAGTTTCATACCTATTTCTAAGCGACTTCTGTTAACTGCTTGGAGTCTAGAGCCAATCAATAATTAATGATCTAGACTAGAGTCCTGACTTCATACTAGTGTCTTCAAGTGTGGGTAGGTGAAACTGAAGAGGATAAAAAGCCTTGTTTATTCAGACACAGTGGAGTACTTGGGAAGAGGATAAGGTGGGAGGTGAGGGGCACAAGATAGGGGAAAGGGAAAGCAACGCCCCATGTCATCAGAAAAGGAGTTGCATTAAATCAAGTAGTCAATGCTACATTCAAGCATCTGCCTTTGTCAAGAATAACATTGCTCAGAGGAGGTGCTAGCAGCAGCTGCAACCAAGACTTCAGAAGAGAGTTTTTTCTTTCCCAAGAATGGGAGCATTGTGTAGATTACTCTTCTGATTTTGAAAACAAGAAACCGATCACACAAAGCCTTCAGGAGGTTTCCCTTTGCACAGAGAGTGACCCATCGTCCATGTGGCCTTAAACATTACCATAGGTCATTTGCCCCTTATTCAAGTGACTTTTCTATTAAAATGACGTAACGGGTTTTTGTGGGTCATGAGTCCTTACCACTGCTATTCCCTCTGTTGGAAAGGGATACTGTTCTCTAGTTTCTATCCTTGGCCCCTCCTGTTTAGTTTAGGGGAGACATTGTTTCCCAGACTGAATCCTTCCCAGACTGCCTTGTCCAGTGAGCTCTCTTTGTCCCTACACTCACGTGATCACATTACCCGGTTTGCCTCTTCTATTCATTACTGTATTTCCACTTTCTGCTGCCCTAACTTGGCATTCAGGAGCCCTCAATTCCAGGAAGAGAATGAATATGTAGATGAATGAATGAATGAATGAATGAATGAATGAATGAATGAATGAATGAATGGTCCTGGGTTCCATTCCCTCTACCATATAACTGCAAAGAAAAGATAGAAACAAATCTAACAACATAAATGGTTGAGGAGTACTCTGGTGCCTCTCATTCTCTTCATTTATTTATTGAAAGCAAACAAAAAATATGCTCTCCAATTCAGCTGTATCAGTACCACCTGGGAACTGTTAGAAGTGCATGAGTCAGGCGGTAGCGCAGCGGGTTGAGCACACATGGCACAAAGCGCAAAGACCGGTGTAAGGATCCAGGTTCGAGCCCCCGGCTCCCCACCTACAGGGGAGATGCTTCACAGGTGGTGACACAGGTCTGCAGGTGTCTTATCTTTCTCTTCCTCTCTCTGTCTTCCGCTCCTCTTTCCATTTCTCTCTGTCCTATCCAATAATGATGACATCATCAACAACAACAACAATAACAAACAAGGGCAACAAAGGGAAAATAAATAATATATATATATAAAGAAGTGCATCTTCTCAGACCCTACCCCCCTACCAAGACTCTAGGGGTGACACTCTGCCCTCTATGTTCTAGAAAGCTCTCCGGGTGACTCTGATGCTTCAGAAGTACCAAAGCAACCACTGTCCTCTATCTGAGGACCTCTATACTCCCAGCACTAAAACACGACCTGTGGGCAAATAGATGGATTGAATGAATCCATCTCTCTCCTCTCTGCTCCCCATCCCCTCACCCAGGCCTTGCTCACAGAAGGCACTGGGTACATACACAGTGTTGGGGAAGGGTGTGAGTGCCAGTCTGAGGACCTGAGGGAAACCTTTTGTGCTCTGCACTGCAGACCTTGCCAAATTTAGAACTGCGGCTCTCCCACTTCTCTTTCCTGTGGCCTTGGGAGCAGAAGAGGAAATTTCCAGCAGATTCTAGATGTGAATGTCTTTTCATCTGACCTTCGAATTCCTTTTGCTAGCCCTGTGGAGAGGCTGATTAGGTGTCCCATTTGTCTTACATTTTGGCTTCACTAGGGAGCAGAGATGGTTCCCCTGAAGGTGGTGGTGGTGGTGGTGGTGGTGGTGGTGGTGGTGGTGGTGGTGGGTGGGCGTGCGAGCGTGCGTAGAGGAGAGGGTAGGTCAGTGGCACTGCAGCCCACAGCAGGCAGCTGGAAGGGGCGGATCCATGCTGCTCACAGTTGGGCCCCTTGTTCCCATGCCAAGTGTTGCTTTTGGCCCACAAGACTCCCAGCACAAGAGGGACTTTCTGGGGCTCTCAGCCTTGCTATTTTTACCCCCTGACTTCCAGGCTCTGTTCCTGTTGCCTCTGATAGGAACAAAACTGCGGACAATGGAAGGCTGCAGCCACTTTGAAAGGGCACCTATGGCTTTCCGCTCCTGTCAGCCAGTGACAACTAGACAGTCCCTTCAGGGAGTGGTGGTGATGACAAAAAGATCCTAAAGAAGCTTAGCTGCAAGCTCCTCTAGGGAGAAAGAGCTGGAGGAAATGGCAGGGCCTCCTTACTCCCTGCACTGTGCCTGAGGGTGGAATTTGATCCTAGGGAAGTGGGGCTTGAGGTAGTTGTGCCTGATAGAGAGCTGGCCTGCATTTACTGGAAGCAAAATTATGGAGGCACTGCAAGGAGGAGCCTGTGTAAAGTCTGTGTTGGAAATACTGTCTTCACGGTGATGTACCCACAAGTCAGGCAGGTTTAAGTGCTCAAGGCCAACCCCCTGGAGTGAATCTCAATGTCCTGAGTGACCTTAGTCAGGACATCTGGAAGGAGTCAGGGTCACTGCTGTGCAGGTGTGTGTGTGTGTGTGTGTGTGTGTGTGTGTACAGAGTGCTAGAGAATGAACCCAGGACACCTCCCCCCCCCCTTGTGTGATACCTCTGAGTTGCCTCTCTGGCTCAGAGACAGAAATCAGAAGGAGGGAGAGACATCAAAGCACTATTCCATTGTTCGTAAAGTTAGTTCCCTTGCTGTTGCCCCCTTAAGTGCTCCTATATGGTGCCAGAGATCAAACCCAGGACCTCACATATGGGAAAACATTTGCTTTACCCACTGGGCTAGCTCTTCCATTGCTTTATTTCCTTCTGTCTGTCCTCTTACTTATTCACCTTATAACCACCACCATTACACCCCCCCCCCGCCCACCCCAAGCTTCCATTCTTTTGTTGTTGTTGTTGTTTTTCCTTGGGTCTCTGGAAAAGTGAAATCCATTTCTACTTAGAGACATAGTTTCCTTACTTGGCTTTACACTAAACTGCTGTCCTCTCTGAGCCTCAGAAAAGTGTATACAGCAGTGTGTCCTTCTCGAACTGGCTGTGGACACCCCGCTGACTCCTGCAGTAAAGAAGTAATAATGGAGCCGCTGGTCAGAGCACATGGCTGGTGCAGTAGCCTGGGCACATGTTCTCTGATAGCAGTGCTACAGGTCTTAGTGCTTAGACCCTCAGGGCAGTACAAAAAGCAGTTGGGCTTCCGACTTGCTAGTATTGTCACCCTTGCTTTTCAGCTGGCATTGATGTGAGCATGTATAGATATGCTTCATGGGTAAGAACTGTTTGTTTTCTAATGAGGATCCTGAACCCACAGTGGGGAGAAACTAACTAAAAATTTGTCAGATACAAGGCAACTATATTTATTGGGGGGGGGCACATAGTTTGTGTTTGAGAAAAACCATGGAAAAATTTAAAAACAGATAAGGGACATAAATCTCTACTTTAAAATTGGAATGTATTTCATTGTCTGCCTCCTTGGTAATTCAGAGACAAAAGGCAGCTGGGGAGATGGCATAATGGGTATGCAAAAGACTTTTGTGCTTGAAGCTCTAACATCCCAGGTTCAGTCTCCAGCACTACCATAAACCAGAGCTGAGCAGTGTTCAGGTCCCTCGCTCCTTCTCTGTGTTTTTCTTTTTCTCTCTGTATCTCTTTCATAAATAAGTAAAGTATTAGACAAAAAAAAAAAAAAAGATCTTTTAGAAACAGGCTAGAGGTATGGATTGACCTGCCAACATCCACATCCAGCGGAGAAGAATGTACAGAAGCCAGAACTCCCACTTTCTGCACCCCATAAAGAATTTTGGTCCATACTCCCACAGGGGAAGAAATGAAGAAATACTAGGGGAAAATGACCAGAGGGCTCTGAAACCCAGTTCCATCATAACCCAGAGGGAGACGAGGGGAAAAAGGATACTCAGAAGTAGCAGTAGGTGTAGATATGACTTAAAAAGGAAGAGGAGGCAGGACCATTGAAAAAAGGGGTATTTATTTATAGAAATTATAGTCAGTCCTATCTGTGATCTTTGGAAAACTACTGCAATTTCCAATGGAGAGAATGGGGAAACAGAACTCTGGTGGGGAAAACAGAATAGAATTACACCTTGGTGGTGGGAAGAATATGGAATTACACCCCTGTTATCCAATAATTTTGTAAATCAGTGTTAAGTCACTAAAAAAATCTTATTTTAAAAGAAAGAGAGGGAGCAAGGAGACATTTCTAGACAGAGATGGTTTCTTTGAAGTAGAGAGCCATGGGCATGGTGCATGATGGGAAGGAAAGCTCAGTAGAATCTGGTCTTGTCTGACCTCTTCAGGTCCTCACAGTACAGCTTTGCCTGGGAGCCTGGTTGACCTCCAGGCAAAGAATCACCACAAATTTCTCTTCCTTAAGCCATTATGAACAATTAATCCCATAAATCCTGTAGTGAATATTGTCCTCTGGAAATATTTTTCTTACACTGGCTTTAAGCAAACTTCATATATCATCATGTTGCTGAGTTTGGAGACCTATGAACTATAATAAGAAGAATAATAACAATGAACATGTATGTGGTGAATTTCTTTAGTATATGCCAACATTTATTTTGAATATCTTGCACACTTCCCTCTCAGGTAGGCACTATTTTGATTTCCATTTTGCAACTAAACATCCAGGGTCCAAAGAGGTCATTCTTTGTCAGAGTTCATTCAAATAGAGAGCAACTGAGCTATGACATAAAGGCGGAGTTCATACTTTTGGGTACGTAATACCATTTCTAGGGTCTTTAAGAACTTCTTCACTTCTGGTTTCACTGGAGTATTTTTAAATGCTCTTCAGGCTTTCAATAGCTATTTCCCTTTTACGTTATCTATATCTTAGGGCTGGGTGCTGGGGCACCTGTTTGAGTGCACACGTTACAATAAGCAAGGAACCGAGCCTCCAGTCCACAACTGCAG
Organism: Erinaceus europaeus; assembly: GCF_950295315.1. Taxonomy (NCBI): domain Eukaryota; kingdom Metazoa; phylum Chordata; class Mammalia; order Eulipotyphla; family Erinaceidae; genus Erinaceus; species Erinaceus europaeus. The sequence goes on from NC_080164.1 coordinate 153,674,494, forward strand.
GGGGAAAGCTTCACAAGTGGTGAAGCAGTGCTTCAGGTGTTTATTTCCTCCTTACCTCTTTGCCGAGAGCCAAAACCTTAGCTAAGTCTCTCACATAACCGGTGAGCGGACATTCCGATCATTGGAACTGAGATTACCATCTATAGCTGTTTGGAAAGTTGCTCACCCACCTCCCTCCCCCACTACCTTAGCAGAACTTCCTCATGGTGTGTGCTTAAAATGCGGCTGCAAAATAAAATTTTCAGAGCTTGATCAGACCTCCTGTCTTGCTCTCGTTCTTTGTGTCTCTTGTCCCCTCCATTCTCTCGCCCCCTACCCTAGGTTTCCGTCGATAACCCCGCAGGCCGGGGCACCTCTTGACTTCTGACTGTCTCTATGCAATAATAATAATAGTAATAATAACCTACATCCTACTTTAAACAGCCTAGAGTTAACTGAGAGCCAGTCCTTAACTGGTGGACTCTAAAGTGGAATTCTGTGGCTTGCAAATGTGTGTGAGTTATTTGATTACAACCATCTACAAAGTGGCAATGTTTCCTAATACTTTAGAATTATAAATGGCGCACAGAAGACTGGAAGAAAAAAAAACACCTTAGAATTCAAGAAGGGATTAGACTGATTGAAAAACAGGTCAGTAGTGAAGGAGGGTAGGGTATATAGAGAATGACGGGAAACTGTCTCATGGGCTCTGTCAAAACTATGGTGTTTATGGGCTGGGGCATTGGGAGGTACAGGAACTTTGGGGTAGGTGCTGTGAATTGTACCTATACATATATAGATGTGAAACTGTTCCCACTGGGATCTAATACTTATGTAAAAAAAGTTATCTTTTTTTTTAAAGATTTTTAAAATTTATTTATTAGAAAGATAGGAGAAGAAAGAGAAAGAACCAGACATCACTCTGACACCAACATGTGCTGCCAGAGATTGAACTCAGGACTTTGTGGTTGAGAGTCCAGTGCTTTACCCACTGTGCATCTCTTGGACCACAATGTTAAGTCTTTATGAACAAAAATTACTTTAAAAACCAGATCTGAAGGGTCTTTATTAGCACTAGTTAAACAAAAATATATGCTGGAAAATGAGCACTTAAAAAATCTTTCTGAGAGTGGGAGCGGGGAGTAAAAGAAAGAAAATTATTGGAACTGGCAAAAGGGCAAAGTTCAAAGGCATTCAAATGTTAAGAATGACTTTTAAGATACTGGGATGGGGCTGAATAAAAGGCAATTCAGTCTACTGGACAATTTCAGTCTTCATTGTATTGAGTTGTTATCTGCTTTTTGAAAACCTCATTCACGTGAGAAAGATGGCTTAGCAGTAAAGCACAGGACTTGCTGGCCTGAAGTTCCACATTAAACCCTCAGCATCTCACATTCTGTGGTCTCTCTCCCTCACTCCTCTAAAAGTAAATGGCTAAATCAATCTTAAAGTCTCATTGTTGATCTTCTTGAAGTTGAATAAGAAATGGATTCAAGCAACAGAAAAGAGAGGAGAGAAAAGGAGAAGAACAAAAAAGAATTCACAGAGTTGGAGGTAGAATAGGAGAACCTCCATTGTATCAAAGCAGGCTGAACAAAAAAAGTAAGAAATGTGGGTTCTGAACCTGGGACCACTTTATTCTCAGGAGTGGACCTTTCCTTTTCTATGTGGCCATTTGTGAGGGGGGCAGAGCTCTTTACAGTCATTCAAATGAGAAAGCATGTGGGCTTTGCTCTGTGCTAATGCCAGCACGTCATGAGGACAGGCACCACTGAGGCAGTTACAGCCGTAACGGGAAAAAAAAAAAAAAAAAAAAAAGCTGAACAAAGAGTTTGATTAAGACCATGATCACAGATGTGCATTCATGCGCTGCCTGGCATCCCAGCACTGACTTTGCTCATTTCAATCTGCCTGAGGCCAAACTGCCACTTGTCTCAAATTATGATGGAAAATTTCCCCTCCCCCTACAGGAAATTAAGCATGATTCAGTCATTTCAAGTTGCCCAAATTTTACAAAAACGACTAGAAACAAATATGTGTATGGCCTTCTTTATCTTTTTTTTTTTTAAGAGAAAAAAGAAGGGTTGTTTACTCTCATTTTGTTATCAGCATCTCAACAGGAATGGGGCAGGTAAAATATGCAGGTCTCCTGAGTAAGTGGAGGAAGATCTCCCCCTTCCTTTGTCCTTTTCTAAGGCCTCCCAGACAACAAGGTCTGGGGCTACAAACTAAGAACAGAGAGGCTACTAGTTAGCGTTCCTGTGGTGTCTGAGTTTATACATTGATTCTAGTTGCTTCTCACACTGGGGCACTATCATATATGGAGAAAAGCTATATGCTACTATCAGAATCTGAAATCATGCGGGACCATGGACAGAGACCAAGGTCCTGGCCTTCAGGGTGGGCTGGCCTGGGCATACTCAGGGGTGACAGGAAAGGCTTCTTTGGGCTCTATGATAGGAATTAGGCTGTTCTGTCTTCAAATAGACCCATTTATTTTTGGCTTACCATATTTCCAAGCTTCTGTTGAGGGTTTGTGGCAATAACAATTACAAGAGGGTTTATTCTGTTGCTACAAATTGACAATAAAGGGCAAGAAGAAAGTGAAGTGAGCACCTTAACAGTTCTAGAAACATCTACAGGCTCCCTCTCACATTGTCCCACATGAGTGGTAAGGCGCATAAGCACTGCTTTTGGGGAAGTAGCTCAACTGGTAGAACATCAGATTTGAGTGCCTGAGGTTCCTGGTTCATTCTCTGGTCCCACACGTATCAGAGTGGTACTCTGGCTTATCTCTCACTTTCCCTATGTCTCACATAAAACTGTCTCTCTCATATGTGATAAATAAAATCTTTTTCAAAAAGGCATATAAGCGCTGATAGGGCAAATAAACATCAAATCTTGTCGGGCTTTTGGTGGGGGGTCTCTTTCTTCGGCACAAACTCCTGGATCACCCACTCTATTGTGCACCAGATGCAGGGGCCTAAGAGAATGTTCTGGGGCAGCAGGGTGGAGCTGTACAGGTCTCTGTCTATTTCCAATGCTAGTGTCACAGCAAGAGAAGACCCGGGGACTTGTCTCATGGGCATCCGTTTATTGAACAGCAAAGTAGTGCCCCGGCCTACGGGGTTATCGACGGAAACCTAGGGTAGGGGGCAAGAGAATGGAGGGGACAAGAGACACGAAGAATGAGAGCAAGACAGGAGGTCTGATCAAGCTCTGAAAATTTTATTTTGCAGCCGCATTTTAAGCACACACCATGAGGAAGTTCTGCTAAGGTAGTGGGGGAGGGAGGTGGGTGAGCAACTTTCCAAACAGCTATAGATGGTAATCTCAGTTCCAATGATCGGAATGTCCTCTCACCGGCTATATGAGAGTCTTAGCTAAGGCCTTGGCTCCCGGCAAAGTAGGATTTATAAGGGGTTGTAGGAGGAAGCAAGTTATCCATTCTATATATGGTTTTTTAGAAGAGGGACAAAGAGACATAGGGGGTTGAGAAAAGGTCAGAGCATCCCTAGTAAATGTTGAACAAGGGGTTTAGTTGATCAAAGGAACAAAGGAAGTAGGGTTATCAATAACTAGCAGGCAAAGAGGAGCCTTAAGAGAAGAGATAGATCATGTAGGATTAGAAGGGCCAGAGGAGGTTGATGAGTAACTTGGTTGTAGTTTGACAGAGCAGAACAATGATGTGTGGGCCATGTATGATCAAAGAAGATGGACTTCTATTAACTTCTGAGTAAATGAACCAGCTGGTTTGAGAACAAGGAAGTGGGCTGCATGTAGGGTCCTTTGTGAAGCAGGGAGCCTTACAGAGGAGACATTCTCTGGTGGTCGATTTCCTTCCATGCTCAATCTCAAGTAGAGAGAGACTAACAAGAAAAAGTTGTGCCATCAGACTCCCATTTTTAGTAGGAGGTCCCATACCATGCTCAACCATATCCTCACAATTTCCCTACAAAATCTGTCTTGTTTTCCCATCATACTCTAAACACATAACATGGCAAATGTTCAGGAACATTGAGACGGGTGGGTGGGTGGGTAGGTGGGTGGCAGAAGGAAGAAAGAATGAGTGAAAGAAGAGGAAGAAAGGAATAAATGGTGCTCTAAAAAATGAAAGCTGAAACTTGGCAATTAGCAAAAGAGGAATTCTGAAGAAATCTCTTCTGTGCAATTTCACAAAACAGCAACTTCATAGCCCCCAGGAACACAACCCCTAGATTGTATTGTTCCAAACCCCCTACTTCAAAACAGTGTCCGCTTCCCTTGGTGGTACACGTGAATATTCTTATGAGTAAAAAGAAATATAACACCATAAACTGGAAAGAGTTCTGGGCTGTAGGCCAAGAGACTCTGAGTTAAAATTTTATTTGTTTCTTTCCTTTTTTTACTGATAGGTCTGACAAAGAAAAGGAAGGGGAAAAATGCCTCAGTTTCATTGCATCTCATTTTCTTTTTGTTTTATTTTCTTGTATAAAAGTATGCACACATCTAAATAAATGTAATGCAACTGATTTAATCATGAACTTTTCAATTGCTACCAAGTTGAGAAGGAAGATAATGGCACATGGAGGAGGAATTCCAGATCTTTCCAGAGGCTTTCAACTACAGCCTTTTTACCTGATTCATGTACAGGTTTTATATATGTTGTTTGACTTACTGATGGATCATTTATGCCCATATTCTCAGTGTCAGCCTCCATTTCTATTTTTTCCTTTGTTTCACTCCCTCCTTTATCACATTTTGTATCTGTACAATGACTCAGTTCTCCTGGGGACTTCAAATACATCTGTCCTGTGGACTTATCCTGACTATTGTCACTGAACTTAGAAGACTCTACAAGTTGTTTCCTCTTTTTAATAGAACACTCACTCACCCACATACATACTCATTCTCTCTCTCTCTTTTTTTCCCCATTTCCCAGCAGATATCTGGAGTGATCACACATTTCAGACAGATCCAGATTTGCCACCTGGCTGGAAAAAAGTCAACGACGTGGCTGGGACTTACTACTGGCACATACCAACAGGAACAACGCAGTGGGAGCGCCCTGTCTCCATTCCCCCGGATCTCCAGGGCTCTAGGAAGGGTTCACTTAGTTCTGTAACACCGTCACCCACCCCAGAGAATGAGGTAAATGGGGTGTCTTTTAAAAAGGACTTGGTAGAGTGTATGTCACATCTGATGTCTCTGTAGACTCATTGCTTTGCCCCCACAGGTCATGGAGGTAAGTGTTTGGATTACTGTACACGTTGCATTTGCAAATGTGTCCTCTTAGTAAATAGTGTTAATACCATCTTCAGAGATGTTTTCTTTTTTTTTTTTAATGGCTTTTGCTCAGTTGAAATACCATTCCAGGTACAGAAAATAAAAGGGGCTGATTAATGAGAAGTGGTTAAGAGCCCCTGGGGCTCACTGAGGCAGTACTTTACTCTGTAGGTGCCATTGCATGGTGCTGCCTCCATAAAATATTTACACACAAAATAGCATCTCTTGGCCAGACGTGTTATAATTACTGCATATCTTATTAGCCTTGGGTTCATATGATTGCGTCAAGAGGATATCTATGAATAACCCTTGAGAGCCCTTAAATGCTGAATTTCTATTTTTTTTAAGATTCTGTTTATTGAGCAGAAGTGACATTATTTTAGAAATAATTAGCAGCATAAATTTCCACTATCATAGAGGAAGAACACTGGGTGTTTAAACAAAGAATGGAGGCATTAAAAAAAAAAGTCCCTCATGCTATTTATTCATATAAAGATTCTGTGGTGAACCTTTGTGAATCCTGATAACACAGTGTTCAAGAGACTTACAGTTAGCAAAGGTCACAATTAAGTGATGACTGTTTTTGAGAAGAGTAGTTTGAGTTCTTGCAAGTAGACATTTCTACCTTTTTCTACCTGAGGTCCTTTGTTCTTTAAGCAATCCCTTTTATTTGTTATTATTATTTTAATTTTTATTGTGAGGGCACAGAGGGCATTTAAATGCCGTTTCACACTGCAGAGCCTCTATATATTTGTAACTGCTCTCACCTTTCTTTCCTTTGGAAGTATACAATGTCTTGTTTCCACCATCTTTGACTATTTGCTTGCTCTTCTCTGCGGGGCAGTAAAACCTGTATTCCAACTACATTTCTCTACATTTCTGCTTTCACTGAGCTTTGGACTCTCACTTGCCTTTGATTTTCCACCTTTTAGATTGAGGAGAGCTGTTGCCTCCTTGGTAGACCAGATTTGCTGGTACTTTCCCCCAATAACCAAGCACATGGTGCAGTACCACTGAACTACATAGGATTTTAGTGCTTTTCACTTGAAAATTTTGGTGACTTTATTGAACCACAGTATGTCTGCATTACTGAGTGGGGCAGTTTCCACTTAGTTATGTATTCATGTTGTATTAGCTGAGCTGGGAATAAAGACAAACCCACATGGCCTTGGCCCTTAAGGAGCTTAGCATGCATTAGAGTCCCTCCCTGATCCAGCCCAGTGGATCTTAATATTTCTCCCCATTTCATGAAGTGGCCTCCCAGACAGCATGCAGCCTCTATTCTCACCACACAGAGATATGCCCTCTTTCCTTTGCCTGCATATCTTTCTTCTTGGTATCTCTTAGAATCTCTTTCCACATTCTAGAGCTTTATTTTCATGTTGTAGCTCTGCAACCATCTTCAACAAAAAGGTTTCCTCCCAGCTGCAGAATGCCAGGTTGGGAGACAGTCATCTGATGCCAGTATCCACACATTACAGATAGGGGGAACTGAGGCACAAAGAAGTCAGTGACTAGCAGCAACATTGGATCTCAAAAAATCCAAGTTCCTAAGGCCTCTTGATTCCCAGGCCAGAGTTCCTCTCCACAGTTCATTTCCCTAGGTTTTCTCATTGTTCACAAAATGAAATCCAGGTAGCTTTAAGATAACATTTCTGATTTCCCTGAGACAACAGCAGAACTTGTAAAAACAGTATTTCCTCAATTAGAAAGGAAGAAAGAAAGAAAGAAAGAGAAAGAAAGAAAGAAAGAAAGAAAGAAAAGGCATGTACTTTATCTTCTGAGCTATCTCTCAGCCCGGTTTTTTTTGTTTTGTTTTGTTTTGTTTTTTGATTGTTCACATAAGACATCTCCTCCCCACATATGTACATAAGACTGTCTGCACACACATATATGCATGATAGTTCATGTCAGTCATCACCCATGTGTATACACACACACACACACACACACATACACATGTCCATTAAGGATTGAGCCGATATAAAAGGCAATAAATTTAGGGCATAGAACCTTGGTCGTGGATACCCTGTAATCCTATATAACCCCCTGTGATCTTATAATTTTGAAAACCATTATTACATCATTAATAAAAAGCATGAAAACAAGAAGATAAAAGACAGTAAATTAAAATCAGAGGCAGAGGAGTGAATAGTTAGAGAGAAAGAAAGGATAGAGTTGGGGAAGGGACCAGATGCCACATTAATAGGACACATGGACTAACTTGGATATGAAAACACTGAGGGTAATTGAGTGCACACAGTACCAGGCTCATGTCTTATTTCACAGCTCCTCATAAAACGTTGCATCTGGTTCAGTGGTTGGCACTCACATTTTACATTTGACAACACTTAGACACAGATTGATGAAAGAGTTTGCCTAAGATCACATACAACTAATAAATGGGGGAGTCAAGCTTAAATTAAGGTCTCCTGACCTTCCCCCGCCCCGTAGACTCACTCTGTATCAGGAGTCCAGGAATGTCATGAGTCTATGCATCTCATCTCTAGGAGTGCTATATCATAGAACCTTCTAGAAAAGGACTATTTTAATAATTTTCTCTTGGGTGTTAATAACAGTTGAAGAGAAATGTTTATTTCTTGAACACAGTTTCTTTGATCTCTAAATGGAATCTATTCTAAGTAATTTGGAAACATAAGAGAAAGCATAACATTGAGGGCAAGAAGAAACTTGTAATATGTTGTGTTAGAAATACATATTTTACTCAATTTTTATCTGGGCTGTTTTTTTTTTTTAATCCAATCTATAAGTGCCAAATCTGTTGACTAAGCTTCACAAGATTGGGGGGGGAAGCTTGGAACTTGAGGCTTCCTTACAGTTTCTAAATTATATTTCACATTCCAAAGTTCACTGGAGAAGTGTTAAGCTCAGCAGATAATGTTTCCTGTGCATATGCCAGCAGTATTTTCCAAAGTTTATAAAACTGGCCGGGAAGCATTTACTGCTCTGGAGCCTGGCCCACATGGTCTCCCCTACCTCCACCCAATCCACTGATTTGGTTCAGACTACTGTGATGTTAAAATGTAGAGAGATGCAGGAACCATACAAGAGCGGTTTTTTCTGAATAGCTCTTGTCCCCCCTAGGCAGGTCTTACTTAACATCTTTCTAGCTCAATGTGTTTCCCAGTTCTTTGAGAAAACATAGAGGAGAGAGAAAGGTGTTAATTCTTGCCTCCTGTCTGTCGTTTCCTGGATCATAAGTCACTGTTCTTGTTTTATCTGGCTGTTACTATTTTACTCAACTTCTTGACCAAATCAAGGAATGATGATGTATTACAACTAGAAAGAAACTTCTTTGACCATACTCTGATAGCAAGTCTTTTTTTTTTAAGTTATTGACAGGGAGTGAGACCACAGCACCAAAGCTTTTTTCTGTGAAGTTGGAGCTGGACTTGAACCTGGCAAAGCAGCATACTATCCACGTGAACTACTTTTCCCTTCCTTCTTTTCTTTTTTTTTTTTCTTTTATCTCAGTTTTATTGATGGAAAGAAGGCATGAAGTTAACAAAAAGATAGTATTGGGACACTTTGAATAGTATAACAAATATAATTAAATAATATACTATTTTTTTAAAAAAATTATTTATTTATTTTCCCTTTTGTTGCCCTTGTTTTTTATTGCTGTAGTTATTGATGTCATCCTTGCTGGATAGGACAGAGAAGTGGAGAGATGAGTGGAAGACAGGGAGAGAAAGACAGACACCTACAGACCTGCCCCACCGCCCGTGAAGCGACTCCCCTGCAGGTGGTGAGCCCCGAGCTCTAACCGGGGTCCTTGCGCTTTGCGCCACCCAGTCCCAACCCACTGCGCTATCGCCTGACTCCCTACTTTTTTTTTTTTCTAACCAGAGCACTGCTCAGTTCTGGTTTATGGTGTGAGAGATTCAACCTGGGCGTTCAGAGCCCACACCAGTGCTCTGGTAAAAAAAAAAAAAAAAAGTATATTATCTAATTATACTTGTTATACTATTCAAAGTGTCCCAATATTATTATATTGATACTATATACTCTCCTTTATATCCATTTTTTCATTGATTTTTGGGGGAGGGGGGAGAAAGAAGAGAGAAAAGAGACACCTGGGTGTAGGGCACTGGAGCACCTGGTTAAGGGCACGCATTACGGTCAAGCTCAGCCCCCCACCTTCAGGGGGAAGCTCCACAGTGGTGAAGAGAGACACCACAGCACCCCTGGACTTGCAGTAGAGCCCCCCTGGTGCCCACTGCTTGTGAAGCTTTCCCCTTGAAGGTGGGGACCAGCAGTTTTATCCTAGGTCCTTATGGACTGTAACATTTGTGCTCAGCCAGGTGTGCCATCACCCGGACCCCTGGCACTGTTCTTGTTTCAGGTTTGAACCCAAGACATCATACATAGTGAGATACAAAAACTATCATTCCACCTCCAAAGTCTTTTTTCTTTCTCCCCCCCCCCCCCCCCCCAGAGCACTGCTCAGCTCTGGCTTATGGTGCAGGGGATTGAACCTGGGACTTTGGAGTCTCAGGCATGAGAGTCTGTTTGCATAACCATTATGCTGTCTCCCCTGCTCCCTCCAAAGTCTTTTTAACATTAATTCATAGTCCAAAGTCCCACCTGAATGTCATCTAAATCACATATGAGTGAGACCAGAGCTGTGATTCATCATTAGACAAAATTCTTCTCTGTAAATCCAGATAAATTAGGTGTTTCTAAAATATAGAATCAACATGCCTCTTAGAAAAGAGAGATATAGGGAGTTGGATTGCTGGGATAGCCTGAGGGTACTTCTTCCGGAGCCAGTGCTCTCTGGGTTGGAGAGAACTCAACTGGAGCCGATCTAGGCTGCTGCGTGGGAGAGGGATCAGGAACTCCTGCCGCACCAACTTCGCAGGAGATACACTCTGGAACTCTCGGAGCCGGAAAGCAATTTCCAAGTGTCTTTAATCAGAAGAGCAGCTGTTTTTATACTTTCCAAGTAGGGTGGAAACAGGATGTGATATAGAGAGGGTGGAGAGAAAAGTGACTGGTGAAAATCAGAGTGTGACAAGGAGGGGGCGGAGCAGGCTAGAATCCTATCACTGAACCACCAATGCCCTGGAGGGAGTGCTTTATGTAAATGTAAAAGTAATTTATGTAAATAGACCAAAGCTTTGAATGGGATCAATAAATCCCTATATAGGCATATGGTTAAGCAGAAGCCAGGGGGAGGTGGCATACTACCCAACATTGGATGGTAGCACAGCGGGCTAAGAGCATGTGGCGCAAAGCGCAAGGACCAGAGTAAAGATCCCGGTTCGAGCCCCAGGCTCCCCACCAGCAGGAAAGTCACCCCACAGGCGGTGAAGCAGGTCTGCAGGTGTCCATCCCTCTCTCCCCCTCTATCTTCCCCTCCTCTTTCCATTTCTTTCTGTCCCATCCATCAATGACGACATCAACAACAACAATTATAACTATAACAATAAAAACAATAAGGGCAACAAAAGGGGAATAAGTAAATAAATAATAAAAGAGAGCTATGGGGGAGGGGATAGCAGTAGCACTGCGGGTTAAGTGCACATGACGCAAATCTCAAGGACCCTGTAAACATCCCGGTTCCAGCCCCGGGCTCCAAACCTCCAAGGGGGTCGCTTCACATGCAGTGAAGCAGGTCTGCAGGTGTCTTTCTCTCCCCCTCTCTGTCTTCCCCTCCTCTCTCCATTTCTCCTTCCTTCCTTCTTTTTTAATCCTTCTTTCCTTCCTTCCTCCCCCACCCCAAACAACCAGGGTTATTTCTGGGGCTTAGTGCTCATGGGATGAATTTACTACATCCAGTGGCCATTTTCATTTTCCTTTATTATTATTAACTTTTGTATTTCATTCTTTTTTCTCTCCTTTTTTTGTTTTGGATGGAAAGAGAAATTATAGGGAAAGCAGAGAGTGGCAGGGGAAAGAAAAAGAGAAACGCTTGAAGCACTGCTTTGCTACTGGTGAAGCGTGCCCCCTCCCCCCCAGAGGTAGAGATCTGGAACTTGAACTCAGGTCTCCGGACATGCTAATATGTGCACTCTACCCATGGCACCACTGCCTGGCTCCCTACGTGCATCCAAATGGGATGTCTTTCTAGCCCTGTAAGATACATAAAGAACTGAGAGCACACCGCAGGTAAGAGTAGAGAAAGATTTAAACCCAAGGTTTCCAGCACACACAGAGATGAATTAGAGCATAGCTTCTATTAGAGTTTCTGTGGGACCTCCATGTGCTTTCTTTCTTACCCATTTTTTTTTCCAGCAGTCAACCCTCCACTTTTGCTCTCCTTTATATTGGATACCACTTTAGGAAACTTTTTTTTTTTTGCCTCCAGGTTCACTGCTGGGGCTCAGTGCCTTCACTATGAATCTACTGCTCCTGGAGGCTATTTTTTCCTCTCTTGTTGTTCTTGTTGTTCATCGTTGTTGTTCTTATTGTCATTGTTGTTGGATAGGACAGAGAGAAATAGAGAGAGACGGGTAAGACAGAGAGGTGGAGAGAAAGATAGACACCTGCAGACCTGCTTCACCTCCTGTAAAGCGACGCCCCCTGCAGGTGGGGAGCGGGTCCCTAACCAGGATCCTTCCGCTGTTCCTCGCGCTTTGCGCCATGTGCGCTTAACCTGCTGCACTACCGCCCAGCTCCCAGGAAACTTTTTTTTTAACTCCTTGTAAGGACTTTTTTGCTCCCTCAGACTCTATCCTCAAGAATAACCTGTTGGCAAAGAATCAGCTCCAGTTGTTAGATATGTTCCAGCAAAAGATACCATTTGCGTTTGACCAATGGGATTGCTTTCAAGATCCCAGAAGAGAAATATGGAAGAAAAAGGCTCTTAGGAATAAAAGATAAATAGTAGGATTCCCTTAGTGAATCCACCCTCATCTGCCTCTGCTATGTTCATGAAGGATGCTATGCTGAAAGGCCATGTAGTGTCATGATAGATGACATGAGCCAGGGACACTGACTCTGAGGAGTCACAACTATTGGACTCTCCTAGAAGTGAGCATGAACTCTGCAACCAGTAAAGATGCCGGAGCCAGGACCAACTCCAGACATGTCGTTCCCTATTCCCACCCAGGCTCAAGACTTTAGCTTCATTGCATGAAGGATTAGCAGCTGGGAGATAACTGCTCATGAAAGATGGACTCTCTTCCTTTCAGTACTTCTCCTTGTCCCATCTTTGTGCCTCTGCCTTGCCCCTCACCTTCCTCGCCCCACTACTCCCAACCTGTCTGATCTCCTTTTACCAAACACTTCTCAACTCTGGCTTATAGTAGTGCAAGGGATTGAATTTTGGAACCTGAGGCTTTCCTATCTCTTTGCATAACCATTATACTATCTCCCCTGCCTGCCTTTGTTTTTCTAAGGCATTATTGCTCTAGCTAAGTTTTCTTCTCTTTCTTTGTCTCTTCTTTCATCTCAGACTTTCACCAGCCAGACTACCAACTGAAGTGACTATAGATTTTCTGTAGAGCCAAATAATATCCGTCTTTTTAACTTTTTTCCTTTTGATTTGTTAGCTGAAGTGTTGTATTCCCTTGTTTTAATTTTTAAAAACAGTATTAGGGTCCCAGGAGGCTGCTCAGCTAGTAGACCCTCCTCATACTTCATGCCCGGGGCTCTGTCTCAGACACTACAGTGAAGTACCAAGGGAATTACAAGGATGGTGGAGTGGTGTTTTGCTGTCTCTCCCTTAACCCCTCTCAAAAGTATAGAATATTTTTTATTCTCTACAAAGGCAGCTCAGGAGTATTGAGCATATATGAGGCCATAGGCTCATTACTTAACAGAACACTAAAAAAAGAAAAGAAAGCGAAAAAGAAAGAAAAAGAAAATGATGTGTAGTTCTTAAAATGTAAGACAAATTACTTTTGCCTTTAATTAAAAAAAAAAAATCAAGCCACTTATATTGGGAGACTGTTTCTCAGATGTATAAAAATGTCTTTAAATTTAGGAGGGAATAAAGGTCTTTAGCCCAATTATAGCATATAATATTAACTTACATTTATTCCTTGCTTGAGTTTCTTGCTAGAGAGTTCTTTAAAAGTATTCATTTTAAATGTTTGCAAAGCCTTGTATAGTGCCTTTGTTTATTTAAATCTGTAAAAGGTGATTGTTGGATGTTTGCCAGCTGACTCAAGTTCCCATAGCATAAGAACTAGATTTGTATAGTCTTCGAATTATAATCAGCATTTACTTTACAGGAATCCCTATATCCAAAGTGTAAATACATTTTTAAAAAATCTTAAGACTGCCCTCACGGGGTGTGTGTGTGTGTGCGTGCACACACAGATGAAAAAAATACTGTTTTGATTAAACACTAACAGTTTTTCTGAATGCTTGTTTTTTAAAATAGAAAGTCTTCTCTCACCCTCTTAGTTCTAACAGTGAACTGTGAGAATGATTTCTGATGTTAGATTAGATTTTTTTTTGTCAGATACCCAACTTAAAACTTTTCTGATTCCCATCTGATAATTTGAAACGTTCACTATAAGTGAAAAATATTGTTCACATGTAAACGATGACAATTGGGGTCTTGCCAGCTTATTTTCTTTTTGAAGAAATTCTAGCTTAAAAATTTATTTTTGCTTTGATATTTATTTTAGTTATTAATACTCCTAGAGTGGTGAGCCTAAACTTTTCTTGGTCACTATGCCATATTAAAATACAAGAAAAGCTGGAATTTTTTTTTTCCTCAGGAATAGGTACATGAGAAGAACTTCACATCCACTGGGAAGTGCTCAGGGCCTCTTAGCAGAAAAGTTAAGGATGGCCTATATTGTTATTTTTTTTCCCCATGGTGAAAATTGAACTCTGTTATTGTGGATGGAAGGGGAGGAGTGGCAAGAAATTGGGCAGCTTTCCTCCTCTTTTACTCAGTAGGACTCATTACTTGAGAATAAATAGTAGGACTCATTACTTGAGAATAAATCATCTGAGTCCCATTTTATTTTAAAAAACTGCTATTTAAATGCTTGTTTTGGGAAGAGAGAAAGAGAGGAAGAAAGGAATGGAGGGAAGATGGAACTCCTCTGTCAATTTCTGTCTCTATCCAAATGTATAATTAAAATATATATTTAAAAAAATAACAAAAGAAAGCAACAATAACACCAACTGTGCAGTATTGAAAATGGATCCATATTTGCAACAATTCTGCTCTCACAGAGGCCCATAGAGATGGATAAATGCATCTCTCAACACAGGGCCTTTGATCAGTATTCCTTGTGCTCTGCTTGGTTTTTAAAATGTATTCATATTTTAAGCAAAAATTCTCTGTTAATATTTTCTTATCATTTTCAAGGAACTTTGGTGGAAAAGTTCAAAAGTTTCCACTGTTGATACCTTATCAAAGAAATTTGCCTGAGAAGTCAGTAGAACAAATTCACAAGGATGTCCTTGGGCTTTATTAGACTTGTTTATTTCCCCAGTCTTAGATGGAACATATTTAAATGTTTTCTTAACGTCATAGAAGGAAAAAAAAAATCCCTTGCCACAAATATATGGAAGGAGTATTTTAGGTTTATCAGTCCATGCTGTGATCTACAGTTTTGCTTAGAAAATCATTTTGTGATCAGTTTTGAGACTCATGTTGCAAAGTAGTAGATTTTTGTTTATTTGTTTTTGCCTCCAGGGTTGTCACTGGAGCTCAGTGCCTGCACTATGCTCCTGGAGGCCATTTTTTCCATTATTGTTGTTATTGCTGTTGTTGTTCTTGGGTAGGACAGAGAGAAATAGAGAGAGGAAGGGAGAGAAAGATAGACACCTGCAGACCTGCTTCACCACTTGTGAAGCAACCCCCCTGCAGGTGAGGATCCGGGGGCTCAAAACAGGATCCTTATGCCGGTCCTAAGGTTAACCCGCTGCGCTACCACCTGGTCCCCTGGTAGAGCTTTTTAAGAATTAAAGGAAGTGGGAGTTGGGCTGTAGCGCAGCGGGTTAAGTGCAGGTGGCGCAAAGCGCAAGGACTGGCAAAAGGATCCCGGTTCGAACCCCGGCTCCCCACCTGCAGGGGAGTCGCTTCACAGGCGGTGAAGCAGGTCTGCAGGTGTCTGTCTTTCTCTCCTCCTCTCTGTCTTCCCCTCCTCTCTCCATTTCTCTCTGTCCTATCCAACAACGACGACAACAACAATAACTACAACAATAAAACAACAAGGGCAACAAAAGGGAATAAATAAATAAAATATATATTAAAAAAAAGAATTAAAGGAATTTACATAGACTACTAGAACTATTTTTGTGAGACTAAACCTCAACAAGATGTAGAGGTCAGGGTATGCTCCTAGCTAATTTCTGTCCCCTTCATTGTCTTTTTCTTTATTTGACATGAAAATAATATGACACCTGACTTTTTATTTCCTTAGCCACCAACATCCTCCAGTTTCCAAACCAGCACATACACAAGCATCCTCCCTAATTCTACCCCACCTCAAAAATACACTTTTGTTTTGGCTAATGGGAGAGAAAATGGTTGCTATGGAATTAGAAATGCTAAGCATTTCATACTTAAAAGCATGGTGTTTGATACTAAGATCAGATATAGAAGGCTGGGGAGATAGTGTAATAGTTATATAAGAAGACTTTCATGCCTGCGATTCCAAGGTCCAGGTGTAATTCTTGGCACCATCTTAAGTCAAATCTGAACAATGCTCTGGAAAATAAAATAAGTCAAGTTTTTTTTTAAAAAGATTGTATGTAGTAAATAGCTTCACTGCTAATGATGTTCAGTCATTTGCTTTGATAAATAGTTGAAGAAATTGTATCTCCTTCTGTCCTGGTCTCTAGTAATAGTTTAGATCTAGAGGGAATGAACTAACACATTGTTCTTAGAATGAATTTGTTTCCTAACCCATTCTGTGAATATCAACACTAACAACAGTGTTTTGTGTTTTTTTTTCTCTCTCTCTTTCCTTTTCTCTCTCCTTAAATTAATGTGCTCTTTCCTATGTGAATAATCATATGTCTAGAAACAGCCATGGAGTGATTTTGCTGTTCTGAATGGGGGAAAGATAAATAGTGACATTTGGAAGGCAAGTATATTGTCAGATTTTAGATCATTAAATGTCTTCTTTCTTTTGCATGGCTGTGGCTATACATTTTTTTTTCTTCGTGAATATCATGCATTCCACAGGGAAGAAGTGATGGGGCTTCTGGCTAGGGATCTCCAGCTTTCACACATACTGCCTTCTTCAATGTCAAGCATTGAGAATGACGTCAAGCTGTGTGCCTAGGTCCCTCCGTTGTCTTGTGAGAACCAGCGCTTGCACGGAGTCACACCCAGCTGCCATGCATGCTTCTTTCTGCCTAAGCTCACCTATTCTCTCTGCCTCCTGACAGGAGGACTTTTCTCCTCTTTGGTATCTAAGGCCATATGATGGGCTTTTCCCCTTTATGCATTAACAGGGATCTGTTTTCCTCCAGGATCTACATGCAGCCACAGTTAATCCAGACCCCAGTTTAAAAGAGTTCGAAGGAGCAACACTCCGCTACGCATCTTTGAAACTCAGGTAGGACGCTGGAAAGGGTTGCTGTGGTGTGTCGCTCCATGCAGCTAGCATTTGCACTGGAATAAGTCCAGTTTTCTCTCTATCTCTCCCTTTTTTTTCCAGAAATGTCCCACAGGCTGAGGATGATGATTCTTGCAGTATCAACAGTGACCCGGAAGCCAAGGTTTGTAAGAGACATGATTTTAGAGAACAGGTTACATTTTTGCATCTAAGTAATAATTTTGGAGAATGGCCCAGGCTTTACAAACCATCAGCCCAGGGTCACTTAATAAGTAATCATCCCTCTACCTCTTTTTTCTAATCTTCCCAACACTTCAATGAAGTCCTTAACCAAACCAGGCCTGAGAGGATTTCTGTGAGTACCAAGACTCTGCTATATCTCTCTGCATCAGTTCTTTGTACTGATGCAGTAAGTTAAAGTGGTGGTTTTAATGAATGGATTTCAGAAGATTTCTTCCTTTATTTCCTTCTTCCTTTCTTTTTATTTTGTGGGGTGTGTGTGTGAGGGGGAGATGGGTAAGTGACTAGGTCAAGCCATTGTTTTCACATGTGATTAATAGTGATTTACACGATTATAAAATTACAGGGTACAGCTCCACTCCACACCCACCACCAGAGTTCTGTGCGCCCACCCTCTGTTCTTTGTTGTCACAGTCTTTTTTTTTCTCTTCTTCTTCTTTTTAAGGTTTTTATTAATTAATGAGAAAGACAGGAGGAGAGAAAGAACCAGACATCACTGGTACATGTGCTGCCAGGGATTGAACTCAGGACCTCATGCTTAAGAGTCTAATGTTTTATCCACTGCACCACCTCCCAGACCACTTTTCTCACAAAGTCTTAAGAGACAGTTTATTTATTCAGTTTCTTGTCTTTTTGATTTTTGAAAGTTTATAGATTTCATTGCTTTCGATTCTACATATGAGTGAAACCATCTGGTAGTTGTCTTTCACCTCTTGACTTATTTCACTAACCATAAACTTTTAACTTTTTAAAATTTTATTTTATTGGAAAGGGGAGATAGGGAGAAAGAGTGATATCTACAGCACTACTTTACCACACATGATGTTTTAGATATGGTGTGTGTGTGTGGTGGTGGTGGTGGTGGTGGTGGTGGTACTGATTTTCAAATGGAAAATTTTGTGAAAAATCTGCATTGAGCAAGTCTGCCTGCACCATATTTTCCCAACAGTTTGTGTTCACTGCATGTCTCTGTGTCATGTCTTGTTAATTCTCTCAAAACATCAGACTTTTAAAAAAAATTTTGTTGTTGTAGTTATTTTTGTTGTTATTGATGTCATTGTTGTTGGATAGGACAGAGAGAAATGAAGAGAGGAGGGGAAGAGAAAGATAGACACCTACAGACCTGCTTCACCACCTGTGAAGCACAGGTGGGAAGCTGGGAGCTCGAACCGGGATCTGCAGGCTGGTCCTTGCGCTTCGTGCTACGTGCGCTTAACCCGCTTCACTACTGCCTGACTCCCGAAACATCAGAATTTTAAATGAGCATATTTCATTATCTGTAATGGTGGCCTGTGGTCACTCTCAGTGTTGTGATTGTTTGGGGGTGCCACAAACTGCAGCCCTATCCAGACAGCAAATGTAACTGATACGTGTGTGTGTGTGTGTGTGTGTGTGTGTTCTCACTGTTCCTCCAGTTCTCCACTTGGGCTTCCTTATTCCCTGAGACACAACAATATTAAAATCAGATGAATTAATAACCCTGCAGTGGCTTCTAGATATTCAGGTAAAATGAAGAGCCACACATCTCTCGTTAAAAATAATAATAATAATATTTATGCATTTATTAGCAAGCATGAGAGAGAACCAACCAGAGTATCATTCTGGCAAGTGTGATGGCAGGGATTGAACTCAGGACCCCATGCTTGAAACTGCAATGCTTTATCCACACACACACACCTCTTACTTTAAAGCAAAAGCTGCAAATGATTAAGTTAGAGGGGTTCCCACCTGCAAGGGGAAAGCTTTGCAAGTGGTGAAATAGTGTTGCAAGCATCTGTCTCTCTCCCTCTTTATCACCCCCTCCTCAATTTCTGTCTGTCTCTATCAAATAAATAAATAAATAAATAAAGACAATAAAAAATAAATTAAGGAAAGAAAATGTTTAAGTTAGTAGTGAAGGCATTGAAAGGTGGGACAGATTAAAAGCGGGGCCTCTTTTGCCACACAGTTAACCAAGTTGTAAATACAAAGGAAATTAAAACTGAACTCACAAAAGATAAGACTGCAGTTCAGCCTTATTGCTGATGTGGCAGAAGGCTGAGTGGTTTGGATAAAAGATCAAACCGGCTGTAACATTCTCTTAAACTAAGGTCCAATGTAGAGTAAGGCCCTAACTCATCAGTTCTGTGAAGGCTGAGAAAGAGAAGGAAACTAAAGAAGAAAAGTTCAGCGCCAGCAGAGGTTGGTTCTTAAGGCTCAAGGAAGAAGCCATCTCATAACACGCTAGTAGCAGCTGAGCAGTGAGTACATACAGGAGCTGCAGCAAGTGACCGAGCAACTCTCGCTAGGATACCGGTGGATGCTCATCAGTAACAGCAGACGCACAACAGATTTGCAGTGCTGACGAAACAGCTTTATACTGGAAGGAGGTGCCGTTGTAGGTCACTCGTCTGTTGGCTGGGTTTCTCCATCCCAGGCTCTCAGCCCATGCACTGTCACTCTAGCAGCTGGGAGTGGAGACAGGCCGAGAGAGCAAGTGCACTGAGCTCCACCCAAGCCCCGTGTCCCCCACCCAGGGAGCGTGCCTGCAAACAGCAAGGAAAGCACCACAGCAGTGTGGTGCGGACTTGAGTGTCTCGGTGTAGCCTGTCTTCCTGCTTTTCCAGCAAAGGCTGTAGCATTGTTCATTTCACATAGTTTATGTTCATGTGCAAATTATGTAGCTGGGAAGTGTGTATTGTCCTCTTTGACCTCTCTCCCATTCATGCCTTTCATTTCCTGTGCCATGGAGATGAAAGGACTCCTTCTAGGCCCTTTTCAGTTTTTCCTGAAGCTTGAAGTAGGTCTATGTCCATAAATAAATGAGCAGTTAGGGATAAAATCTAGATTCTTTCAGTGTGGCTGGAAACTGCCCCCCATCACCATCCTATGAGAGTCTCAGTTGAAATGTCTGTAGTTCTGAGACCGCTGAGCTCCATGCTCAGCACAACTCAAATGGAATAAAGGCCACACTAGAGCCACTGGCATTTTGCACAAGTCCTTGGATTGCTGCTAGCTGCCGACCTTTAAAGATAAAGTTTATGGCAGGGGAAGCATGCAATAAAACAGGGAGACAGGCTGTGAATGGTTTGCTTTGCTACCAGGTACTTTCCAAAGGCTATCAACACAATCCAAGGAGGAGGGCTAAGCAGCATCCTTCACCACATGGGCCGGCTAGGGGGGAGGCAGCTCTGAAGCCAGATGTGACATTGATAAGCCTGGACAAGAGGCTGGAATGGGGATAGAGATGGTAGCAGGAATAGGCGGCCTGGGTGAAATATTGCCTGAGTCAGGTGCTTTCTCTGTCTGCTCCCAGCTATACTGCTTACTGAACTGCCTGCATGTTTACTCCACCGCCTATCATGAATGTGTGTTACTAACGGGGCCCAGCTGTATCATATGCTTCTAGAGTTGTGCTGGGTTCAACACAAAAAGTGCAGGCATCGTATTACTTATCTCAGACCCCACTTTGTTGCTTTATAAAAGATCTGAGAAAACGTGTCGGGACAAATGTTGTTTTAGAAAAGGTATGTGTGTGCGCTGGGACAATCATATCAGGTTAGATCAGAAGGGGGATGAGAGGAAAACATGGCTTTGAAGATCAGAATACTCTGCACATTGTGAAGACCGACCTGCATGCTTATTTCTGTGCCCCTAGGTGATTATTTGCTTCGAGGATGCTTAGGGCAAATTGTGTGAGTCTCTGGAATGGTAGCGTCTTGAAAGGACTTTTGCAAACTACACATGCATCTAACTCCCTCACTCTCCTAGATTCAGAAGCTCATGCCCCTGCTGTCAAAGTCACTGTCATTGTTGAGGACATGGATGTTGGGGAGGGAGGCCCACTTTACATTATCGCACTGTGCATACAGTAAGAGCATCCCAGTGCCTTATGGCACTTGACAGCTTTCCTAGAGCTTCATTATACAGTAATTTTACTAATAAATATTGATTGGACACCACCTTGTTTTTAACCAGGCATAGTCCTCTACAGACTATTCTTATTGAGCCACACCCCTCATTATCAATATTTAGATAATGATAAGTATCAGTATCTTTAGATTGCAGGCGAGGAGACTGAGCCAAAGAGTTAAATAATTTGTGAGTGTCAGAGGCAGGATTTGAACCCAGGCCTTGATTGAGGCTCCAGAGCTCATGCTCATTAGACTGTGTAAACAGAACTCTTACTTAGAGCTTCACTTAGACATTGCCCAGAGATTCTTTCATAATAACAGTACATTTTAATGTCCAGTGGCCTTAAATGAAATGTTATTTCACAAAATTTGAAGAAATTGGTGAGTTTAGAACTGACTTTAGTGAATCTGCTTTGGAGGAACCCCTGTCACCACTGTCTTCTGTCCTCTCCCTTCTACTGTCTTGGTAACTCCGAGTCTGTCCAGAGACAGGTAGGACATCTAAGAAATAACAAGTGACAAGACCTAGCTTTTCAATAGTCAAGTTTCTTCCTTTGTAGAAGGAATCTACTTCTTTAGATAACCCTTTCCATCTTGCAGTCTACCAAGGATCAAGAAACAATGTGTCCCCCCACCCTCAAAAAATAAGCAGAAAGTGTCCTTTCTTTAGAAAAAAAATATATACTTCATGTACCACAGAACTCTAAATATACCCCCTGAGGAATGATTACTAAAATAATTCCTATGGAAAATGTCTTCCTTATTCCATAAATGAGACTTAACATGCTTTAGGCATGTATCCAAAGGACACTGAAACACTAATTCTAAAGGACATACATACCCCTATATCAGAGCTGCATCATTCTCAGTGACCAAAGATTGGAGCAGCCTAAATGCCCACCAACAGATGATTGGCTAAGGGAGTTACAGGATATGTGTTCCAAGGAATACTACTCTGCAATAAAAAAGATGATGTTGGGTCCTTTGGAACAAAATGGATGGAACTAGAGGTGATTCTGCGTAGTAAAATAAGTAAAGGTATGAAAGACAACCACCAGATGGTTTCACTCATATGAGAAATCTAGAGATCTGATACACAGGAACTTGGAAAAAAAACAGAAGAAAGCAAATTATTTCTAAGACTTGTGAGAAGTATGGTGGCTATTTTGGGTGGTGAGAGGGTAAGGATATAGAACTTTGGGGGTGGGTATGGTGTGGAAATATACACTGTAATCTTACAATCTTGTAACCCACTATTACTAATTTAAAAAAAAAACATTTTCAAACTATAAAGAGGCTTTTGAAATCCTTTCCAGCCTCTCTGAGTCCGGACATCCTGATAGTGTGTTGTTCACTGAAGCTTCTAGGTTGGCAACAGAGAATGATTCCCTTATAGGAAACCCAAAGAACAAGATACCTTGCTCATTGTAAGAATGGGTTTTGAGGGAATCGGGCGCTGGCGCAGTGGGTTAAGCGCACGTGGCACAAAGCGCAGGGACCTGCGTAAGGATCCTGGTTGGAGCCCCCGGCTCCCCACCTGCAGGGGAGTCGCTTCACGGGCGGTGAAGCAGGTCTGCAGGTGTCTATCTTTCTCTCCCCTCTCTCTCTGTCTTCCCCTCCTCTCTCCAATTCTCTCCGTCCTATCCAACAACAAAGCAACGTCAACAATGGCAATAATAACCGCAAGGAGGCTGCAACAACTAGGGCAACAAAAGGGGGGGGAAATGGCCTCCAGGAGCGGTGGATTCATGGTACAGGCACCGAGCCTAGCAATAACCCTGGAAGAGGAAAAAAAAAAAGGGTTTTGAACTTACCTCATTTTCTCTACAGTTGATATAATTTTTTTGTATTTAATGGCAGTCTGTGTGAGTTTGTGTATGTATAACTCCTAGGTTTTTAACATTATATTTGAAAGATTTATTTATTTATTAATACCAGAGAAAAAGAGGAAAGGGGAAAGAGAAGCCATGGCATCATTCAGGCACATGTGGGAAGCCTGGAATCAAATTCAGGACCTCATGCTTTAGGGTCAGAATCTTTAGTGACTATACTACCTCCCAGGTCCTAACTTTATTTCTATGATTTGTCATTTAACTATATTTATTTGCTTACTTGTTTGTGTAATACCAAGAATTGAACTCAGGGCCTTGTACATGGGTGATGCCACTGAACCACCTCTAGTGCCCACTTTTTATCTCATATCTTGAGATCCAGAAAGAATTATATCAAAGCACCATTCCCCCGACCACCCATCTTTTCATTGCTCTAGGGGCTCTAGGGATGAAGCTCGTTCCTCACACATGGAAGACATTCTCTGTACTCATTAAGCCACTTCCTGGACTTTGTAACTTTTCATTTTAAAATAATTAAAATTTTTGTAAAAGAATTATAATAAATTCTCACATGCCCTCCACCTTGTTTTCCTGAAAAAAAAATAGCACCTTTTTATCATGGGGCAATTACCATAACTAAGAAGTTAATATAGATAGCACTTTATTAATTAAACTACAGGCTTTATTCACATTTTCCCACTAAGATTCTTTTTTTTTTTTTTACTCCAGGACCCAGTCTAGGATCTTAGGATTCTATATTGCATGACATGAGTGCTTCAAAAATTATCTCACATACTCCTTTCGACAGTTCTCCGATGTGATATTCTTAATTCCTTTATCGCATCTTAATTAAGTCATGGCTCTGTAGTATGTCCCAGAAACCATAGAAGCAGTTCCAGTCGTGCTGTAGAACAGACCTACTACTTCATAGTGACAGGTGACTTTTTTTCCTTTGAAATTATTGCTTTGGGATAAGTCCTAAAATTGATATTACAAGGTCAGAGGCGATCCCTTTACATCTTTCACTTATTGATAATTGCTTTAAAAGAGGCTGCAGCAGCTTATAACTCCATCACTAATGTCCTAGAATATAGCTCTTTGTCCATAGGCCGCTTTAGTTTAGATTTCTTGTTTTTCGTTGTTCATCTCAGTTTTATTACATGTGAACTACTAATGCCTCCTGCTTAGAATTTCTCCTTAAAATATCATCAAGCAGGATATTTCTATTATGTGTATTTTTGTTGGTTTAAAATCCTGTAAGATTTTAGGCTTTTAATATTTTATTTACTTATTTGATAAAGAGAAATGGAGATTTAATTTTGAGATATCATAAGAGAAAAGGGGGAAGAGACACCTGCAGCGCCGTTTCACCACTCATGAGGCTTGCCCCACTGCAGGTGGGGACCATGGGCTTTAACCAATGTTCTTGCACGTTGTAATCTATGCATTCAGCTGGGTGCACCACTGCCCAGTTCCTGTAAGATCTTAGTTTTATACCTACATAGATATGCATATATACAACTCACCGTACCAACCAGCCAACTCCAGTGCCTTCACATCTCATGAGGCCCTCTGCCTGTCTCCTAGGCCCCCTTCTCTCTGATAAACACCATAGTTGTCACAGACAGCAGCTTATTTCATACAGAGCTCTGTTTCAGTCCACTTTTGGAAGTCTTTGCCTCTTATTTTTAATGCACATTTTACTTTGGAATAATCTTAGATTTACAGAAAAGCTGCAAAGATAGTACAGAGTCCCTATTCCTCTTACGTCTTATTTGCCCAGCTCTCTCTAATCTCAGCTTTTATGTAACCTATATAACTTGTCGAAACTAGCAAGTCAGCAGCAATGTAAAACTGTTCACTAAACACTTTACTCTGCTTTTACAGTACTTTTTTTTCAAAGTATTTTTATTTAGTGTTATTATTTCTTTATTATTGGATAAAGACAGAGAAATTGAGAGGGGGAGGGGAGATAGAGAGGGAAAGAGACAAGAGAGACACCTGCAGCTGTACTTCACCACTGGTGAAGCTTACCCCCTGCAGGAGGGGACCAGGGGCTTGAACCTGGATCCTTGTGCACTGTAGTGTGAGCGCTTTACCAGGTGTGTCACCATCTGGCCCCCTTACCAATGCTTTTTTCAATGTTCTTCTGCTCATCCAGGATCTAGTTTGGGATATCACATTGTACTTAGTCCCTGTTTATCTTCAGTTTCATTCTTGTCACCTTAAATATTTGTCACTAATTATTTTTCTATTTTATGTCATGTTACCACGGGAAGTTGTTTTTGTATTTTCTGTTGCTTCAGGCCTTGTGTAGATAATTGCCTCCTATGCCTAATTATCAGAAGGGCAACTCTGTACCAAGTCTGTGTGGTTCAGTAGCTTCTCTTCTGAAGCCACAATTCATGATTTCACAGGCTGCCCCCACACTCGGCCTACTTTAATATCTTGTAATACTTTGTTGGACAAATCATGATTACAATGAATAATACCAGGACTGGACAGTGGCACCCCTGGTTGAGTGCACACATTATAGTTTTCAAGGACCCAGGTTCAAGCGCCTGGTTCCCCCCTACAGGGAGCAAGCATCACATGTGGTATAACAATGCTGTATCTCTCTCTCCCTTCTTTCTCCTCTCCCCCTGTCAGTTCCTCTCTGTCTCTATCAGAATAAATAAATGTATTTTTTAAAATATAACGTGAAATGCCAGGATAAAATAATGAAATTAAATCAGAGAAAACTTAATGTTTAAAAATATATATATATATATATATATGTGCCATTTAGTGTTCTTTTCCCATTCTTTGTGTCACTATGCTATGGGACTTCTGTAAAGGAGACGTTCTGCCACCTTGTGGATAATATTAAGAATTACATCTTCAAGGAGATGGGCAAAGGCTGTATTTCATTTGCAATCACTGGATTGCTTGTTGCAGGAAAGGGTGTTACAGCTGATCTAGTGGGTCCACTCTACAGGGGAAAGAAAAAGTGAATCTCAGAAAACTTGAGTCAGTAACTTTCTTAGGGAGCACACAGCTAGTGGTAAGATGGCATTCAAAGATGTGCCACTGGAGCTGGGCAGTGGCACACCTGGTAGAGCACACACATTAAATCGCATGGGGAGGGGCGGGCGGTAGTAGCGCAGCGGGTTAAGTGCACATGGCGCAAAGAGCAAGGACCTGTGTGAGGATCCTGGTTTGAGCCCCCAGCTCCCCACCTGCAGGGGGTCGCTTCACAGGTGGTGAAGCAGGTCTGCAGATATCTATTTTTCTCTCCCCCTCTCTGTATTCCCCTCCTCTCTCCATTTCTCTCTGTCCTATGTAACAACGACAGTAATAACAACAATAATGATAATAACAACGATGGTAACAAGAGCAACAAAAGGGGAAAAATAGCCTCTGGGAGCAGTGGATTCATAGTGCAGGCACCAAGTCCCAGCAATAACTCTGGAGACAAATAAATAAATAAATAAATAAATAAATAAAGTGCACCCAGGTTCAAGCACTCAGTCCCATCTGCAGGGAGGAACCCTCAGAAGCAGTGAAACAGTGCTTCAAGCCTCTCTCTCTCTCTCTCTTTCACTTCCCCCTTCCTTCTCAATTTCTCTGTCTTTATCCAAAATAAATAAATAATATAGGGGGGGAAGGTGGATCACTTGGAATCTGACCATTCATCCTACTTTCTTTTCTCAGTGTAGATAATATGTCATTTTCTGGATATTTGTCAGTAGAGGTTGTCAAGTCTGTTTCTAGAATATTGTTCTTTAAAACCTGTGACAAAGGGGCTGAGTCAGGGAGAGTCTGTTGTTTCACCCATTCAGCTCTCTGGGTGTCAGCTACCTCCTGTGTAAATGAGTGGGTCTTCATCACAGAAGTCATTCTGAGTTCTGAGAGATGTTAAAAATTGCCAGTGGAACTGAGCACTTCTGATCTGTGGCATCTGAAGATGAAATAGTTCCGTCTGACCTGACCTCCAGTCAGGAGGATGAAAGCAAGAGCAGGGAGGATATGTGAGCCTGGGTAGGAGAGGGCGGCTGGCTCCCTGTCTGAGCACACCCTCCTGCACCCTGACCTGAGCCAGGCACTTTCATGCAGTTTTCCTGCAAGCACAAGGCTTCATGCTTATTTCTCCATGTTACAAATTAAGAGGTGGATGCTTTGCACCATATAATAATTCGTTTTCCCACACAACACAGGGACTCAGACTCTGATTTATTTAACCCCAAAGCTCAAGAATGTGGTGTGTCTGTCCACTCCCAGTTTTGCTTCTTGAAATTTCAAAGATCGCTTGGGCTGCCTGTGTAGAGGATGCAGAGACATTGGGGGCTGGTATAGTGAGAGCCCCACAGGGTCATGTTTAGGGCTGATTCCCCTCTGTTCTCATTGTTCTCCAGGCTCCTGTGATCCAGTCCTTTGTTATGCTTTCAGATTTTCCTGCACAGATTGGCAAATTCGGATTGAGTTGCTCTGAGATAGGACGAGGGATTGCATTTCTGTTGAACTCTTTGGCAGTCCTTGTCTGCAGGGAGGGAGACAAAGTCTTTCTACCCAGCACCTCCCACTTCTGTTAGACTTTTGCAAACAGTTCTCAACTGCTTGGGGACCTTTTCCTTGGGCTCTGGATTTTGTGAAAATTTCACTTGTCTCTTTTTCCTTTGTTATAACTTGCCCTAGGTGGAGAGAAAGAAGAGAAGATACAAATCAGTGGGTCTGTAGGTTTGCTAGAGAAACATTCTGAAATGATCAGTGACTGGATGTGTGATCCTAATACTCATCTGTGAGCTGCATTTATCTGTGCCCTTCCTTGGTTCCTATTAGCATAGATTCTCATGAAATAATTATATTAGCAGCTACCGGCTAGATTAGCATTAGGAGATAAACAGGAAAGGGGTCCGGAGTGTCTTTACTCATTCAGATTCATTTCTAGTCTGTGTCGCAAATTCATTATCATTATTTAACATTTATATGGGATCTTATGTCTGCATGTACGTGTAATTCTTGTGATTGATTCTTGTTGGTGTGGAACAAGCTTCTTCCTTTCATAAATCCTGATCTGTGGAGAGATTTGGATTTGGTTTCTGTGGTTGATTCATCAAATGAATAAAAAAAAATTATCAAATACTTAATGCTAAGATGCTGTGTGTTTGGGATGGGTAGTGGAGCACCTGATTGAGTATGCACGTTACAATGCGCAGGGACCTGAGTTCAAGCCCCCAGTCTCCACCTGCAGGAGGGGAACTTCATGAGCAGTGAAAGAGTGCTGTAGATATATCTCTCTGTCTCACTCCCTCTCTGTCTCCCCCACTCCTCTCAATTTCTCTCTGTCTCTATCCCTTAATACAAATACATTTTTTAAATAAAAAAAAAAGGTGAAGCATAAGGACAGCTATGCAGTACACTAGGTAGCACTGTTTTCTGTTCCTGGGTACTATGACACAAACTGTGCCCAACCTCAGTAGCTTAAAATGACCAGTTGTCATTGACACTAAATGATTTGGGGGCCTGGGGTGCCCATCCCCATGTAGTTAAAAATCTACATATAATTTTTGCCTCCTGAAAAATTATTAACAGTTTGATGTTGTTCTTCACTAGCATAAGTAGTAGATTAACACATCTGTTTTATGTATGGTAGACTTAATTTTTTTAATATTTATGTATTTACTTCTTCCCTTTTTGTTGCCCTGGTAGACTTAATTTTCATAATAAAGCAGCTTAAAGAAAAGAAAGTGCTATTAAGAAAAGTCACAAGTGGCTCCTCAAAAAGGTCTTTATCCTCCTCATCTTCAGGTTGATTTGAAAAGAAGGAGGTTAAGGGGTGAAACACCCACGTGGTGCAAACCTGTGTTCAAGAATCAGTTCTATTTTGCTCATGATCTTTTGAATTCATGAATTTGGAATGGTTTGGTAGTGTAGTTCCTCTCTGATCCACTGGGGAGCAGTTGGGGCTGGAGGATCCATTTCCAAGATGGCTTCATTCTTGTCTCTGGCAACTCAGTGCTCCTTGACCTCCTTCTCTCTGCCTTTCTTTAATGTGACAGTCTCATCCCTCAAGACCTCTCCATGTGTTTTGGCTTTCTCACAGTGGTGGTCACTGTGTATGCACGTGTATAGCTCAAATGGTGCCTGGTCTCCAAGAGACAGAAGGTTGAAGTTACCAGATGAGACTTGATTGTCCCTAGAGATGACACCACATCCCTCCCATCATAGTCTGTTGATCTAAACAGCTATAGTGTAGACCCCAGGGTGAAGAAATGGGCTCAACTTCTTGACAAGTTCATAATGAGTAAAGCATAGAGGATGGGGAGACTTTATAGCTGCCTTCTTTGCGATATATAGTTGCCACACATCCATTCACACATTTCTGTCACTCAAGCAAAAATGCCCTTAATGAGGATACTCTTATCAACACAGGATAATCTTATTCAACACAGTTGAATCAAGAAACCAAGGCACAGAGCCAATGATGAACATACCGAGTCCTGTCAATATGAGATTTATGCTCTCATTTGTGACTTTCAAGTTGACATTCAAATGTGAGGATACATACCATCTCATTCAACCCACTGGAAAAGTGAGAGGAAAAAGAAATGAAGTGACCTTCCTGAGAGCACCAGGTTGGGCTTAGAGAAGCAGCACTCAAAGCTCCTCGCTCTCACTGGCATGGTTTTCCACCAAGCAGAGCTGCCACACTTTGTTCTTGGCCAGCAAGAGCCATCGGCCTTGGATGCTCATTCTGTCTCCTTGTCCAGAGGACAGCTTCTGTTTTCTAGAATTGTTTTTCTCCCTTTATTTGCCAACACAGCCAAGCATAATGCCATGTTCCTGGCAGAACCATGGCTTTCTTTCCCTTGTTCACTTCTGGTCACCGTGCTTGCTTGGCCGGGCAGTCAAGGAATTGGCAGCCCTGGAGTTTGGAAGGGTGCCGCTGAAATGAAATGTTTTACCCTCCAGCTCTTGGCAGCTGTGCCCTGAAGTGGACAGAGCCTGGGAAGGCTAATTAGGGAAGGGCTAGTTTCCTTCTTCCTTCTTCCTTAGACAGACGCAGGAAGATGCAGGCAAGGTGGTGGTTGGTGGCCAATTGTAATGGCCGAGTCATCTTGAGACACAGGAGCTACAGGTGTGTGAACTTGGCCCTAGGAGATCGTGGCTGAGAATCCTAGGCTCTGCATAGTCACAGAAATGAGCAGCCCAAGGTAGAAGGAGCAGTGCCCTTAGTCCAGCAGGACTTTGTCCTCCAGAAAGACCAACTGATTAAGACCCTGAGGTCCTGAAGCTAATGCTCTTGAAGCCACCTGGAAAGCAACCAACAGATACTAAGCCCAGTTCTCTACAGGCTGCTGCCTGAGAACTTAAAGCCAGTATAAGTATTGAGAGCAGTAGTATGAACAGTCCTTACTCATTTTCATGTCATATGTTTGTCCAAAAATGCTATTTCCTCCTACAGGAATGTGAGATTAATTCAAATGTTGCACCATTTTGGTTAAGTCATACCTTTCCGCATATCTAGGGATGTACATTGAAGATCTCATCAAAGTGTGAAACCACAAAGATCTGAGTTATTTCTCTGCTCCTGGCTCTAGTGCAGATAGGGAATCATTTCACTAGTTGGACAACCATATTTTCTGCTTCTACACTGAGACCAAGAGTGACAGTGCTCAACAGTTGCCAGGAACTAAACTCACCGATCCTTCCCTTCCCATGTATTTATTCCACAGCTATTACATTCCTGAGGGAATGAGATTGATCAGACTGGGGCAAGGAATAGAAGAAACTGATACAGCTGAGAAAATAATGATCCCATGTACTAACAAATTATTAACCTCTTAGAATTAAAGAAGAGATTCCATCTCGTGTGTGGATTTTCAGTTGCCTCATGTTGAGAGAAGCTTTTAAGATCAGTTCACTAAGAGGTAACAACTCATAATTTCAATGGACACCAACAAACCCTAAGACTAAAGAAGATACTTTCCTTCACTTTTGGAGACGGGTCTCCACTTGGAACCTATCTTTCTGCTCTAGCCAAGTTGTCAAAGACCATGTTGACTAGCTGGTGACATCTGTCTCTAGTACAGCTGTAACGTTCACCCATACAAATAGCATATGGAACCTGGATGTAGGGACATAGGACTTCTTCAAAGCCCTTCTCCTGAAGGCCCTGACTGTTTTCAGTCTGTGAACTCAGTATAAGATTGATAGTGTCCTGGAGCTTCCTTATTGAAAGTAAGCAAAGCTCAATTTTTTGTTGTCATCCTCACTGTCACCATGGTGTTACTACCCCAAGCTAACCTGTTTTCCTTTTTCAGATAGAGAGTGATAGGACTGACAAAATAACTTGCTGGCTTGGATAGAGCACCTGCTTTTCTGTGAATATGACCCAGGTTTGAACCTGGCTCCCAGGCTCAAGTAACAAAGGAAGCTTTGCTACTGCCATCTTCCCTTTTCTCTTTCTCACCATTCCTTTCTTCATTCTTCCCTTCTTTCTTCTTTTAAAAAATTATTTTATTTTTATTATTTTTATTTTGCTGCTAGGGTTCTTGTTGGGCTCAGTGCCTGCACTATGAAGCCACTGCTCCTAGAGGCCATTTTCCCCTTTCATTTATTTGATAGGATAGACAGAAATTGAGAGGGGCAGAAGCAATAGAGAAAGAGAGACCTGCAACACTAACTACTTCTCCATTCCTAAAGTTTTGCCTTTGCAGATGGAGTGGGGGTTGGGGGGAGCTTGAACTCTCGTCCTTGCATATGGTAACATGTCTACTCAAATGGATGTGTCACCACCCAACCCTTGTCTCACTCTTTCTATCTGAAAAGGTCAGCCTGGAGAGGTGAAACTCCCAGGAAGGGAGGAAAGGAGGAAGGAAGGGATGAAGGAAACTTTAGCACCAAAGCTTCCCTCTCCCAGGTGATGCTGGTGGTACTGGGTCTCAGCCTGGCCCCTGTGCATTTGCAAGGCAGGTAAGCTTATCTGGTGAGCTAAACTGGTGAGCTATTCCTTCAGCCAGAAACAGGTTTTCTTGTTTTGAGTGATGGAAATGAGTGTGTGTGCGCGTGTGTGCGTGTGTGCTTGTGAATTTGTCACTTTACAAAGAACCCTTTTTCCTTTAAGTAAGATTGATGGAAAACCTTCATTGAATTCTTTAGTGGGTTCTCTGGAATGGAACCCAAACTCCTGAGTCCACTAACTCAAGCAATTTTCTAGTATCCTGGGCTTAGCCCCAGAGTCCTGGTTGAAACAATTTGAGCTTCAACCACTATGAAATATATGCTAGTTTAAAAAAGAAAGAAAGAGATGGGAATGGCTCCAGACTATGTCAGTATTAATTGGCATCTAAGTGGCCCCCTTTCTGGAAGCAGGAAGCTCCAGTTGTCTGCTTGCTGTGGGCCTGGGTCAGCCTCTTCTCACCAGCATCCGCAGAGATGTTCGGACATTATCCACCAGGACCGCCAGAAACGGGGGCATGCGGCAGCATCTGGCCCACTGCCAATAGCAGCATTAAAGTGCTCTTATTGGCAAAAAGATAAGACTGTTGATTCATAATTCAGCACCTATAAAACATTTCCCCAAAAATCTTCTAAAAAAAAAAAAACAACATTAAAAACTTAACCTATGGGGCATGAGGAGTGGCACAGCAAGCTGAGGTATGTCCCGGTAATGCCCAGAGTTGTTTTGCTGCCTCGTGATGCTCCTTCCCATCCCCCCAGAGTTCTCTGATGACCTCTCAGTGTAGCCTCTGCACTGAGCTGTGAAGGGCATTTGAGTGTGTTCGCTGGGCCCCCTTTCCCATCAAAGTCGGCTGCAGAGTGTGAAGATGATGGTGTCTGGCCAGCACCAGCGACACCACACTGCTAAGAAGAGAAGAGAGTCTAGAGTCATCCAGGAGCAAGATTTTGTGTCTTCTGTGGCGTTCCCAAGTGTGACCTGCTACCCCTCCTTCAAGACCCACAGACTCATGCACTGTTGTGGGCTGTATTGCAGACATTGATTGCATTTTGCACAGAGAATCATCATCTAGATGCAGAGTACACTGACCAGGTCTGGTACTGCCATCTTTATTGGAAGAACAAGTCACTGGGGGCAGTTAGCACTATGTTTAAATCATTGTGTTGGGGACATAGAGGCTGCAGTTCCTGGCAGAGGGTCCCTGGTTGGGGTGCAGCACTATGGTCTGAACCCAGGGTGTCAACACATGCTCTCTACTGCTGAGTTACCTCCTGACCCCCAATTACTTTTCTTTTTTTCTTCTTTCTTCCTTTCTTTCTTTCTTAAAGATTTTATGAGAAAGATAGGAGGAGAGAGAAAGAACCAGACAT
The DNA here is from genome assembly GCF_950295315.1 of Erinaceus europaeus. NCBI lineage: Eukaryota > Metazoa > Chordata > Mammalia > Eulipotyphla > Erinaceidae > Erinaceus > Erinaceus europaeus. The sequence continues at coordinate 153,707,518 of NC_080164.1, forward strand.
CATTCTGGTACATGTGCTGCCGAGAATCGATTTCAGGACCTCATGCGTGAGGGTCCAATGCTTTATCCACTGCGCCACCACCCGGACCACTCAGTTATTTTTTCATTTACTTACGTACTTACCTATTACGAAAGAAAAATAGGGAGTACACAAGACACTACTCCACCGTCCATGTTATTCTACTCATTTTTTGTCTTTGTTGCTATCTTGTGGAGCCAGTGATTGAACCCAGGAACTCACACTTGCAAGGGAAGTGTTCTGTTACTGAACCACCTATTTTAGTATCTCTCTTCATTAAAAAGTTCATGACTGGGAGTCAGGCGGTAGCGCAGCGGGTTAAGCGCACGTGGCGCAAAGCGCAAGGACCGGTGGAAGGATCCTGGTTCGAGCCCCCAGCTCCCCACCTGCAGGGGAGTCGCTTCACAGGCGGTGAGGCAGGTCTGCAGGTGTCTGTCTTTCTCCCCCCTCTCTGTCTTCCCCTCCTCTCTCTATTTCTCTCTGTCCTATCCAACAACAATGACATCAATAACTACACAATAAAACAACCAGGGCAACAAAAGGGAATAAATTTTTTTTTTAAAAAAAAAGTTCATGACCCTCCCCACCTGCAGGGGAGTCCCTTCACAAGCGGTGAAGCAGGTCTGCAGGTGTCTTATCTTTCCCCCTCTTCTCTCCATTTCTCTCTGTTCTATCCAACAATGATGACATCGATAACAACAACAATAATAACTACAATAATAAAACAACAAGGGCAACAAAAGGGAATAAATTAATAAATATTTAGAAAAAAAAGTTCATGACCATCACTCTCCAAGTTCATCCTGGCCCATCAGCCTATTGCTTGAAGCCCAGTGGAGAAAGACAACTTTGGGTTGGCACTTGCTTTTTTTTTTTCTTCCCATTATTCAGATACTTCAAGACTCCCTTTTCATTCTTCTCTGAGAAATCTAGATTCCCTCCACTTTCACAGAACTCATGCCACTGCAGTTCATTTTGGTGTGTTTTTCCCCCAGTACCTATTCATTGAGAAACAATCACTGGCTTGGGAGGTGGTGCAGTGGATAAAGTGTTAGACTCACAAGCATGACATCCTACATTTGATCCTATCATTGCATATGCTAGAGTACCAAAAGTAGTAAATATTTTTTTAATAAATAATCAACAGATACTAAGTGATGATGATATGTTTGACACCAACACATTGTGGAGTGTGTGTGTGTGTCTCCCCTCAAGTCCTTGGGGGTTGTGGGAGGGGTATAGCTTAATAATCAGGAGACCCCTTCTCACTGCTCCCCACTGCTTGCCTCTCATGGGCCTGAAGAATGGTCAGGTCACTTTTTTACAGACTTCCTAGGTGAAACAAAGAAGACCAGAAAAAAATTTTAGCTCAGCTTTAAAAACAAAGCTGAGAAAGACTAACTAATTGGATGACTGAGATTAACTCAAAGAATAGCAACACACTACAAGATGAACTGGAAACAACAAGAATTCAGAGAGGGGAGACAGTTTCGAAATCAGATTTGCCTGCGTGCTTGGGCCAGCAATTTCTGGCAAGTCCTCAAATCACTAGACACATCTCAGATCCCTGGCTGGGGCACGACAGGGACGCTAAGTACCAATTGTCCAGTAGGTGGCAGTAGTGAGCCCCCACACAACAGCACTCTGGCCTGGGTTGGGAGCTCCCTCTAGAGGAGACCTGCAAAAATTCCATAGTGGGGCCGAGACCCAGGACCAAAAGTTCTCTTTCATCTGCAAGTCTTACTTAAGACTTACCTTCTTAGCCATGTGTTTCTTATGCCTCATGACCATCTCAAGGCTTTGTGACAGCATCCCATCTGCAGGCACTTCTGGAATCTTGGGAATTGGCAGTCTTACAACATTGTTGAGGCCTTCCTCTCCTGGGTTATTGTGCATGAGCCCTAGTCATGCTTATTCCCAGAATAGTCTCCAGTTTCTGGAGCTTCTATGTTGCCATAAGTGTCTTCTATCCATCCATATTTCTTTGTGTCCCTTTAGCCTTCTTTCCTCTATACACACAAACACACACACAGAGAAATATGATTATACTTGGGGTGGTGGTACATTGCCTACATGAAACAGAAGTCAGTTGTATAAGTTGGCATGGGCCAAAAGCTGTCTTACTCACACAGAAATGCATCTTCTTGATTTTGAAAAGCAGAGCTCAACTCACACTGGGTAAAGCAACCAGTCTCCATGTGCAGAACAAGGTGGAGAGTCAGTCTCTCAGGAAATTGACACATATACTTATTTATTTATTTATTTTGAATAGCGACATGGAGAAACGGAGAGGGAAGGGAACGATAGGGAGAGAGAAAGAGAGGTCGAGAGAGACCTGCAGCACTGCTCACCACTCATGAAGCTTCTCCCCTGCAGGTGAGGACAAAAGACTTGAACCAGGATCCTTGAACATGTGTGCCCTACTGGATGTGCCGCTGCCTGGCCCCTCACACATATTTTTTTCAATGGGTCTGTCAGATGCAGTCACTGCTTTGTGCCTACTCATGAGGAGAAGCCATGAGAGTTCTCTTCTATTGCCCTATCTCCAGACCCAGTTCTAGATTTTTCCATTCCTCAGATACCAGCCACCTCGGATTTGACAGATCTATCTGTATTCTGTTGCTACCCATCCTCTCTTTTTCAGAATCTCTGTGTACAGCATTCTTACCCTTGAGAATTCATTATCTCTAGTGGAAAGCAAATGCTTTAAGACTACTTGCAGTTCTTCTTGAACTGCCATCAGCACCTCAGAGAGCACTTGTCACATGCGCTGCCCCTCTGCAGCCCAGGAAGTGCTGGTTGGTTGGCTAGTGGTGGTTACCAAGGAAACCTTCCACTGAGGCAGAGGTTCCTGTTAGGAGCCACACTGGGCAGTGCTCTCAGGACTTGGACTTACTCATTTGTGAATTGAAGTGGTCATATCCCTTGTGTTCTGGGTCTCTTGGATCAGCGCTAAATGCTTTTCCTGTGTTCGTGCAGTGTAGACACCTAGCAGCCAGCTCCCAGAATGAAACCATCGTAAATACTCTCTCTAGTGTCGATAACAGCAGTGCTTTTAATGAAGTCTTTGTAGGTCCCCGCACTTTATGAGCTCACTGGGTTCATTTCAGACGCATTGTAAACCATTTCAGATTCTCCATTTCTCAGTGAGGACAGTACAATAGAACTGTTCTTGTAAACCAGTAATAATAATAATAATAATAATAATAATAATAAGCCCCAACTTGGGTGATGGTAATTACAGCAGATTTTTACTGGGTACCAGGTGCCCTCTTAGCCTGGTTTAACATGTGCCAAAGCTGAATTGTACCCTCCACACACACATACACGTAGTGCCACCAAAAACCAAACACTGTCACACCAGCTTTTGCAGTTCAAAGTGCAGTGGAGATAGGAGCAGTGATGGGCTGGGGAGACAGCACAGCTGTTAGAGCAGCAGGCTTTTATGCCTGACGCACTGAGGCTTCACGTTCAATCCCTGACACCTCCATAAGCTAGATATGAACAGGGCTCTGGTAAATCAAGAGGCAAACAAACCAGCGGGCCCTTCATAACAGTTGTGCAGTTCCGCTGTTTGCCCTGAAGACAAAGGGCCAGCAAGAATGGGGCTGAGGGGTGTGTTTCTGCTCTTGTCTCTTCTTTGTACACTCATTCTTAACATACTAACTCTTCTGACAGAGCAATTCCTATACACACAGTGCTGAGAGTGCATCACCTGTTGATTAATGTAGTTGATCAATATCGTGTCACTTCATCCCTCTAAAGCCTCGCCAGGTAGCCTTGTCCCATGGAGGCCCTGGTTTCAGTATGAACTCACCTAACTTAGGGACAGCAGTCAGATCCTGCACTGGGGAGCAGGGGCTGCTACAGCCCGAGTTCCTTCCTGTGAGCAGTGTACGTTCCATTATGGTCTGGGAGAGGAGTGGAGTGAGTGTTGGGGCGTTGGGTGAAAATACTTGCTGTGGAGAAAAACAAAGCAGGGGAGAGCGCCCATTAGTGCTGGCAGGACTTGATATTATTTAGAGTTATCAAAGCCTTCCTGGTGTGCCTGGAGAAGGAGGCGTCAGCCAGTTACCCATTGAAAATAATTTGTCACTTTCTGCATGGCCACAAGTGACTACAAAGTCACCTCGAGTACTAATTTGAGGGTTGCAAATAAATTTTCAGAAGCAGGAAAATGTGCAAATGTGGAACCTGCAACAAATGTGGATCAATTGCATTTGCACTCGATCTGTTCCGAGAAAGGACTGTACTCAGGACCCAAGTGGTGTGGATACTTACAGTTGTCTTTTGGACACATCCTACATTTATTTATTTATTTATTTATTTATGCCTCCAGGGTTATCACTGGGGCTCATTGCCTGCACCATGAATCTACTGCTCTTAGAGGCCATTTTTGTTGACCTTGTTGTTGTTACTGTTATTGTTGTTGTTATGTTATTGTTGCTATAGCTGTTATTGTTGGATAGGACAGAGAGAAATCAAGAAAGGAGGGGAAGACAGAGAGGAGAGAAAGATAGACACCTTCAGACCTTCTTCACTGCTTGTTTAGTAGCCACCTTGCAGGTGGGGAGCCAGGGGCTAGAACCCAGATCCATACGCCGGTCCTTGCACTTCGTCCCATGTGCACTTCCTGGTACACTACCACCCAGCCCCCCATCCTACTTTTTTTTTATTTAATTTTATTTATAAAAAGGAAGCACTGACAAAACCATAGGATAGGGAGTCGGACGGTAGCGCAGCAGGTTAAGCGCATGTGGCGCAAAGCGAAAGGACCGGTGTAAAGATCCTGGTTGGAGCCCCCGGCTCCCCACCTGCAAGGGAGTCGCTTCACAATTGGTGAAGCAGGTCTGTAGGTGTCCATCTTTCTCTCCCCCTCTCTGTCTTCCCCTCCTCACTCCATTTCTCTCTGTCCTATCCAACAATGATGACAACAATAATAACTACAACAATAAAACAACTAGGGCAACTAAAGGGAATAAATAAATAAATTAAAAAAAAAAAAGCCCATAGGATAAGAGAGGTACAACTCCACACAATTTCCATCGCCAGGACTCCTTATCCCATCCCCTCCCCTGATAGCTTTCCTATTCTTTAACCCTCTGGGAGTATGGAGCCAAGGTCATTATGGGATGCAGAAGGTGGAAGGTCTGGCTTCTGTAATCTGAACATGGGCATTGACAGGTTGATCCATACTCCGAGCCTGCCTCTCTCCTTCCCTAGTGGGGCGGGGTTCCCAGCACCATTTACTGAAGAGAGCCTCCTTTCTCCATTTAATACTTTGGGCCCCCTTATTAAAGATAGATGTCCATAGGTGTGGGGGTTTAGTTTTGGGCTTTCAATTCTGTTCCACTGGTCTGTGTGCCTATTTTTATTCCAGTACCAGGCTGTTTTGATGATGATGGCCTTATAATATAGTTTGATATCTGGGAGTGTGATGCCTCTATTCTGTTTCTTTTCCTCAAGATTGTTTTGGCAACTCTAGGTGTTTTCTGGTTCCAGATAAATTATTGTAGTTTTTGTTCTATTCTCTTAAAGAAGCTTGGTGGAACTTTGATGGGTATCACGTTAAATTTGTATATGGTTCTGGGGAGAATATTCATTTTGATGATATTAATTCTTCCAATCCATGAGTATGTGATGTCTTTCCATTTCTTGGTGTCATTCCCTATTTCCTTGAACTCATAGTTTTCAGTATACAAGTCTTTCACTTCTTTGGTCAGGTTTATTCCTAAGTATTTTATTGATTTTGCTGTAACAGTGAATGGGAGTGATTCTAGATATCCTCTTCTTCGGTTTTAATGTTTGCATAAAGAAATGCCACTCATTTTTATACATTGGTTTTGTAGCCTGACACCTTGCTACATTGCCTAATAACTTCCAGTAGTTTTCTGCTGGATTCTTTAGGTTTTTCTATGTATTCTATCATATCATCTGCAAATAGTGAGAGCTTGACTTCTTCCCTCCCAATCTGTATTCCTCTGATTTCTTTCTCTTGCCTGATTGCTATGGCAAGAACTTCCAGTACGATGTTGAAGAGTAATGGTGATAATGGTGATAATGGACATTCCTGTCTAGTCCCCAATCTTTCAGTTTCTGAATGCTTTCAGTTTCTGTCTGTTGAGTATGATGTTGGCTGTAGGTTTGCTATATATGGACTCCACTATCTTGAGGGATTTTCCATCTATTCCCATTTTTTGTAGTGTTTTGAGCATGAATGTCTGTTGGATTTTGTCAAAGGCTTTCTCTGCATCTATTGAGATAATTCTCTGCATCTATTGAGATAATCATGTGGTTTTTGGTTTTGCTTTTATTGATGTGGTGAATGACATTGATTAACTTATGTATATTGAACCAGCCTTGCATTCCTGGGATAAATCTCACTTGGTCATGAAGAACAATCTTTTTGATACGCTGCTGTATCTGGTTGGCCAGGATCTTGTTTAATATTTTGGCATCTTTGTTCATCAGAGATATTGGTCTGTAGTTTTCCTGTTGTGTCCCTATCTGCTTTTGGTATCAGGGTGATGTTTGCAGGTGAAAGGGAGTGTTCCTGTTTGTTCTATCTTGTGGAAAAGCTTTAGAAGGATAGGTATTAACTGTTTCCTGAAGGTTTTGTAGAATTCGTTTGTGAAGCCATCTGGTTTAGGACTTTTGTTGTTGGGAAGATTCTTAATAACTGTTTCAATTTCTTTCTCTGTGATTGGTGCATTTAGGTGTTGTAGTTCTTCTTGGTTCAGTTTTGGAAGGACATATGTTTGTAGGAATTCTTTCATTTCTTCCAGATTCTCTAGCTTGGTGGCATATACTTTTCCATAGAAGTTTCGCATGATTTTCTGGATTTCAGTTGTGATCACTCCTCTGTCATTTACAGTTATATTTATTTGAGTCTTCTCTCTTTTTTTTTAGTGAGTCTGGCTAAAGATTTGTCAATCTTGTTTAATTTTTCAAAGAACCAACATTTGGTGTCATTGATCTTTTGTATGGTTCTCTTATTTTTTATGTTGTTTATTTCTGCTCTAATTTTATTGATTTCTGTCCTTCTGATTGCTTTAGTGTTCCTTTGTCCCTCTTCCTCTAAGTCCTTAATGCGTGCAGTAAGGTCATTTATTTGATTTTTTTTTCTTGTGCTCTAATATGTGATTGTATGGCTATGAGTTTCCCTCTCAGTACTGCTTTAGCTGTGTCCCAAATATTTTGATAGATTGTGTCTTCATTTTCATTTGTTTCCAGGAATATTTGAATTTCTTTCTTGAATGCCTCTCTGATCCAGCAGTTCTTAAGCAGCATATTGTTGAGTTTACAAATTTTGTGACTTTTAGTAATTTTCTGTTTGTTGTTGAATGTTACCTTTTCTCCACTATGGTCTGAGAAAATACTTGGTATAATTTCAATGCTCTTCAATTTGTTGATACTGTCTTTGTAGCCTAACATGTGGTCTAACCTTAAGTATATACTGTGTGAATTTAAAAAGAATGTGTATTCCAGTTTCTTGGGGTGCAGAACTCTGAAAATTTCCAGGAGGTATAGTCTGCCCATCTCTCCACTTAATTCTCTTGTTTCTTTGTTGATTCTCTGCTTCATTGATCTGTCTAATTGTGAGAGAGGCTTGTTGAAGTCTCCCACTATTATTGTATTGCTGTTGATGTATTTTTGTATTTCTTTCAGTAGGTGTTTGATATATTTAGATGTTCCCTCATTGGGTGCATAGATTGTTAAATCTTCTTGGTTAATTGATCCTCTAATCATTATGTGATGGTCTTGCCTATCTTTATTACTATATTTAATTTAAAGTCTGTTGTGTCAGAGATGAGAATGGCTGTTCCTGCCCTCTTTTGTGATCCATTAGTCTGCATTATAGTTTTCCATCCTTTCACTTTAAGTCTGTGTTTGTCTTGTTGGGTCAGGTGGGATTTTTGCAAGCAGCATATGGTTGGGTTGTATTTTCTGATACATCTTTCCACTCTGTGCCTTTTAATGGGTGAGTTTAAGCCATTGACATTTATTGATATTATGGACTGAATGTGTTGTAGTGCCATTATTCAACAGTTTTTTATTTGTTCTGATATACGGCAAGTATTATGGTGATGTTTTTATTTATAAGAAGTCTTTTAGTAAGTCAGAAACAGATGGATAAATATGGGATGATCTCACTCTCAGGCAGAAGTTGAAAAACAAGATCAGCAAAGAAAATACAAGTAGAACCTGAACTGGAATTGGCATATTGCACCAAAGTAAAAGACTCTGGGGTGGGTGGGTGGGGAGAATAGAGGTCTAAGAAGGATGACAGAGGACCTAGTGGGGATTGTATTGTTATATGGAAAACTGGGAAATGTTATGCGTGTACAAACTATTGTGTTTCTTTCAAATGTAAAACATTAATTCCCCAATAAAGAAATTTTAAAAAAAAAGAAGAAGAAGTCTTTTAGAACCTCTTTCAGGGCAGGCTTGGTGATGGTTGCCTCCTTTAACTTTTGCCTATCTGAGAAGGTTTTGATCCCTCCATCTAGTTTGAATGAAAGTCTAGCAGGATATATTATCCTTGGTTGAAACCTTTTTTCATTCAGGGCTCAATAGATATCTTGCCATTCTCTTCTAGCTTTTAGAGTGTGAGTGGAGAAGTCTGCTGATAATCTTATGGGTTTTCCTCTTTATGTGACTTTTTGTTTTTCTCTTGCAGCCTTTAGGACCCTTTTTTTATCCTTACTTCTTTTCATTGTAACTATGATGTGTCTTGATGTCTTCAGGGCTGGGTTGATTCTGTTTGGTACTTTCTGAGCCTCTTGAATCTTAATGTTCTTCCTGTTGTTTAGATCTGGGAAGTTTTCTTTTATTGTTTCCTCTAGAATGTTTACTTCCCCTTCTTCTCTTTCTTCCTCTGGTGGGCCAATTATATGAATGGTACTTCTTTTGAGATCATCCCATATGTCTCTGTTGTTGTTTTCAGTGGCTCTCAATCTCTTTTTGAGCTCCTTTACCTCTTTCTTTGTTTTCTCTAACTCATCCTCTGTCTGGCTAATTCTATTTTCTGCTTCTGTTAATCTGCTTTCCCTTCCCTCAGCTTCTTTCTTCAGTTCTGTTATAGTATTAGCTTGTTCTGCTAATTGGCCTTTAGCTCAGCTACTTCAGCTTTCAGTTCTTTATTTACCTCGAGTTAGCTACTATTTTCCTTGAGGGTCTCATCTATTGTTTCCCTAATTTTGCTAGCCCTTTCCTCCATAGTTGTCTTCATTTCTGTGATTATTAGGTTTATTATTGCATGCATAATTTCCTTATCTATGGTTACTTCTGACTGATTTGGAGTTTCTTCTGGGCTCCTGTCCTGATTCATTGTGGTAGCATTTTTATTTGCTCTTGATTTAACCATTTCTTAATGTGGTTTTTATTTTTCTGTTCTGTCATTCTTCAGTTGTTTTGTTTTGAGTATAAGCCATGCTATACTAAAGCCCTTTCACAAATGCTGTCACCAACCTCAGAAATTACAACAATAGCAACTGAAGGAAGGATTGATGCAGCTCAGCCTATACCAGTTAGATAAACAACACCTACAGTCCATAAAAAATAGCAACCAAAACCAAAAGAAGAAGAAAGAGAATAGAAAAAGGGAACGAAAGAATAGACAATTATGCAAATCTACTGTCTACTATAAAATTCTAGGGATAGCAAGAAGAGAAAGAGAAGTAGAAAATAGACACACACACACACACACAGTCCACTCTGAGTCAGATTTCTTCCCTGAAATAATTCACAAAACTAGTATCAGTGAATTCAGAAAGCAAAAGAAGAAAAAAAAAAGGAAAAAAAATAGCAGTGAAAGGAAAGTTTTTTTTTTTTTTTAATAAGCTAGGAGAGTAGAGGGAGAGAGGAGAGAAACAAGTTCCTCTCACAGTGGATAGGACATCCAGTCACCTATCAGTGGATAAAAGAACAACAGTTAATTTTGATCAACCTGAAGAAGGAGGAGGGAAAAGGGCCATGTGTGTATAATAATAATAATAATAAAATAAAATGTAGTAAAAAAAAGCCCTAATAGTCAGTCCGCAGCTTGGACCGCTCCTGATTGGCTGCAGGCAGCCTGAGCAAAGCCAGCCAATTATAAGAAATATATATTTTAAAAAAAGAAAGAAAAAAAGAGAGAAAGAAAGAAAAACCTGAAGGTAGTTTTTCCCAGGCAGGGCTGAGGCTCTGATAGGTCAGGTATTTTGTCACTCTGTACAGTTCTAGTAATCAGAATCCTGAGGTGAGTCTCACTGACTAACATTAAAGTGTCAGCAAGACAGCCCCCCCCCCCCTTTCTGGAGCCTGTGGAAGAGATTTTCTCTGGTCTTTCCCCTACTGTCAGACCCTACCATGGCTTGCTCCCTCCTTCCTTTTTCAAACTGGTCATAGACAGGCTACACTGCCTCAGCATATCACTCTGGCCCTGGATCTGCCTCCCACGTCCACATATATTTTTTTTACTTTTTATAAAGATTGAGTTCTTTATTTGTATGAGAGAGATTGGGGGAGAGAGAGAGAGAGAGAGAGAGATCTGAGCCTCCCTCAGCTCTGACGTGCTACCAGGGATCGAACCTGGAGCTTCAGTCCAGCAAGTCCTGTCTCCCCAGATGACTCCCACATTTTAAAGACCCCTGTGACTACATTAGACCCAGGCCCCAGATAATCCAGGATCGTCTCCCCACTCATTTAATGAATGAGGGAGAACATAGCACTGCTCTGTCATGGGTGATATTTACTGGTACAAGTCCCACTGAGCCACACCCCAAGCAACCCTCCATATCTTTTAGGACTAACTTCTAATTTTTTTTTAAGTCTTTCCACACTACCCTTTGCTGTTTAACATAGTCTCAGGTCCCAAGGATTAGGACATGATCATATTGGTGGAATGAGGCATTATTCTGCCAGCTGCTCCAGCCCCTTTCCCTGCCATCATTGCTGACTGGGCAAGAACCAGAGTGGCTGGGGAAAGAAAGTGGCCATCTTGTATACCCCATTTATTAGCCTTCCAGAGAATTTGTGTAGAATGAACACAGTTTGACCATCAGGGAGCACAGTTTAGAGTAGCAAAACAACTTATCTTTTTTGTTATTGTTGCTAATGATGGAGACAGAGAAGAATAAGTCAAAAGAGGGGGAAGAGAGAACCCATAGCCTGCTCCATCGCTCATGAAGCTTCCCCACTGCAGGTGGGGACCATGGGCTCGAACCCAGTGGTAGCTTGAACCCATGGTAGCTTGTGTCCTTTAACTGTTGTGCTACTGTCTTGCACCCCAGTTTATTGTATTTCCTTCAGGTACTGCCTCTACAGCACACTTTTGGCTCGCTGTTGCAAATAATGACACTCCTGTTTATTCAATATTGTGTTTTCCATAGTGTACACAGACCCGTTATAACTTGAGACTGGATATGTCATTCACACCATGGCTATAGCTCTTACCCTCCCCTGCCTCCCAGCCCCTCCCAGCCCCAGAGCTATAGCCTGTCTCCTGGTTGCAGGCTCTTTCTACAACTTTCCCATGACCCACACCTCCCCTACTGCTCACATGACCATCTGGCTTTTCTCAGCAAAAGAAAAATGCCAACTTTACATGCAGAGCTAAGATGTTCATTACGGTTTTACTCTTTGCTGACTCTGCAAACAACATTCCTCAATTTAGAGCAGCGGAAGTATAATTGATAGTATAAATCAGCAGTGTGGATCTCAGAACCTGTCTCTCATTCACTTCCAAGACTCCTGGAGGAGGAGCTAAAATACCATTCACACTTTCAGGGAGTAAAGGATAGCTTCTCAGGAGTGAAGACATCTGCTGCTGAGCCTCAGGAATAGAAGCAGGGTCCTTCCTGACAGCCTCACTTCTTTTTTTTTTAATTTTTTTTTAATATTTATTTTATTTATTTATTCCCTTTTGTTGCCTTTGTTTTATTGTTGTAGTTATTATTGTTGTTGTCGTTGTTGGATAGGACAGAGAGAAATGGAGAGAGGAGGGGAAGACAGAGAGGAGGAGAGAAAGATAGACACCTGCAGACCTGCTTCACCGCCTGTGAAGCGACTCCCCTGCAGGTGGGGAGCCGGGGTTCGAACCGGGATCCTTATGCTGGTCCTTGTGCTTTGCGCCACCTGCACTTAACCCGCTGCGCTACAGCCCGACTCCCCAGCCTCACTTCTTGGCCTGGACTTGCCTGGGCTCTTACTCAAGCTCTGAGAGGAGGGCCGTGAGTCTTGTGTTGACTGCCACAGACTCAGCTTTCGTTGGATTTCAGGGGTCCCCAGCAGCAGAAGTTCCCTTTTGTGTGGCATGTTCATAGGCTGACCACAAGAAAATTCTGGTGTTACTGTCAGCTTCTAATCCTTGGAGGTGCTTACCGATAGCTTTGGGCACTTCTGAGTTTTGAACTACCATGGGTTGGGGCTGTCTAGAGAGGAGTTGGGGCAGGGGGGACTAGCAGAATACCTCATTTGGATAGTATCTCTGTATTAAAAAAAACAAACAAACAATTCATTTTTTCAGGGAGGAATTGGGCATAAGGGTTTGGCTAGAGGGGGTGTGACAGGTACCCAACTGTTACCAAAAGGCAAGTTTGGTGCTCACTGCTTGAAAGGTCAGTTAATTAAGAGGCAGGTGTTGGTGCAAAGCAGATTTTAATCAGGTGCTAGCAGAATCCAAGGAGATGGCAGACACATGTCTCAAAATACCATCTTCTTCTCAGACTAAGACTCTGGGCTTGTGAAGAGTAGTGAGTCATTGGGGGAGGGGGTTTAGTCACACCATCATAGGGCTGAGTAACTGAGTAACTCATACAGCCTTCCCACTGCTGGGAGGAGGTTCCATCACATGGAAATAATTCACAGGAGTTTTCTTGTCTTGTCCCTTGCAAAATTTTGAGATGGCTTCCTTAAAAACCAGAGCTTGATGGTCTAAACTTTTGATATAACATCCTTAAACAATACCACCCTGAGGAGTAGGGCAGTAGCACAGCGGGTTAGGCACACATGGCGCAAAGCACAAGGACCCACATAAGGATCCGGGTTCAAGCCCCTGGCTCCCCACCTGCAGGGGAGTTGCTTCACAGGCAGTGAAGCAGGTCTGCAGGTGTCTATCTTTCTCTCCCCCTCTCTGTCTTCCTCTCCTCTCTCCATTTATTTCTGTCCTATCTAACAACGACATTGATAGCAATAATAACTACGACAATAAAACAACAAGGGCAACAAAAGGGAAAATAAATAAATAAATAAATATAATATAATATATATATCACCCTGAATGTCAGGCTTTTAACTTATCTCCCCTCGACAGGACAAAGCGCAGATTCTGCATTGTTAATCATTGCTTTTTGTTGTTGTTGGTTTGCTTTGAGTTTGTCTAAGAAAGTAGTGAGAGGATATAACATCACAGAGTACTGACAGGCAGGACAGTGCAAGAAAGAGAGGCAAGGGCACAAATGGTAGAAAGAAAGTTTAGGGAGTCAGGTGGTGGGGTCCCAGGTTGAGTGCACAAGTGTTAATGCACAAGGACCCTGGTTTGAGCCCCTGCTTCTCACCGACAGAGGGAACATTTTACAAGTGGTAAAGCAGGTCTGCAAGTGTCTATCTTTCTCTCTCCCTATCTCCTCCTCCTCTCTCAATTTCTCTCTGTCCTATCCAGTAATGGTGGTGGGGAGTGGGGAATGGCCACCCCAGTGACAATCCTGGAAGAAAAAGGGGGGCATACTCTTTAAAGGGAGGAGAACCAGAGGCAAGACACAAAGCCCAACGCTGGGATAAAAGTCATTGGGTTTTTATAGGTGGATATGGGACAGGGGAGAAAGTGTCTGTCCGTTGATAACAAGACTTTGGCCCTTTCTCTTGGCACATCCTTGAATAATTACTGTGTGTGTTATGTCTAGTGCATGTAGGAGGGGAGGAGTTTTTGAGGGCAGCCTTGAAGCTATTGCTGAATGTGGCCCTCTGTTATTTTTCTCTTAAGGAGTGAAATCCATTTCTTTTTTTTTTTTTTTTTTTTATTTAAATTTTTAATTTAAGAAAGGATTAGTGAACAAAAGCATAAGGTAGGAGGGGTACAACTCCACACAATTCCCACCACCCAATCCCCATAACCCACCCTCTCCCATGATAGCCTTCCCATTCTCTAGCCCTCTGGGAGCATGGACCCAGGGTCGTTGAGGGTTGCAGAAGGTAGAGGGTCTGGCTTCTGTAATTGCTTCCCCGCTGAACATGGGCGTTGACTGGTCGGTCCATACTCCCAGTCTGCCTCTCTCTTTCCCTAGTAAGGTGTGTCTCTGGGGAAGCTGAGCTCCAGGACACATTGGTGGGGTCTTCAATCCAGGGAAGCCTAGCCAGCATCCTGGTGGCATCTGGAACCTGGTGATTGAAAAGAGAGTTAACATACAAAGCCAAACAATTTGTTGAGCAAACATGGATCCCAAGATTGGAATAGTGGAGAGGAAGTGTTGGGGAGGTACTCACTGCAGACTCCAGTGTAATCCTGCTTTCAGGTATATATTCTGCAGTAGTTTATGGACACATGTGCGCATACGCTCTCTCTCACAGAAACTGGTGTACGTCTAGGCTATGGGACTTTGTTAGAAAGTGAACCACCCGAGATGAAATTAGAGTGTGAAATCCATTTCTTAACAGGACATGCACAAGTTAGCATAACTTGGGTCATCAACCTCGTTAAGATATATGTGGAAAGCAAGATGGAGTCTGTAATGCTTACTCACTAACACTATGTCAGATGTCACATGTTATGTTTAAGAAGTTCCTCTTCTGCATCTGTAAGCCAAAGCAGGCTTGAGGCTACCAGAAGCTGGAAGAAGAGGAAAAAAAAAAATGTGTACATAAGAACTATAATTCCTGCTTTGTAGGGTAATGAGACCAGATACGACATATTATAAAGCCTGAGCATTTGTAAAGTGGTGAGTGGACAGTAGCACCCTTTTTCATGCTTTCCCACCAAGTCTAGGGGCTTCATTTTGTACCTCAAACACTCTGCACAAAACCAGCCCTTGGGCAGTGTTCTTCATGGATGATGGCAATGAGGATGACGCTAAGGGAAGATGTTAAATGCAACATATCTGCAGGTTCATGTTTAAATGTGCACATAACACAATTTGTTCTGTGATTGATAATCTGGAAACATGGATCTTAAGTCTTAGTTGAACCCACTGCCACTCAGCTTTGCCACTGGTAAAAATAGACTGCAGAATGCCAGCCGGGTTCCAGGGCAGGAAGTGACTAATCCACTTAACTGCTGACTCACTAAATCACACCCCAAGGTGTCTCTCTGGCACTTGGAATGAGTATCTGGGTTTCCTGTCCATTAAGGTGTTGATGTGGCCCCTCTGCATCCTTGCTGCTCATGGCTGGGGGGGTGGGGGGGGGAGCATGTTTACAAATGGAGTGGATTTCTTCCAGAGAGCAAACCCTCTATCTTGTTAGCCAGCCTGAACATCTATCTGGTCAGGCGCAGTATTTCTCCCTGTAAGTTAACGCATTTGAAGTTGGTTTCTATTTTTGAATGTACATGAATTGCTCACAAATGGTGATGAGTCACCCTACTTGACACCTGAAGATGTGTCGCTGTGGGCCAGGCATTGAATCACTTGTCACTGCCAGGGAACATGGGCTCACTGGAACTTGCAGAGATTCTTTTATGTAGCTGGTGTAGGAAATAGTGCAAAACGCACTATCTCTATGCCTTAAAACAAGGACTGAGAACTTAGAGTCATCATCAAAGCAAAGGCTTTACATATATATATATGGGTGCAAGGGTATAAAGCAGCAAGCGCACCAAAGGCAATCTTCAGAGCCTTTTTATACATGACTGGACATGGGAACAACCTGTCCTCTTCCCCTTTGGTGAGAGGGAATTGGCTCACAATCTAACCATGTTCAGGAAAGGGGATAGGGGTGGATATTAGGAGGGACTATAGTGGGAAAGGAAGTGCAAGGAAGGAGATTCTGGCCAGGACAATGTGACTATATTGGGAAAGACAGATTGAGGAAGGGACTTCTGGCCAGGAAGTCTGAGTTTACAATGTGGCTATAATGGGAATGGGAGATTTAGGAAGGGGCTGGAAAGTCCTAATTTTGAAGAAAAACAAGGCATGGTTGTAGTCACGTAGACATGTAAAAGTCAGGGGTCTGTAGTCAGACTGCATTGATAGACACCAATGAAAAGGCTACAACCAACTGGGCTATTTCTCACACTGGGGAGGCAGTTTAGCAGCTGGAGCAGAAGACTTGCATATGTGAGACTGGAGTTCAATCCCTGGGACCCCATACACAAAAGTGGTGCCTTGTCCTCTCGTTAAATAAATAATCTTTTTAATCTTTTATTTATTTATTTTGCCTCCAGGGTCATTGGTGAGGCTGGATGCCTATGTTATCCACTGCTACTGGAGGCTATTTTTTCTCTTTTGTTGCCCTTGTTTATTATTGTCGCTATTATTGTTGTTGCTATTGCTGTTGTTATTGTTGAATAGGACAGAGAAAAATGGAGAGAGGAGGGTAAGACAGAGAGGGGGAGAGAAAGACAGACACTTACACACCTGCTTCACCACCTGTGAAGCAACCCCCCTGCAGGTGGGGACCCAGGGGCTGAACCGGGATCCTTCTGCCGGTCCTTGCGCTTGGTGCCATGTGCGCTTAACCTGCTGTGCTACCACCTGGCACACATAAATAATCTTTTTTAAATACTTTATTGATTGATTGATTGATTGATTGATTGGATAGGAACAAAGAGAAATTAAGTAGGAGGGGAGATAGAGAGGGAGAGACATCTGCAGCACTGCTTCACCATTTGTGAAGCTTCCTCCCTGCAGGTGGGGGTGGGGGGCTTGAACCCAGGTTCTTGACACTGTAACATGTGTGCTCAACCAGGTGTGCTACCACACTGCCCCTTAAATAAATAATCTTAAAAAAAAAATCTTGATGTTAAAAAGGAATAAACTTATTGTTGAGGGAAAGAAAAAAAAAAAGCAGATTTGCTACAGCTGAGGTGGCCCAGAAGCCTCAGCCCCCAGTTTGGGCTGCCCCTCACTCCTCCCAGAGTATGTCCCCAAAACCCAGTGTGAAGAGCAGCGCTGAGGGAGCACAGGCAGCAGACTGCTGGTTGCCTTCCGTTTCCTTTACCACCATGTAGCCTCCTGTATGGAACTTGGGTATAGGAGTTGGAGGCGGGAGTGGGAAGGAAAGCTGATGACACCCTCTGGTGGACAATGTATGCAGTGCTGCCCAGGTCACCTCAGGGCTATTAGCTTCCATGGTGAAAACTCCTTGGGCTGAGGCTCTTAGGAACTGCCAGAGACCTACTTATTCCTCATTCAGGAAGTACTTATTTCTCTCAGTGTGTGTTTGGCCTTGAATTATCTTCCCTTTATAAAAAGAGCCAGGTCTCCCTTACATCTGGTATCATACTGGCCCACATAAGACTGTGGTGTGTGTGTGGGGGGTGGGGTGGGGGGCTCCAGCTGTGTAGATGTCACATATCTGGTGGTGGTGGGGGTGAACGTTAAGTGTGAGGTGCTTGCATCTCTCTCTCTCTTTCTGCCTGTCTCTCTGTTTCTCTGATCTCTCTCTCTCTCTCTCTCTCACACACACACACACACACACACACACACACTGTCCTCTCTCCCTCTCTCTGAAAACCATTGTGCTCAGTGCTTTTTAGAGGTAGTGTGGCACAGTGACAGGAATATGTCAAAACTTGGATTTGAACACCAACTTCACCATGTTCTGACTGGTTGTCTGATGCAGTCTATTCCAGATGCTGTAACAAAAGGCAACTATGTAGTTGAGGCTACTGAAATTTATTTTGTCCCAATTTTGAAGGCTAAAAGTCCATAAGCAAGGTGTTGGCGGGTCTGGTTTCTCCTGAGGCCTCTTTTCTCAGCTGCAGACACCATTTGGCTTTCTCTCTATGACTCCACTCAGTGCCTCTTCCTCATAGGACATCAGTCTTATTGGGTTAGGACCCACCTTTAGGACCTCACTAGGTCATACTGGCCTCCCTACAGGCTCTGACTCCTGTTGCCGTCACACTGTGGGTCAAGGCTTCAGCATACAAATTCTGAGGAATATAGGGAGCCAAGAGATGACTCATTTGGCAGAGTGCACACTTTACCATGCACAGGGATCCAGGTGAGAGCCCCTGGCCACCATGCACAAGGGAAGGGACATGAGCGGAGGTGGGGGGGGGGCAATGCTGTGGTGTCTGCTCTCTCTGTCTCTCACTCTCAGGGGGTTGGAGAGAGTCTGCCAGAGGCAATGAAGTAATGAATTAAATTTATTTACTTAGTTGTTTTGAGAGAGTATGAGAGGAGGGAGGAGAAGGGAGAGGCACACTGCTTAGACCCAGCATAATGGGATACTAGGAGTTGAACCTGTGACCTCTGGTGCCTCAAGCATGAAAGTTGATCCTCTTAACAGACTGAGCCATCCCCCCAAAAAGCTAAATAAAATGGCATCACTGAAGCTTTCAGTCTCTGTGTGGTAGGAGAGGCTGGACTGAAAGCTCTGATTCTTAGCCACATTGCTTTTATCTCCTTCCTGCGTTCAGTCTCTTGGCTGGGGCACCCTGCCCTGTAACTGTGCGCGCCCGCAGCACACTCCAACTGCGGGGACTGCAGTGGTTTTCTTTGCCCCCTGATCTTGGAAATTTCTGGAACACTTGCCAGGGACAGAGGTGACCTGGACTGGGGCCCACCCATGTGGCAGTGGGGTGAGCAGGCAGGGCAGAAGGTGGGCATCGTAGACAGTGTTCCTGTTACACATCTGTCCTTTTGCCAGGCACACCAAGCAGCCGTCACAGCTGTCTCCTTTCTAGATGGCTCCATGGGGCCTCAGGACGGGGTGTGCTTTAACTATTGGCTCATCCTGTTCCTCAAAACTGGAAGGAAGGAAAGTTAACTAAAAGGTACTGATGGGCCCACGACCCCCAAGGGCCAGGCATCTTGTGTCTTGTTTTCTGCATGAATAGTCACCACATTATGCAATGTTGGGGGGCAGTGGCAGGAAGGGCTAAAATGCTCAGGGAGGTCAATGCAGACATGCTGTTGGGGTCCTCCCTGGCCGTTGAGGTCAACTCCACATTGTTGAATAATTAACCGGGCTCATTCCTTGCTCAGCCGGCTGGAAAAGTGAGTCAGACTCTCCTCCACAGTCCCTGGTGCCTCTCCCAGCAGAGCCTGCTCACATGCTGGATTCAGTGGCTCAGAGAAAAGTAATTTCTCAAACAAGCCTGAGTATCAGTTCAAACTATGCCCATGATGACAGGGATCCTACATCTAATGACCATACCCAGTGATTTACTGAAGGCTGTTGGGGGGGTGGGGGCACAGCATAATGGTTATACAAAAAGACTTGCATGCCTAAGGCTCCAGAGTCCCAGGTTCAGTCCTTCACACCACCATAAACCAGAGCTGAGCAGTGCTCTAGTCTCTCAGTATCTTTCTCTCTAGATAACTTCCTCTTCTTAAAACAAGGCGTCTGTTGGGGGGTCAGGCAGTAGTGTAGCAGGTTAAGCGCACGTGATGCAAAGCGCAAGGACCAGCGTAAGGATCCCGGTTCGAGCCCCTGGCTCCCCACCTGTGGGGGGGGTAGTCCCTTCACAAGCAGTGAAGCAGGTCTGTAGGTGTCTATCTTTCTCTCCCCCTCTGTCTTCCCCTCCTCTCTTGATGATTTCTCTCTGTCCTATCCAACTACAACGACAGCAATAATAACAATAGTAGCAACAATGATAAACAACAAGAGCAACAAAAGGGGGGGATAGCCTCCAGGAACAGTGAATTCATAGTCCAGGTACTGAGCCCCAGTGAGAATCCTGGAGGCAAAAAAATTTAAAAGGTATATATTTAAAACAATAAGCATTTATTGTAGTCCAAGAGATGGTGCTGTGTGAGAAGAGCAAGAGAAGCACTGGCTTCTCAAGCTTGAGGTCTTGAGTTCAGTCCCCACCTGCATGTGCACTGGAGTGATGCTTTGGTTCTCTTTCTCCTCCTGTCTCATTAGTAAATAAACTAAATCTTGGAAAATAAGTTTAAAGAAATCAAAACTAAAAGACTATTAGTGAGACAACATCCAAGGAAGATGGAAATTTAATTTATCTACTTTATGGCTGTCCATGGTGCCAAGAATCAAACCTGGGATCCCATGTAGGCAAGTCCTGGGCTCTTCCCTTTGAGCCACTTCCCAGCTGCCTAGCAAGCCATCTGGAGTGTTGAAATGCCTCTACATCCAGAAAGTCCTTTGAGGTTCCCGCCCTTTTGCTTATTTGGAGGTGCTATTTCATAGCAGTCTGGATGGTAGAAGGCCTAGCTTCCAGGCAAAAGGTGGGTCCGCGTGCTGTTTCTGCTACTTACAGTAAGTGGCAAATCAAAGGTAGAGTGTTGATCTTAACTCAGAAAAACATCCAGAACACCAGGAGCATCAAAGGCAAGGAAATGTCCCTAAGTGGCTAAGTTATTCTGGCCTCCAGTATGAATAACAGAAAAGGACACTCTCACAGTTCCTGTGTGGGCTGTGTGATGATTTCAAAGACCTTTTCTTCATAGCCGCTTGGAGCAGGAGCACATGGCTCCCTGCCTGGCCTGCCGAGCACGGATCAAAGGTCTCTGTGGAGTAGCTGTAATGTCGGTGTTGGCCAAGCCGGTTCTCTCCCCATCTGGTGAGACAGGCTGGAGTCAAGCCTTCCTTCCTGAGGAAGTCCAGGGCCCTCACAGAGCTCTGCCATTCCTGGGGTTTGTCTGTCTCTTGGGGTGATTCCCTGCTGTCCATGCTGATTGTGTATGTGGGGGGGGAAGGGGAGCTCTTGTGTACCATGACCTGTAGTCTCTTGTGTTACCTTTGACTGGAATCTGTTAAACTAGGAAAATCTTTGAAACTCACATGTAGAAAAGTTTAAAATGACCATTAATCTAAATAGACATGTACCAAGCTCTTACTACATGCCAGGCACTATACTGTGTTACATTCTTATTTAGTCCTGTTGTATTTTAAAGTGTGGTTATAGGAGCCAGATGGTGGTACACACACATTTCAATGCACAGGAACTCAGGTTCCAGCCCCCAGCCCCCACCCGCAGAGGGTCAAGCTTCAGGAGTGGTGAAGCAGTGTTGCAGATGTCTCTCTGTTTCTCTCCCTATCTCCTTCTTTCTCTTTCTATCCTATATAAATAATTTTAAAAACAATTAAAACTAAACTATATATACTGTTAGTATCCCCCCTTTAAAGAGAAAAAAAACTGAGACATAGAGACCTACAGTGGCTTTTCCAGAGTCACCAGCTATAAATGACAGGAAACAGAAAGGTTATGGCTTGATTCTAGCTACATTGCTACATAGTTTGTACCCTGGACCTTTGTTCATTTCTATCTTTTTGGTTAAGAACTATTAAAGAATTACCATAGATCAAAGTGCAAGTGATTGTAAGATGTATTTTAAAAGCCACATTCATTAAATATTTCGAGTTTTCCCCATACTCTGAAACAAATGTTTGTCATTCCCCCCTACCTACCACTGATAACCTTTAATGTTATTTTCCTGATCTAAAGGTTGTGGTTATAACTCCCCCGGCCACACGAGGGCAGTATCAAACACCAGTTGGCTCAATCGGAGGGAGCCTTGCTTCCCTAGATCATTCCCCATAAGCCCTTTTCCTCTGGCTGCATGAAGTGTGGTGAAGCTGTTCAGACTAAAAGCTGACAATAGCAGCAGGACTGCTTAAGGAAAATGACTTAAACGCATAGTTAGAGCTCTTACAATATACTTAATGCAGTCAAGTGTGGTGGGGTTGAATGATTCCCATTCCTTAGTCCATGAAGATGCCCTGGGTTTTCAGTGGGCTGGATTGTGAAATCTATGTATTCTTGAATGCCAGGGACAATTGAAGAAAGAAAGAGAGGGAGAGAGTGAAAGAAAGGAAGAAAGAAAGAAGAGAAAGAAAGGAGAGAGAGAAAGGAGAGAAAGAAAGAGAAAGGGGGGAAAAGGGTCTAATTTGTTAGGAAGGAAGGAAGGAAGGAAGGAAGGAAAGAAAGAGAGAGGGGGAAAGGGCCTAATTTGTTAGAAAGAAAGAAAGAAAGAAAGGGAGGGGGGAAGGGCCTAATTTGTTAACCTTCCTTACTGATGCAAACTTTTGAATATTCATAGGGTGTAGGATTTGGTAGTAAGCAATTAGAGAAAGTTGGGAATGGTGTTCGTTGCTTCTAGCACATAGAGCTCTTGCTTTGGGGGGGGGTTGTTTGTTTGTTTGTTTTGCTATTAAAATAGCTGGACTCAGTGGTGACACACCCAGTTGAGCTCATAAGTTGCCATGTTTGAGAATGCAGATTCAAGCCCCTGGTCCCCACCTACAGAGGGAATTTTCATCAGTGGTGAAGCAGGGCTACAGGTGTCTGTCTTTCTCTCTCCTTCTTTCTCCCTCCCCACCTCTCCCTTCTCAATTTCTCTGTCCTATCAAATGAAAGAAAGGGAAAGAAGAGAGAAAATTGAAACAAGGAAAAATGGGGGAGTCGGGCTGTAGCGCAGCGGGTTAAGCGCAGGTGGCGCAAAGCACAAGGACCGGCATAAGGATCCCGGTTCGAGCCCCAGCTCCCCACCTGCAGGGGAGTCGCTTCACAGGCGGTGAAGCAGGTCTGCAGGTGTCTGTCTTTCTCTCCTCCTCTCTGCCTTCCCCTCCTCTCTCCATTTCTCTCTGTCCTATCCAACAACGATGACAGCAACAATAATAATAACTACAACAATAAAACAACAAGGGCCACAAAAGGGAATAAATAAAATAAAAAATAAAATAAAATAAAATAAAATAAAATAAAAAATTTAAAAAAAAAGTTTAAAAAAAAAAAAAAAGAAAAAAGAAAAATGGCTGGTGGGAGTGGTGAGTTTATCTTGCATGTCTTGAGCTCCAGTAATAAGATTGGTTTATAGTGGCACTATATTCATTTGTTAGCTGCTTTCTGTGTGGTTGGCTCTTTACCAGTAATATCTTTTCTCCTTATGAGAACCCCTGTGGAGGTAGCTTTTATTGTCATATATGACTTTTCTTTTTAATTTTTTTAATTGCTACTAGAGTTATCACTGAGGCTTGGTGCCTGCATGACAACTCCATCAATCTCAACAGCCATTTTTGTCCCTTTTGCTTTCTTTTTAATGATAGAGACAGAAAGAGACAGGGAGAGAGAGAGAGAGAGAGACCTGCAGCACTGCTTCACCTCTAGTGAAGCATCCTTCCAGAAGGTGGAGAGTAGGGGCTTGAACCCAGATCCTTGCGCATTATAATATCTGTGCCCTCTGCAGGGCCACCTCCCAGTTCCTATCATTTCTTTTTAAAAAAATGAAAAAAAATGAGACTGTAATTACTTGTTCCTAATCACATTACCAATAAGAAAGTCAGTCAGTCAGCTAAGACTTACAGTCGGGTTCTCTCTTGCACTCTACTCAGCACTGTTTAATGTCATTGACTGTGTTCTTGAGCCTCCTTTGTGAGCTTAGTCTCTTTAGATGCTGTTCTTCCTACAAAATCTCAGGCATATAGGAAGAGTTAACAGTGGGAGCCAGGCATGGAAGTCAGACTGCCTGGTTTGAGTTCTGGTTTTTGTTTGTTTGTTTGTTTGTTTTGTTTTTTGGGTTTTTGCTACTTAATTTGTTCCCCCTTCCCTCATCGACCACATTAGTACAGAAACCTAGTCTTAACTTCAGAGGGCTGAAATGAAGATTGAATTATTTTTAATACCTTTGGCATTTGAGCAATGCTTTATTTTCTTTGTTAGTTAATACTCCGTTTGTTGATGTGTAAGTATCTTTTTGTTGGATGTTTGTTTGTTTCTGCTAGTAACTTGGGCTGGTATAGTGGCCAAGGAAGTGGTGCAGTAGATACAGCATTAAACTCTCAAGCGTGAGGTCCCAAGTTCAAACCCTGCCATCGCATGCTGCCAGAGTAATGCTCTGGTTCTGCCTCCCCCCACCCCATAGTCTTCTTTAGAAAGTGTGTTAGGATAATATGTGTTCTCCAGATGAAGAGTTTTCATCCCTTTGCCTCCCACAGAAAGGTTGCTCTCCTATCGTGAGAGGATGATCTTTTAAATTGCTGTGCCTCTTGGGAGGGGCCCCGGGCCACAAAGAAGGATAAAGGGGTTCCAGTTCTAGCCGTTAGGCATCCTTGGCCATGAACAAGTTAGGCATTGTGGCCAAATCACCCTCCTATGCCCCATGACTTGCCTTCTTTATGAATCTTTGGGTGTTTTTACCTGTTGCGATAATCATGTAATAAAGATGTTTTAAGAAACTGAACCACAGTTTCAAAAAGGATGACAAAGAAATGTGACCTCAAAAAATGTGATAAAATAAAATAGAAAATAAAGATGTTATTGGTTAAATGAATGGAGGGGAACCCTGAATGCTGAAATTTGCATTTTTAGAAGGCCAGAAATTTTGCTTGCTTTTGAGCACTTGGAGCCAGTAACAAATGCTGGTGCCCCACGAACTCCTTGTTAGCCTGAGTGCACACCGCCCTCATCCCCCTCCAGTTCTGAGAGCCTGAGAGCATATTTTGCTTCCCTGTTACTAGTACCAGGTGCCTAACATGTATTTAACTCATTCTCTCTCTGTCTTTAGATGTTTGACAGCTCCTCGGGGATTTCACTTCTTCCTATTAAAATGCCTTTGAATGCTTAGAAACATGAAACCCACTTGCACAATTGTTCTTCTTGGTAGGGGAAGGGAGGGGGATCTGAACACACAGAGGAAAGTGAGGAGATGTTTATTATTACATTCTTAATAACAAAAAGTGAGTCACAGTTTGATTGCCCAGCGATAGAGGATTAGTTGGCTAAGTTAGATGATTAAGCCTTGTGCAGCAATCAAGGACCACTGGGCCAGCATGTGGGGAGTTGGGGTGGGCTGGTTGAACTGGGCTGGGCGCACACTGCATCTCACATGCTCTGACCATTGTCTTCTAGTGCTTTGCCGTGCGCTCGCTGGGCTGGGTGGAGATGGCGGAGGAGGACCTCGCCCCTGGGAAGAGCAGTGTTGCTGTCAACAACTGCATCCGGCAGCTTTCTTACTGCAAAAATGACATCCGGGATACAGTCGGCATTTGGGGAGAGGTAGGTGACATGTGGGGTGATACCTGCAGACTGAGTTGCCATCCAACAAGCATTCATTGGGGGACCTTTTCCTCTTAGCATGGCCAGGGCCCGGTGAGGACAGAGGCCTGGCAGAGAATGTTTCTCAAGGCCTGACTGACTTGGGTGGGACAGGTGGCGGCACACCCAGTTGAGTGCCCACACGAGAGTGCACAAAAGACTCAAAAACCCTGCTGGGGGGTCGCTTCACAAGTGGTGAAGCAAGTCTGCAGGTGTCTATCTTTCTCTCCCCCTCTCTATCTTCTCCTTTTCTCTCCATTTCTCTCTGTCCTATCCAATAAAAAGGAAGAAATGACCGCCAGAAGCAGTGGATTAGTAGTGCCAGCACTGAGCCTGGAGGCAAAATAAATAAATAAATAAATAAATAAATAAATAAATAAATAAATAAATAAAAAGTTAACTTTCAGATTATAAATTAAGAAGGGTTTTCTAAAAGGATCATCTGTCAACTTCTAGAGAAGGAGCCTTAAGGGAACTGGTACTGGGGGGCAAGTGGTAGTGCACTGAGATGAGCTCATACAATACCATGCTCAAAGATCTGGGTTCAAGCTCCCAGTCCCCATCTGTAAGGGGGAGACTTCACTAGTGTTAAGGCAGTGATGAAGGTGTCTCTCTATTTCCCCCTCTCCTCTCAATTTCTCTCTGTCCTAGCAATATATAAAAAAAGAAAGAGTGAGAGAGAAGGAGAGAGAGGACTCAGACATGCAGAGAGAAACTGAACATATGAGGGTGTGAGCAGACTAGGAAAGATTTGTAAGTATTTCAGTCAGAAGAGGATGTTTCCTTTCAGGAACACAAAATCCTAGACCCCAAGGATAGCTTCTTTTGTTCTGGAAGTGACATGTATACATCTCTCAAGAGTCACAAGTATTGTGAAGAGGTAGAGCTACATGAGGAAGGTCACTCGTTTTCTCCTTGAATTCCAGGGGAAGGACATGTACCTGATCCTGGAGAACGACACACTCAGCCTGGTGGACCCCATGGACCGCACCGCGCTCCACTCGCAGCCCATCGTGAGCATCCGCGTGTGGGGCGTAGGGCGCGACAACGGCCGGTGAGTGGCCCAAGTGTGAAGCTGCTGGGACTCTCCTTCATCCTGGTCAGTGTTGATAGTGAACACGCTATAGAAGTGGGAAAAACATCCAAACAGATCTATCTATTCCCCTGCCTGGCAAACCCTCAAACTTGTTAACTCTGGACCCTGCCTCTCTGTTTCTGCTTTTCTCCTCCTCATCCATTCAGGTCCCAGATCATCTGAACCCTTACCTTTTCTTGTCTCCTCTGCAGTCTGTTTTAATCCTCTGTTTCGTTCACCTGAGTCTCCACCATTTCCAGTGCCCTCCTACTGCTCCTTTCTTAAGGGCTTGCTTAAAAGAAATGTACACCTTTTAATGCTGAGCTTTAGAAAATTAAATCGTGATGGTCAAGAGCTGGGTTTCAGGGTCAAGAACTCCCTGAGCATATGAAACCCTTAGTCACATCCAAAGTGCATTTGGTGTCTCTTTTCCCGAAGTTCTACTGCAAATGTGTTACTTCTAGTAAATGCTACTTTCTTAGATGTGTTGTGAATTTTCTGTCTTTGGGGATGGAAATAAGTTCTGATTTTCAAATACATATTGAGACTTCCACATTGGCAGTTATCACAGCCGTCATATGCTGGTATGGAGTTGGGCTACCTTAATTATGTTCGGTTCTTAAATCTTAGTTAATCTTGGCAACCCTCCAGGTGCCTGAGGATCTTCTATCATTTAGGGATGATCAGTTAGCACTTTGCTGAAAATGAGCGAGAGCATTTTGCAAAAGAGAGTGAAATCCCAGGCATGACTCTTCTGGGCTTGTGGCTCCATTTCTGGGCAGTCTAGCTTACTGGGCCAGGCATTCCTCTGGAGGGAGGGGCGGAGGGCTGTGCCATGAGTTATCCCAGCCTTTCTCTACCAGGGATGGGCATTAGCAGATTTAATAGCCTTGTGATTCCGTTCCATCTCTAAGCCTGAAAGGAAAGTAGTGAAGCATTCACTAGTCAGAGAATAAGCATTTTTGCCAGAGCCAGACATGCAAAAGCAGTATCATAAAAAGAGCTGAGTGTTAGCTGACTGCGCATTGGCTGGACCCTCCTGGAAGCACGATTATGTCTTGGAGTTTTTGTAACAGAGTGATGAGCAGAGACAGCTGGACCAGGTGCTCTGAGGTGGAATCGAGTGACTAGATAGGTGTCCATACCTGCCACTCATAGCTCCACTGCACCAGCACTGGGGTTGATGTGTTTATGTGGTTTAATTTTACAAGGAAAATATCTAATGCTGTTTGGTCATCATTACAGATGTTTAGCTTTGGTGGAAGGGCGTAAGATGCTTGTGATTCTTTCCTGGTTTCTGTCCTCCAAGTCTGTTTTCTATTATTATTATTACCTCCAGGGTTATTGCTGGGGCTCAGTGCCTGCACCACGAATCCACTGCTCCTGGAGGCTATTTTTTCCCCTTTTGTTGCCCTTGTTGTTTTATCGCTGTTGTG
Source organism: Erinaceus europaeus (assembly GCF_950295315.1). Taxonomy (NCBI): domain Eukaryota; kingdom Metazoa; phylum Chordata; class Mammalia; order Eulipotyphla; family Erinaceidae; genus Erinaceus; species Erinaceus europaeus. Next base: position 153,735,185 of record NC_080164.1, read on the forward strand.
GTTATTATTGTTGTTATTGCTGTCATTGTTGTTGGATAGGACAGAGAGAAATCGAAAGAGGATGGGAAGGCAGAGAGAGGGAGAGAAAGATAGACACCTACAGACCTGCTTCACCGCCTGTGAAGCCAAATCTGTTTTCAAGGCAGAAGCCAAAGTGAAGATCAGTACGCTCCTCTTGAAATAGATGGGATTATATTCTCTTCAGGTTAGGTCATAAGCAGATTTCATTTAAGTTTTTTTAAGCTCACCCCACTTCTTTAATGGGAGACCAAATGCTGAACATTCAGAAAACCAAAAATGTTTCCAAGTCCTGTTGACAGTATTATTCAAGCTCCGAGCCTCCATTTCTCTCACCTATAAATGGACATCATATTAGGAATCACATGTGAGTGTCTGTGTGTGTGACAATTGGCATAGTGATGGGAGCATGGTGAATGCTAACTGAACTTTTGACTTATGAAATGGGTTCTTTTCAGAGACAACAAGGGCCTCAGAGAGGCTTCCAGGACTGTTTATCACTTGATACAGAACTGAGAGTCCGTTCCAGTTTAGCTGTTTTATAAAGAAGAAAAGCTCTCCCATATATATACGTACAAATTAGATTGCCTTGCTTTGGTTATGTGTTTGAACCATGAGCTGGCTTACCCATGTTTTTTAAATCACTGCATTTTCTTACTCAATGTTAGCAGACAAGTGAGATTTAGAAGTACATTTGGGATCCAGAATCAGCTGTAAAACCTCGGCAAGTTCAAGTGCTGGCAGGGGGCCCTTGCACTGACTTGCTTTTGGAAGCAGTAAATTTAAAAAAAGAAAAGAAAAAAAAAAAGTATGTTTACCTGTGAAAGATTCTATTCCATCCATTGGTCCCTTGAGTTTTTAATCCCACTAAGAAGGGACCTTTATATCCTTTTTTTTTTAAACTTTGCTTTTGATTCTTTTTTTCTTAACAGCAATTTACAAGAACAAATTCAATTTGTAATGCTGCAAAAGAAAGGGGTTTTCACTTTACATGAATAAAACATAAAAGTGTTTCATTTTGCTTGCAAAAAAGAGCCCATTTCAGATTCTCTTTAGTAACTTCCCTCACTGAGAAAATGGAATCTCTTAGGAGTTTTCTTGATGTGGTTAAAATGAATAAGGGAAGTATGTACACCAGAGGCATGAAGGGTGCAAAATCTCCCTTGGAATTCAGAGTGCTTCACTGAGCTCCATCATTTCAGAATTGTTAACGTGAGTACCCATTCATTGGGGAAACTGACGATCCTTCCTAGCCGACTGAATCCACATGGATCCCAGTCACTTTCAAAGCCAGCAACAAGCAGCTCCTGACAGCTTTCAACCTGACGCTGTTGACTGGCTACGGAAGAAGAGCAAACGCTAGAAGAAGAAGAAGAAGAAGAAGAATTGTTAACGTAATTCTGGTTAAGCATTTTCTGAAGGCAGTCTAGTGGTTTTGATTTCTCTGAAGGGATTCTTTATGGAGTAAGTTTACTTTGGTTGGGGAGGTATCCCAGCTGTGACACTCACCCACTGGTCTCCAAGGTTGATTTGGAGAAGCCTCTTGTAATGAACATCTAAGAACTCACAGTTGCATAGATGTTGGTGTTCTGTGGAGTGTCAGCCATTACATGTCTAAGATGAGATCTTTTTTTTTATTATTATTATCAGATCACTGGCTTATAGGTGCAGGAGGTTGAACCTGGGACTTGGGAGACTGATGCATGAAAATGTTTTTGCATAACCATTATGCTATAACACCTAGCCTAGTCTGAAATTTTTGTTTTGTGCTGGAGAGTTATGCTATCTCTTTTGGTGTATCTTGGAGCATGTTTTTCATTATTACTGGATAAAGTGAGGCCTACCCCTTCTTTCTTGGTGGTTCTGTGCCTTTGGGTCACAGTGAGATAAATGTTGAGGTTCTGAGAGGGAGGTAGAGAAAGGGGTTCCATGATCCTTGCCTTGTATTTCTAATCAAATAAGGCACCAAGGAGCACCTGCTTAGACCCACTTGATGTGGGAAGGAGATCATTCTCACTGATATCAGTGGTACCAGTCCTACAGCTGGCACATTGCTCCCATAAGCCTGGGCAGTGACTAGAATGCTCCTCCACCTTGCCTCTATGAGGCTGCCAGGCTGCTGGTGTCCCTCACTGCAGTACTGATCCACTGACCCAGGAGCCAAGCCAGTATGCAGCCAGGCACCTGCAACAGGTATGATGAGTCGTCCCTTGACATCACTGCTCAGTTCTTAGAAACTGCAGCTTCAAGCAAAACTGTGTGGTGGAGTAGGACCAGTTTGTTTTATCATTGGCTTGTTGATGTAAATGAGAGTTTAGTTCCTGTGGCATATTTCTGATCAAAACCACAGCACCAGACTTCTTTTAAAGAAGAGATAGATAGATAGATAGATAGATAGATATAGATAGATAGGGATAGATAGGCAAACAGATAGATAGATGCATGCATACATACATGCATATACACACCCACCCCCAGGAGATAGTGGGTAGAGCTGCATACTTTAGCATACAAGAGGACCTGAGTTCAAGCTTCCAGCACCACCCAGAAACACCATGCACGAGAGGAAGCTTCCTCAGTGGTACTGTGTTATCTCTCCTCTCTATGTCTCTCTCCTGCATTTCTATTTGTAATTGAAGTGGGGTGGTGTGGGGTCTGTTGGAAGCACTGGAAACATGCAGATCATGTAGGCACAAAGCCCTGCTGCAAAAAAAAAAAAAAAAAAAAAGGCCCCAGACACCCTCTAATATAAAAGTCATTTATACTCATTCATTCATTTCCCAGCCTGCTTATTCCAGTTCAGGGTCAGGCAGCTGTGGGTGCTTGGTGCAACTGACCACTGGGCAGGAAGCCCTTTCACCATATGATACCCCTCTCTCTCTCTCTCTCTCTCTCTCTGTCTCTCTCTCTGTCACACACACACAAACACACAAACACACACACACACTGGAAGGGTTTAGACATAACAGCATACTGTGCACATCTTTGAAATGTGGGAGGAATAGGAATACCTGGATAAAACCCACAAAGGAAGGCATGTGCAGAACACACGCGTGCGCACGCGCGCGCGCACACACACACACACACACACACACACACACACACACACACACACAGCCAAGACTCAGTTTTTATTTCTGATCATTTTAGTGAACCAGTGTTATCCAAGGATCTTGCTACCTTCTAAAGCTTCAGGGACACATGCTAATTCCCAGCCACAGTTCTCTTACTCATTTGAACCCTGGAAAGATACTTACTTTCTCGTCTCTTACAGGTTAACAAGAAACACAATTTCTGAACTGAGGGGACTTTAGGCAGGGGCTGTATTACAATATCCACTTCCTGGGAAAGGCTCCTGGGCCACTGTGCAGGTGTCCAACAGGCACTAGAGTCTGCTAATCCCTTGTTTCCTACAAGAAAGGAATATGGAAAGATGCTATAGTCAGAGTTTCACACCTTCATGTCACTGTATTAGCAAATACTATTCAGATAAGTTATTCATAAACTTCCCTGGAGGGGAATAAAAAGGTTCTAACTCAGTTGGAAACAACATTAAACACAGAATACCGTGTTCTTTTCCTTTATACCCTCAGGCATTTCTATCTGCACTACTACACACTCTGTCTCTCCTAGAAAGCATTTTCTAGACTTGACTTCATGGAAATTCAGTCACATGGAATATATTCTGGGAAATGTTGCTTTAGGCAGTAAACTCATTAATTTAAATTTGTGGCAATACTAGCTTATTATTTTTGTTTTTAAGAAAAACTGGAATTAATTTTAATAAATAACTATTATAAGTGGAGACCCCATTGGGCCTGCTCCAATGAAGATTAAAATCCTCTGTAATTAATAGCAGCCATCACAACAGTGATGCACAAGTACTTTTTTTTTTTAAAGAAATGGACTTGTTTATGCAGTTGAATGTCGACCCTATAATACTGGCGTGCTTATTATTTGTGTAACAAAACTTCTCTTCCAAGAAGATGCCTTATGCAGCTCTCCTGGTGTTCATAAACAGTTATAATAGCCTCTTAGCATATAATACACTATTGGCAAGTTTCCAAATGAGTTTATCTTTGTGTGATGATTTTTGTTGCTATTGTTATTGTTGGGGAGGGGTTGTTTTTATTTTACTTGACAGGACAGAGAAATTGAGGTCGAAAAGGGAGAGAGGGAAAGGAGAGAGATACTCTCAGCCCTGCTTCACTACTCGAAGCTTCCCTCCTCCCCCACCCAACATGTTCTCTTCTAGAATATTCCAGCTAGTTTTGTCCACCAACACTCTGGTTTTATTTGCTTTAAAAAGCTGTTTCCACACACAGTTCATGCTCTTCTATGTTACTGGCAGTATTTTTGTTTTTCTTTTGAGAGCGTTGCTTAATTGGTTCAGGGTTGGGGCATGTATGAATGTTCATGATTCACTAAAATATGCAAAACTAACTCACAGACCTTTACATTTAAAAGGCAGTTTAGTAGCTAAACTCTTCAAGTCTCTTTGTTTTAGTCATGAGGAAATCTTACTTAGACTCACCTCAGATGACCATCTAGTTGGGGCAAAGGGCAGACTCTTGGTGTTTTCACCTGTTCAGATGGGAAACTTCTCTGGTCATCTTTACAAAAGATTATTTTAACCATTTCTCTCCTTCCCTACTTGTATTCTTCCTACACTGCTGAGGGGTGCCTCGTAGTAAGCAGTGCTCAGTCCCACTACTGTTTCTGTAGAGTTAAATTTTGTCTGCCAAACAAGGTATGGACCAAACTGAAGGAGCAGGCACTGCGCAGTACACTGAAATGTTAGGCATTAATTCTCCTGTAGCAGTTTGCCCTGTGCCATGTGGGCTCATGTACCTTCTATGTGGTACTGTGCTGAGCCCTCAAGTGCCATCCTGGTCTGACCAGGCCAAAAGACTTGTCTTGAGTGTCTCAACGTGCATGCCTTACATTTTGCTCACACATTCTCCACACCCCTTTGGCTACATGCAGCTGTAGGGGATTTGGAGAAATATTGTCTCTAGTTAGACTGACAGTTGCTCAGTTACAATCACTGCAAAAAAATTTAGGCAGAGCAACTAGATTTCTAAGCCAGTGTGAAAATGAATCACTTCACCTTTCCTAGCCCCTAGCCCCTAACCATTGCTTCCTGTGCCAGTCATGAAGCTATGTCTCTCAGCTCCAACCCCCTTCTCTGCTCTGCTCAGTGTGAGGCCAAGACTCAGCTAGTGGGCTTCCTGTTAGAGCCTAAACTGGGAAGTCCCATGACTAAAGGAAGAAGAGCAACTCTCTCCTTCCTCTGTTCCCTTTTTCTCTGAGCAGCCTTCCTGGAAAAATTCTTCCTCCCTCTCCATCACTTCTGATGCCACCTTGCGATTTTTCTAGCACCTCCAGAAATGCAGAACCAGCCTCATGGCTCCCCTTCACCAGCACAACTGGCCTGCTTGTCCTCTTTAAAGGTCTCAGTCCCTGGCATTTGGAGGTAGAGGGTCTGTGCCTCTAGTCCAGATATCCTGGCACAGTCAAGCAGGGCTGACTTCTCAAAGTCAGAGGTTTGGCTCCATTGGGCTCTCCTTACAGGCTTCTAAGATATAATAATCCCAGTGCCTTCCCTCAGCCTTACGGATCAGTCCTCTCTCAAGGTTGTTGTCTCTTCTGTTCCCTTTACCTCTCTAGTTGCCTAGTTACAGTCCTTTCTATAGTATTTTCTCTGTTCAAATAACTGGCATGGTTTCCAGGTTCTGCCTACATTCATTCTCTCTCTCATACTTTATTTACTTTATGAGAGAGAGAGAGAGAGAGAGAGAGAGAGAGAGAGAGAGAGAGTCCGAGACCAAAGCACTGGTCCCTGGCTTATGGTGGGGCTGGGGATTGAACCTGGGACTTCAGAGCCTCAAGCATGAGAATCGTTTTGCATAACCATTATGCTATGTCCCTAGACCCTGCCTACACTCTCCGTGTTGACCTAGATATTGAAGGAGCACTGGCTGGAGGAGGCAGCCCTGCACACACAGGGCAGAGAGCATTCCAGACTCTGCCTTTAGTAGTGAGTGAGTGTGGCAGTTCTCTATATCCAACTCTAGTGTCTCTCCCTCCTCTTCCTCCTCCTCCTCTTCTTACTGGATTAGGACCCACCCTTCAGAACTCACTAGGCCACACTGACCTCCTTAAAGGCCTTGTTTCCAAATGCAGTCACACTGTGGCCTGGGGCTTCAACATACAAATTCTGAGGCCTATAGGGGGCCATGGGATGACTCACTCTGTGGATCCTTTATCCCTGGATCCTTTCCCAAAGCCTTTGAAAGCCTTGTAATTTTCTGTGTAGTAGGAGTATCTTTTCTTGTGCTATTGTGTTATAGTCTCTGCTTCTTTCTGACAGAAGAACTTTTAAAAGTCTTGGAATCTCCATGGTGTTGAGTGTTGTTTGGCTACTAATGAAATGGTTGAGGAATCCTATGTGGTTCAGAGTTGAGAGTGGGGACCAGAAAGATCAATGGATTGGGGCTTTCAGTCTCACTTCAGGTTTCCATGGAGGTGAGAGAGGCTTGAAATGGAAATAATTATCAATGGTCAAATATTTAATCAATCATGTCTATGTGTTGAGACTTCCATAAAACCCCTAAGCTTTGGGGGTAGGGGTGGGGGTGGGGGGTGGAGTACCCCAAGCTCCAGAGGGACAGAAGCTCAGGGGTCCTATTCACAGCCCTTATGGACTTTACTCTACATATCTTTTCACCTTACTATTAATTTGTTTTCTTTATTACACTAGTCATGGAAGGGCCTGGTGGTGGCACACCAGGTTAAGAACACAAGTTAGCAAGGTCAAAGACTCAGGTTCGAGCCCCCAGCCTCCATCTGACGAAGGGAGGGGGTTCATGAGCTGTGATGCAGGACAGAAAATGTCTCTTTTTCTTTACCTCTTTGTCACTCTTTCTCAATTTCTCTTTGTCTCTATCAAATTAAAAAAAGAAAAGAAAAGAAAAGATGACTGCCAGGAGTGGTAGATTCCTTGGGGATAACCCTGGCAGCGATAAAACAAACAAACAGACCATAGCATAGCAGTTCTGTGAGCTATTCCAGCAAAGTGCTGAATCTGAGGAGAGGTCATGGGAACATCCAATTACAGTTATTTGGCCAGAAAGACAGGTCATGGTGATTGGAAGTGTGTGTGGCGGGGAGCTTATGGGCTGAGCTCTTAACCTGTGTGTTCTGTGCTAGCCCTGAGTAGTCACTGTAATGATTACATTAAATCATAGGACACACGGTCTACAGAGGGTTTGTTTTGTTTTTGTTTGTTTTGTTTTGTTTTTGGTGGGGGGTGGAAAACCCACAGTTTTGGGTGTTAGAATTGTTCTGTGAGCAAGAATAGACCACAGGGACTACATTATGTTCACAATCATTAGACTCACCATGAAGCCAAAAACCTTAGATTGGAGTAACAAGGCTCAAGGTGGTGAGTCAGATATAAAAAGCAGTGATTACCTATTCAACTGTAATAACATGAGAGTTTTAAGAATTTATCAAACGTCTGTTTAATTATTGAGTATGTTGAGCAGGCCAACATCTAGCTAGGTTCTGGGTTGTAAAAGCCACACTTCTTCCTACTCTCAAGAATGTTAATGACACATTGGTGTGGGTTGCTGGCTTGTTTTTCTACCTCCAGGGTTATTACTGGGGCTTAGTGCCTGCACTATGAATCCACTGCTCCTGGAGGCTTTTTTCTCCATTTTGTTGTTGTTGTTATTATTGTTGTTGTCATTATTGCTGTTGTTGTTATTGGATAGGACAGAGAGAAATCGAGAGAGAAGGAGAAGACAGAGAGGGAGAGAAAAAGATAGACACCTGCAGACCTGCTTCACCACCTGTGAAGCAACTCCCCTGCAGGCGGGGTTCAAGCTGGAATCCTTATCCCCATCCTTGTGCGCTTAACTGGGTGTGCTACTGCCCAACCCCCAGTTGCTGGCTATTTGTCCACTAAAACTACTCTTCCTTCTGTTTTTGGGATGCTTTAAACACAGACTTTTTGACACAGACAGTCACTTGGTCAAGTACTACCGACCACCCTCACACTGCATTCACAAACAGTCCATTACTCAGCTGGCTTGAGACTCAGAGGAAGGACAAGGCAGGAGTGATTGAGGGGCCAACGTCAGAACGTTTTGCTCCCCTTTGACACAATTTTAAACTCCTATACTCTACTGGCTGAGGCTGAAACATGCTGTGGGAAATGCTGGATTATGCACTGAACCAGCAAGCCACATGCATAATGCAACCCACAGAAGACAGTCTCGCCTTCCTCTAGTCACTGGCAGTATCGCCATGAAAGATCTGCAGGAAAATGCCTTCACTCCTCCCTCTGAGGGACTCTCTTCTTGGATGATCACTTCTGATATCTCTCCTTAAAGATTATTTCAAGATGACAGATTAGCAAGCATCCCAGCATGATTAATAGAAGGCCATGAAGCTACTTCCAAAGAGACTCCAGTGTAAGTCAGCAAAATGGCCAAGTAAATCCTGATGTCTCTGCTTACCATGGGACTGTATGAAGAAGAAATTAAGTCTAGAAGTCAACATAATACTAGAGCGTGGGGAAAGAATTATTGCTCTCCCCCTGAAGACTTCTTTCCCTGAGGCGAGTCGGCACACAGCCTAGATTAAACTTTCATCAGCAGATCTTGGAATTCCATCAATCTTTCATTAGTGTCTGGCTCAGAGAACCTTCAGACTAGACATCATTAGGAAACCCTCCACCCCCATCCCCCATTTGGAGCCCCCACATACAATGATTTTTAAGGGGGAAATGATGAAAAACAAACAGCAAATAGAAATAGCTTTCAGATTATCATGAAAAGCAAAGAAGATTCCTATTTCTAAGCCCTTGTCTATAGAACAGAACCATCCTTTCTTTTGGATAGCTTCTACTGACATTGACAGGACATCTCTTTGACACAATTCTGCTGCCTCTGGCAGTCTTCCCTCCCCACCTCTCTAGAAGACAGAGTGAGAGGAGACACCATAGCACTGCCCTACCACTCATGACTCTTTCTCTTTGCATGGTACTCCCATGTTGTGGCCAGGGGTTCTAATCTGTAGTATGGTAAGATATGTATATATAGCTTGTCATGTTTCAGTCTCAGAGTAGTAAAGTTGGTCACTGAAAAGAGTATTTGAGAACATCTGGTGGAACTCTTGTAGTCTCACCACATAAATCATGACAAGGGTTTGAGATCTAGAGTAGACTAATACTGGAGCAGGAATTCCATCGTTTACAATTCAACCATGCCTCCTGCCTTGCACTGAAATTGGAGGACACTTAGTGCCTCAGTCTCTGCATCTGCATCAAAAGTCACTGCTGACATGGCAGAGATATGGCAGGACTTTTGTGGAAGTGTTATACATCGTCCCTGCTGGTGCTATTTTTAAGATAGTGATGCTTCGAAAAAAAGAAAGAATAAGACTAACATTTGCTTGAAAAATTGCCCTAAGTGAACAAACTCAGGTGGAATTTAAAGCATAGATGGTTAGCATTTTCTTTTTTTTTCTTTTTTTTAATTGTCGTTGTAGTTATTATTGTAATTGTTATTGATGTTGTCATTGTTAGGACAGAGAGAAATGGAGAGAGAAGGGGAAGACAGAGAGGGGGAGAGAAAGATAGACACCTGCAGACCTGTTTCACCGCTTGTGAAGCGACTCCCCTGCAGGTGGAGAGCCAGGGGTTCGAACTTAGATCCTTATACTGGTCTTTGAGCTTTGGGCCACATGCGCTTAACCCGCTGCCCAACTCCCGATGATTAGCATTTTCAGTCTTTGATTGTACATATCTGTACATCAGTTTCTTCTAAGTCTATGCTGATGATATGATGCCTTGACAAAGGCTAAGGTTGATGTGTAGTCTCCAACCCACCCATCCTCCCCCTGGCTTCATAACTTTCCTAACTCTAACTAAGCCAGACCTGGTTCTTCAGTAACATTGCTGTGAATAAAACCTTGGGGGAAATTGCATTCAGAGGATTTTTTTTTTTAATGGAAGCAAGTGAGGATTTATGAAAACTGCACTGCCCCGTAATGAGCACTCGGTCTTGTCACTGGGCTTGGTGGCTTCCTGCTGCTGTCATAGCAGCGTCAGCATGAGCTGCAATGACTTCCCACTGGGGCTCATGTTTCTGGCCTCTCTCCCCCTGGCAAGACAAGTGAACTATGCTCTCTGCTCTCCCTCTGGATAGTGCATGAATCTTTTTGTTGTAACTTCATTTGGGGTTTCCTTTCTTTTTAGGCTGTCTCCTCCCTATCCCAAGAATACCCTAGGGAACTGCATTTGTCAAAAGAGAAATAAGAGATAGGGAATCAAAACCCAGAATAAGGAGTCGGGCAGTAGCACAGTAGATTAAGCGCACGTGGCACAAAGCGCAAGGACCTGCGTAAGGATCCCAGTTCGAGCCCCCAGCTCTCCACCTGCAGGGGAGTCGCTTCACAGGCGGTGAAGCAGGTCTGCAAGTGTCTGTCTTTCTTCCCCCTCTCTGTCTTCCCCTTCTCTCTCCATTTCTCTCTGTCCTATCCAACAATGATGACATCAACAGCAATAATAACTACAACAACAATAAAAACAAGGGCAACAAAAAGGAAATAAATAAATATTTAAAAATATATATATATTTAAAAACCCAGAATTAAGAAATTAAATCCATGGGTCTTAATGTAAGGACCCACTTTCTAAAGATAAAAGATCTTTTCAGAGCAGAATCATGCAAGCATGGTCTTGGTAGCCAGAGGATGGAACTACTGCATTAGACATTGTGCTGCATGAGAAGTGAGCCAAATGGTTCATTTACAACTGAGAGCCCAGGAAGAAACAATCCTACTATAAACAAAGGGAGGAACAGACTGGACAGCAGTGTGACATGTTGGACTGCACTTACCACATTGTGAGCATGAAATACATTATTTGCTTCATGCCAGTACAACTCTGGAGGGTCAGCATGTGTGGAGTCTGCCTGGTGTTTTGAAAACACTGAAGAACGCTCACCTGGGGAATCTGAATGACCACTCTGTGTCAGGTTCTGTCTTCACAAAGCTGTATTTTCAGGCTTGCCTTTGTTTAGCTCTTCAACCCACAGGCCTTCACTGTAAAGTGTTGTGTTCCCAGGAGTGTAGTTTTCACCACTGCCAGTGAACAGCTTCTCAAAGAATCTGGTTAATGGTGAAAATTGCACAGTTTGTCACGGTTTCTCCCTTAACTGGGAAGTTTCAAGTTAAATTAAACCCTCAATTTCAGTAATAATATTAAATTGAACCATATGGCTGCCTTTGTGTGTGTGGGTCAGAAGTAAGAGAATGTGATCCAACTTAATATTTAGCCTAATTGATTTACAGAATTTCTTCTTCCAGTTGGTTTTAAATTTGACTTATTCCAGTTTAAGAGTCTGATAGAATGTTTGCCTTTTATTGTAAACCATTTAAGTCATTTGGAACACAAATGAGATATAAATTTTAATAAACATTAATCAGTAGGGGTGTTTAAGATATAGATGTCTTTTCTGATTTTTCTGTTGTAATTGGGGAACGCTATACATCTGAAATAGTAGTTGTTTGAGGTGGTTTTCCTCTCCTTTCTAATATCCCAAAATAGCCAAAAGAATAGAAAAGTTAAAGATATATCTCTAGCAGCCAGAGAAGTTACACGGAGACTACAGCTTTGCTCTTAAAAGCACAAGGTCCTGATTTCAAACCCTGGCATTGCATGTGCCAGAATGATGCTCTGGTTCTCCCTCTCATTAATAAGTGAATCTTTTAATTTTTTTTTCTTAGGTAGATACAGAGGGCTATGAGACAAAGAGAGTGAAAAGAGATCAGAGCACCAGCTTCCTTCGGTGCAGTGGGGACCTGGCTCAAACCTGGGTCACACATATCACAAAGCAGAACACTATTCGAATGTTTTAAAAACAAGTTCATTTCTTTACACACACACACACAACATGAGTACTTGCCAGCAGTGACAAGTGACGTCTATGACTTCTCCATGGATTAGAGATGAGCAGTATCATAGAAACCACCTCATCCTAAAGGTGCTTTCTCACCAGACTGCTTTTCTATTCCACCAAGAATTCTGTTATAAAGATGAACAGCCGTTACTAAAAGTATTACATCTGATGCGCGGCATGGAATTTCCTAACATAATCTGCAGTGAAGTCAGTGACCCAGAGTAATCACCTATGCCCCTTTATTGCCTAAAGGAAACATTTTGATTTATTTCTATGTACCTTCTAGCTAAAGAATAGCTTTGTCTTTTTTATTGATATAAGACAAGCTGTAGAAGATATTTAAAAAAAACAGCAAAGCCTACTCCTATTCATTAAATTCGCCTAGTCAAGGACTGAAATAAAGGAGCAGGATTTTCTTTTTTTAATAAAAGATAAGGTTTTCATCTGTCTAGCCTATGCAAATTAGAATATATCTTAAAGACAGAAAGATGATTATATATATATAATCATCTTTATATATATATGAAGTCTTTAAATCTTGGGTCACTTTTAATCATAACATTAATCATCCTCTTTTGCCGTAAAGCCGTGTATGAGAAGATTATCTCAAAGAAGTATGTTAATGTGGTGAGAAAGTAGAAATCACTACATCAGGAAGGGACTACCATGTTTTTTAAAGTTTTATTATCATAATTTAGCACGTGTATGTGGGGTGTGTGTGTGTGTGTGTGTGTGTGTGTGTGTGTTAATAAAAAACCTATTAGGAAAGGAACTAAAAGAAGTTAAGAGGTAGCACTCATACCACTACCAGAAATAGGCTTCAGAAGAAGGATTAACACCTCAAGTTCAAGTGTTTTTTGTTTGTTTTGCCACTACGATTATTTAGAATTACCTTCAGTGCCAGCACTATAAATCCACCACACCCAGCGGCCATTTTTCCGGTTTTTTTTAAAGTTATTTTTTCCTTTGTTTTGTTTTACAGGACAGAGAGAAACTGAGAGAGGAGAGGAGATAGAGAGGGACAGAGAAATAGAAACCTGTAGACCTGCTTCACTGCCCATGAAGTGTCTGCCCTGCAGGTGGGCAGCAGGGGCTCAAATCTGAGTCCTTGTGCATGGTACTGTGCTTGCTTAACTGGGTGCCACCACCTGGCCACTCTGCTATTGGGTTTTTATCTTAGCCCCACCTCTCATTGTTCCTGATTGGCCAATTCATATTTGCACAGGCTGGCTCAGACCTCCTGATTCATAAAGGTCATAACATTAAGTCACAGGTTATGGCTAAGCTATCATGTCAGTTCGGAGTGTCTACCAGCTTGGGTATCTGCTTATTTCCTGGTCATCTGTAAAGTTGACTTTCTTGTGTCCCACTGTACATCATCCTCACATATACCTTGAGGTGTCGAGCTGTGGAATTCCTTTTACTCCTCCTCCTTCATCTATTGTGTGAGCCCACCCACCTCCCTGAGCTTTATTAATCACCAATTTATTTATGCCTCCACTATCTGTCAGGCTCGGAACTGGTGACCAGTGATGCAGCTATGAACAAGAACTCTGTGGTCCTTTCCTTGAGAGATATATTCAGTGGAATAGTAATTGCTAAAGGTCACATAGGGCTCACTAGAAGGAAGCTTCAACAAACAGTTCAAACCCCTGACCAGACTGCGGGGGCCACAAGATTAACTCCCGGCTTGTTTTCATGTAGTCAGTGTATTTGTGTTGCCATAACAAACTCCTACAAATTTGTCTACTTCACACAACAGAAATGCCTTCTGGCATAGTCTAGAAGCCAGGAGTTCAACATTAGTCTCACTGGGCCCTAATCAGGGTGTCAGTACAGAGTCCTCAGATCTCCGGTGACCTTCAGAAAGAATCAGCCTTTGCTTTGTCCAGCTTCTGGGTACTACTTTCACCTTTGCTTGTGTCCTCTTTTCTTTTGTGACTCACCCAGATAGCCCAGAATAAATTTCTGACTTTTAAGATATTGTATCAATTTAATTTTATTTACCAATGTCCTTTTTCTTTTAAAATTTTTTTTCTTAATCTTTATTTTTATTTTTTTTTGGGGGGGGTTTATGGTTTCTTTTTTTTTTAATTTTTTTTTTAATTTAAGAAAGGATTAATTAACAAAACCATAGGGTAGGAGGGGTACAACTCCACACAATTCCCACCACCCAATCTCCATATCCCATCCCCTCCCCTGATAGCTTTCCCATTCTCTATCCCTCTGGGAGCATGGACCCAGGGTCATTGTGGGTTGCAGAAGGTAGAAGGTCTGGCTTCTGTAATTGCTTCCCCGCTGAACATGGGCGTTGACTGGTCGGTCCATACTCCCAGTCTGCCTCTCTCTTTCCCTAGTAGGGTGGGTCTCTGGGGAAGCTGAGCTCCAGGACATATTGGTGGGGTCTTCAATCCAGGGAAGTCTGGCCAGCATCCTGATAAATAAATCTTTATTTATTTATTGGATAGAGACAGCCAGAAATAAAGAGGGAAGGGGGCAGTAGAGAAAGTGGGAGACAGAGAGACACCTGCAGCCCTGCCTCACTACTCACAGAGCTTTCCCCCTGCAAGTGGGGACCAGGGACTTGAACCTGGGTCCTTGCACATTGCAACATGTGAGCTCAACCAGGTGTGCCACCGTCTGGCCGCCCTTTTTCTTTAAAGGATAACCTTTTCAGAGACCAGGGATTAGGACCTGATGTGGTGGGTGCCAAATTTTCTGCTTACTAAGGTCAGAGTGGTGGAGATTCTATGCTTCCCCCAGCTATCTTCTCTCCTGTCCCTGCTCCCCCACCCTCTCTCCCCTATGGGTGTTAAGGATTAGAATGGACCCTGAAAGTACCTTGGAAGTCACACACACACACACACTCTCACTAGTGAATTCCTAGGTCAGTGGCTGTGTTGCTTTGGCTGGTTACTTATTTTGAGCCTCAGTGTCCTCCTGTGTGGTCATGGAACATTTAGAACCTGCCTACAACTTGAGAAAGGGCCTGGCACAGGTGCCTGCAGAGCCCCCCTCTGCCACCCTGAAATTATCCCTCTGTAGGACTCTCCCTGGCCTGCACCCACAGTGTAGGGGGTAGTGGGCTTGAAGCAGGGGACACTGCCCATCGAGGCTCCTGGAACACCTCCTCCCAGTCATCTTCCTCAATGAAGTTAAAACCACACGGCATTTATTAAATAATTAATCATCTTTTCCTAGAAGAGCTAGTTCATTTCATGGGTGAGCAGCTTGTTGCCAGAGAACTGTGTCTTCCTCCAAAGTGATGTATAGCGTGATTTGGTATCTCGACTTTAAGACACTTGAATGTATTTTCTCTCTGCCATTCAGACTTGAAGGTTGTTTGGTACATAAGTCATTCACACCCTGTTCTTGGCAAAGGCTACACATGTGCACAGTAGGGTGGCTGGGCCACTTTTTGACCTATTGTTTTGCTGTTTCTAAGCAGCATGAGGCCAGTGAGATAGCTTACTTGGCAAGGTGCTTGCATTACCCGTGATGGCAACCCGGCCTTGAACCCTAGCGCTCCACGTGGTAGCACTACAGCACTGGGGCAGGGCAGGGGGGCATTGGGACTGTGGTGCCACACCCAAGCCCCTACTTTCTTTCTGTCTGAAAGCTTCTCCTGGAGCTGTGAATCCCCAGTGACAGCAGCAACAAGCAAAATAATTATGAAAGGGCATGTAGAAAGAACTTGACAAGTTGTTGCACATAAATTCTAGTGATTTTAGTATTTACTCGGAACTAGATATTTAATAATAAATCCTCTAGGCAGTAAACCTTTTGTAAGCCTATGAAGAAAAATAAACAATTATATAATTGACAAGAAAAGTAATGCAGACATAAATAAGAAACATCAAAGCCATTTTTCACCCTCAGTTGTTTTTATGGTATCATATATATTCACTTCTATCTTCAGAATCTAAAATTCTGACCTAGTTTGTTTACTAAGTAGTCTCTTTAAACATTTGCCTTGGTTTTGTTGTTGTTTGTTTGTTTTTTGAAATTGTTATCCTGATTTTAGAACAGTCAGTAGTGGCTACTCACCACCCCTGATCTAATAATATTAGGGATATAAATGATATAATATCCCTAACGGACACGGACCAGGTGACTGAGGCACACACAGCCTGACTATTGAGGAAGTAATTACTGAAATGTTCTTCATTTGGCCTCTCATTACCCCAGAGTCAGATTGTCCCCTAAGTAACTGGTTAACAGTAACTGTTATACAGGAAAGATATAAACTGAGAAAATGTGCCAAATCTTGACTTTTCTCAATATGCCTCTGAAATTTAGTAGTTACTTGATAAGTAGCTATTGAAGGAATAAAGGGATGAAACAGTTTTTCTAGAACACTGTGGCTGTGCTCATAAAATAAAAATTCATTTGTCAGGCCTGACTGTTGACTCCAGAGGGCTCTGGGTTTATGATGGCTCCCAGTGGAATGCAGTGTTCAGGACACCCCATGCATTCCTTTCTGGGCAAACAGCACAAATGCAGTGTTTGAGCAGTGAATTTTTAAGACATTTGACAGTAGACAACAGGCACATAGCAACTGCAACACTGGGGTTCTCTGTCTTTGCTTAGCACTCTATTAGAGGGAATTAAAAAAGGATTTTAAAGATTTTTTTATTGATTTAATAATGATCAACAAGACCATAGGTTAAGAGGGGTATAATTCCATACAATTCCCACCACCAGAGTACCATATCACATCCCCCCCGCCATTGAAAGTTTTCCTGTTCTTTATCCCTCTGGGAGCATGGATCCAGGATCATTATGGGATGCAGAATGTGGGAGGTCTGGCTTCTGTAATTGCTTCCCCACTAGACATGGGCATTGGAAGTTTGATCCATGATCCCAAACTGTTTCTATCTTTCTCTAGTGGGGGTTTGGGGAGGTGGGGCTCCAGGACACATTGGTGGGGTCATCTGCCCAGTGAAGTCAGATTGGCATCATGGTACCATCTGCAACTTGGTGGATGAAAAGTATATGATATAAAGCAGACAAATTGTCTAATAATTAGGAACCTAAAGGTATGAATATAACAGATGAAATCTGGGGTCTCCCTTTTGGAAAACTCTAGGAAGTCTGTTTTAGGTATATTCCAAGGGGCTTATGACTTCACTAATTTTTGCCTGAGCCCAACAGCTAACATGCAGGTGGGCTAACGGTTTTGTCTGGGGAGATGGTGTCACATTTGGGAATGGGACTAGAAAGCTGGACCAGTAGCTCCCAAATATGGGGAAAGTATGTCAATATGGTTAACTGTAAACCCCATCGATCTGATCTGGGGCCCATATTCAGCACAGGAACCTGTGTAACCTCTGCATTCCTGTAGGTCTGAGCTCGCATTCCGTGGTCATAGCTAGGAACATTCTAGGCTTCACTGATTGCAGGACCAGTCTTCCTCGAGTGGCAGAGCACGTTGACCTAGTCTCCCTTCAGAGAGTGGGGCAGTCCCTATCATTGTTGTTCCACATTGAAGGCAAGGTCCTATAGAGGCCCACAAGAGGGTCCACAATGTTGTTCCTGATGGAGATGACCAGTGATGGTGGTGAGAAGGATTTGTTAGAGGTCTAGGCCCATCATATGTATGTGGGAATCCCAGGATTCCCTGACTGGGGCCCCGGATGATGGGGTAGCCTGGTAGTGACCAAAAAGAGGCATCATTAAAGTGTACTGCTCTCTTGCTCTTGTGCAGCTTTTGAAGTCCTTACTTTATCTGACAAGATTAGCCATAGAGTGCTTGAGGGAAATGAAATAGGAAGTAGGTGAGGAGGGTATCAAGGTCTAAGTAGAAACTGTTTGATTAAATACCTTAAGGTGTCTTTTTTAGGTTTTTCTACTTGCTTGATGCCCTTAATGAGTCACTGTAAACTATTGTGCACTTTTATTTAAGGTGTATGTTTTCCCCTAACCTATGGATGCTTGTGCTCTATCTCATGGGCCCTGGTCTGTATCTATCAATGCAACCAGTGCCACCTCGACCTGTTTCACTTCAGACAGTGTCCAGAGATGCCAGGTGTGGAATGCCAACCCTTCAGCTCCAGTATTCTGGTGAGACCTTTCCTAGCTCACAGGACTCCTTAATTCCATTTCAGGTGGCGCACTTCCTGACAAAGCCACAGAACCTAGATTTTAAGGATTTTAACCCCAGTCCTCCCTTACATTCGATATGTTCTAGACAAGTTGAGTAGTGCCCTCTGTTCATCAGGTTCCTTGTCAGATAATAGCATTGCCTACTTTCTAGAAATAAGTGGTTACCTTTGCTGAGTAGAGAACAAGTTGGAGTGCAGCTCTCTTGAGTGCTGACCCTCAGAGGATGTCTCCAGCTTTTCCAGGAGTTGGCCACTAGGAGGCACTGAAGGCTGAAGAGAAGGGTTCCTCTCCTCTGCTGCTTCTTGGCACAATCCAAATGCACTTCTATCTTTTCACTCCCTGATTTCATTCCTTTTCTCCCTCTCTTTCTCTCTCTCTCTCTCTCTCTCTCTCTCTCTCTCTCTCTCTCTCTCTCTTTATATATTTATTGGGAATAGTATTTATATATTCATTTGGAATATAATTATAAATTTATTCAGAATTTGAGAGGAAAAGAGGTGGTAGAGAGGGAGAATGAAAGAGAGGCAGACACCTGTAGCACTGCTTCACCACTATTTTCCTGCAGGTGGGTTGATTTTATTTTGCTTCTTAGCTCATTTGGTAGCAGATAACCACTTATTGTTACTTTTCCTGTCCAGCCATTTAAGAATGTGGCCTCAATTTTAGATTCTTGAGGAAAGAGTCTTCCATCCAGCACAAACAAGGTATCCACCCTGGTCTAAATTAACTGACTAGGTTGACTTCACACAAGATGCTCTTGTCACACAGGTTGAAATGGTGTGTGGTGTTTCCCAGGAAAAGGGGTGTAAGGTTAGCCAAGTGAACAGAGCTCCCCATAGAGCTCATCTCAAGATTTCAAGCAGCATAAGAATAGCAGTTACCATATTTGGATTTCTATCATTTGCCAGACATAGTCACATTCTAAATGGTTTTCTCTGTTTGTTTGTTTTTGTCTTAGTCTTTATGACAACCTTAGGTGGCAGGTTTTATTATTTCAATTTGGAAGATGAGAAGCAAGAGATTAAACAATATACTTGTGTAATATTAAGTTGTGCAAACCGACCAAACTATTAAGTGTCTTTGGCTCTGGCTGAATTAAAATATATCATCTCAAGAGTGGCAACCATGGTTGGCTGATGCTGGTAAAAAAAAGGTAGACGGCTGGCCCAAGGTGACTTTTGATTAATAAGAGAAAAGCTGCGGGGTGGCGAGGAGGGGCACATTAACATAGCCTATACAAGAAATGTATTTTAAAATAAGAGGTCCTTGGAGGCTAAGAGAACAGCATGGCTTTTTGGTAGTAAAAAAGACTAATTTGTTCTAAGTCTCACTCTTTGAAAATTAAGAATTTTGCCTGTGGTAAGTAATTCAGTTCCTTTGTGGGAACTTTCTTCAACTTCTAACATGAATCCGAGTTTAGAATTGCTGTTCAGTTTTCTGACTATATTAGAAGTGTTTGAATATACATTTTCCATTCAATTAATAAGTCATGAGTTCATTTAATGTATCAGCCATGCACTCAGAAGTTATCAAAGTAGACTTTTAGCAGTCAGCAGTTGCTTCTCCCCTTGTTAATCCTGACACATTTCATATCGTTCTAAAATAGAATTGCTTACTCTTAAATTATAATAAAATTATAATAGATTGAAATTATAAAAGCTGTACACAGGATATAACTTCTCATTCTCAAAAAAAAAAAAGATGGTTCTTCATGAGTTTTAAAAAAAGTAGAATCCGTCATTTATTAGATTGACAGAAAAGTCATGATGCATCTTTGCATGGAAAAATATATCATGTCTTTTCCAACAAGTCCATAGTAGACCCAAGATGTTCATATTTGTACAGGAACGGCTTTTGGTCTTCATAAAATAGTGGGCCGGGTCTAGGCCTAAAAACTTGTATGTCTTATTCGTTCCCAATTTTATTTTTGGACCAGACTCTGAAAACTACTTCTAGGTTAAGTAGAGAATTTATTGAGAATAGGTGTGTTTTTCCTTTTTATAGCCTTATGATACAGCAGTCGAAATGGCAGATTTAAATAATCGCTGCCTGCAGCCAGAATGTTCTGCTCTCTAGTAAGAATACACGAGTCTCCATTCTTTTTTTTTAATTTATTTATTTATTATTGGATAGAGACAGAGAGACATTGAGAGGGAAGGGGAAGATACAGAGGGAGCGAGACAGAGAGACACCTGCAGCCCTGCTTCACCACTCATGAAGCTTTCCCCCTGCAGGTGGGGACCAGGGGCTTGAACCTGGGTCCTTGTGCACTGTGATGTGAGCACTTAACCAGGTGTGCCACCACCTGGCCCCACGAGTCTCCATTCTTTAAGAGGTAAAGATAATACACAAAGAAGCATTTACCATAAGGATACTGAAGTCTTAACATTTAAGGCCCCCATCACCTCCCCTGGGCCTATTAATGAGTTCACAGTATTTTTGTAAAATTTGCAAAAGGAAATTACTTTTGTATTGTTTTCAAAATGGTCCCTAAAAATTGTCTAAGTTACAGTGTCCACAATATCTGGATCAACTCTCTTATAATTCATGTAATTACTGTATACAAAAAGAATACGGTTTATAACAAAGAGAAATCTTTCTAGGTCAAGCAATCTCTAAGTGCCAGAAATAAGGGAAAGTGGGGACATCTTTTCAGCAGCCTTGAGCCTCATGTGGGAACTTGGTGTGGAACTCACCTTAATGGAATGAGTTTAATGGTGCATTTAAGATTAAGATGAAAATGCAGGATGATTTTAGCTCACTCGCTAGACAATCATCTTGCTATGTATGGTATATCTTACTCAGCTTTCTTTATTTATTTGATGAACAAAAGGTTTGGAGAATGAAATGAGTTTAAGTTCTGACATTGTTTCATTAAATTCCCACAGTTCCTCCGAGCATATTTTGTCTGTAAAAAAAGGGGGGCAGGGGGAACAGTAATAATAATCACTGATTTTAATATAAATGGTCAGGTGCTCTTATAAAATGATAGATGGAAAAAGGCTCAGAAGATATAAAATGCTACCCAAATGTTGGTATTTTGTAGCTGCTCAATACTATACAAATAGTTTATACCAATTAAATTACAAAAAGACTCTTCTGCTAGGGGGTCAGGTGACATTTTCTTTTTTAAAATTCTTTTTTTTAGGGAGTCAGGCTGTAGTGCAGCGGGCTAAGCGCAGGTGGCGCAAAGCACAAAGACCGGCGTAAGGATCCCGGTTCGAACCCCGGCTCCCCACCTGCAGGGGAGTCGCTTCACAGGCGGTGAAGCAGGTCTGCAGGTGTCTGTCTTTCTTCTCTCCTCCTCTCTGTCTTCCCCTCCCTCTCTCCATTTCTCTCTGTCCTATCCAACAATGACGACAACAATAATAACTACAACAATAAAACAACAAGGGCAACAAAAGGGAAAAAATAAATTAAATAAATATTTTAAAAAAAATTTTAATTCTTTTTTTTATTATTTATTTAGTTATTCCCTTTTGTTGTCCTTGTTGTTTTATTGTTGTTATTATTGTTGTCATTGTTGTTGGATAGGACAGAGAGAAATGGAGAGAGTAGGGGAAGACAGAGGAGGAGAGAAAGACAGACACCTGCAGACCTGCTTCACTGCTTGTGAAGCAACTCCCCTACAGGTGGGGAGCCAAAGGCTCAAACTGGGATCCTTAAGCCAGTCCCTAACGCTTTGTGCCATCTGTGCTTAGCCCACTGTGCTACCACCTGACTCCCGTGACATTTTCTATAAAAGATCAGACAGTGAATACTTTAGGTTTTTAAGTCATTTTGTCTCTATCTTAACTACTGAACTTTGCCATTGTTTACTTCTGAATGTCCCCACAGACAGCGATTTAAGTGAGTATACTGGTGTTCCATTAAAGTCGTACTAATGATACAACAAATGTAGCCATGCTCAGTGATGTGCTACACTGAGTCAAAATGCCACGTTGTTTGTAATGAGGAACTTCCAGTAGAGCATGAGGATAAACCAAATATTAGCAATTATGAATGCTGTTTTCATTTAAACTTAACACTGAAGGATCAAAATTCTGGCACCTTCTGTCAGCTTTACTTTACATTTCCTGTGAGATTGTTTTTCATATCTCTTATATGAGGGATAAGGGAGGGCAAAATGGGGAGAAGGAGGGAGTCAAAGTTAGGGATATGGGTAAAAGTCAGAACTCCAGATTGTTTCTTTTAATACTTCCTGGCACTGAAAGTGACAAGAGCAGTTTTGAACTCCTGCTTCAACTCTCCTCTGAGCTTCAGCCTCAGTGCCAGGCTCCTAAGAATGGAATTTGCTAACCATCAAGATAGTCAATTCTATTTTGTAACCATCTCATTATTTGTTACAGATCACTGATATGCTCAGGTCTGTGAACACTGGAAAACTGAATTAAACCAATGGACTTTTAGGCAATTCATTAAAAAGAGAGCTCATTGACAGTCCATTTTAAAAGGGAAGCTAATCATAAGTAAAGCTGCTAGAAGCATTCACATACAGGGGTTTCTTTGTTTGTGAACAGAAGTTTTAACTTTGGAGGATGGGGGGGGGTAAGTACTGAGGAGTAGAATTGCTGGGCTATAAGGTCACAAGAAGCCTAATTTTGAAGACACTGTCAAAATGCTTTTCAAAGTAACTTTACCATTTGCATTCCTACCAGCAGCTTATGAGAGTTCCAATACTCACAAAACATCCTCACCAGCACTTTATATTGCCAAGTTTTTGTGTGTTTCTTTTGGGGGTCTTAGTTGCTATTTATCATTCTAAAATGGGAGAGGTAGTAATTACAGTGATTATTTTTTTAACCTGCATTTTCCTAGTGATAAGGAACAGCTTTCATATGTTTATTAAAGTATATATCTTGTTTAGTCAATTATATGTTCACATTTTTGCCCTATTTTAAAAATTAGGGCTTTTTAAATTGAATGAATGAATTAATTAATTAATTGCCACCAGAGTTGTTGCTGGGGCTTGGTGCCAACACTACAAATCCACTCTTCCCAGTGGCCATTTTTCTTCATTTTTTTTTAATTGGATAGAACAGAGAGAAATTGAGAAGGGAGGGGAGATAGACAGAGGGAGAGAAAGACCTGCTTCATCACTTGTGAAGTGTCCCCCTGCAGGCAGGAAACTGGAATTTGAACCCAGGTCCTTGTGCTTGGTAATATGTGTGCTTAACTGAGTGTGTGCCACCACCCAGGCCACTAAAAATTAGGTTCTTTTCTTGTTACTGACTTTATTAGTAACTTCCCCAAACTGGAAACAACACATATAGACACGTATTTATCAACTGGAAGGTAGATGGATAAACTATGGCATTTCCATATAATAATATTCTCAGTAATAAAAACAAATGAACTACTGATGTATGTATGCTAAGCAAAAGGATATGATTCCAAGAGCTACGTATAGGCTATATGTAGTTAACCTGGGGAGGTGCCTGCTTTGCCATGTATCTGCCAGGCTTAAGCTTGCCCCCCCTCAGTGGGGGGAACTTCAGTATTGTGGTGTTTATGTCAGTCTTCTCTCTCTCTCTCTCTCTCCCTCTCTCCCCCTCTCCCTCTCCCTCTCCCTCTCCCTCTTCCTCTCCCTCTCCCTCTCTCCTCCCTCTCTTGACAGAGAAGTAAAGAGAGAGTGAAAAAGACCACAGAACTGAAGCTGCCTTCAACCTCATAAGAGCTGGGCTTGAAGCTGGGTCACACATATGACAAAGCAGTGCACTAACCAAGTGAGCTGTTTGTTTTGCTGGCTCAGTCCCTTTTTTTTTTTACCAGAGCATTGCTCAGCTCTGGTTTATGGTGGTGTGGGGAGATTGAACCTGGGATTTTGGAGCTGCAGGTATGAGAGTCTTTTTGCATAACCATTATGCTATTTAACCATGCCCCAGTCCCTTTTTTTTTTTTTTTTCTATCTGGGGAAAGAAAAAAATCCTGGAACAGCAACACTTTGACAACAATGGGGGAGAAAAAAAGCTAAAAGCTATGTACAGCATGATTCCATTTCTGTGACATTTGGGAAAAGGGGGGGGGGGGGACTACAGAGACAGAAAGCAGGTCAGTAGTGTGTGGAAAATACTTCCTCAAGAATTTCTCACATTTCTCTTGCCAGGGCTTTACTCTCCCAGCCCTGCTTCCTCCATAAACTCCCATGTTCCTAAGCCATAGATTTAAGGATTAGTGTAAACTTGTTTCTAGTGTGAAAGCACAGCATGGGTTTTCTCTCATTTGGATCATGGAATGTGCCTAACAGTGGGCATTTTCCTTGGCTTTCCATTTCCTCTCCCTATTGGGCATGAAACCTGAGTCTGAGTCTAAGAAACCTCAGAAACCTGAGTCTGAGTCTAAGTCTGAGACCTCATGCATTCAGCCCTCCTGGGCCTCCTTGCAGTTCTACTTTCCAGAGGGTAGAACATGCATTTAAGAACTGAGTGCAGTGCTGGTTCAACCTGGATTATGAATCATGTGAGGTTTGCTCACAACAGTGAGAAATGTTGAATGAGGTGGAAGGAGGAGGTACCGGTCAACTTTCTGTATATATGAGGGAATTGCCCCTTGTCTTTGGGAGTAGGAGGGTCTGTCTCCTAAAGAAAGTGCACTGTGCTTCCTGCTAGTGAGCTCTCCCGATGTCTATGCAGATAGAGTGAGTGCACACCACTTTGTTTCAAGTGAACTTTATAGTTTGCTCAGTGCTAAACTGGCTCTAAAGATACAAAACCAAATAAAGCATGGCTGAACTTCAAGGAGCACAGAGTCTATTGAGGGGATACACAGAGCTACAACATCATATCAACCAGTGTCTTTATCTTTGTCATTTCCTCCACCCACTTAGAATACCACCACCTTCTTTGGAAATGGGTTTCTCCTTATGGAGAGCATCACCACCTCCAGTCCTCTGAGTCAGAGGAATGGTGCTTATGTGAAAAGAGTCAATCCAGACTCCTTGATTATAATCTTACAGCAAGACCCTGGCTTTTTTGTGTTGATGATTTTTTCAGTGCCATCTGGTTATTCACTGGGGGTGAATCCACCACTCCCAGTGGCCTCCCCCCCTTTTTTTTATTTGAGAGGGAGAGGGAGAAAGAGAGACACCTGTACTTCACCACTGATGAAATTTCCCCTGCAGGTAGGGAGCAGGGGCTTGAACCTGAGTCCTTGAGCATGGTAATGAGTGTACTCTACCCTGTGTATCATTCCTGGCTACTATGCACATTGTAATTTGAGAACCAATAAGCTTTGATGCATTGGTGATTATGGAGTGTAATACAAATACATTTATAAATATTTAAGAAATCATTCAGGGCTTTCTATATTCTAAATTCAGGAAGAATTCCAAATGGCCTCCAAGTTCAAAGCTACTTTTATCTTTGGGTGAGACAATGTAAAGCTCTTTGTGGAGAGTATTTAAGGCTTGTTCAAACTCATATTTATATATTTTCCAACAGCATGTTTTCTAGGAGCAAATTAAAATGCTTTGTTCTATAATAAGTCAACAGCATGAACATTGTTATGACAATCCTGTGACTTTCTTGTTTAATGTTTATATTCATCTAATCAAACAAATTGAAATTGGATTATGGCTGCTACACATTATAGTTGTTATTATCTAGTTTAAATGCTGGTCTGAAGGAAATAAAATTGATTTTTCTATGCTACTTGAGGACATCATAGGTTATTGGTATGCTGGTTGAATTTTCAATTAGGTTTGTACAGATTAGTGCCAGACTCGCTTTTATTTTCTTAATGAGTTATGTAAATAATGTGCAATACATCATCCTAATTAGAGAATCAGGTGACTTAAGAGTTTGATGATCTGCTTCCATATTTTTATTTTACACACATAAGATTTTTTAAGTGGATAGTAATTCTGAGGAACATTTTTATTTTTAGGAAAAAATAATAGAGTATAATTCCATTAAAATGCTCAGTACAGCATTCACACACACTCTCTCTCTTTCTCTCTCATTAAGGTAAAATATATTTTTAAAAAAACTCAGTGCAGTAAGAACTACCTTGTTTTTAGGGATTGTGCTGTAACATATGCCAGCATTTCACAGATAACCAGACTTTTGAAAATTGCCTTCATTCTGCAAACACCTTTTGTGTAATCACCACATCCTATTCGAAGATCCAGTGCTGATCTTTCACAGAAGCCAATATTCCAATACCACTGACTCCTATGTAAGCAGAGTGACAAATGAGAGATTGCAAAGCAAGAAAGACAGTCCCTGAGGAGCAGAGAAAGATTTCATGGAAGAGATGACATTTGTTCTGAACCCTGACTCAGGAGTAGGAATATGCAAAATGGAAATTTGTTTTTTAAATCATGCAGGCAGTGCATGCTGGTTACACCTGGCACTAAAACCCACTGCTTTTCTAAAGGTCGTCATCAAGTGAAAGAGACGGGACTAAGAAGGAAAAGTCTGGGATGCTTTGGGAAAAGAGGGGCTTATGGTAGGAAGATTCTCGGAAGGATATTTAACTGAGAGCTAGGATATAAGGGGGATGAACCAAGAGGGTGAAGCATTTCAAGAGGAGGGGGCAGTTAGTGCAAAGACTCTGAGGTGAAACATAGTTGGGCATATTCCAGAAACTGGAAGATGATGAGACTGGAGCAGAGAGAAAAGAGTGAGAATGTGGCTTTGGTGTTAATCAGAGACAAATTCAGGGCCAGATCACAGTGGGCTCCGAGACCCAGGCAATGATTATGGACTGTATCTCCAGCCAGTCAGAAGTCATGATAGAATTTTAAAGCAGGGGCTTGGACACTCTGATTTGTGACTTTTTTTTTAAGGACACATATATGACTGTTAGGAATATAGCCAGCCTGGAACATGAGTGGAAACAGAGAAACTGTTAGGAGACTACTGTGAAAGAAGATAGTGGTGAAAAGGAGCGGTGACTGTGGAGCTGAGGAGAGGGGACAAGCTGGAGAGAAACAACAGTTGGAAGTACTGTTGGCAGGTCTTGGCAAGCATGACTTTTCTGCCAGCGGACCCTCAGCTGTCACACTGTGCTGTCAGCTCTGGGCATCTGGCAACCTCCTCTGATTTGTTGCTTTCACCCTGGGGTAGGCAGAGAGTCAGATAACCAAACAGACTTGGATTCTGTGTGTGGAAGGAAAGTCAGCTTCAGAAGCTTCGACAGGTGCTCTCCTGTGAAACTGGTTCATGTCTCCGGAACTGGTGATGTCTATTTTGGCTACTAAACTCCCAATCTCAAACTCACACACCTCCTCACTTCTAGTTTAGGTCATATTAATATATACATTTGGTTTCCAGAACAGTTCATTGTAAACAACTCTTCTAGATAACCGTGGCCACAGATTCTTGATTTAACACATGCACAAATGGTTACCAGAAAAACCTAATATAAAATTGTCAGCACAGTTTGGCACTTAAGAAGAACTTTGTAATTGTAGAATGAGTGAGATATTTATTAATATTATTAATTTAAACAGAGCACTGCTCAGCTCTGATTTGTGGTGGTGCAGGGGATTGAACCTGAGACCTTGGAGCTTTAGGCATTAGAGTCTCTATGGATAGCCATTATGCTATCAACCCCCCCCCCATCCTCTTTTTAAAAACTTAACATGAGAGAGAGAGAGAGAACAAAAGCATAATCTCAGCATATGCAGTGCCTGGCATCAAACTCAGTGCTTCATGCTTTTTAAAAAAACTTTATATACTTGTTTTTACTAGAGCACTGTTCATTTCTGGCCTATGATGGTGCTGGAGATTGAACCTGGGACCTTTGGTGCCTCAGGCATGAATGTCTTTTGGCATAACCATTATGCCATCTCCTCCTGCTCAGGACTTCATACTTTGAAGTCCAACACTATAACTACTGACCACCTCTAGCACCACTACTTAATAGTCTTTAAAAACATAAAGATTGAAAAGACTTTCCATAGTGTGTCTCACTAAACTCAGGCAGGAGCTCCTGGTTAACACACTCCCTTGATTTTCTATATATATTTTATACTTTTTCTTTGTTATAGTAATAGTGTATTGAACTTTTGACTATAGCAAAGAAGTAGGACTGATGAACCCTACTATTTCATTTATTTGCTTGCCAAGATAACTTATTCTTGCTCAGAAACTATTAGAAAGAAGAAATACTTTGAGTGAACACAGAATATAGATAGGAAGAGATGTTGACTTGCCTTTTTTCTTTTCATGCTCGTATTTTGCCAGTGACTGGCCAGTACCTTATTTTAAATGCTGTCACTTAGCCAACTGGACACTTTCCTGCTTCAGTGGAGTGGGGGTTTGTTTCTGGAGATGACATTAACAGGCTGGTACTATCATCTAGAGTCTTCAGTGACTTAGAGGTGCCTCCCAAGAAGTAGGGACCAAACAGACAGGTGTGGGGTATCGTGCACCAGTGGCAGGCAATCTGAAGAGAAACAAAAAAAACCTTACAGCTCGGTTCAGAATACACTGCTTCTGGTTTGCTTCTGCTCTGCCTGGACGTTACAAAGGCTTTTTGACTCAGGGTTACTCTCTGAGGCAAGGAGGGAAGGATTGGGGGGGGGGGTGGCGGGGGGGGGGGGCTAGGCTTTGATTAGAAACCCTGCTTCAGGGACTTCAATTTTTAAATATTTATTTATTAGAAGGAGACAGAATGAAACTGAGAGGGGAGAGGGAGATAGAGCAGAAAAGAGACGGAGAGCCACCTGCAGCCCTACTTCACCACTCGTGAAACTTTCCCGCTGCAAGTGGGAACCAGGGGCTTGAACTCCCGTTCTTGAGCACTCTTAATGTGTGCGCTTAACCAAGTGAGCCACCGCCTGGCCCCGGGGTCCTCAATTTCCTAAGGAGGTGAAGTGAGATTTTGAATGAACTTTCTAGGAGGCCCTGTTCCTCAAAGCACGTAGTGTTTGGAAGTGCATGGGAGTTGTTTACATTTCATGCCTTCTTTGCTCTCCTTAGACCAGGACAGAGGTGGTGGGGAGACTGGGAGCACCCAGCGGGAGCACTCGCAGGGAGCATGGCGTGGGTGGGGTGGGAGGGGCGCCTCCCCAGCAGCCAATGGGCGGCGGTGGCGGGCGGGGAGCGCGGGCGGCGCGCGGGGAGGCGCGGACACCACTCCTGAACTTGAGATTGAGCGCCGCGGGGCTGTGTGAGGGGCTGCACCAGGCTGGCTACTGCCTGCACCCCTTGCCCGACCCCAGGAGCTCAGACCACATCTCTGCTCAACCCATAGGCCGACCGGGTGGCCCAGGTGAGATGCGCGGGGAGGGGTGGCGTGCCTTTGTCTGCAGGTGCGTGCAGAGGTGGTGAAAGGATCTGAACCCAAGCTCGCCGCGGGGACAGCGGGGCGGGTTGCGGGGACCCGCGGGACAAAGACACCGCACCGCCCTACCTCCCCGCTTAGCGGGGTGCGGGTGGAAGGGCTGAGGAAGGGTCTTCCCGCCTCGCTGGAAGAGAAGGGCGAGAACTGTATGAAATGAGGAAGGGCCGAGCATGCAATTTACCGACGTGGCGGGAAGCTGTGGGTTGGTGGGCTGTTCACATGGTCTACACTAGGCATTTCTCTTATGGCCAGTGTTGTAGGCTATTTTGCATGCCCTCGGGTGAATCCACATTTATGTCTTCTTGTCCATATTAAGAGGAAAAAATTGCAGGCTCTTGGTAAACCAATTTTTCAATTTAAAGCAAGGTCGTTTAGTGTGGGAGATGGACTGTCCATGCCAAATAATTTTTATTAAGCGATTGAGACTATTGGCGTGAATTCCATATGAGAAAAGGTCGGATTTACAAAATACAGACAAGCAGCCAACTTATTACATACTTGCTTTTTGCATGGAAAAAAAGTGTTTTTTAGTTTTTTTTTAAAGAAAAACATTATTTGAATATTTACTCCCGCACTTGATTAGATCCTCAGGGGCTCTGCATTTCCTATCTGTTATCTATTTCTGTGTTCCAGTACTGTAAGCAGGCACACCTATCGATTCCCTAATTAATGTGTTAGCTGTGAATCTTCATTACTGCCGTGGTTAGAAGGCAGGGGGAGGAAGCAGTCACATTAGTCTTTTTCTCTTTCTGTAAGGCAGCTACAGCCCAGCTTTGACTTACACAGTGAATGGTGGACTCTGCCTAATGTCCTCACTTTGTTCTCTTCTTGGCTTTCCTAGGCAGTTGAGCAGTCATTCCGTCCTCCAACCTTGCTCTGACACAAAAGCAGTTTGTAAGTTTTCTCCCCAAAGTTTAGATATTTGCTACTGCATTTTAGTTGCTGTTTTCTTTGTGAAAGGGTTAGGTGTCCCGAGACCTTTCCTCTTGAGAACTTAAAAAAATGTAACTGAAATTAGCCCTGAATCCATGATTGTTCATTTCACCTATGATTTTCTGTCAAAAGTTTTCTCTGGTTGTTTTTTCAGATTGAAGTGTGACTAGGGGAGAGACTTTCCACAGAGCATCAACTGTTGTGTTGAAGACTATGCCCTTGTTCTTGGCTGACTGGTTATAAGAAAGATACAGAGAGATTCAGAGTGGAAGCCAGGGCTGTATGCTGGTTTGGTCAGGAATTCCACTTTTCTGACACCTGGAATGGTTTTGAATATGTCTTAGCTTTGGAGCAAGAGGGCTAAGTTCTTTATCAAGTCATATATATATTGGGGGATTAATGCTTTACAGTCAATAATAAAAAATACAATAACAAAAAATAAATTACAGTAGTTTGTACATATATAACATCTCTAAGTTTCCCACATAACAATTCAACCCCCTCTAAGTCCTCTGATATCATGTTCCAGGACCTGAAACCCCCCCCACCCCCCACCCGAGAGTCCTTCGCTTTGGTGCAGTACACCAACTTTACCCAGTATTTATTGATCTCTGCTATGTATTAGATATTGGCCATAATGAGAATGGAAAATACACTAAGTCCCTTCTTGCTTTCGTGGACATTTTCTTTCTTTCACATCTTGCTGACATAGGACCCCTTTCAGGTCCTCTGACCTGGAGCACACCTGGGAAGCAATGTGGATGACTCTGAGCTTAGAAGATTGGGTGCTAACAGTTGAGCTGACAGTCAGCTGAGTCCAGGATTGTAGGTGTAAACAGATGGAACAGAAGTTACATCCCTTCCACAAGTGGAGGTACTAATCAGACCAATGGGCCCTTCCTTGTGCAGTGGGGTGGGTCTTGTTGAACCTGATTACTTTGATCATGGATATTCTTAAAGGAGCCAGGAGCTACAAGGAAGACCAGAAGCTGAGTTCTAAAAGTTTGAATAGTGACATTATTTACTTGAATGTGGTAATTCTAGCCTGTTTCAAAATCTTTCAGTCACTCAGTCTCTTAGTCTCACCTCAGTGCTTTCATCTTGACCAGCCTTTCAGGGAGACATTTTATTCTGTATCACATACTGAACAAGGTTTTCATCTGTCCACCATCTCCCACATTTGGAGAGGTAACTGGGGACACAGTTGGAAATCCTGTTTACTTTCTCTGATTTTTCTGTTCCCACAAATTCCCAGAGTGTTGTGAAAATATACTACCTATGGGGGCTGGGCAGTAGCACATCCAGTTAAGTGCACATATCACCATGCATATGTGATATGCACCATGCACATATCACCAGGTTCAAGCCCCCACTCCTTACCTGCAGGGAGGCACTTCATAAGGAGTGAAGTAGGGCTGCAGGTGTCTCTGTTTCTCCCTCTCTATCTCCCCTCCCCTCTCAGTTTCTCTCTGTCCTGTCAAAGAGGAAAAAAGGGAGGGGCAGGAAATGGTCACCAGGAGTGGTTGATTTATAGTGCCAGCACCGAGCCATAGCGATAACCCTGGGAAGAAAAAAAAATACTACCTAGTACTGGAAGGTGTTCTTTTCTTGGTGTCTGTTTTACAAACAGAATATGATGTTTGGAAGAAATTCTCAGACCTTGGATTCCTCTGGCGTTAACACGGTATCTCAGGTACACTCCATAACTACTCTGATTGTTGTGTGGATAAATGGACAAATGTAGATGAAACTATTTCATTTTCTATTTTTAGAGCTTACCTGTGACCATGACTTTATTTATAATGTGTATGTTAATTTTTAGGTGAAAGGTCTCACCTATTATGTGCCAGGCATCTTGGGAGATGAGACAGACATGGTTCAAAGAGCCCAGGAGATGGTTGGGAGGTGGGGGACAGGGGACAGGTGGTAGGGGAGGGCAGCTCAGCAGGTAAGCACAGGCTTTTCATACATGACACCCTAAATTCTATCCTGGTAGTACATGAAAGCATCAAAGGACAGAGATGGAAAAATCTTTATGGATGGTGGAGTATTCTTTGATATCTCTCTCTCCCTGATAAATAAAAAATTAGAATTGGGCCAGGGAGGTAGAACATTGAGTAGCTCAGTGGGAAAAGGGGTACTAAGTGCTTCCTACAAGGTGACAAGGTTCCACCTGGGCTTGAAGGTTGCAAAGAAGCCAGGCATATGGGGAGCAAGTAGGCAGCTGTAATTGAAACACACAGTATGCTCAGGACTGGGAAAACAGGCTGGAATCAGGAACCAGAAGGCTGGTGGTAGACACTGGGCTGGAAGAGGTAGGTAGGGACAAGCTCATACAAGGCTTTTTGACTCTGAGCGCAGTTTTTTGTTTGTTTGTTTGTTTTTGTTTTATTTTGTTTTTCTGCCAGGGTTATTGCTGGAGCTCAGTGCCTGCACTATGAATCCATTGCTCCTGGAGGCTATATTTTCCCTTTTGTTGCCCTTATCATTGTTGTTGTTATTGTTGTTGTTATTACGGTCGTTGTTGTTGGATAGGATAGAGAGAAATCGAGAGAGGAGGGGAATACAGAGATGGGGAGAGAAAGATAGACAGACAACTTTAGACCTGCTTCACCACTTGTGAAGTGACCCCCTGCAGGTGGGGAGCCTGGGGCTCGAACCAGGATCCCTATGCAGGTCCTTGCACTTTGCACCATGTTCACTTAACCCACTGTGCTACCGCCCAGCCCCCTTTGTGTTTTTAATAGATGGCATAAAAGACTTTTGAAAGGTGGTAACTGGGGGAGTGCCATGACCTCATTTATTTCATGGGGAAGGTTGTAGTGCCTATAGGCCAAGGGGATTGGCTTTTAGAAATAGGTAGAATCTGGGGAAGCCAGTTAGCAAGTCCTGATTCAGGAAAGATCAGTCATGGCAGAGAGAATAAAAATAAGCGGGTTGTGAAGATTGAACTAGATGAATCTATTGGAGGAAATGCAGAAAGATGAGTCATCTAGAACCACACCTAGACATTTAGTTTCTTTATTTCTGTTGGAGATATGTTAGTAATAGAATGTTTACATAAAACAGCATTAAGGAGTGGAGCAACTCCCCTCCAGTGTATATTGTCTCAAGTTCTTGTCTAACTTTTTCCCCTTCCAATATGAATGAGCAGCTATGCCCAGTGGAGTGCTGGGCATTGGACCATTGCCTCCAGACGGTTTGACTCTTTATTTCCTTGGTTGCTCTTCTCAGCTGGTGTCATTAAAAATAAAAAATAAGGATCAAAGTAAAATAGATTTAGCTTTTTTAATTAAAAAAATTGTTTTTGGGGGGAGTCAGGTGGTAGCGCAGTGGGTTAAGCGCACGTGGCGCGCAAAGCACAAGGACCTGCGTAAGGATCCTGGTTTGAGCACCTGACTCTCCACCTGCAGGGGAGTCACTTCACAGGCAGTGAAGGAGGTCTGCAGGTGTCTGTCTTTCTCTTCCCATCTCTGTCTTCCCCTCCTCTCTCCATTTCTCTCTGTCCTATCCAACAACAGTGACATCAATAACCACAACAATGTTAAACAACAAGGAACAAAAGGGAAAATAAATAAATAGAAAAAAATTATTTTTTTAAAGTGAAAGTATAGATTAGTAAAGTGAAAATAAAGAGGCATTCCAAAGGGGTTAAACTATCCCAAGATTAGGGGGAAGGGTGCAGCTTTAGGCCATATATAATTATTCTGCCTTTGTTCACAGTTTTGTAAGAAGCCATTGATAACTGCTTTTGGACGTCCTAGTTCCACATGCAACACCTTTTGCAGTTTCAACAACTGGTATCCTCTATCATTATAGAGACAGTATTAAAGGGAAGAAGATAGATAGATAGATAGATAGATAGATAGATAGATAGATAGATAGATAGATAGGAAACTACAACACTGCTTCACCATTCATGAAGCTTCCTCCTTGCAGGTGGGGAAGGGAGGCTTGAACCTGGGCCCTTGCACACTGTAACATGTGCTCTCTACAGGGTACACCATTGCCCAACCCCGAGTTTTGTTTGTTCAGGTGTCTGTTTTAAGTAGAAAGACAGTATGTTTTATCTATAATGTAGGGGCATTAACTAGTTTTCTGATTGTATATAATGGGATGTTTTTGGTCACCTCCTTAACTTTGCATTTCTGAACTTGAAAGCTTAAAGCTTCTTTGTCAGGGGACCTCAAAAATCAACTTTGGTTTGGTTTTGTAAAATAACACTGAAAAAGGAAATACTCCTACAATTGAAGGGACAGGTTCCTTTGGGTCGGGGGCGGGGCAAATGTGACTGGTGCTACCAGCCTTTCTGATCTGGATGCTTGGACTGGTTCTTGTAGCACATGTAAGCTTGTCTGGGGATGAATAAATTATGGCAGTTGAAATAATTATGGCCGAGGAAAAGCAGCAGCAGAGAACATATCTGACAACTGGGACTGATGTGGCCTGATTCTGTCATGTCAGAGCATGCATCTGTTTGCTAGGTTACATGAAAACGATGTTTTCAAGAAGTCTGGAGTGTGTGTAATTTTTCTTCCTCTCCCCTCTAAAACATTCTAAGTGGAGTCAAGCTTACTCATAACCGTTTTTTTTTTTTTTTTTGCCTCCAGGGGCTCGGTGCCTGCACTAGGAATCCACTGCTCCTGGAGGCCATCTCTTCCCTTTTTGTTGCCCTTGTTGTTTTTTGTTTGTTTGTTTGTTTTTGTTTTTTATTTAAGAAAGGAGACATTAACAAAACTATAGAATAAGAGGGGTACAATTCCGCACAATTCCCATAACCCGATCTCCATATCCCATCCTCTCCCCTAATTGCCTTCCCATTCTCTATCTCTCTGGGAGTATGGATCCAGGGTCGTTGTGGGTTGCAGAGGGTGCAAAGTCTGGCTTTTGTTAATTGCTTCCCCGCTGAACATGGGCGTTGACTGGTCGATCCATACTCCCAGTCTGCCTCTCTCTTTCCCTAGTAGGGTGGGGCTCTGAGGAAGCAGAGCTCCAGTACACATTGATGGGGTCGTCTGTCCAGGGAAGTCTGGTCAGCATCTTGCTGGCATCCGGAACCTGGTGGCTGAAAAGAGAGTTAACATACAAAGCCAAACAAATTGTTGAACAGTCATGGACCTAAAGACTAGAATAGTGCAGATGAAGTGTTGGGGGTATTCCCTGCATGCTCTTGTGTACTTCTGCTTTCAGGTATATATTTTTCACTAGTTTATGGACACATGTGAACCTATGCTCTATCTCAGGGGACCTGGACTATATCTAGGTTTGGGGACTTTTGGGGAGTGGACCACCTGGAATGGAATTATACTATGAAAGGAAAGGTCTCACCCGAGTGATGAAGCTGAAGGGTTGTCATTCCACACCTGAAGTCTCTGGTCACAGTCTGAAGTGAAGCATGTTGGGGTGGCACTTGTTGTGTTGATTAGGTTGCAATATTATTTGATATGAATTGAGAGCAGCAAGCAGAAAAGTGTGCCCCACCCTAAGGTTCCAGGACTGGGGGAAATATAGGCTCTATAGTGGAAATGCGAAGTTCCTGTTGTCTTAGGGTTCAAGAAGACAATGGATAGTTATTGTTATCGTCACATTATTTGGTGATAGGGTTAACTTTGGAAAGTCCCTTTGTTAGGGTTTGGGGTATAAAACCCAGCATCTTGTATATAGCTGTGTGTTTCTGTTCTCCCTGGTCTAGGCTTTTGAGAGAGTCAACATATCAAAGACAGCCTGTGTATTAAAAAGACTCAGTCTGTGTTTTAAGAAGTTCTAGACATATGATCAATTTTTCCCCTCTCATATTTATTAAACAGTGGTTTATATGCTTACACTTTAATAGGATTGTACATAAACACCACTCCCACCACTAAAAGACTGTGTCCCATCCCCACCACCCACCCCTGTCCCCCCTCCCCCGCCACGCCGGGAAGCCCAGTGGCCACTCTCCCCTTCACCACAGTGTTTTTACATTGGTGCCCTGCTCTCGATTTAATCAGATCCTGCTTTTAGTTTCCCTTTCTGTTCTTCTTTCTCAACTTGTGTTGTTTTTATTGTCACGTTATTATTATTTTTTAAAGATTTTCTTAATATTTATTTATTCGTTTTTGTTGCCCTTGTTTTATTGTTGTAGTTATTTTGTTGTAGTTACTGATGTCGTCATTGTTGGATAGGACAGAGAAATGGAGAGAGGAGGGGAGAGAAAGATAAGACACCCGAAGACCTGCTTCACCGCTTGTGAAGTGACTCTCCTGCAGGTGGGGAGCCAGGGGCTCAAACCTGGATCCTTACGCTGGTCCTTGAGCTTTGCGACACGTGCACTCAACCTGCTGCACTACTGCCTCCCCTGTTGTTGTTATTATTAATGTTGTCGCTGTTGTTAGACAGGACAGAGAGAAATGGAGAGAGGAGGGGAAGACAGAGGGGGAGAGAATGATAGACACCTGCAGACCTGCTTCACCAACTGTGGAGCAACCCCCTGCAGGTGGGGAGCCGGGGGCTTGAACTGGGATCCTTGCACCGGTCCTTGCTCTTTACTCCATGTATGCTTAACCCGCTGCACTAATGCCCGGCCCCCCTCATAACATTTTTGAAAAAAAAAAATATTTGGGGCAGAACTCTGTATTGATTCTGGTTCTCATATTGAGCATCCTTGTAATATTTCAGTTGAGCAAGAGTTTTTGAGTCCTAAAGAAAGTGCAAATTGGAGGTGTTATTCCTGCATCTTGGTGGAATGACTCTTAGTTATACTGGTCATGATGGCAAGGATTATCCCACCACCTCAGCCCGCCAGTCATGTGTGTGTGCTGGGTTTAGCACACTGCCGTTGCCATCTTAAAATTCACATGGAGCCTTGAGTTTTCATTTTGCACAGCCCCACCAGTTATTTAGCCAATGCTTGTCACACACCTGGTGTTGCACACCTGGATCAGGTTGTCATCTAGAGCAGGGTTTGGCTTTTTGGGTTTTTTTTCCCCTGTAATCAGTTTAATATGGAATATCTTCAACTTTGTGGGTCACATACTGTCTTTGCAGTTATTCAGCTCTGTCCTTGGAGCGCAAAGAAAACCTTAAACAGTAATAGACCCACTGGTGTAGCTGTGACCCAGCGAAACCTTATTTTTGAAAAGAGACAGAGAGCAGGTGGTCTGTGATCCTGAGTCCATAGCTTGCTGTCCCTGATTTAAAGGGTCTGAATGGAACCTACAGTGAGAGCCGAAATGAGGACCTTGCCCTTCGGAAAGAAGAAGACTGGTCCTCCGTGACCACATTTACAATGTTCTGAAGACTAGTCTCCAAAGAGAACTTTTGGAGAAAGCTGTTCAGGGAACTTCCGTAACAATTATTCATATACCCCCATATTCACACTTCACTTCTTCAGGATGGTGTGGTTATTTTACTTGCCAAATATGAACAAATAGGGACAGTAAGAAAGAGAACTAAGTTTAATAAAAATAGATGCTACTGTAGTGGGCTTTTTGGTTTGGGTTCTAAAAACTTTTATCATATCTCATGGAAAAGTAATCTGGGGTTGTCAAAATAGCTCACCTGGATAGTGCATCTGCTTTTGTCATGCTTGCAACCCAGGCTTGAACCCAGTCTCCACCGTAGTGGGGGAAGCTTCAGTGCTGCGGCAGTTTTCACTCTCTGTTGTCTCTCAGTCTCTGTCTCACTGTTTCTACCTGAAAGAGTAAACCTGGAGTGGTGAAACCCCAATGACCACAAAATACAAAAAGGACTTTTAGGTGAGGAAACCAAGTGCCTGCAAAAAAGTAATATTAGGAGGGGTGTGTATGTTCCTGCAATGACACCAAAGGACCTCTGGAAGGGCATCAATGCCCTGTGGCTGCCTCCTGCATGTGCCAAAGCAGCACACTATCCAAGTGAACTGTTATGCCAGCCCTCTTCATTCTGCCCCTGCTTGAGGGACAGTGTACTGCCCAAGCTCTTTCCCCTAAGTCCTGAGCAAGGTTTCTCTCTTTAGGTAGCAATAGGGAAGGAAAAAAAAACTATCTGGGGAGTCAGTCTTGATAGAAATCAATCTCCACGGGAAATTTATATATTGATTTCTTCAGGAGCAGAGGAGCCATTCTTTAGACAGATGTTTTGAAGCAGGAATCTAGTTAGGGGCTCTGGAAGTGTTACTGTTAATTCTGCTGGAGATGAACAGGGTATAGATTTGCTTGCTTCAAATAGAGTCACAAGAGATTAATAAGCTCCTCAGAACTTGTCTCCTGCCCATTCAGATGAAATATATGTTTTATTAACGTTGTCTCAGATGACATGAAAACAGAACATGAACGAACACCGTTTATAAAATGTGATCTGTAGTGAACAATAGCTGAAAAAAAATGCAGCCAACTCCTTAACCTCCAGCATCATTCTCCTAGGCTCTTACCAGCAATATTCAGGAATAAGGGAGGGACACCTTCTGTTTGCCCTGTTGGTCATTTGTTCGTTCGTTCATTCATTCATTCATTCATTCATTCACTCATGTATGCTTACTGATGATCTGTTACATGCCAGGCAATGGGAATCGAACAAGAGAGGTTCCTGCTCCCAGGGACTTTACTTTATGTGTGTGGCGGGGAGAGGGGAGCAGACATGAAGCAAATAAGCAGGGTAGGCTGTGTGTGTGTTGTCTTGTGTGCGTCACTAGGGATTTCCCCTATCCAAGTCTGAGTTTTTCTTTCTTCTTTCTCACTCTAATCTTTATTATTATTATTATTATTATTATTATTGATTTAATAATGATCAACAAGACAGTAGATTGAATTTTTTAACAGTGGACTTAAGTTGTTAATACATTTCCAATAATGATTATTTCTTTGAAATATTAAATCACCTATATTATTAAACCAGGGAGGCCAGAAGCAACTGGATGTGCCACTATATAAGATACAGCTATGTGTAGTTAGCATTAAATGACATAAATTATAGTGGGGTCTTATATGATACAGCAGATCCTAACCATGGAATTTTCAAAGTAAACCAAATTCTCTCTAGTTTTTGCTTTTTGTTTGTTTGTTTTAATTTTAGAGAAAAGAGCCAACAACAGGGAGTGGTATCGCTGCCCTGCTCCACATTTAAGGTGTGATTCTCTACTGTGGTGCTCAGATGAGGTCATGTGCTCCACCAAATGAATTGTCTCCTGACTGAATCAGGGTAGTTTTGGGTGGCTGTGTTAACAGTGACTGGGTGTCCCAAATAGGTCATTTGGAGGCAGCAACAAAGGGGGTGGGGGAGTCTTCTTTGGGAGAGCTGGGGAATTAACAACCAGACAGCAGAAACAGTGAGTACAGAGACTCTCATAGATGAGATTTATTTTATTTGCCACCAGGGTTATCACTCAGTGCCTGCATGATACAACTCCTGGCAGCCATCTTTCTTTCTTCCTTCCTCTCTTCCTCCCTCCCTCCCTTCCTTTCTTTCTTTCTTCTTTTTTTTTTCTTTTTTTCAGATAACAAAAGAGAACTAGAGAGGGAGAGAATGAAAGACAGTCAGCACCCCCACCCTCACCCCAAAGCCGCTCTTAGGTGGTGGTCAGGGGCCTGAACGCTGATCCTCCCACATGGCGTGTATTTATTCACCAGGTGTGCTCCTCCCAGCCTTTCACTCCGTATAGATGTGATCTAAGAAGAAAAGCGACAGTGAATAAATACAAGGTGGCTCCTCTGGACTGCGGTCTATTGCAGCAGGTCCAGGCTTTCAAAAGAAGGGAGGAAGGAGCACTAGGAGGTTGGGAATCTGACGCCCAGTGGAGGGACAGGAATAGGATGACGGTATGATGGAGGGTGAGTTCTGCTAACAGCTGTCTTGGGAAAATGTGGAAAGGGTCCCTCATGATAATAATCCTATACGTCCCTCAACACTCCCTCAACCAAGTGATACTGAAGCTGGGGGGGGGGGGTCCAGGGCAGAAACACACAGAGAGAGACAGAGAGACAGAAAGGATATATAGACCCAAGTGTGGCCAGAACTCAATAGACATGGGTGGGCGGCAGGCATGGCAGGAAGTGAAGCCCAAAAGACAGCAGGATGAGTGACTTCTGTGCAGAGGAAGATGAAATCCTCAGCCTTTGCCCAGAAAAGGCAGTTAAACCCAGCACAGCTCGTCATTATTGACACCAGGTCGAATTCAACTACATACCCAGAGACAGAAACAGGAGCAGAGTTGAGGCCACCTCTCTTCTGCAAAGGGTGGGGGTTTCTAAAGAGTACCTATTAGTCCAAAAGGAGGCAGATTTGCATGTCCCCTGAAAGCAACACAGCAGAGACCAGGCAGGTGGACCTGTGTTCCATTTGCAGATCTACTTCTTCTCTTTGATGTGGGAGTTTTTAGCAGGTCCCTTCAGTTCTCTGCACCTGACAGTTCTCCTGAGTGCTAATAAATGAGAAGCACAGCGCTTCACCCACAGGTTTGGTGTGTGACGGCAATGATGTGCGTCCTCTCTGGGTAGGAGATTCAGTAACTGGAAACACTACACCACTGTGTTACTAGCAATCAGCCTATACCAGTGTCTCTTTCCTTTTTTTTTCTTCCTTTCTTTCTTTCTTTTTTTTTTTTTTTTTTGTGTGTGTGTTTTTGAGTTCACAGATTAGCAGGCATTGTGTCTAGTTAAAGGTCTCCAAAAGTCAAATGAAAGCCAAACACTTGGCTTTCCGAGTTAACCATACTAGTACTGTTTGTATCTGCACAAAGAAATGGTAGTTTGCTATCTAGAAATAGCCGTAAGGGCTGGCAAAAATAGCTTGC
This sequence comes from Erinaceus europaeus, assembly GCF_950295315.1. Taxonomy (NCBI): domain Eukaryota; kingdom Metazoa; phylum Chordata; class Mammalia; order Eulipotyphla; family Erinaceidae; genus Erinaceus; species Erinaceus europaeus. The sequence goes on from NC_080164.1 coordinate 153,776,252, forward strand.
CTGGGTAGTACACTGCTTTGCCATGTGTGCAACCTAGGTTCAAGCCCAGTTTCCACTGCGCTGAAGGAAGTTTTCTGTGCCGTGTGCTGGCTCTCCTTACTCCTCTTTTGTCTTTATATCTCTATATCTGAAAAAGTCACTACAGAGTGGTAAAGCACTAGTGATGCTAAAGAAATAAAAGTAGTAAAATAAATAGAAATAATCATGAACCCACTTAGACATTTAGAAACAGATTTTAAGCATACCCCCTGCAGAAGGCCCTCCACTCACTCATAGGCTCACTGTGGTTTTTCATTTTATTTTGTTTTACCAGAGCACTGCTCAGCTCTGACTTATGCTGTGCTGAGGATTGAACCTGAGGCCTTTGGGGCCTCAGGCAGGAAAGTCTTTTTTTTATAACCATTATACTATCTCCTTAGCTCTCACTGTGGTTTTAACTTGATCTCTTGTCCACACCTTGTCCATGTTTCCTGCCCTTCTGGTGCTTCTTGAATGGAAACCATTTTCCCTGGTAAGGAGATCTATCATCTCCGCTGTATCAAAGTCTTTAAACATACACACATTTCAGCACCTCCTGATGAGAGCCTTCTGGGTATCAAGTATAAATTGGTCTTCTTTTACCTTCTGAACTCTCCAGAAAGAAGCCAGTCCATGGTTTCACAAGTGAGGTAGATTTGCATAATTTCCTCCTTTGATTCTGCCTTACACTTTATACCCTGAAATCGTAACACAGTTGAGTCATGTGTATTTGTTCTCTTTTCCCTCAAGTATTTAGAAACACAAGGTGGTGGTGTGAGAGAAAGAAAGAAAGAAAGACCCGCAATCAGCAGAGATGAAAACAAATGCTCCTTAATTCTGGTTTTCTGCTTAGATGGATTAAAAAAAAAATACTCATGGGAGTCACGGTAGCACAGCAGGTTAAGTGCATGTGGTGCAAAGAGCACCGAACAGGCGGAAGGATCCCGGTCTGAGCCCTGGCTCCCCACCTGCAGGGGAGTCCCTTCACTAGCGGTGAAGCAGGTCTGCAGGTGTCTGTCTTTCTCTCCCCCTCTCTGTCTTCCCCTCCTCTCTCCATTTCTCTCTGTCCTATCCCACAACGACGACATCAGTAACAACAACAATAATAACTACAACAATAAAAAACAACAAGGGCAACAAAGTGAATAAATAAATATTTTTAAAAAATACTCATTTCCCGGTTGTTCTCAAATATCCCTTTTTTCCCCCTCATTAGTAAGCTGACTGCTAACTATTGTGTCTTCCTTCCAATGGCTTGAGAAAGCCCTTTGTTTAAAAGAATGTGCCTTGAATTTCAATAGCCTTAAACCACTTTAGAGCCTCAGCTTCACATTCCTGCTGGAACTTTCCAGCCTGTGCCTGCAGGTTAGCAGTTAGCAGGCTATGGGGGGGAGGGGAAGGGGGAGTAGGGGACATGGGAGGTGGGATAGGAGCTGGCTTTGCAGAGTAAGGTACCCTGGTTAGAGGCAGGTGTTTCCCCGGAGCACCATAGCCCTGGGAAGGACAGATCCTTCCCCTGTACTGAGTTCTCTGAAACTCACCAGATGGTAAATTTGCATGAAATTGGAATTCAGATTCAAGGTCCTTCACCTGCAGGCTGTGAACTCCAAAGGGGTGGTCTGCAAATTAATGTCAGATATCACTACTCCTACTCCCTGACTCTGCCAACACTGTTCTGTTGTGACTCTGTGCATTTTTCTTTTTCTGGAGTGAATTCATCAGAATCCCAAAGGGTTGTGATGCAGAACAGTTTAGGAACCTTCCTATTGGCAGACTGCTGGCTCCTCCCCCCCCCAATCTGGTTTTCCCACAGGACCTAGAACCCCATCAACCTCACCTCCTAGATCAGAAAGTAGTGGGAAGCAGAGTTCCGCACTGAGGGAGGGAGAAGTCCACTGGAGTCAGCTTTGCGCCCTCAGTTTATGGGAGTGGGCGGGGCTGGTGAAATAGCTCACTTGGATAGTGCCCTGATTTGCCATCTATGCACCAGGTTAAAACCCAGCTCCTGCTGCATTGAAGGAAACTTCAGCGTTGTGATCTCTTTCACTCTCTCTGCCTCGCTGCCTCTCTGTCTATCTAAAAAGAGAAAAGGGGCGAGTCGGGCAGTAGAGCAGCGGGTTAAGCACAGGTGACACAAAGCGCAAGGACCGGCATAAGGATCCCGGTTCGAGCCCTGGCTCCCCACCTGCAGGGGAGTCGCTTCACAAGCACTGAAGCAGATCTGCATGTGTCTCTCTCTCCCCCTCTCTGTCTTCCCCTCCTCTCTCCATTTCTCTCTGTCCTGTCCAACAACGACGACATCAATCATAACTACAACAATAAAACAACAAGGGCAACAAAAGGAAATAAATAATAAATAAATATTTTAAAAGAGAGAAAATGGAAAGGGGAGGTAGAGAGGTCGATGGTTGTGCCTTGCCCACAGAGTAGGTGGCAGTGCCAGGGCCTGGGAGATGTGTCTTCTTCCCCAACCAAGGTTGGAATAGACATTGTCATTCTAGCGTACTATTTATTCCCTGAGGACTTTCCTATTCATTTGGATGCCCGGTTACACATACCAAGTGGTTCCATTATTTCATGGTTACTTCAATGAAAACATTGCCAGTTACACCCATATTCATTTTCCCAAGAAACGGGTGCCAAGAGCATGCTGATCCAGCAGCTTTGGGGTATGCGGCTGGTGTGGAATTAATTTCGGGGTTGAATTCTTCCCCAGTGGCAGCTTCTACAGCAAAAAGGGCATACACAGGAGCCACCTCTAAATTTAGCCCTCTTCGCTCTCAGAATGGCTCGGCTCCTGCAGAAGCCCAGCTTTGGGCTGATGTTTTCTCCCTGGCAAATTTACAAGGTGTGGAATTGGCAGAGCAGCTGCCACTGTCTGTGACCCTCCTGCATTTTTGAATGACATTTCAGAGATCACTCCAGAGTCCCTATGTATGTCTGATTTTTACTTCCACACCTAACTGAAGCCATGTCTGTTAACCCTAGAAGAACTAACCTTGTTAAATGTTTGCAATATTATCACCCTGCCTGAGGGAGAAACATCCTAACTGCCTATGAATGTTATTTCCTTAAGTGATTAACTAGCAATGGATCTGATTTAAAATAGCCAGGACTCCAGTACTAACTATACACACAAAAAATAAATTGCATTCTCAGGCCTATAGGCTTAAAGTAATTGGGCAAAAGTGTTTGCCTTACAAACAGACCTTTTTGCTGGTTTGTTTTGTTTTGTTTGCATCACAGGGGCCTTGCACATACATGATTCTACCACTGCAGGCTGACTTTTTCAGATAGAGACAAAGAAAGAGGAAGATGGGGGCCAGGTGGTGGCACACCTGGTTGAGTGCACATTTGCAAGAACCCGGTTCAAGCTCATGGCCCCACCTGCAGGGAGAAAGCTTTGAAAGTGGTGGAGCAGGGCTGTAGGTATCTCTCTGTCTCTCCCCTCTCAATTTCTGGCTGTCTCTATCCAATAAATAAGTAAGGATAATTTAAAAAAAAAGAAAAAGGAAGCCACTCCATGATACCAGAGCTTTTCCAAGGGCTGTGGCATTCCCATATGGCACCTGGACTGAGTCACGCACATGGCAAGGCAGGTTCGACATTGAGGTATCTCTCCAGCCTCCTACACATAAACTTTTTATGAAAAATAAATTTAAAATTTTTTAAGTCAGGCCAGGTGGTGGCACATCAGGTTGAGCATACATGTTACCATGTGCCAGGACCCAGAGTCAAGCCTTCAGCCCCCATCTGTAGGGGAGAAAGCTTTGTAAGTGGTGAAGCAGTGCTGCAGATGTCTCTCTTCCTCTCTGTCTCCCCCCTCTCTCAATTTCTCTCTGATTCTATCCATTAAAGAAATTAATATTAAAAGTCAGTGGTCATTTACTTCTTATGATGTACTCATAGTTATTTTTTTAAAAATGTAAGTCTTTGGCATAAATCAAGAGGTAGTCATAAAGTGTTTCCCTGCTTGTTCTTTGTAAGAATCAAAGCTCTTATGGAATCCTTTGCTGATAAAAAGTTGGCTCTACCAAAAAGAGAAGGACAAATATCAAATGATCTAACTTATTAGAGGAACATAACAAAGCAGGGAACAGGGATTGGGAATTGGGCTTTAGCACAGCAGGTTAAGCGCAGGTGGCATAAGGATCCCGGTTCAAGCCCTGGCTCCCCACCTGTAGGGGAGTCCCTTCACAGGCGGTGTAGTAGGTCTGCAGGTGTCTATTTTTCTCTCCCCCTCTCTGTCTTCCCCCTCCTCTCCATTTCTCTCTGTCCTATCCAACAACAATAATAACTACAACAATAAAACAACAAGGACAACACAAGGGAATAAATAAATTAAATTAAATTTTAAAAAAAGAAAGGAAGGAAAAAAAAGTAGGGAACAGGGAGGGAGAGCACAAAGTGAAACACGCACTGGGCATGGTATATTGCACCAAACCAAAGGATTCTGGGGAGTGAGAGGGAGGGAGGATAGGAAGAAAACTCTGGGGGCCTATTATATAATGAAATCGTGTGCATATGTCAATGATTACACTGTAAAGCATTAACCCCCGCAATAAAAATTAAAAAAAAAAATTGGGTCTAGGAGATTCCTACAGCATGTGATCTGAAATGAGACACCAAAGACTCAATTAAAGTGATTTGCTTGCTACTTCCAAACTGAGACTAGAATCCAGGTCTTTAGACTCCTTGCTGATCTACTAAGCTTTCTCCAGAGACTAACTTTGACAAGGGGCCAAGACAATGTAGCTCCCTCCCCCCCATACTGAGTGGCATCCAGCCATATTTCCCAGGGGGATATCCCTTCCTTGGGAGACTTTTCCCCTCCAGTGCGACCTAGGTGAGCCAGCCAAAGCATGAAACAGCCAAGGTGACTGTAGTGACAAATATGATTGTGATGCAGTTCGCTTTGTTGCATGCCAGACGCTCTCTTCCACACATCATCCCGTTTAATTGTCGTTATTACCCTGAAATGGATGGCCTGTTCCCTTTTGCACTGACCAGGAAGTGTTCCTAAGCGCTCACCATCTCAATGCAGTGCTCAGGAGAAAGAGAAGGTAAGTCAGTGCCCAAGGGGATATGACTGCCAGCAGGATTTGAACACAGCTCCGTCTACTTTTTTAACCTGTAAAAGGCCCCTCTCAGGAATTTTCAGCCGCCTTTTCCTATTACAAAAGCTCATAAGCCACAGGAAGGGGATAGCTTTGTCCCTCTGTTTATCTAAGCTCCAGGTTCTTGGCCAAACTCTTTTGCCTTATCTTAAATATCTGGGTCCTGGGAGTCGGGTGGTAGTGCAGCGGGTTAAGTGCACTTGGCGTAAAGTGAAAGGATCGGCGTAAGGTTCCTGGTTCGAACCCTCAGCTCCCCACCTACAGGAGAGTTGCTTCACAAGCAGTGAAGCAGGTCTGCAGGTGTCTATTTTTCTCTCCCCCTCTCTTTCTTCCCCTCCTCTCGCCATTTCTCTCAGTCCTGTCCAACAATGACGACGACATCAATAACAACAATAACTACAGCAATAAAACAACAAGGGCAACGAAAGGGAATAAATAAAAAAATAAATATTTAAAAAATATCTGGGTCCTTTGAGAAACACGATCTGGTTCTGTAAAAAAAAAAAGTGGGGAGTGGGGTGGGGGAAGGATCATCATGGGACCATTTAAAGACTGAAATTAGAGAGTCCTTCACCCCCATAATCAACTCTCAATTTTACTGTGTTCTAGCTATATGACCTTGGTCAACTCTGAACTAGGATCTTCTTCTTTTTGGTGAGAACAATGATGTTTATCTTGTCAGGTTGCTATAAGGGCAACCTGGACCAGAGCTCAGTTGTCAGGAATCTTATTGTAATGGTCACATATTTCATGCTGTCGGGCCTGGTTGTGTGTGTGTGTGTGTGTGTGTGTGTGTTGCCTGCCTGTGTTCATTCCCCCAGGCCAACTTTTACAGACAGACACAGGCAGAGGGCAGCTACACCATAGCACTGAAGTCCATCCCCCCCCCCCCCTCACACACACACACAGAGTACGCCTATGTGGTATACCAGAAGCTTGCACCTGGGCCAGGCTCCTGGCAAGACAGACATCTTTGCAGGTGAGCTATCTCACCGGCCCCTGTTTACCTATTTTTACTACAAGAGTCATATGTGTTTATTGCTTATTGTTCAACCAAACATGTGAAATAGAATCCTCCATGGTCCCCTAAATGGATGGCAATTTAGAATGTTTTCTTGTTCCAGATTTTTTACTCTCCAGATATTAGCATGCACAGCCAAGCTGTGTTGCTTTCCACAGGAGCCCATACACCTACACCTTGCTGTGTTTGCTGTTTCTTTGTACATATACATCAATATGTCAGGTCACGGCTGTGCATCAGGACACACACACACACACACACACACACACACACACACACACACACAGAGTTCTGCCTCTTGGCGCTGCAACTCACTGGCTGCCAAGCTCACTGGTTCACACCTTGACCCCGACCCTCCAGGGGTCCTGCTGGCCACTCCCTGCCCCTGGTGCAGGGTGCTTTGAAAGCCACTCTTCTTCCTCTCTTTTCATCCTCTCACCTTGTCCTACCACTTCAACCCTGTTACTTTATGGTAAAAAAGCAACTGACTGGGGATACTGGCCTCAGGACACTTTCAAATTGACTGTGACAAAAACCAAAGGGGAATGTTGAGGGCTCCAGGTCAGAAGGTTAAGTGACTTCTTCAAGGCCCTTCTAGCCACTCGGAGTCCCTCTAGGGATGAAAACTCCAGCGTTTTGAACCTCACACTGTACAATGCTCTCCCACATTTGTTCCTCTCCTCACCTCGCCTCCTTCCCTCCCTCACTCCTCCCCACCTCCTGGGTCAGCCCTCTCCTGTTCTTCCTCTGTCCTCTCAGGTTGTTGTTCTTTCACAATGCTACATTTGAATGTTGTGACTGTTCAGAGAATGTTAGGGATGTTTGTAAACCAGGTAAGGCTGCTTCGGTGTCACTGTTCCTGGTTTTTTGTCGTTGTTGTTGTTTTTTATCAGGAACAGGTGGAGCTGGGAAATAAAGATAAGTACTCCGCCAGTGTTTCTTGCAAACACTCTCTTGTGTTTGACTATGATATTTTAAGCCTGATTACCTCCTCCGGTTGATAATGTTGCCTCTCAACTCAGCTGGCATCTCTTGGCTTCATCGTAAAGTGGCTCAAAATACACACTTCTGTGTGAGAGAGCCCAGCTAAAAATAAGAAGCAAAAGGCTATTAATTGCAGCAAAGTTGGGGAGTAAGATGGGATGCCAGCGCTCAGAGCCGCTGCTGAGGAAGCTGTTTTACTTTTACTGAATGCCATGTGAACGCTAACGTGTTTTTCTGCTCTGTTCCCTCATGCCTTCCTGGATTCAGAGAGAGGTAACCAACTGACTTTCACTTCTCCCCTTCCTGGTGTTTTAAGTGTCTGGCAAAGCTCACTGGCTTTTTTTTTGTTTGTGTGTCTTTTTTTTTCATGCCTTATCTCCATCCTCACACCCATCCCTGTCTGAAAGGCAGAACTGCATTTTGTTTAACCTTTTATCATGGTCCTTCCTATGTGTCTGACATTTAAAACAGAAATTGCATCTGGGTTCCTGATCTTCTGTTGTGTTTGACCCTGTGATGGGCAGAGTGAGATGACAGCAGCTTGGTCACTCACTAAATGGCTTGCAGGGGACGGGGGTGAGATGTCCTTAAAAATTATAACTTTTGTTTTTGAAAGATAGCCAGGCTAAACTGGCAAAGACCAGCTTGTTGAAAATTTCAAGATGGTGTAAAAATGTTTCCAGTATATTAGTGTATGTTCATTTGTGGACTGTGAAATTTTTAATCAGCAAGCTAGGAAGTAAATATATACAGTATGGTACATATATAAGGAAATCTTTTGTGCTTTTTGAAAAATTAAAATGTGCTTACATTCTGTTTACCCTGGAGTTTTGTTAGTGTAAAAATTTAGCTCTTTGTTAATAGCCACAGACTAGCTTCATTAATAACTAAAATATATAGAATTCTTCCTTCATAGTGAAGAACATAACTAGATAGTTGGTATAGTTCTGAAATGAAGGTTATTTATACCTCAGGGGTATGTGTATATAGATGTGTCTTCAGTGTTTTAAAGGCCAGCCTGTCCATAGACTGACATTAAGTTCCATATTTTATTTCTCTAACTCTTAATCAAGATTATTTTTTTTTTATGGGGGAAAATAAACCCAAGTTTTGAAATGTTTCTCTTTGAAAGAATGATCATGATTACTGCCTGAAAAAGAGACCCAAGCAAACACCTCTTTGTGTTAAGAGTGATGCCAGGTGAGTTCTCCACGTGCTTGGGGGTGAACTCTTTCCAGCTGGCAGACATTTTCCTTGTTTAACAAGCTGATAGTGTTTAATGTCCAGGAGGGAAAGGGAGACCACGTAGACTTTGTGGCTAACTCAAAGAGTCAATCTTTCAGAGATAGGTATGATTAGAAGAATTTGCCAGCTTGACTGAGCCTGCCTGCCTTTCCTCCCTTCCTCCTTCCTTCCTTCCTTCCTTCCTTTTTTCCTTCCTTTTTTCCTTCCTTCCTTCCTTCCTTCCTTCCTTCCTTCCTTCCTTCCTTCCTTCCTCCTTTCCTCCTTTCCTCCTGGGTTATCACTGGGGCTTGGTGCTGGCACTAAGTCTACTGCTTCTGGCGGACACTCTTTACATTGTATTGGATATGAAATTGAGAGGGGAGGGGGAGATAAAGTGGGGAGAGAGAAAGATAAACACCTGCAGAACTGCTTTACCACTTGTGAAAGGACTCCCCTCCCCGCCCCACAGGTGGGGAGCCAGGGGCTCGAACTGGGATCATTGTGCAGGTCCTTGTGCTTCGAACTATATGCGCTTAATCCAGTGTGCCACCCAGCCCCACTTGACTAAATTTCCACTCACCTTTGAGGTGGCTTTGGCCCCCGGAAGCATGTTGGGAAATTCTGGAGGCTGGAAGCTGAAGGCTGTGCACTTGGATTTAATGTGCCCTTCCACATTTAGATGTGCTCCTTCATGTCATGTAACAACAAGGTCTGTCTAAATCAGCAATGAGGGTATTTTCAGATGTTTGTTGCTACTTTCTGCATTTATTCAGGTCTCTGCTGAGAAGCAGTTGCTCTGAATATTAACGGCAAGACTGTGTTCTAGAAAGGACTGCAAACTGCTCTTCCCAAACCACCCTTGATAAGTGGTGGGTGGTGGCATTGAAAACCTGCTATTTACACTGTCTGTGTGTCTGTCTCCTGACAGCTCCTGGTAAGGGACCCCCTGCAGTGGATATGCTTACCCAGCTGCCCCTTTCAGAGTTGAGGGACTTAGCATCTTCTTAAACATGCAAGGAAAGAAAAAGAGAGTTGGAACTACCAAGCTCTAGATTGTGAACGTAGCTGTGCCTGAAAACAGTGCTTTTGCCATCTGGGTAAAATAAAAAAAATAAAAAATAAACTGTGTGTGTGTGACACATTTTGGACTGCCCATCTAGGAAGATGAGGGACTAGGTGGTGGTGCACCTGATTGAGTGCACATGTTACAGTACACCAGGACCTGGGTTCAAGCCCCTGGTCCCCACCTGCAGGGGAAGAGCTTTGCAAGTGTTGAAGCAGGTCTCCAGGTATCTCTCTGTCTCTGTCCTTCTCTATCACCCCCTTTTCTCTCAATTTCTGACTGTCTCTATCCAGTAAATAAAACTAATTTTTAAAAATGCTAATGAAGATGATATTTCTCATCCCCTTTCTACCCCTTCCTTCTTCTAATTCCAGAACAAGATTTTCTAAATATAGTCTGAAAATAAAAGTCTGGAAACTAGAAGTCCTTCACCCTCTTGGTCCTGTGCAGGTGAACTAAAAAGAAAATCCTTTGTCGTCAAGGGCTAGATTTGTCATTTTGAATTCTTTGTGCTGGAATTTTACCCTGAGTTGCAGTAGAAATAACTAGTGATTTATTGCTTTAGCAGAAAAGACAAAATTCTATAGAAAGATGAGCTGGGAGGAAGTTGTAATACAACTGCTTAGTTCAAATAACTATCAGAATAGCCCTTATGAGTAAGACAGCATTCCAAAGTAGGTTTTTTTCTTTAACTTCTTGTTCCTCATTTATAATAATTATCACCATTAAGTGAATGCCTGTCATATGGCAGCCTTTCCAAGTTTCTGGCATCAAAACTAATGTGTATTGGACCTAAGCAAACACAGCATACGTAGACGACATAATCAGGTCATGAAGAGTTGGTGAGGAACATGGCAGAGGAGAGTAGGGGAGAGACTGAATGGAAGGGAACCTCATAGAAAGGAGGGAGCCCCGAGGAGGTCACTGCTGAGCAATCTGCACTATCATAAAGCTGACAAGACCAGCTAAGCCTAGGCTGCTCAAGAAATCAAAGTTTGGTTCAACAAGTAAAATTTATAGGAAACATGTTTCAGTTTATCATTTAGGGGGATTTTTTTTTTCTCAGCAGAACTTTCCAGCCATAGGATAGGCTGATTCGTTAACTAAATGAGGTTTCACATGACTAAAATAATACCCCCTCCCCGGGGGGGGGGGGGCGGTAGACAAAGAGTTTGGAAGTACAGCCTCAGTTACCTCTAAGAGGCACCCTAAGATTCCTCTTAAACCCCTTGTGAGGGAGGGTAAGTACGAAAGCTCCCTTTCAGCAGGGATGAATTGCATTTATGTAAGAGAGCTGTGGGGGGGGGGGGGGTAGGGGAAAGCCATGCAGTTCTCTTTTTGCTGATTTTAATGGAAGCCATCTGAATAAAGACTTGTTCATTCATTCATTTATCTCATAAAGGTGGATTAAGCCTTTACAGGGTGATTAAAGTGCTACTGTTCAACTGAGAACAATGAAAGCGATCTTTCGCTTCTCTCCTTTTTTCCTCCATTATGAAATTTAAGGCTGTCATGTAAGCTGTCTGAGCACTGACATTTTTCCCTGATAGAACTCAAGGCTAGTCCTCTCTGGGGATAATTACTGGGGAGAATAGTGAAAGGGCAGGAGCCAAAAAGAGTTGGAAACACAAGGACTCACTCAGTAAGCAACCAAGGAGAGGGCGATGATTCCTGATCCTCTCTTCTGTACCAATTGCTGCAGCTGTAAACTTCCCGCTTCATGGCTTATCAAAGAAACAGTGATTCCCATGATTTCTGTCATCATGGGAATAAAAGGGCAGGTCTCCACATGTATGGGGTAGAAAACTAGACGGGCACCTCTTTAAACAGGAGATGCCTCATCTAATAGTGTAAGTGGAGTGAGCTGGTGCAGAGGACACAGATGTGCGTGTCAGCAGTGTCCCAGACACATCTGGAAGAGTTTGTTGGGACCCTGTTGGGACTGGACGTTGGAGGACAAATGTGCCAATTCTACTTAGATCAGTACACACAGAGGAACACAGTAACTAGAACAAACATCTCTCTGGATGACTGCGTTGGGCAGTGTGCTAATCCTGGAGATTGGGCACAGAACCTAGGAGTTCACTGACTGTCCTCTTTAGTTTTCATGTTTGAAAAATTCTGAAATCAGAGGGATTTTTTAAAATTATGTTTATTTATTGGATAGAGACAGCCAGAAATCGAGAAGGAAGGGGGAGATAGAGAGGGAGAGAGACGGAGAGACACCTGCAGCTCTGCTTCACCACTCGCAAAGCTTGCCCCCTGCAGGTGGGGACCCAGGGCTCGAACCTCGGTCCTTGTGTACTCTAACATGTGCCACCAGGTGTGCCACCGCCTGGCCACTAGAGGGATTTGTTTAAGGTGAGGGGACATATACTGGTTTTTTAAAAAGTATTTTTTAAATCACTGCTCCTCATATTTCTGAAGCTAGGACCCCAATTCCCCTTCTCCAGGGAAAATGGCGCCCAATAGCCCAAGGCCACCACAGACCTTGCTCACTGTGGCTAGGAGACAAACCACTGGGTTTCTGCAGGTGTCTGCACCACCACCGCCCCTCCTGTAGTGTCGGCTTTCCCCCTCTCTGGCACTGTTTCTCCATCTTTTCATGGGAATCCTTGCAGTGTCTTTTCTTCCTCAGGGGTCAGGCCTTGCCTTGCTGTATCTCATTTGCTACCCTGTCCTCTGCTTCCCTGACTTTAGCTGCCTCCTGCTGTTTGTCTCCAGCCCAGGTTGCAGACTGAGCTATGTTCACATCTGCCTGCGTGGCAGGCCTGTTCTCCTTATTTGTGCTCCTTTTTGTCAGGCCCAGAACTCATCAGCCTCCCTCACCAAACCTGTTTCTTCTTCCTGTGCCAATGTGAGGGCCTTGTGGTCCCATGAGAAACCCCAGGGTCTCCTTAGACCCTCCCTTCACCACCACACCTGTCAGTCCTACCCACTACCACCCTTCTTTATTGCCTCCACCTGTCTCCTCTACCTGTTTACCCGGATGTAACTTAGCCTGTACCTTGTTCTTCCTCTCTCACCTGAACCACAACTCTGCCTCCCAGTGGTCTCCTTCCTTTGACCCATTTTCCTCCACCAGAGGGAACTTTTTAAAAAAATTTTTATTTATTTTCCCTTTTGTTGCCCTTGTTGTTTTATTGTTGTAGTTATTATTGTTGTTATTGATGTCGTCGTTGTTAGATAGGACAGAGAGAAATGGAGAGAGGAGGGGAAGACAGAGAGGGGGAGAGAAAGAGACACCTGCAGACCTGCTTCACCGCCTGTGAAGCGACTCCCCTGCAGGTGGGGAGCTGGGGGCTCGAACTGGGATCCTTATGCCGGTCCTTGTGCTGTGGGCTACGTGCACTTAACCCGCTGTGCCACCATCGGACTCCCCAGAGGGAACTTTTTAAAACGCATGTCAGGGCGCTTAGTGGTGGTGCACCTGATTGGTACACTTGCACACATTACAGTGTACATGGACCTGGATTCAAGCCCCTGAACCCCACCTACAAGAGGGAAGTTTCATGTGGTGAAGCAGAGCTGCATGTGTCTCTCCACACAACCCCCTGCTTAAATTTTTTCTGCCTCTATCGAAAATAAATGAGTAAAAAATGTTTTGTTTTGTTTTTTGAAAAAAAGAGCATGTGTTGGATGGTCATATGCCATATTATAAGTCTTGAATGGCACACAGAGTAAGGGCCAGGGCACAGGTGCACAGCATCCCTGAAGCCACAGCACAGCCCTTCACCATAGTCCCTGATGCCTCATCTAAATGCACGTGTCCTGGAGAGGTCCTTGTTATGCCTAGAAATGCAGTTCCGATGATGTCACTGGGGCATTCTCTCACCTCCACACATCAGATAGTGGGCTTGCTAGGCTGGAGCCTTGCCTGTTTGTGTACTTGCCTCTCTGGCACTTGGTCCATAATAGTGGCTCAAAAGGTCTTCATGGGGAGTTGGGCTGTAGTGCAGCGGGTTAAGCGCAGGTGGCACTAAGCACAAGGATCCGCATAAGGATCCTGGTTCAAGCCCTGGCTCCCCACCAGGGGAGTCAGGGGTGTCACTTCACAAGTGGTGAAACAGGTCTGCAGGTGTCTGTCTTTCTCTCCCTCTGTCTTCCCCCTCCCCTCTCCATTTCTCTCTGTCCTATCCAACAACAATGACAACAATAATAACTACAACAATAAAACAACAAGGGCAACAAAAGGGAATAAATAAATAAAAATAAGTATTTTAAAAAAAAGGTCTTCATGGAATTGAATAGTTTACTTAAGTTCATCTTTTTTTTTTTTTTTTTTTTTTTTACCAGAGCACCATTCAGCTCTGGCTTATGGTGGTTCAGGGGATTGAACCTGGGACTTTGGAGTCTCAGGCAAGAGACCCCTGTTTCTGCAGTTACTTACAAAAAGTGCTACCAGGGGCCCAGGTGGTGGTGCACCTGGTGAAGCACACACATTACTGTGCAAAAGGACCCAGGTTCAAGCCCCTGGTCCCCACCTGCAGAGGGAAAGCTTCACAAGTAGTGAAGCAGGGCTGCGGGTGTCTTACTGTCTCTTTCCTGTCTACCCCTCCCCTCTCAATTTCTCTCTTTCTCTATCTAATAATAAAAATAAACACTTTAAAAATAGATAAATAAATAAATAAATAAAAAGTGCTGCCTCTTTTCCCTTGTAATTGTGTTGTATCCACCCAGACAACCTTGAGTAGCAGCCCTGTGTCAAGATCCTTAATCACATCTGTAGTTCCTTTTCATGGAAAGGATAGCTCCAAATTCCAAGAGTTGGAATCTCTGGACAAGAGCATCTTGGTGGTGGGGGGGGGGGGGAGGTTGTTATTCTGTCTGCTAGAGCAACCTTGTCCAGAAGTCAGGTGTTGAAAAGCCAAGCTTTTAAAAGATCCAGTTAAGAGCTGTTTGGATATCATCATGAATAATGATGAGATTAGATCAGCTACATATTTTATTGCACACGAAGGACATTTTTTTTTAACTTTTCTAGGGTCCGAGTCTGAAAGAGAGCCCTTACTGTCTCTTAGAAAACCCCATGTTTGGAGCTTCCAGGTAATTGGGGAGTCACATAGGACACATTTCCTAGGAATAAAACTGAAGATACACAAATTTCTTGACCTTCACAGTGAGGAGAAAACTATTTCCCCTCCATGAGAAGCAGATGGAAACCCCTGGAGGGTCGGTTCCCAGACTCTGCCCTGTCATGGATCGACAGGTTGTGTCCTCTCTGATGTATTGGTCTGGTCCCTGGCAGGGAACAGGGAGAGATAAGGCTGTAAAAAGAAATTGTCAGAAACTCCCCAAGCTTGCAGCTGCTGAGTTTCTCCTGTGGGATGAGGTGGGTTCCACACGACTGCTCTCAAGCATTAATCACCTTCCACTGAGCCAGAAAAAAAAAAAAAGATTAATAATAATAATTTTTTTAAAAGATTAGGCCTGAGTGGTGACATATGGAAAAAGAGAGGGCACAGTGCCGATGCTAGAGAGGAATCAGCCATTGCTTTGCAATCAGGGACATTTCATCTCCCTCCTGGTTACCTAGGGATCACTCCACTTGCAAACCAGCCTGCAGTCATGCAGAGGGTGATGGCTCTAGAAAGCTTATGTCACAGAATACTGGAGCCAGGAAGACACCTCAGAAATCATGGTTTTCAGCGCCTGCACATAGCTGAGTGTAGACACCACATTGAAGGTTGTACAGTTAAGTGAAATCAGGAAGGCGACTGACATTTGGGTTGCCTGAGTTTCAACCCATTGTCCTTTGGCTGTTCCTTGCCAGTCCCCTCTGATGGGACAGTTGGACCCATTTGAGTTCTGCGAAGTGACTGTAAAACAGAAGAGTGTAAGTCACTCTATCTTTTTTTGTGGTCTGGAATTTCAGTACCTGATGCATTTAGACACAGGTAAGGCCCTGGGAGCCAGAGAGTCAGGCTGATCTATGAGCCACAGCAGGCAGGGATAGAGATGGTACCCTGGGAGGCTAGTGGTCACTGGGGAAGGGAAGAACCCATGGGAGGCCATGGTGATCCATATTTCTGGAGGAGAGAGACAAACTCCTTAATTGGAGAAGCAGTGCTAGAAGAACTGGTGGGACAATTTTTTTGGAATGCCTACAGTCTGAGACAAAGTGTTTGTGCTTTTTCTGGGTGACCATGGGGCTTCAGAGCCATCCTACCTCAGAATAATGCTGATTAAATAGGGAATTTTGAAGAAAAATGGTTCATACGTGTCTGAGACATGTTGTGTATTACTTTATGGTACAACTTGGGAAGATGAGTAACCAGGAAAAGTCAAGAACAGGGCTTCCCCTGAGTGAAGTCCCCAAAAGTGATGTCTTCATTTCTTTTCTATTTAAAGTAATATTTTGCCTTGCTGTTAGTTGAGACTGGGACCATAGTGTAGTGTTCAACTGGCCTCACCACTCCAAGTCTGGCCCAGCTCCTCACCCAGGCTAACACACACCTCAGCCCAGTCACATGCCATGTCCGTTCACACCTTTGACCAAGAATCAACTTTCCTGACAGGCAGTGGATGGATACACGTTGTAGCCCCTCTGCTTGTAGGAAGAAAGAGCACAGCGTCAGCATGCATTCCTTAGTATTGACTATGATCAGGCCTGGACTGAGTGTTGGGGATGAATTAGGCACAGATTATCTCCATGGAACTTCTAGGAGTTGAGGGGAAGACAGCCCCAGGGACAGACCCCTAGGGCACTAGAGCATGAGACTCTCAGTGCACCAGCTCCCCCATGAGCCCTCAGCCATGAGGATGGCGTAAATAAAAGCTGGGAGGCATGAGGATGGCGTAAGTAAAAACTGGGAGGCAAGTACCTGTTAGAATGCCTGAGTGGGGGTAGGACTGATGAGAAAGCGACTGGTTGGGGATAATTTCAGGAGAAAAAAGAGGCTGAGCAGGGGATTAGGTAGAAGATGAGGGGCCAGTGAGGACACTGAGTTAGAACTTGAGGAAGAAACCAGACATTGCAGTGAGACTGAGACAGAGGTCTGTGTGGAGCAGCCAGGTGAAGAAGATGCCTCTGCCCTAGACCCTGCACTTGAATAGCCCAACTGAGGGGCTCCTGGGCTGTGACAAAGTGGAGGAGAGGCTTCCCAGATATACTTTCCTGAAAGTGAGTTGCCTTTAGTGGAAGCTTCCCCCATCTTGCAGAAACTATCTGTCATAGTCAGAAAAAAAGAACCCCGGGGCTAGGGCGATAGCATAATGGTCATGCAAAAAGACTTTCATGCCCGAGGCTCTGAAGTCCTAGATTCAATCTCTAGCACCACCATAAACCAGAATTGAGCAGTGATCTTCAAAGGAAAAGAGGAGGGAGAAGGAGAGAAGAGGAACACTGTCAACAATTCCAGTTAGGATATGGAGAGAAATCATTAAAGTCTGGTTATAGCTGTGGCATCCTGGCCTAGATTCATTCACAAAGAAAGCAAGATCCAGTGCCAGAGGAGAAAATCTAGACACTGATTTGATTTGGTTTTCTCTCTCTCTCCCTCTCTCTGTCTCTCTCTCAGATAGACACAAATTGGGGTGGGGGGAGAAGACAGAGAAAGTGAGGCTGCTGAAGCACTTCTTCACCACTTGTGACACTCCTCCCCTCCAGGTGGGGACTGGGGGCTTGAAATTGGGTCCTTGCACATGATAACATGTGCATTCAGCCAGGTGCACCAACACCCGGCCCCTAGACACTGATTTTTCACTTCACTTTGGTCTTTTAAGCCCACAGCTCTCTCCAAACAGTAGGGAGACATAGAGTTGTGTGGTCAGGTAACATCCCAGTAAACCTCCTCCTGGGTGAAAAAGCAGGTGCCAACAAAGCCCAGCACCAGCTGCAGCACCCCCATGGTGTCTGGGCCAGCAGTGGAGAGTGTGATGCAGCTGCTGGCACATCTGAGTCTGAGACGTGTTTCCCAGAACCTGATGCCTTTCATGGGGATTCACTCCCCACCATGTTGACACACCAAAGCTTGCTGTTTTGCTTCTGCTGTATCACTCATGCAAATTCATGCTTTTTCCCCAGCCTGTTTTCTGCTTGCAATCACAGTATTTGTTACCACTCCAAATAGGCTGCCAAGGACGCCAAGGCTACAACACATGGGTTTGGGCAACACTATGGTTACTTTGCTCACAGATGAATTCTGCAGACCCCAAAAAGTGTTCCTCTGTGCCAGGTAGCTGTTCAGTTTTTTTCCCCCTAACCACTGTGTCCTGTTTACATTGACCTGCTGGCTCCTAAGCTCAGTTAACACCTATCACTGGAGTCACTAGAGTGGTGGAAAGGGGGGAAGGTTCCTTCATCTAATGTTCTCATCCATTTTGTTTGCACAGAGATTTTGCCTATGTAGCCAGAGACAAAGACACAAGAATCCTGAAATGTCATGTATTTCGATGTGACACACCAGCAAAAGCCATCGCCACAAGTCTCCACGAAATCTGTTCCAAGGTGAGGGGCCACAGGGGCACCCTCCCCCATTCTGTCCTTCTCCTTGCTTGAGCAGGGAACACCCTGGAAGGTCACATGGGCAGGTATACTGACAAACAGTGTTAATGTACTCTGGTGTGTCAGGTGTTGTTCTCACTGGCACAGTCTTCAAATGAGCAGAGCTTTTATTCTTCTGTTTTAGAGTACATGGTAGATAAGTAGATGTGCAAGTATACACTGAACCCCACTGGAAAGTGTAGGGGCAAGGGCAGCACCCCTGACCTGAGAGTGGGCCCAAGTAAGGGGAGTGTGGTGAGAAGCCACCTGGGGTGTCCCAGGAAACTGGGGTTCCCAGGAATATACCCTGACTTCACTAGAACTCTCAATAGCCACCCCCCCCCCAGATTCTAGCCAACTGTGAGGCAGGGCTGTGGTCACTGACACACAGCCCCTGCTTCCGGAACCAGAGTCACAGAACCAAACAACGAGAACAGACAGGGGGACCCCATTTTAGCATCTCTCTCCCTAGAGCCTCATTATGTTCACTTGAGATGTGTGACCCACTGCAGCAGAGGCAGGGCGCTCTGGTTTGTTTCTGTGCAGCGAGCCCATTACCATCTGGAGATTATGGGGGCCTGAGCACTGAGCTCAGTGAGGTCCAGCAGCAGGAGTGGAGCAGGTGTAATCCACAGCTCTCATGGGAAGCTAAGGATGGGGAGCTGCCTCCAAATCCCCCCAAAAGGGCCATTAGTCTGCTGGCCTGGTGCATGGGCCCACAACAGACAGGACAGGGCTGCTGTGGATGACACCTTTACCCACACCCTGTTCACATCCCCACATGGACAGGACCAGGGACCAGGCTACAATTGTGCCCCTGGCTACTTTGTAGCACTCTCCCCAGGCTGCATCTTCCTCATCTTTTCATGCCACTGATATAAGGGAGAACCGTGTATGTGTCAGGCAATGTTCTAAGGACAGCAGAGACCCAACACACACACACACACACACACACACACACACACACACACACACACACACACACACCCCTTGCTGCCTTCAGGATGTGGCCTGGCCTGGAGTAAGCACTCAAAAAGCATTTGGTTATCTTAATAGTTAATAGTCCTCTCTCCCCCACTGCCTCTCCCAAGTGCTAGACTGGAGACAGGCCAGAATGGGACTTTGGGGAGGAGTGAGTTCAGTTCCCCCTGAAGTGGGGAGTGAAGCTGTGAGTGGATTGTGGGCTTATGGAGGAGTAGGCTTCTCCCAGCCCCTAAAACTGCAGTGGGAATGAAGACTCAGTGCCCTTAGTGAAGAGAAGCAATTGGGAAAACAGCCAACAGCCATGAGCACTTTGAGAGTGACAACATGAGAGCAGCTCGTTCTCATGACTGCCATCCATTACTGTTGAGGACAGAGGGTATTATCTCCATGTGCAGTGAGCAAGTGGGTAGCCTAAAGTCTCAAAAGGGGGCAGTAGTGCAATTTGAACATGGTTAGTCTGTCCCCAGAGCCCTGCAGATACCTAACAGCACCTGGAAGCAATGGGCTCTGTGTCCCATGGACCCCAGTGAGCCAGAAGGTCCACATGTGACCAGGGATACTTATTTGGTTTCTTTGCACAGAAGTGGGTACAAATGGTATAATAAAATTTAAACACATGGCAGACTATAACTCTGACAGGTAATCCTTCACCTCTTATCCCCAGAGAAAATTACCAGATTCTCAGAAGACGTAACTGAGAGCTAGACACAAATGCGAGGTTGGGAAGTCAGGTGATAGACTACAGCCAGTTTCACTTAGAAGTGAAATCAGCTGTAGCAGCTTTCTGGAAAAGCTGAAGACATGGGTCTGGAACACAAAGCAATGCTGTGTTTTCTCTTCAACAGATTATGGCCGAACGGAAGAATGCCAAAGCCCTGGCCTGCAGCTCCTTGCAGGAAAGAACCAATGTTAACCTCGACGTTCCCTTGCAAGGTAGGTTGGCAGCTTTGTGCTGCAGCTCATAGTCCTAATCCTGAATTGGCACTTTTCCAGTGACTCCAGTGTCCTTAAAAGCCATGCTCAGTTCAACAAACCTGTGAGGAAGCACTTATCCGGAATCCTTGTGTGGCACAGAGCTGATCTTGTGCCTGTAGGCTTAGGCACATAGGGCCAAAATGAGTCTGGTCGTTAGTGGACAAGATGAAGTTTATCATTCATGACTTTACAACTCATTATTGTTATTATTATTGCTAGTAGGATTATCACTGGGGCTCATGCCTGCAGGATGTATCCACCACTCCAGCAGCAATTTTTCTTTTTTTTTTCTTTCTTTCTACTTGATAGGACAAAGAAATTGAGAGAGGAAGAAGGAGATAGAGAGTGAGAGAAAGAGAGACACCTTCATCACTCATGAACCCCCCCCCCCCATAGGGGCTTGAACCTGGATCCCTGTTCATGGTAATGTGTGTGGACTTTATAAATCATGTACAATCTGGCATAAGGACCAACTCATTTAAAATTGTGTGGGTTGGTTCAGCCAGGTAGTTCATTTGGATCATATCCTTGCTTTGTTATGGGCACAACCCAGGTTCGCCTGGTACTGCGGTGTTTTTCTCTCCACTTCTTTCTTTGTCTTGCCATCTGAAAAATTCATCCTGGAGTAGTATAGCCCCAATGATGACAAAAGTAATGATAGTAAAATTAAAGAAATGAAAGTAGGTTGGTTTAGTCTAGGGATCTAGCTTTGCCATGTATATGAGATCCTGGGTTTTAGTCTCATCACCACCACCACCACCCCCAAAACATGTATATGGATTGATACTTTGGAGGGAATTTCATTTAGGTCTGTCTCTCGCTGCACCCTTTGTGATTAAATTTTCTCTGGGCATCAGCCACATCAAATAAAACAAACATCAAAAAGCAGTTACTCAGCACACAACAAAGATAAGCAGCTGAAATACATAGATTCCAGTTCCTGCCTTCAAATGCTTTCCTACCTTGAAGTGAAGTTGAACGAGGTCCTGTGGACAGAGCCCCAGTGAGTCACATAGGGACTCTGCCCTTCTCCAGCTGCTGCTGTACTTCCCTCTGGAAACAAAGACCGTGCTGGCACAGGGTGGTGTTCAGGGCATTCCAGATGGCAGAGTGCTGCCTCATCTGTGTTATTATGAGGAAACACTGAGATTGATGTCTTGGTTTTTTGTTCCCTGCAGTAGATTTTCCAACACCAAAGACTGAGCTGGTTCAGAAGTTCCACGTGCAGTACTTGGGCATGCTACCTGTTGACAAGCCAGTCGGTATGTGAGACGTCTCTGCCTTTGCACTTTGCAGGTGTCTGGAAGCTCATGGGAGGTGTCTGCTCAAGAATCTCAGTGTGGGGTTAGTTGTTTCCCTGCCTTTGCTTTTAATCAAGGCTTGCACTGCCTCTACCACACTGAGCACTTCTGATCCAAGGAGAGAATGGGGCCAGGCGAAGCTGCTCAGACATGTGATCAGGAGAATACAAGGACTTTATCCAGACTAACCTGGATTTCTCATTTCCCCGAGAGCCCACAGAAGCATCGCATAGACTCTAGAAAGGTTCTGTCATGTGATACTCTTAGGCTACTTGCTTAAGCCAGGATTGGTATGAACTATAGGACAGAAAGAACTGAGACAGCCCTAATACGTTCCTCTATTTTATTTTATTATGTTTTTTTTATTATTGCCACCATAATTTTTGTGTGAAAGCACTGAGTCTCACAACAATCCATTTTTTCCTCTTATTTTCTTTCATTTATTTCACAGGGCAGAGAGAAAGTAAGCAGGGAGGGAGGAAAGAAGAGAGGGGCACAGAGATAAAGAGATAAATGCAGCACTACTTCACTATTCATGAGGCTTCCCCCTGCCCGTGGAGACTGGAGGCTTGAACCTGGGTCCTTGCACATGGTGATGGGTAATGCTCAACAGGGTGGGCCACTGCCCAGCCCCTCTTAGTACTTTCTTCTTAAAGTGTCACCTGGAATCCTCATGCATTGCTGGAGACTGTGGGTTGGCAAAAGCTGCAGCCACTCTGGAAAACAGCCTTCTGTTTGGCAGCTTCTCTGATGGTGAAATACAGAGTTCGCATTTGACCCAGTAATCCTCCTGGGCACATACCTTGTACATATACCTTCCCCCAAGTGAAAAAAACATCTGTCTGTGCAAAACATGCATGCAAATGCTCGTAGTAACATTGCTTATTAGAGCCCAGAAGGAAAAGCAACCCAGGTGTCTCACCAACTGACAAGTAAAAAAATAAAAAAATGTTTCCATGCTGTGGAACTTTATTCAATAATAGAAAGAAATAATGTACTGCATAGGTTACAGCATTAATAAACCTTGAAATCATGCTTAATAAAAGAAGCCAATCACAAAGGACCCCATAAGTATATGATTCTATGTATGTGAAATGTCCACAGACACACTGCTCATGTACAGGTGCCATCCAACTCAGTATAACTCAAGTCACAAAATAAGACAAAAGAACAGGGTCTTCTGGCAGATGTGGGCTTCTTTTGCCCACCCTCCACCCCTTCCCTAGGCTCTTTGCTTAGAAAAAGATGCCATTTGCTTGAGTACTGTTGTACTCTTGGGCTGGAATATCTTTGGCAAAAGAGACAAGAGAAAAGCAATACCGTGGTCCTGCTGGAACTCTGAGTAACACATCTCTGGAAGTTCTTATACTCTTCATTTTTTGTTGAAGCA
This sequence comes from Erinaceus europaeus, assembly GCF_950295315.1. Lineage (NCBI taxonomy): Eukaryota > Metazoa > Chordata > Mammalia > Eulipotyphla > Erinaceidae > Erinaceus > Erinaceus europaeus. The sequence continues at coordinate 153,798,814 of NC_080164.1, forward strand.
GTTGAAATATCTTTTGAGCAGTGAAATATTCAAATCAAATGTATTCTGAGACTATAAAAATAAAATCAGATTGAGTGAAGATTCCACTGGACGATTAGGGCTGACATTTGAGAGTGGCAAATACAGCTCTAGGACCAGTCTCAGTTACCGCATCCCTCCACAGGAATGGATACCCTGAACAATGCCATAGAAAATCTTATGACCTCATCCGACAAGGAAGATTGGCCCTCAGTGAACATGAATGTGGCCGATGCTACTGTGACTGTCATCAGTGAAAAGGTAAGAAAGGTCGAAGATAAGGCTTGGCACATCTGGGTTATGGTGAGGTCTGCAGACAGTAATCATCCATGAAAATTAGACACAGAGCCAGTGCTTGACCTCTGAGGTGTTGTGCTTCTTTGTGATAAAAACAGCCCTCATTTAGGAAAAAATAAAATTTAAAAAAAGGTGATGCCTTTTGCTTCTGGGTTTCTGCACACCTTTGCTTGCCTTTGGATTCAAAGCTGCTATTCTGGTGTTCCTGCTTCATTCTTCCCTGTGTACACAAGAGCTTAAAGTCATTTTCTGGAGGAGACTATGTGATGCTGGTAGTAACTCATGAGTAGGTTGGTTTTTCCAGCCACTCACTGTCAGGGCTCAGTGTTGATTGGCCAGTGCTGTCTGGTTTGAGGTGCTTTGTGCAAACTGTAGAAACAGAGAGACCACTGGTCATCTCAAAAGAGGCCAACATTAACTTCAACTGAAATTACCCGAGCTTTTATGTGTGGGTAAACTGAGGCTGAGTAAGTCAGTGCCCAAGGTCACCCAGCTAAAAGTAGTAAGGTGAGAATTTAAATCCAGTCAGTCTGGCTCCAAGCTTTTCTCTGTGAAGCCTCTGTTGTGGTGAGGTCATAAAGCCATGGCCTGCTTTCACGTCTATCTACAAATAGGACGGTTCAGGCCTAGCATGCAAAGGAGGAGCAGGATGCTCACTGCCCTGCTGGCCTCCTGAATAAATGTCAGGTCTCCCTACCTCAGCATCTCTGTGAGGGCTGCTCCTTCCACATTCCACCTCTTTGCCTTCTAGACTCTCATCTCAATTTAAATATCATTTAGCTCAAGAAAATATCCTGGCCTATCAGACTTAAATTCACCTCTTTTTTTAAATTTTAATTAATTTACTTATAAAATGGAAACACTGATCAGACCATAAGATAAGAGGGGTACAATTCCCACCACTGGAGCTCCGTATCCCACCCCTCCCCTGATAGCTTTTCTATCCTTTAACCTTCTGGGAGTATAGACCCAAGGTCATTGTGGGATGCAGAGGTCTGGCTTCTGTAATTGCTTCCCCGCTGAACGTGGGCGTTGACAGGTCGATCCATACTCCCAGCCTGCCTCTCTCTTTCCCTAGTGGGGCAGGGTTCTGGGGAAGTGGGGCTCCAGGACACATTGGTGGGGTTGTCTGCCCAGGGAAGTCCAGTTGGCATCATGTTAGCATTAAGTTCTCCTCTTAAGCCAAGAGATTAGTGATGTGAAACCCTACATTCTGGCTGTATTTAATAATTCAAAAACTGCAGAGGCCTCAGATGCCAGCAGTGCCCTCATGAGCACAGGGAGTGTCCTTAGGGACCAACAGACTTTCTGTAAGAATGTGGCAAGCCTTGACACCACAAATCCATGCAGAAGAAAGACAGGGATCTTCTGTATGTCCAGGGAACACAATTTGGTGACAGGAAGCAGAGTGGTTATGGTGGGCAGACTGAGCCAGTTTTCTGGGAAAAGGCTGCAGCTACGAAGAGAATTGTGCAAGACTTAAATGCATGGAATCCAATGGCAGGCTGACATAAGAGAATGTGGACTGTTTTAAGAGAAACAAGCATTCCAACTGGGAGGAGATAAGAAGAGCAAGAGCCAAGTGGTCCAGTGCTAAGTTGCATATTTTATCTGTTATGAACACTATGAACACAATGCAACCTTGAGATTATATTCAAAATTGCATGTAGAGGATTGAGGGAGCTAGCAGAATGGTAATACAAAAGACTCTCATGCCTGAGGCTCCAAAGTCCCAGGTTCAATCATGTATACCATTAGAAGCCAGAACTGAGCTGAGCTTTGGTAAAAAATAAATAAATATGCAGATAATGTAATGTTCCTGAGAATGGACTCTGAGCATGTCTTTACACCACATCTTACAATTACCAGTTTGTGAAAAAGAACAAAAAATGATTTGGCAATTTTTTGTCTTCTCCAGTTTTGGATAGAAATGTGATCCAATCTGGGAGAAAGCTCAGCAGTAGAGCACAGGACTTGCATGAATGGACTCCCAGATTTGATCCCTGACACTGTATATGCCAGAGCTGAGAGATGCTCTGGTCTTTCCCTTCCTCATCAATCAGACACACACACACACACACACACACACACACACACACACACACACACACACACACACACGGGTTGTAAACTCGGGTTGGAAAGAGCTAGATTGAAGAGACTCTCTGGCTCCTTTTCCCTGGATACTCTGAGGTCAGCAGTGGATTCCTCTGGGAAGATGTGTTCTGAGCCACTGGGTGCCCCATACAAGCAAGATGTGAGGAGTATATACGGCACCTAGAGCATGCTGAAAAGAGAACAGGACACATGGTCCACGGTTGGAGGGAAGTTCAGAGCAAGATTAAAAGCTGAATGAAACACCTGCAGTAGCAAAATCCTCTTCAGACACATTTAGAAATGTGCCTTTCCAGAAAAAATGCAAGCCGTTTGTAAAGCCAGCGTGGCTACTTATTTTTTAATACCACTTGTCTCCACGCTAAGCTGGCATCTGTGATCGAAGAGCTGTGGGAGTCTGTGGATGTTCCCCAGCCTCACAGTATGTGTGGCTGGACATGTCTTGCAGAATGAAGAGGAAATCTTAGTGGAGTGTCGTGTGCGATTCCTGTCTTTCATGGGCGTCGGGAAAGACATCCACACATTTGCCTTCATCATGGATACCGGGAACCAGCGCTTTGAGTGCCATGTTTTCTGGTGTGAGCCAAATGCTGCTAACGTGTCGGAGGCTGTCCAGGCCGCCTGCATGGTGAGTGATTCCCCCCACCAGGAGCCATTGGACCCTCCCCCACCAGGTGTTGGCTTATATGCCTAAATTAGAGCCATGTTTCTCTTTTAAAAGCAAAAAGGTCTAACCTCTAAAGGAATGCTTTACCCTCATGCCTGTGGGTAAACAGTTTGCTGAATCATAAGGGCAAGAAGAATCAGGACTGGATGGGGCTGGATTAACTCAAGTCCATTAACACTGAAAAGGGTGATCTTTAAAACTGATTTGACGAGCTCAGTCCCTATTTAATTTCTGTATGTGTTGATGATGTGCGAGTCAGTACAGTTTGGAACCAACTCAGTACTTCTAAAAATGTATTGGATATTATTTCAGCTAGTTGGTTTAAGTGCATTGTTTTTACATGTATTAACTCAGCCCTTTGTAACAGCTCTTTTAATTCTATTTTACTTAAGAAAAAATAGACTCAGGTGCCTTGCAGTGTCATACCTGATTAAGTGCACATAGTACTTTGTATAAGGACCCACACTAGGACCCAGGTTCAAGCCCCCACTCTCCACCTACAGCAGAGACACTTCACAAGTAGTGAAGCAGGCCTGCAGATGTCTTTTTCTCTCCCTCTCTGTCTCCCCCCTTCTCTTTCAATTTCTTTCTGTCCTATTGAAGAAAACAGAAAAATAAAAGAAAAAATAGGCTTGGACCAGGTGGTGACACACCCAGTAGAGTGTGAGACCCAGTTCAAGACCCTATCCCCACCAGTATGAAGCAGTGGTGAAGCAGTGCTGCAGATATCTCTCTTTCTCTTCCTCTTTATCTCTCCATTCCCTCTCATCAGCAAAAAAAAAAAAAAAAAAAAAAAAGGAAAATAATAATGGTTGCTGGGAGCAGTGGATTTATTGTGCTGGCACCAAGCCTCAGTGATAACCTTGGTGACAAAAATAAATTAAATAAAGACTCAGAAGAAAGAACGGTCCAAGGACACAGAGTTACTGGGTGTCAGAGCCTGCATGCTACCCCAACACTTGCAGATAACAAAGCCAGTGCCCTGTATCACAGGCAGGGTTTGAAGCCAAACGCAGATCCCTTGTCAGTCATTTAGCAAATACCCTCTGGGCACCTATTACACCTGGCAGTGGAAACATTCTAGTGACAGTGAGGGTCCTATGAGCAAAAGATTCCAAAGCTGGAGTTCATGGTTTAGTCTATTACAGCAGGTGGGGTTGCTGGAACAGAACGGAAGTGTAATCTCTAGGGTGAAGGGCCAGTGGTGTTTGTCATCAGCAAGGACCGGTAAGCAGGTGAGTGTGCTGGTCCCACTGGCTTTTAAAAGCACACTCCAAAAGAAAGATGGGGCAGTGCTGAAAGGACACAGTTGATGTGGAGAAGTCAATCAGTTAATTGTGGTGGTGAGGGGGAGCCAGGCGGTGGCACACCAAGTTAAGCACACATAGTATGAAACACAAGAACCCACACAAGGATCCCGGTTCAAGCCCCCGGCTCCCCGCCTGCAGGGTGGTCACTTCACAAGTGGTAAAGCAGGTCTGCAAATGTTTCTCTGTCTCTTTCCCTCTCTCTCTCCCTCTCCCTCTCCCCCTCCCCACTCAATTTCTCTCTGTCCTGTCCAGTAAAAATGAAAAATGGCTGCCTGGAGCAATGGATTCATGGTGCAGGCAAAGAACCCCAGCAATAACCCTGGATGAGAGGGGGGAAGGGGAGGGAGAGATGTGGGTGGTGGTAAGTATAAACATGAGCTGGGGGGGGAGGGAAGGAGGGAGGGAGGATAGAGAATCGTTTGGCTTGGGGGTAAGGAGCGCTGAATTTCAAGCACCTATGTTTCATTTCCTTCAAGCACCATTTATGGCTAAGACCCTGGGGAGTTCATTGTGGAGCCTAGGGGAGAGACCCATAAACCAAAATCCCATTATAGTTAGAAAGTGCTATAAATACAGTGTATGGCTGCAGTGGGTTGAGAAGTGATTGGGAGAGTAAGAAATGGCCCTGAAAGTAGATAACTTGAAAAGTTTGATTGTTACAGGTAGTTAGAAATACAGCATTGAGAGCTTGATTTGTTTTAGGATGGGAAAGATTCTCCTATCTTCTAAGCTGATGGAAAAGAGTCAGTATAACCTGATTAAAGGCTTGGGCAGTGGTGCACCTGCTTGAGCACACATGATACCACGTGTAAGGACCTAGGTTCAAGCTCTTGCTTCCCACCTGCAGGGGGATATTTCATGAGCAGTGAAGCAGGTCTGCAGGTCTCGGTCTCTCTCTCTCTCTCTCTCTCTCTCTCTCCCTCCCTCCCTCCCTTCCTCCCTTCTCAATTTCTCTCTTGTATCTAATAGAAGAAAACCTGATTAAAATGATCATATAGATTAGTTGGGACAAAATCTTGGTGGTAGATTAAGAGTTTAAGATTGAGTTTAACTCTTTCTTGGGTTAGAGTAACTATTTGAATTTGACCAGAGCACTAGTGCGTTCAGCTCTGATGTATATGGTGCTATCAGAGACTAAGCCTGGGACCTCATCTGCAAGTCCCCTGTGCTACTGTTGTACTATCTTTCCAGACTGGGTCAGTCATGGAGGGGTGGTTGCTTAGCTGAGTGGTTGTTTGGTTTGAATGTAATGCCAAGGAATGAGCTCGGGGCCTAAGGCATGTGCTGCTCTGCTAAGCTACCTCCCTGGCCCAATTTTTATATTTTTTAAGAAAGAAGGAATGTGAGGAGGAACGAGAGACATGACAGCACTGCTTCACCATCTAGTAAATTCTGCTTGTCTGTCCATGGTGCTTCCGAGAGGTGCCAGAGCTTAGAGGAAAGACCTCAAGCATGAAAACCACATACAGTAACCACTGAGACATGCCTGCATTAGAGTGCTGTTGAGACTGGCTAGGAGATGCTACAAATCCTGGAAGAAGTGGAGATGGTTGGGGGCAGGGGAGAGCTGGGCAGTGGTACATCCTGTTAAGCGTACACTTACCTTGTGCAAGGACCTAGGTTCAAGCCCCCCAGTCCCCACCTGCAGAGAAGGAAACTTCACAAGGAAGCAGTGCTGCAGTTATCTCTCTCTCTTCTCTCTATCTCTCTCAATTTTTCTCTATCCTATCAATTTTTTTTTAAGTGGAGCTTAGGGAAGTTGAAGTAGTTCTCTGGGTTTATTTGCTTATTACATATGTTACTCCTTCTCCTGTTATATACGTTGCTAGATTTAGAATAGGGTGTAACATGGACATAGCGCCCTGAACATGAGGAGAAAGGCTGAGATGGGATAGCAGAGGGCAGGGTGAGGAATGAGAGAAAAGATACAATTGATGTTTCACTTTTATAAGATGCCTTTGAAATGGAGAGGGAAGGGTGGAGAAGGCAAAGGATAACCTGGTGTTCTGTAGGCATTATCTGCTTTCTTTTCCACAGTCCTTTCTTGGAGGTACAATTTCCCCTCAAAGATCAAGGGTTCAAATTCAGATCTGCCTACATGGAAAGGAGCAAGACCATAGTGGAAGGGGACAAGGCTCGTGGTCTAGTCAAAAATAAGCCTCCTAGGCAGGCAGAGGAAATTGAGATCTAATGGCCAGACTATGCGAAAATAATAGAAACTGGAAGAGTGAATCCAAACAAAAATGAAAGATGATTATTTAGGTATCTCATGAAATTGAAAAAGGATCATAACATATGGTTTTTACCTTAAAAATGGATGACTTTCAGCCCTAATTACACAATTTAAATGCTGATGGACAATTAAATAATTTAGTTTTATCACTGGTTTTGATTCCCAACTGATTTTCTCTCAGAAATAATTTTTGCTTATTTTGCTTAGACAACCAGCTGAACTGCCACCAATCCAGTAGAAGGCTTATTAATAAAACCAAACCTTGCATCTAAAGAAGAAAACTAATAAAACAAGGGGTTAAGAATCAGACTTGCTCTTGACACTCTGGACTCAGCATCTTTTATTATTATGTCTTATATGATAGAGAGAAATTGAGAGAGGAGTGGAGAAGCAGACATCTACAGCTCTGCTTCACCACTCATGAAGCTTCCCCCCTGCAGGTGGGGACCATGCGGCTTGAACCCAGGTTCTTGCATTTAGTAACATGTGTGCTCAACCAGGTGTACCACCACCTGGCCTTGGCACTCAGCATTTCTAGCTGTGAGCTTTCCTCTTGACTCCAATCTGCACGATTGTCCATCTGAAACACCTGTGCATGGATTTATGTTCTCTGAAATAGCAATGGTAGTGATATATCCTTTTGAATCTTCTTAGTTTGCAGACATTTTGCAGCTGTGTAGCATAGCCCCAGTTGAAGAAATCTGAGGAAATTTTGGAATAAGACAGAGATCTTTAATGATTCTGGCTGTACAGTATGTTGCATTATACATTCCTTGTCCAGTGTTCAATGATGTTATACCTGCCTTGTAAAGCCGGGCTTTAGAAGGATGTGATGTGGGCTGTAATACAGAGGAGATATGTGAGGAGACATGTGATGCATCCATTTTCCTTTGACTGGGCTCATAGAGGCTGGCTTTGTGGCCTCCAGGCCATGACAACATTGGGACAGTTTGTAATAGGTGATTTAGTGAGGAAATGGAACTTAAAGATAATGAGATTACTACTCGGGGAAGCATCAGCCTGGTATCATTTCAATAGAGAGGAACTCACTAATATTTAAAGAGGTTTTTAAAAATCAGCTATGGAACTAATTTATAGCACTTAGTTTAGAAAAAAGAGACTCGGTGCACTTTAAACTTCTTCTAATTTGGAAGGATTATTCTTGCATTCATATAAAAGTGAATGCAATGTGTTATATTCCTGGAGGACAGAAGTACTCATGGCGCCAGTTGCTCATGGATTTAAAAATAATAGTAATGATAATCCCTTAAGATTTAAATTACATATAAAATGCATCCTGAAATCTTGATAATTGTCATTTTTAATTGAAGCAAGAAATAAGGGAAAAGAGCAAAACATTGATGAGTTTTCTGTTGCTAGACCTATTCTAGGCATTCTGCAAGTGTTCTTTAATTGAAATACACTCTGTAAAGGGCCCTGTTCTTCAGCCATTACACAGCTGAACAAATTGAGATTCACTGAGACTGAATAAATTGCCTGAGGTCATAGCAATTCCCATAATTGACAAACTTTCCCACATTGTTTCTCTGTAAGCCACTGAGTGCCTACATTGTGCATGGATGTGTATCTCCGATAATTTAACTCTCCCAATTCCTCTTTTCATAAGTTTTCTGACTATGAGGTATATTAATTTCAGCCTATCTACACAGTAGGGTGGAAACTGATGTAAGGAAAGATTGACAAAAGCCAGAACACCTTTGTTGAACCGAATGATGACTTATTTATTTATTATCTTTTCATTGTCACTGGCACTTCATCACTCTGAGCTGACTTTTTTCAGATAGAGGAAAAGATACCAGGGCTCTGAAGCTTCCTCCAGTGTGGTAAGAGCCAGGACCAAAGCTGGGTCATACACATGGCAAAGTAGGTGCACTGTCCAAATGAGCTATTTTGCCAGAACCCAACGTAATCTTTTAAGATAATTTAAAACACCCACACTGAGGCTGGGTTGACTTCTTAGTGGTAGTGCATAGAGCTATGCCTGTCTGCGTTTCTGTCATATTCTCATTTCTCATAAAAATCTTTAAAAAAAAAAAAAGAAGAAGAAGAAGAAAAAAAAAAAGAAAGACTCCATTATGGAGGGGGGAAAAAAAACCCTGGATTTACATTTAGGAATGAAATTGTGAACTGTGGGAGTAAATATATCAGTGATGAATTAAAATAACAGAGAAATGTGGAAATATACCCCCAGGAAAACAGTAATTCCGTAAGTCAACATTTCCTCGCTTGAATGATATTGAAGTTGGGAAAAATTAAATATGAAAACCCTAAAAAGGAAAAAAAAAAACACATTAAATGAGAAGAGATGATTCATTATTAACTACCATAAAACATTTCTTGTTTCATTTCAGCTACGGTATCAGAAGTGCTTGGTAGCCAGGCCACCTTCACAGAAAGTTCGACCACCTCCTCCGCCAGCAGACTCAGTGACCAGAAGAGTCACAACCAATGTAAAACGAGGGGTCTTATCCCTCATTGACACTTTGAAACAGAAACGCCCTGTCACAGAAATGCCATAGCTCCGAATGGTAAAGGATTCTGTACTATTTACCTGAAGATTGAATAGCTACACTAAAGAAGATGAACTGATATCTGGCCTTCCAATTGCTGATGCTTTGTCTTCAGAGAATTTATCTTTAACCAGTGTTAGACAAGCATGTTCTCTCGTCTTGCCACCATCACATGATATGAAAAGAAGCATGACAAATTTTTTTGCTGTAAGTTACATCATGAACAGTGGAAGGTCTTTTTCTTACTGTACATATCGTGAACATCACTTAACTCCACACAGAGAGAAGAATATGGCCACTCCTCACTCCCCAAGTGAACTAAGACTGAGTCCTTGGGGTGAATGAAGCCTAAGTTACTCTTCTTGGCGTCTTGGCTGGATCTGTCCCAAGCAACTCTTAAGTCCTACAGCACTTTGCCCTATTTTCAATATTGGAATAGACACTGCACACCAGATACCATTGAATTGCTTTAAAAACAAACAAAAAAACCAGGATGACAAGTTTTTGTTTTAGTGTTTCGTAGCACTGAACCTTGGCTGACAACATTGGTTGTTAGTGTCAGCATAGAACCCAGATGGCAGGCTTCCTTGACAAGCTCTTTGAACATGGGACACCATTTCATGTCTACAGCTGTTTGTGGGATGTTGGAACAAAAAAAAGTGAAACTTCAAAATCAAAAGAAAAAAAAAAACACCTAAATTTGAGTAATTAAAAGCAAACAAAAATAGCCTTTCTTTTCAGATGGTTTTCAAACTGTGATAAAAAAAAAAAAGATTAACAAAATCACAATGCATCGGGTGGGACATATTTCAAACTGCCTTATTATTGTACAATGCAGCTAGAGAATTATAGTTCACTATGGCCATTCTCTACATAAAACAACATTAAAATGAAATATTCCTCATAAGCCTTTCATCCTTGGTTTGCTAATTAGCCAATATGCAATTGAGAGTTGAGGAAATGCCATTTATGTTTTATATTTCTACTGCCACATTCTCTGTTGTTAGTTCACCTCCTAGGTAAATATTCTGCTAGGATTCTGTAGCTGGCACAACCGTACCCTAATGCTTTTTGCCCAGAAAGCTGTCTGTCCATCATGTATTGTCCATGGCAACAAATTCAGTTGAACCATTCTTGAAATTTATGTAATAGAATTTGTTGAACTCTACTAGATATATTTTTTAATTTATATTTTTCCACTTATTTTCAAGATTTAGAACTTTCATATCAGAACAAAATATACACAGGAACCGTGGACTATTTAACACATACCCCCCCCCCCCCCCCGCCAAATAGCACTTTCTTTCATTCTGCATAGTTAACTTAGCTATGAAGATATATAAATTTAGATTCTTGTTGACTTGTTTTAAAAGGTAGTTGCTAAGGAGATCAATCTAAGTATTAGTCTTGTTTACTTTTTAATGTCAAAATTAGCATGTCACGACATCCAGTTATAGATGCTTTGTTTATCCACTTCTGTGTACTTGTCAAACTTGCTTCCACATTCATATCACACTGGAGCCTTACAGGAGAGGAAGGGTACTTACTAAACCCGTCTGAGAATTAAAATACAAAGTATCTAAAGTATAGGTCATCAAGTCTAAGATGTCATGAAAGTTACTGAGAGAACTAATACTGGAGTTCAGACTTCCCAACTCTTTCTTACTGTGTTCTGCTACACCTGTCTGAAAGGGCCTTTCTATAATCACTCTGGGGCATATTCTAATTATTGTCAAGGAAGTTTTAGAATTGTCTGGGTAAATGGAAACATGTCCAAATTATTCATTATTATAGCACCACTGCCCACTCTCCGTTCAGGACTGTTTCCTTCAATGTGCCTCATCAATGTTAGGAGGACAGGCTCCTGCATGCAGTATCACCTATTCAACCCATGAGGTTTCCAGAGACAATAGTGATAAGAGAGATTCTTAACTCAAGAACCTAAGCCGCCAGAGAACATGATGGAATGAGCAGATCTCTAGTCTCTGTTCCCTCTCAGAATTTGAGAATTGTGGTTAGCATTCAAGTGTTATGACATAAAAAAGTGCCACTGTAGAAAAAGAAGGATGCTTCTCACCAGCCTATATGCCACTGAACCACCCTTGCCCCACTAGCATCCAGGAAGGTGCTGCCTGCCAGCCTGTAGTCCAAGCCTATTCTAAGTAACCAGTGCCATCAAAACTATAGCATTAAGAAAATCCTCATTGTTGCCCTTTAAACGCTGTTCAAAATTCAGTCGTTCATGGCGATTATTCATTCATCTTGACCTCCATAGTGAAACATTCTAATGCGATAAACTTCAAAATTCTGAATAAGTAATCCACTTTTACATTGGAAATCTCTACCAGAATTGCCCTTTCTTATTTTTTTTTAAGATATGTGTTTGTTTTCAGGTTCAGGAATACTGAGCTAGCTTTAAGTAGCAAACTGATTATATATATATATATATATATATTTGCAATTATAGGATGCATTAAGATGAATGATAGCCTTTACATATTGAAAACCTTACTGCAGGTATTTTGTTTTGAAAATAGCTTTGCATACTAAATACAATTAATTTTGTAAAAGTTCTTATGTTAAACCATATGTTCAGACACTTTCTGCCATGGCCAAAAAGTATGTATGAAAGTATGTATGTATTTTTCTGTGAAAGGATGCCAGTGTTTTACCTGATGTTGTAGTGACACTTCAGTTACCTATGCATTCTTGATATCTGATTCCGTAAACAGGCAGCCATGTTCACAATGCCTTGTATGTTTTATCATTTTTTTACTTAACCTGTTAAATACAGCTTAAGATATTTTTATTTTATTTATTCTATTTTTACTGAAATAGACTGCATTATTGTGTTAATGTATTATCTTTACTGGATATTATCTTACAATGTATCCAGGTCTAAGTAATCTCAGAACTATACATTGCCTACAAGGTGGTTTTGTAATGATTTGTAGTCACATTTTTATTGGAATACGTAGAGAAAAAGGCAAAATGCTTAAAGTTCCTTTTATTTTTTAAAAGCAGCTAGATAGACGCAGATGTGCCACCTCATAATATGTGCTCCTTGTCAGCATCAAGGGGAAGAGCCAACATGCCTATGGTTGAAAACTTTCCTTTGCAAACTTACAGCACTGCTTAGTGCTTCATTTTATATCCCTCCCAATATGTGTGAGCTCATCTAGTAGACAGACACACACATCCATGTGCTCTTTGTTTCCATCAGGATAGAAGACCACACACAGCTGGTTAGGTCTACTGTTTTTTTTTTCCCCTTGTGTCTGTTTGACTGCATGAGGGACATTAGGATCATTTCCGTTGACGTAAGTTCGTGGTGATAAATTGTTGGCACTGCTATTTTTTTTTTTTTAAAAACTCACTTTATAATTTTATGATGGATGTTTATGAAATAATTCTACACAAGGCTATTTGCCAAGAGCCCTGTATCTTTTCCCCTTATATGACACAGTCATTTCTTAAGCGCATAGCACCACACACAGATTTCATGAGGAATGTTTCCCTAATTGATATTTGCCTAGTAACACCATTAGCTCTCTAGTTAGCCAGGATCACTTAACCTAAAGCACAGCTAATACGTGTTACATGGGCAGTAGTAACTGATTTCAGCTTCAGGGAAAAGTACTATTCACATTTTATCAGTGAGAACATACTCCCTGCCATCCAAAGCAACTTGTTTTATTCTGAAAGAACGCTTGGTTTTTCCTTTTGCCCCTTTTCCTGTCAACTAGTTTTACACATTTAAATGTAATTTGTTGTGAGAATAAACTTAGCTGCGTAAAATGTTTGGCTTATTTATCTGGCATCTCAGTTGCATATGTATAGGAACAGAAATATAAGTTTAATGACAGCATGCTAGTCATTTCATCTTCAAATGACTCTTAAAAGTTTAAGAAATTATTTTAGTAACATGATTTGCTTTGGTCAGTTTTGCATATGTCCACCTGGTAAGAACCAGAAGGTAACTTAATGTTTGTGTGACTGATCACACCATTCACATTTGCTGGTCAGGAGGGACACAGGCTGGACACACACCACTTAGGCACTAGCCTGAGAATTGTGTAAGCAGTTTTCTAGTATTGAGATAGTCTTTCATTTCCCTTGAGAGTCTGATATGACAAATTTAGAATACAGTTATACAGGCACTAAATTTAAAGGTAATTAGGAAAACAGCTGATCTGATTTTGTTTTTAACTCTTAGACAAATGGAAGACGAATAATATTTCAAGGGTTTTTGTTGTTGTTGTTGTTGTTGTTCATCTTGCACTTTGCCTAGTAGTTTCTTCCTTTTACTCTGTCAAAAGCAACAACTCAAGAAATTATGAAGTGGTAAATAATTTAAGAGTAAAATACTGAATTTGGTACTGGTATGTTTGATGCCATACTTGTATAACTTACTAAGAGCTCAAGAAAGAAAAAATGTCAGTGTAATTAATATTCTTCACTAGAATTCTTGATAATTGCTTTTATCCAAAGTACATTTTTCTTTTTACTATACCAGATCATTCAAATAATTGATCATGTTCTTTCCAGAAAATTCTCAAAGAAGAAAACTTCAGACTTAAGTAATCAATCATTTAATTCATAATCTCCATATACTTATAAAAAGAAAAGGAATTCAGTGACAAGATGCAAGCTATGAGCTACTGAAAAATAAGTGCCTAGAACTGCAACAGAACATGAATCCCATGCTACTATGGAGATCAGAAAAATATTCCGAACTATTTAATCTATTTCATAACAGTGAGAGGTGGTGTGTTTTTTTTTCTCCCCTAACTTAGCACATAAACATAAAAATCTGAACCCTGCTACTTTTGGACAATGGAATACTTCTTAGCCTGAGCCAGCAGGGAGAGGGCAAGAAAGGGATTGAAGGTTCTTGGAATAAAATACCAGCTGTTTACTAAACAAAGCTCAATCCAGTCTGAGCTGGACTGGTCTCCTAACAGCATGGAGTAAGTACTCTAAACCAAGTGAGAGTGGAAGAGCAAGGATCAAACATACTATACTTTTCAGAGCCAACAGATTATACCATTGTTTACTTCTAAAATTAGTAAAATAAGCTGAGCCTTTAAGATTTCTGTACTGTTTAGGAGTCAGATTTAATATATAAGAATTCCTTGGGCATTTAAAATACAATAAGCCTGGCACACACATAAAAATTCTTCTTTTTCACGGACACATTTTACATTTTACTCATAAATATCAATCTTGAGCTAAAATTAAAAATAAGAAATCTACCATTTTTTAGCCTTACTTCAGATGAGAAAAATATATAAAACTAGAACGGATGTAGACATAAATAATACATCTTGAAGAAAATTGTCTAAATTATTGCCACCTGAACTGAAGATTTAGTAATTTGTAATTTATATAGCACTGTTCAACACAACTGGATTCTGAGACTAGAACTTTAAATTCAAACTTTATGAATGTATCTGAACATTTTAAAACAATCAGATTTACTGTTAATAGCTTACTTGATTGAATGTCAAACAATTTCTGTTGCCATGATGAAAAGTATCAATAGACCCAGAAATAATAATCATACTAATTCTTGGTAGGCAATTGATAATACATTCAAGATGAATTGACTCTTAATATAGTTAACATCGTGCTGTAATGTATTTTAATTGTGCATCAGAGATTATTTTCCAATGTTTGATCATTGTGTGCCATTTGAAATGACTTGTATCTTACTATTTCACCTGATACTTGAGTAGAATCACACATTTTATAAGTTTCTTCAACAAAAGATATCACTTTGCTTTGCCTCTTCAAAATTATTACTTTTTAGATGGAAATTTGCTTATAGTCACAAAGTATTTGACATAGTCAGAAGGGAGAACTGATAGTGTTCAGTCTGCTCAGGCTCCTCAGAGCTCTTCCCATGGAGACCAGTTTTCACTGTCAACGAATTACTCCTCTGAACTACTGACATCTAGAGCTTTGGGACTGCATATTCTTCCTGCTCATACTCAATCACAAAATAAAAATTCACATTATCCCTGTTCAAAGAATGTTTTGATATTAAAAAAAATTAATGAGTAGTGACTGAAGAAACAGCTGACCAGAGACTGAAAAATAATCTAAGTTGTGGGAGGGCCAGCATCTTTTCTGTATCTATACTTTTGAATAAATTGCCTCACAAACTGAGCCTGAAAGGAAGCCTCTTAAAAGGCAAATCATGTTTCCCTTCAGCGACATGTGTTGCTTTCTTTTAAAACGGGTGTCCTAAAGTCAAATTGAAAGTTAGTAAGAGTGAGACAAGCTCTAAAAGCTGATACTAAGACTCTAACTGCTCATTCTAGAACAACTCAGCACTGAGCTGGGGAAATCTGAATTCTGCTTTGTTAACCCCCTACATTACAGATTCTCATTTGTTTTAGGTCTCCTGAAGATAGTACCACATTTAGTAGATACTAAGTAACCAAGAGTGAGCATCTTGTATAGGGATATCTAACCTTCAGAGAACTATCAGAATTTGAAAAGAAATCAACTTCTCTTGACCACTGTAAAAAAAAAAAAACCACAGAACAGTCAAAGCCATGGTCGAGAATGCCTCACTAGGGAGGAAGGTAAGTTTTCTTTAGGTTTGTCCCCTCTTCTGGTTACTGCTGGAGTGGAAAAGTAGCCAGGAAAAGCAGTCTTGGGTCCAACCCAGTGATAGCAAAAATGTTGAGACGGCAGGTGAGGCCTGATCCCTGGGGAATTTGAAAATGGCAACATGACTGGAGGCAAAACAATTTCTATGGGTTTCAAGGCAACCATTTTGTCTTCAGGTCGAGGTCTGATACAGCTTGTCTGCCGTTCATACAATCTAGAAGATACAGTCTTCATACATGGAGGCACTAAAGAACTGCAGGCAGGCTTGTTGGCCTTTTTGACCACCTGTGACGAAAGCCCTACCTGGGTTGCACTTTTCTGCTGAATTGCTGTTTTGGTTGCTGTTCGCTCAGGTTGATTAGTATTTGTGTTAGCTTCTCGATTCAGGAACTCGGTGATTTTCTGTTGGATGTTATCAGCAGTGGAAGTTTTGGGCAATGTTGTTCTCGATTTCTTCTTCTTCTTGTCCCGTTTTGAAGATTTACCCACCTCAATCCCATCCAGTAGACCTTTGGCTGCAGCACGGGCCAAGACATCTTTCACAGACACTGTCTCAGAAGGGTCCCGCTACAATCACAGAGGCAGTCATAAAACATGGGAGTTAACTAACAGTGTGTCTATTACATCATTATTTCAGTACAAAAAAATTATATAAAAATAAAATACATGGTGTTTAGGTTTTAGTCTCTGATAGGCCTTATAAAATTTAGCAAATGACCTTTTCTATTCTTAAACATCCCCATTTGTAATCTAACAGGAAAAAATAAACAACTACTGAGCTTATTTCTTAAACGTGAGGTTAGATGAACCAGATGTGGACAAGCTGACTGGAAAGGTAGGGTGGAGAGCAAGCAGGGAGAAACATTCTGAAGAAATATAAATATTCAAATAAGGACTTTTTGTTTTTGCTATTTAGTAATACTTTTTCCCCTGTTCTTTTTAGTTATTTGTGAAATAAGTACAATGTATTTAATAAGTTCCTAGGATCCTTTATGAGGCTTTGTTGTTTCTTAATTCCAAAATATGAGGGATTAGATTGCTTTCCTTACCTCCCTTGTTAGAACAGAAAGAAAACAACCATTGGTAATTTCAGATGGTTCTATTCTGAAAAACTTATCAGTAGATAAATGTATTTCCTTTAAGGAGCACAGTGGAAGGACAGGAGGACTGAGCCTGCAGGAGAGAAGAGCAACCAGTAACTAGAATGACATATCTGCCAAGAGAGGGGGAAAGTACATTTCAAAATATTTTATTCTATTCAGTTTTCTAGTAATTTAAGCAAAAATCCAAATACCTATAAAATGCTGAAGCAGTGCAATAATACTATTATGTTAAAACTCTAGTAGTTCATGTTAATGATGTATTCTATTTCCTAAGTTCTCCATATATAAACAACTGTACTCAGAATACTGAGCTTGCAACAAATTAAAAACTCACTCCCAAGTTATTAATATGTTAATAAAGAGGCTTCCATTATCAAAACAGGCAATCAATCGTATGTAATGACCATAAAGGATGATCCAGTATAACTTTTAGTTCCACATGCTGTCAAAATAAAAAGAGATGAACTTTCTTTTCTGGTCACTTTTTGCACAATTACAATATAAATTAGCACTTATAATTTTAGTTTAAAGATTGACTCACTAACAAGAGGAAAATCAGCATCACTCTTATCATATGTAGTGGTGGGGCTGAACTCTGAACCTGTTGCAAGCTCTGACCTCTCCTACTGTCCCGCTGCCTAAGCTTCCAGTCTATCATTTTAACCACATTATTTTTCCCAATCACTTCTGGACTATTAGTGAATGGCATAGGTAATGTTCCAGTAAAAACATTCTGTGTCAGGAATATGAAAAACTCTACTCATTAATATTTTTAAATAAAATCTGGGTTTTTTTACATTTATCATTCAATAGTAAGTGGTTCATTTACAAACAGTTCTTACATTCCCATGGTTTTATAGTCAAATATATATTTTAAAAGGCCATTTCATATAATATAGAATGTAAGGGACTCATTAATATTTGTGTTGTATTGTGAAATTTAAAATATATATTTTTCATTATTTGCCTGCTGTGTGCAAAGCACATAAATAAAATATTAATTTGTTCAAGTAGTTTACAGTTTATTTGGAGGAACTCCTCAATTTACAATGATGACATAAAGAAAACCAAATAAGAATGCTGAACTAAGGCGGGGCAGTGGCCCAGTATCAAGCACAGGACTTGCAAACATGAAGTACCAGATTCTATCCCCAGCACCTCATATGGCCGAACTGGGAAGTGCTCTGATCTCTTTCATAAATAGAAGAGTAGTAAATCTTTATTTTAAAAATGTTGAGCTATATATATCCAGTATATAAATATTTCCATATGGCTAGGTATGAAGTAATTAACGGGATACAGAGGTAATAAGATACAGACTAACATATACCTTCAAATGGCAATACCAGAGGGTCTGGCAAATGGTGACAATAAACATTAGTAAGTGTCTTTGCTGAACTAAGCTGAAAAATAATGACAATGTAGATTCTAAAGGCAACAAAAGTTCATCTCAGCAGCCTTGTAACCAACTAACTGAATTTCTGAGGCCTATTCATACATTTTCTTTACACAAATAGAAATAAAAAATATTCTTGGGAGTCGGGCTGTAGCGCAGCAGGTTAAGTGCAGGTGGCACAAAGCACAAGGACCAGCATAAGGGTCCTGGTTCGAACCCTGGCTCCCCACCTGCAGAGGAGTCGCTTCACAGGCGGTGAAGCAGGTCTGCAGGTGTCTTTCTCTCCTCCTCTCTGTCTTCCCCTCCTCTCTCCATTTCTCTCTGTCCTATCCAACAACGACAACAACAATAACTACAACAATAAAACAACAAGGGCAACAAAAGGGAATAAATAAATTAAATAAATATTTAAAAAAATATTCTTGATGTTATATTTTTTAAAAATACCCTTTTTTGGGAGTCGGGCTGTAGCGCAGCGGGTTAAGCGCAGGTGGCGCAAAGCACAAGGACCGGCATAAGGATCCCGGCTCGAACCCCGGCTCCCCACCTGCAGGGGAGTCGCTTCACAGGCGGTGAAGCAGGTCTGCAGGTGTCTATCTTTCTCTCCCCCTCTCTGTCTTCCCCTCCTCTCTCCGTTTCTCTCTGTCCTATCCAACAACGACGACAACAACAATAACTACAACAATAAAACAACAAGGGCAACAAAAGGGAATAAATAAATAAAATATAAAAAAAAAATTAAAAAAAAAAAATACCCTTTTTTAGTTCACTGGTAAATATCACCATCTAGCAAAGTACCTAGCACATAGCTATTCAATAAGTACTGTGAAATTTTATAGGCACATATATGCTGTTTTTTAATTAGTAATAATAAGTCATAATTAAGATTTATCAAATTACATTAAAGAAATAGCTCCTAAATAAAAAAAGATTCCCACATTTCAGTTATTTTAAATTTTTAATTTATTTTTTATTGGATAAAGATAGAGAGAAATTGAGAGGAGTGGAGGAGATAGGGAGAGGAAGACAGAGAGATACCTGCAGCCCTATTTCACCACTTGTGAAGCTTTCCCCCTACAGGCAGGGACCAGGGGCTTGAACTTGGGACCCTGTGCACTGTAATGAGTGCGCTTAACCAGGTGCCCCACTTCCTGGCGCCCCCCCCCCATTTCAATTTAAGGGCTGTTATCTTTAGTGGTAAGAGCACAAAACTTGCATTCAAGAGGTCCCGGTTTCAATCCCCAGCATGCATATGCCAGGGCTTGTGCTGGCATATGCATACTGGGGATTGTCTCTCTTGTCATAAAAATAATTTTACACACCCCCACACACATACTTTACAGCCTTTTCCTTAGGATAATAAATTAAGCTCATACCCAAAAGGCTCACTAATACTTAACAAGTTGATGATAAATTGATTTAGATGAAATTTTAGATTTAGACTTGATCCTGGAATGGTGAATACTTTTGAGAATGTCGGGGTGAGGAGAATACATTTTGCACATTAGATATCAATTGAAAGGACAGAGAGTAGACTGCCAGTGAGTTAAATAGTGCCTCCCTCTCTAAAAAAATTTCATGTCCACCCAAAACTCCAGAATATAATTATATTTGGAAATAACAGTTATTGTGTATATAATAAATACTAGAGTAGATTTTAAATCCAATACAAGTGTTCCTCTAAAGAAGTGAAGAAACAGAGAAACAATAGGAAAGAAGGATTGTGAAGATGGAGGCAGACTGGAGTGATGCAGCTACAAGTCAAGAAGTACCTACTACCTGTGCAGACCTGACCTTATCACAGGAACATCCAGGCCTACAAATCAGAAGGAAGAAACCAGAGGCTCTAAACTTATTGATGCACTACTTGGCTTGAAGATGGAGGAGTAACACGGCAAGGAGTGAATGTGATTTCTTGAATCTGGAAGCAATCTTGGATTAGCAGCTGGCAAGGAAATAGACCCACAACCACAACAGTGGTCTTAGAAATGAATTTTTCCCCAGAATCTTCAGTAAAGATGTCATCAGACTGGCCTCCTGATGAGAGCATGCAAACTTCTGACCTGCAGGACTGTGAGGTAATTAGCAGGTGTCCTTTTTGGCCTTCAGGGTTACCACTGGGGCTCAGTGCTGGCACTACAAATCAACTGGCCACATCTTTTCCATTTTATTTGACAGGACAGAGAAATTGGGGTGGGGGGAATAAAGAGGGAGAATAAGACCCTTGCAGACCTGATTCATTGCTTGTGTCACTGCCCAGCCCCCACAGGTGTTGTCTTTAGCTGCTACTTGCGTGGTAATTTCTTAAGCAAACAAACAAACAACAACAACAACAAAACCTGCTACAGAATGGGTCAATTAAGTGAGGAGAAATGCCAGAGTACATGACAAATAATGGAAGAAAGGATTGGCAGCCTCAGAAGAATGAGGCTGCTGTAATAGATGCACCTACTAAGGGTTAGAGAACCTATTGGAGGAAGGACCACATGGAGAGCAGTAGGAAGCATGCTGGTGAGAGGAGCACCTGTTCAGTGGTAGCTTTCCTCCTCAGGCCAGAGCTGACACTACCAGAGGCCATTATAGAACTGGGCTTACTGATAGCAATGAGGATAGAAGGATCTAGAAAAAAATAGACCAAGTGAGCAAACTATTCTTAAAAAAGTCAAATCTATGTGAGTACTGAGTGTAATAGCTACTAAGGCTAAACTAGTGCTCCAATTCCTCTATGCAATTATTACCTTGTCTATTAGATATCAGAAAATCAAGGCATAGGATACAACCTAACTGTTCCTAGCTCTCAAAGACTATTTTCTGATAGCACATAGAGAACATTAAATCTCTACCACTGTGTCAAAATGTCAAGTGGACAAAAAAAGAAAACCCCCAAAACATTTGGTCATATCATTCAATGCTTAAAAGACTTTCATAAAGCTAGGCATCCACTGATAATATTTAGAACCTTTTATGATTATGGTATAAGTATAGGTCTCAAGGTCAATGAAAAAGAAATTGAGAGTTTTAGGATTAAGCCCATATACATATGATCAATTTATTTTTAACAAAAACATCAAAAGACTATTTAATGTGGGAAGAATAGTCTTTTCAGCAAGTGGTACTGAAAAAAACTGGCTATCTACATCCTTAATAATGTAACTAGAACCCTACCTGATCATATGCAAAGTTATAAAATTAATCATAGGCCTAAATGTAAAAACTAAGATAATAAAGCCTTTGGGAGAAAACACAAACATAATTCTTCATGACCTTGAATTAAGCAACAGTTATTTAGATATTATATCTACAGGACAAACAACAAAATAGTAAACAAATTGTGATTTTTTTTCCCCCTAAAGTTTTTATTTTAATATAGCACCAGTTTTGTAACCAAGATCTCAGTATTTCCCTTATACAGGATATTCACTGGCACAAGCAGGTTTCCCCCTTACTGGTTCTCTTTATAGTTAACAGTTTTCATTACCAGTCTACCTGAACTTTTAAAATGTTGTTCTTGTGGCCCAGAAGGTGGCGTGGTGCATGGGGCATTGGACTCTCAAACAGAAGGTCCCAAGTTCAATCCCTGGCAGAGCATGTACCTAAGTGATGTCTGGTTCCCTCTTTCTCTCTCCCTCTCTCTCTCTCTCCCCCCTCCTATTTCTCTCATATATGAATAAAAATATTTTTAAAATAATAAAATAAAATGTTGTTCTTACTCGAAGTTACCAAAAGGAGAGGTGGAGGGGAGATGTAAGTGTGGAGGCCTCCTTGAGTACAATTTATATGAAAATAGCTAATATACTAATACACAATCATGACTTAATCTGAGACAACATCTTGTGAACAACAGACTTTTTGTCATATTATTTTCTTAGAAACCTTACCCCTGATAGACAAATTTAAGAAACATTCATACTGATGAATGTGGTTATATACCAGACATAGTTCTCTTTTCTTTTTCTTTTTTTAAATTTATTTATTGATTTCATAATGATTGAAGACCATAGGATAAGAGAGGTACAATTACAATTCCTACCACCAGGGTTCTGCATCTCATCCCCTCCATTGGAAGCTTTCCTATTCTTTATTCCTCTGAAAATATAGTTTTCTTTTTTAGTAAATGGTGATTTGGTTATGTTAAGAAGTAATTAAAGGAGCTGGACAGTGGCTAGAACACATGTATGAGAATGCATCAGAACCTAGGTTCAAGCCCCCAGCCCCCACCTGCAGGGAAGAAGCTTGACAAGCAGTGAAGTAGTGCTGCAGGTGTCTTTCTCTTTCCTTCTATCTCACCCTTCCCTCTCAATTTCTCTCTATCTCTATCCAGAACAAATAAGAATATAAATAGAATAGTAATAAAGAAGTAATTAAATTCTGAGGTTAGATATTAGCCAGCAACAGGAGCTACTAAATAAGGAAGCCAAGAAGGGAAATACAGATGTGATTTACACATTCACTTATAAAAGAGCAGAGTGAAAATAAATTTAAAAAGAGGGAAAAAGCCATGTGCTTATTAAGAATATACTGTAAACTGTTACAGGAACAGTTCAAAACATGAGAAATAGGTAAAAAAACAAAGCAAAAAAATACATACATTCAAGATATGTTCACACTACAGACAAAGTAATACTGTCCTTTCTCTACCCCCTCTTTATGGCAGTGTTCTTTTTTCAGAAGCTAATATAATTATTCAGGTTATTTTTATCTCCATTTTTGAGATACCATAGGCCAAGAAAGCCTAAAAGACATGTGATTCCAATGATAAATATCTACATTTCTCTCTATTTCCAAGGTTAATATATATACTTTTTTCTTCTACTAAGACATTTATTTGTTTATTATCATGGGATATATGTAATTCATACATAAGTTTTCCAGAAACCAATCAAGTATGTCTTTTACTTTACCAAGGATAACAACAAAAAGATGAGAGTGTAGCATACCAAGATGCTATAAATGCTCTAGAGGGTCTATTTTAAAGGTGTGAGAAGTTAGGTATTTGGTCATATTAAATTATCAAAAAAAAAAAAAGGAAGTAGGACATCCTTTGTTTTTAATAACAGCTCTGAGATCTTTAAAACTTTATTTATATATTAATGAGAGAGAGAGAGAACCAGAATCTCTCTCTGGCAAATGTGATATTGAGGATTGAGTTCAGGACCTCATGCTTGAGAGTCAAATGACTTACTTCCTATACTGTGCCACCTCCCAGGCCGCTTCAATAATATTTGACTAAGTAGCTTAGATAGAGTCCTCTCCTTGCTTACCTATAAGGTTGGATTTTAACCCCAAGTTCTTGAAATTCCAGTGCTTTCTTAACAACAGTTTCATTTTCTTCTGGGTAAACTGAACATGTGCAGTAAACAACTGCTTGAGCTTTAGTAACTGTAGTTAAAGAAGATGTAGTTACTATAATAACCCTGTTAGCAATCCTAAACAAATAATTTATATTTCCAAATATGTATTAGATGACTACTAGTGCCACATGACTTTGATGGGAAGGATTTTCATATAAACTTGCTTGGCTCTCCTTGAAAGCACAAATTTGTAATGAAGCCTATGGTCTCTATGTAAAATAAATCTATCTGGATTGCATAGAAATTGAAAATTTGACCAACGTAACCTAATTACAAGCACAAACAAATACACAATGAACATTACCATGAGATTTATTATCTCCAGACATTCTTTCACAAGCTATTTTGTATAACTAGTTAAAAGGATCCTAGAGGGCTAGAGAGATGTACAGGGGTAGTACACAGGATTTGAATGGGAGAAATCTGATCCAGGTTTGATCCTTGGCATCACCAACAGCCAGAGCTGAGTGGTGCTCTTGAAATAAGTAAGTAAGTAAATAAATAAATCTCAAAAAATGTTTAGATGTGAATCCCAACTCTGTTACTGACTGCTAAGAAGCTAAGGAAATTACTTAAATGCTCAGATCTTTCATCTATAAAATGAGGTAATACCTGCAACTCACTTATTTATTCAGTTATCAAGCACCTATTAAGTTCTACCCTAGACATTCAGGATGTATAGACAAAAATTCTTGCTCATGAGGAAACTCTAAGTTTTATTGCCAGGCTAAGGTGTAAATAAATAGAATGCTATAGTATTGTTAGGAAGTGATACATGCTATAGATAAAAATAAGGGGTAGATAATAATTTGTTTCAGAGATAATGTAATTCTAAATAGTCAAAGAAAGCATTAAAATTATCAATCTTCTAGTCTTCTACTCAACTGATTTCAAAGGTTATTTGCCTGCTATTATCTTCAAAATAATAATTATAGTAGACCTTTTCTGTGCTTTCCTCTTGCCTAATTTTCCCTCCTGCATCCTATATCTTTATTTATTAGCTGTTTTATCTAAACCTGCATATTTATCTTTAAGGCTCTGAGGAGTCAAGGTTTATTCATGTGCAAATCTTTAATAGCTGACTTAATTTGAGACCCAAAATATATAATTAATAAGCATGAAAAGAATAAAAGTGTATGTAACTTCTTAGAAATTTGTGGATTTTTTATCCAAAGGGCCAAGAAGTGGTGCACCTGATAAAGTACACACATTACAGTAGTCCCCTCCCGCAGGGGAAAGCTTCACAAGTGGTAAGCAAGGCTTGCAGATATCTTCCCTCTTTCTACCTTTGCCTCCCCTCTCAATTTCTGCCTGGGTCTATCCAATAGTAAAATAAATAAACAAATTTTTTTTTAAAAAAAAAAAGGCAAACTTTCTTTAAAAAAAAAAAAGTTAGATTTCATATCCATAAGTGGAAGGGTAGTGCTATGCAAAATGTTAATAGTACTCAACTCTAGAGTGACTGAAGCAATAGCATACATACTTAGAGAAAGCTAGTTTTATCTATAATTATATCTCTCCCTTCTTTATTTGGGGTTAAAGAATAAGAAAGACTTTTATTAAAATTTGGACTATATAAGAGTTATTATGAGCAGGAAAAATTAGAAAATAAAAATTACACCAAGATGCCAAAGGGAAGAAATTCGATTGAAGATAAAAGTATACAATAAAGGCTATATGCAATTATTTAATTTTGGAATAAAATTAGTTGTTAATAATGCTTGCTGACCTATATCAAAATAATTGCAAAACACTTTAAAATAGACTGTTAAAAACATACATTTGCTATTTGAAACCACTAAGACTGAGTGGTCTGGAAAATGTAGTGAGTTCATACCTTATTGCCTAATTATAATAGATAAATGAAATATTAATACTTCTAAGATTTAATGAAATTCCTTAAGATTGTACTAATAACAAACTTACATTTCATTGCATGCATTAGCTGTTCATACTGCTGTTGGGCAAGATCATGAAGTTTATCTTCTGATATGCCTCCTTGAGACAGATCTTTAAGCAAACCTGTATCTAAAAGCAAGTAAGTGGTTTAAAAGAAACCACTATTGGGTAATTTTTATATATTGTCATTATCACTTTATTCTTTAATCATTGTCCTTTTCATTTATTTTTTTTTATAGCAACAGAGAGAAACTGAGAGGTGAGGGGGAGATGGGGAGGGAGAGAGAGATACCTGTAGCACCACTTACAGAGCTTCCCCTCCAGGGGCTGGGTGGTGGCACACCTAGTTGAGCGCACATGCAAGGACCCGGGTTCAATCCCCTGGTCTCCACCTACAAGGGGCTAGCTTTGCGAATGGTGAGGCAGAGCTGCAGGTGTCTCGCTGTCTCTCTCCCTCTCTATCACCCCCTTCCCTCTCAATTTCTGGCTACCTCTATCCAATAAATAAATAAAGCTTCCCTCTTGCTGGTGGGGAAGGCTTGAACTACGGTCCTGTACTCTGTAATGTATGTAGTCAACCAGGTGTGCCACCACCCCACTTCCATTATCCTTAGTGCAAAATTTTATGGAAAAGATTTGTAAAAATCAAATAGAACGTATTATTATACTTCCAGTGCCAAGAATAAATAAAGGTAATTTTGTCTAGCTTTAATATTGTTTTCCTAAATTCTTTTGAGATAGTCAATTAGGAAGTTTCTAGGTAAAGAAGAGAAAAATGCAGCCAGTTGATGGCTACTAGAGGAAAAGAGATGTTAGATTTACTTCCCGGGGAGAAACTAATAGACTGCAGCCAGGTTTGAGTGGGAAGAACACAAAGGAATCTGGTTAAAAACATTAACTTGTGGGAGTCGGGCTGTAGCGCAGCGGGTTAAGCGCAGGTGGCGCAAAGCACAAGGACCGGCATAAGGATCCCGGTTTGAACCCCGGCTCCCCACCTGCAGGGGAGTCGCCTCACAGGCGGTGAAGCAGGTCTGCAGGTGTCTATCTTTCTCTCCTCCTCTCTGTCTTCCCCTCCTCTCTCCATTTCTCTCTGTCCTATCCAACAACGACAACAACAACAATAAAACAACAAGGGCAACAAAAGGGAATAAATTAATAAAATAAATATTTAAAAAAAACAAAAAAAAACATTAACTTGTGCATTAACTTGGGGAGTTGGGCTGGTAAACGGCAGGCATAATGGTTATGCAAAGAGACTCTCATGCTGAGACTCCTAACACCCATGTTCAATCCCTTAGCACCACACTATGCTAGAGCTGAGCAGTGCTCTGGCAACAATAACAACAGAAAAGCAAAATCATTAACTTGGACCAGCTTTGCCATTCACATGACCAACCCAGATTTCCACCACATTGGAGGAAGCTTTGGTGCTGCTTCTCCCCTCCCCCCAGTTCCATCCCCCTCCATCTCTGAGAATATCAGCCTGATCAGTGAACTCCCCTGTGATGCCAAAAAAAGAAACAAAACATTAATTTGCCTAAAGAAATTTGGAAGAAGAAAAAACAAATTCTAGAAAATGTCTTCATAGATCAAGAAACTTAGAATGATTTTTTAAAATTAATTTTAAGAGGTCTTTATTTTCAGTGAGGTTCTAGGGAGTGACCCCAGGCTTCGTGCATGCAAGACACTGCAGAACTGTCTACTTAGTTCAAGTTCTCATTATTGAGAGAGAGAAGAGACACTGCAACACTGCCCCACCCCGCGTGGAGCTCTTCCAGTGCTGCCCACCCATGGTGCTCCCGCTGGATCCTCGGGTTCATACCTAGGACTGACTCATGCAAGTAAGGTGTGATATTTTTTATTATTAACATACAGGGAGATGCTACTTTACATACATCAATAAGTCTGGGTGGCTTCAACTTCTTTGAGTCTTAGATTTAGATTTGTAAAAAATAAAGGATCTACTGAAATAAACTGAAGGACTTAATGAAATAAGCTCAGTCAAGTTCGAAGTGAATTATCATGCATACAAGTCATAAGATGCTCAATAAACATTAATGTTAAATTATACTCTGAAATTGATTAAAAGGGGGCCAGGAGGTGGCGCACCAGGTTAAATGCACATAGTATGAATTATAAGGGCCCACACAAGGATCCAGGTTCAAGCCCCTGGCCCCCCACCTGCAGGGGGATTGCTTCACAAGCAGTGAAGCAGGTCTGCAGGTGTCTATCTTTCTCTCTCCCTCTCTATCTCCCTGTCCTCTCAATATTGAATAAAATGGAAAAATAAAATAAAGGGGAAAAAAATGGCCACTAGAGTGGTGGATTCATAGTGCAAGTACTGAGCCCCAGTGATAACCCTGGAGGCAACAGTTTATATATATTCCCTGAATTATTATTTAACCTGAGGTAGTCATATAAAATCTGAGGTTTAACTGAATATGAAATAGTTTAACTATGATTAAATTAGGACCATTTTAGAGGCTATGCTCTAGAATCAGACAGATTTATTCTGAAGTTTAACTCTTTCTGAGTAGTCTTTTTATCTATATAAAATCTTGATAATTTTCTTCTTAAATTATATAATGCCTATGCCTTGAGTTATGATCTATACCATAATAACCAACAACCGCTCTTACTGCTAAACCATTCCAGTTTATGCATTCCTTTTGCCCATATCTTACAAGATTGTGCAAGGATTAAATGAAGTAGTCTGTATAAAGTACTTTATACATAGTGAGGACTTTGTGCATAGTAACTATTCATTAATCAGATTTATGCCACTTTAGTGATTTTAAACATTTATATTCTTAGAGATTTATTAACTAGTGAGAGAGAAGGTTGGGGGTGGTAGAAGAAAGCACACCAGACCATCACTCTAGCATATACAGTACCAGGGATCAAACTTGGGACTGCCTCCTACTAGGGAGTCCAACATTTTATCTACTCACTACCTCCTGGGTCACAACATTTTTTTTTAATTACTATCAAAAAATTTCAGCAATTTATAAATTTAAAGTAAGAACAAATACCTTCATGCTCATTTAAAATAAATTCTACTGGATTACTAACACCCAATCCTGAACAACGAGGTAGGAGCAGAATCACTTTAACCTTCTGTAATCGAAGATCCTTTGATTCAATGTTAAGAAATGTCTCATGAAGTATCTCAATATCTGGATCAAAAACAAACACGAAAAACTGTGTACAATAGTAATGGAAAGATTAGTGCTATATGTAAATATATGTCTGTTATTCCTCAAACCCATAGAAAGATATTCTGTTATCAGAAAAGAGGAGCTATTCTCTTCTTACTAATAAGTTTATATGGAAACTCTCTAGATGGAGTACTTTTTCCTTCACTTTAGCATACAATTTTGCAGTTTAAATATTTTCTACATAAAATATAATTAAAGTTTTCATCTGGAACTTGAGATCCTACTTAAAGCAGTATGGTGACTTGTGGGAAACGGACTTCAGAGACAGAAATATCCATGCTCGATTACCAATCTTATCACTTACTAGCTCTGTGACAATCCCTCTAACTCTCCATTTCTTTATTCATAAAATGGAACAATGCCTAAGTCATGTAAGTGTGGTGAAAGCTGAGGTAGAGCAGTTAAGTTGTTTGCAGTATACTGGCTACTTTTCTTTCTTATTTTTTTTGCTTTTTGCCTCCAGGGTTATCACTGAGGGTAGGTGCCAGCACTACAAATCCACTGTTCCTGGAGGCCTTTTTCCATTTTTTTTTAAAAATAGGATAGGACAGGACAGAGGGA
Source organism: Erinaceus europaeus (assembly GCF_950295315.1). Classification (NCBI taxonomy): domain Eukaryota; kingdom Metazoa; phylum Chordata; class Mammalia; order Eulipotyphla; family Erinaceidae; genus Erinaceus; species Erinaceus europaeus. Next base: position 153,828,134 of record NC_080164.1, read on the forward strand.
AATTGAGAGAGGAGGGGAAGAAAGAGAGGAGAGAAAGATACCTGCAGACCTGCTTCATCCCTTGTGAAATGACACCCGCCCCCATGCCGTGCAGGTGGGGAGACCAGAGCTGGAACCAGGATCCTTGAGCAGCGTGCTTAACCTGGTGCACTACAGCCTGCCCCCCAGCCCCCTTCTCACTCTTTACCAACTTTTATAATCAGGCTTCACTAGGGTAAGGGGGAGTAAAGTGTTGATAGTATTTATGAAGTAGAGTCTAAAGTTACTTAGGGAACTTGTAATTTAGGTGAGAAGAGCCTGCTGTCCCTGGGGTTCTACTTATCTGTGTCTTAAAGCTACCTCTCCACTTCTGTAAAGCCCCATGCCCTGACCCCAAAAGTCCCACTACCTCCTTCCATTTGACTAATTTTTTCCTCTTCTGAACCTCTTTTGAAATTATATTTGAATCAAGTGGGTTTTCACATCCCCTAATTCTAAACTATTATAAAGGTTCAAATACACACAATAGTCACAGGAATAAATTTCCAAGTAGCCATAATGAGAACTTTTACTGTGAACCATTTGTGCCCAGTTTTGTTTCAACTAGACCTACATCCACTTCCATATCCCCCAAATTCATCCTGAATATATAAGTATTTCAATATATATATATATGAACTCATTTTAAAACATAACTATACACAAAAATAATTAAAAGAACTACTTATAATTAAATAATACAATAGCCATTCATGTCTCAAATTTCTAATATTCTCACGCATGTTAACACTGGTTTTTTTTTTAAAGGATTTAAGTAAGGTGCATACATTGCAATTAGTTGCTAAGTCTTACTTTAAGTTTATTTTTACAGGCTCTCTTTCCACTTTTCTTATCACATATTTCTTAATAAAACTTTGTTATTTGTGCTTCTAGAGTTTCCCACGGTCTGGATTTTGCTAATTGCTTCCCTAGAGTATAGTTTAGCATGTCCTATCTTCTGTGCTTCCTATAAATAAGTTATTAAATCTTCAGAAACTTCTAAATTAGTTGTTGAATCTTTAGAATCTTGATTAGATTTAGGTTCTGTTTTTTCATGTCTTTTCTGTGAGGCGGCATCAAAACTATTCCATATGTGGTGTCTACTCATCCACCTGCAAGAAGGCTGTAAAACTGTTATACTTGAATTCTTTCCTCCTTTCACTAGCTAGAATATTTCTAGAAGACATTTCCCTTTTGCTCCTGCTTGATTTCCCAATGATTTCTATTCTCTCTTGTAAACTAGGGGAGAGTTCAGAGAAATAATAAACCTAAAAGTAAAATAATGAGACACAGGGTGCTATATATTCAATTTTAGTGATTAATGCTTGACTTCTAAGGTAGTTGTATATATTTCCATTCCCATGGGTCCTGATATTGGGGCAGCTTGGAACTTTCCTACTCATGACCACAGAATGTGAGCTCAGATCTATAGGGATACAGAGGTCACAGAGGCTCCTAAGCTGAATATGGGCCCTAGATCACATCAAACCGATGGGAGTTACAGTCAACAATATTTATACCCCTTTCCCATATTTGGGAGCTACTCTCTTCCCTGATCCAGCTTTCTGGTCTTTTTTCCAGCCATGACATCATCTCCCTAGACAGTAACTTGGATCCACCTGCATATCAGATTTCAGGCTTAGGGAAAAACAAAAACAAAAAAACAACTAGTATAACCATAGGCCCTTTGAAATATAACTAAAATATTCCTACTAGCTATCTACAAAACAGAGACACCCCCCACAACTCTTCATCTGCACTACTCCAGGCTTTAGGTTCATGATTATTCAACAACTTGTTTGGCTTTATATGTTAACCCTTTTTTTAGCCACCAGGTTACAGATGCTAGCATGATGCCAACCAGACTTCCTTGGACAGACAATCCCACCAGTGTGTCCTTGAACTCCGCTTCCCCAGAGCCCTTCCCCACTAGGGAAAGAGAGAGGCAGGCCAGGAGTATGGATCGACCTGTCAACACCCATGTTCAGCAGGGAAACAATTACAGAAGCCAGACTTTCCACCTTCTGCATCCCACAAGGACCTTGGGTCCATACACCCAGAGGGTTAAAGAATAGGAAAGCTATCAAGGGAGGGGATGGGATAGAGTTCTGGTGGTGGGAATTGTGTGGAGTTGTACCCCTCTTATCCTATGTTTTTGTCAGTGTTTCCTTTTTATAAATAAAATAAAAAATAAAATATTTTTTAAAATTTCCATTCCCACTAGTGGTGTCTGAGCATTATCCGTGATCCTTACCTTACCAGAAAATAGTACTGCCAGATTACTTTTTAAAAAATATTTGTTTGTTTATTCCCTTTTGTTGCCCTTGTTGTCTTATTGCTATAGTTATTATTGTCGTTGTTAGTTAGGACAGAGAAATGGAGAGAGCAAGGGAAGTGAGAGGGGGGAGAGAAAGATAGACACCTGCAGACCTCCTTCACTGCCTGTGAAGAGACTCCCAGGTGGGGAGCCAGGGACTCAAACCGTGATCCTTACACTGGTCCTTGCGCTTTGCACCATGTGCGCTTAACCCACTGCTCTACTGCCTGACTCCTGCCAGATCACTTTTACTTTAATCCTTCTGTGGAAATGGATAGTGGGCTATTGCAATTTTAATTGCACATCTTGATAACTAATGGTGTTAACATCTGGATATCCTCTGAAATGCCTGACCATGTCTCTTGCACACTTAACAATTGGAGTGTCTATCTTTCTTATTGTTAGTGTGTGAGGATTCTGTATATGCCACTATTTTTTTTAAATCGGTTTATATGCTCCCTCTCTACATTTTCACTTTGTACTCTCTGAATACACAAAAATTTTTATATGTCTTTAAATTTTACTATAGTCCAGGTTGTCTAGATAGCTCATCTTGGGGCATGCCTGCCTTGCCACATGTGTAACCTATGTTCAAACCTGGCCACCAGTACACTGGAGAGAGAGCTTTGATACCACTATATTTCCCTCTCTATCATTTTGTTTCTACCTGAAAAAGTTGGCCCAGAGTGATCAATATTCATTGATTAACTGTAGCATTTTTTTTTCATAGACTCCTTAGAAGTTGCAATATACAAAGCTTGTTGTGTGCTACTTCTGAATAATTGTGCTCTATATAACTTGATACTATGTTATTAGGAGTATTCCTTTTTATTTTTATTTATTTTTTAATATTTATTTATTCCCTTTTGTTGCCCTTGTTTTATTGTCGTTGTTATTGATGCCGTCATTGTCGGATAGGACAGAGAGAAATGGAGAGAGGAGGGGAAATCAGAGAGGGGGAGAGAAAGACAGACACCTGCAGACCTGCTTCACTGCTTGTGATACGACTCCCCTGCAGGTGGGGAGCCGGGGATTCAAACCGGGTTCCTTAAGCTGGTCCTTGCACTTTGCGCCACATGCACTTAATCCACTGAGCTACCACCCAACTCCCAGGAGCATTCCTTTTCAGTACTAGTATATACCCATAATAAATTGAATATGTTATGTTACTAGCAATGGTTCTTGGCTAAATTCTACTTTGTAGCTCTCTTTGGTGGGTATATATACTACTTTTCTTTATCTGCCCCAAGTTTTATTTTTTTAATATTTTATTAATTTTAATGAGAGAGAAATGTAGAGGGGGAGAGAGACAGAGAGATACTGGAGCACTGCTCAGCTCTGGCTTATGGTGATGCTAGAGATTGAACCAGGGACCTCAGAGCCTCAGTCATAAATCTTTTGTGTAACCATTATATCTTTCTCTGTAAGGGATATTTCTTGTAAACAGCACATAGTTGGTATTTTAAAATCCAGTACTGAGAATCTTTCATTTTTTATTAGCACATTTAGTCCTGCATATTTACTGTGTTTACTGATTAACTTTTAAGTTTGATCTACCTATTTCTTTACCAGGCCCTTTCTATGTTAATATGGCATTTCAATTTCAAATTCCGGTACCCTTCCCCTTTATTATTGCACATTTTGTATTATTTTTTATTGTACCAGATACTGTAGCATTTAATAATGTACTAATTTATATGCTGTTGTTGTAATTTATTTTAATTACATACCACAGACGTATATTGAAACACACAAGATGTTAGTTTACAATTTCAGAAGACATTAGACTGTATTTATTTAGATTTGCCTATGTATGTACTCATCTTTCTGTTGGCCTTAATTTTTTTTTTGCCTCCAGGGTTATTTCTGGGGCTCAGTGCCTTCACTATGCATCCACTGCTCCTGGAGGCCACCTTTGCCCTTGTTGTTTATTGTTATTGTTGTTGTTGTTGCTGTCATTGTTGTTAGATAGAACAGAAAAAATGGAGAGAGGAGGGGAAGACAGAGAGGAGGAGAGGAAGATAGACACCTGCAGACCTGCTTCACTGCTCGTGAAGTGACCCCCCCCAACGCAGGTGGGGAGCCAGGGGATCGAACCAGGATCCTTATGCCAGTCTATGTGCTTTGCGCCATGTGTGTTTAACCCGCTGTGCCCAGCCCCTTAATTTTTTTTTCTAGCATCTATGACTTTCTAAAGGAAATGATAATAATATTCCTGCTATTCTCAAATCATCCTTATAAGATTTATTGTGTCTGCTGGTGAGGAGCACTTTAGATTGTGTTTGTATGGGAACATATTTCATTTCAAAGGAGTCTCTAGACTGGCAGTTTCATTCAATGCTATGAAATAATTTTTCAATTTTCCTAGATTCAGTTGTTTCCATTGAAAATTTAGCATTTAGCTGTAGTGTCAGTTCACTGGAGGAAAAGTGCATTTGCATCCTCTCTCTGCCTGCTATAAACATTGCTCTTTGTCCTTGATTTTCAGGGTCTCTGTATATTTATTTTCATTGGCATTAGCCCTATGAGTCTACAAAGAAAACTTGCTTATTTTCTTTCAGCCCTACTACACCTATAATAAAATATTAGCTTTAGTTCCAGCATAATCCAGTGGAAAACAACTTTTAAATAAGAAACCAATGGAACATATCTTTTGTTCCTATTGCTGCCTCTTAAGTACTCCTGTGATTGTATTATTGTTTACTAAACAACAGCTATTTCCACTATTTATTATTTTTACATTTTTATTCATAATTTATTTACAAGACTATCATATCACAGGTGGTATTGCTACACCACACTCACCACCACAGTTCGGTCACACACTCCCCATTTATAACCACCATTCGACTACTTTGTTGCTTGAGACTCAAATCATATGTTAGCCAAATGTCAAGAAATATATCACAAAGTGTCAATATATTAATATAAGGTACAGTTATCTAACCAATATTAAGCAACAATATATTGGGTTTTATGCACATTTTTGCATAAGAAATACCTCATGACTCTTCTGAAAACCTAGTAGTATGGATTAATGGGAATTTTTTTTCTTTATTGGGTGATTAATGGCATACAGTTTGACAGCAAAATATAGTAGTTTGGACATGTGTAATATTTCTCAGTCTTCCACATAACAATCTAACCACTCCTCCACGTTGTCCTCTGCCTAATGAGATTTTCTAAGAGTATATTTCAAATATATAGGCTGGACATTATAAAAAAAAATAATAATAATTCACAAACATTTTAACACTTATAAATCTTATAGAAGACTAATAATCAACAAATAAAGTTATACTTACTTTTACATCCCATTGTTCTAAAAAGGTTTTTCAGATCAGGATCTTTAGCTTGTGAATTTGCTCCACACACAAATATTTTTGAGGTATTATTATTTGTTAAGACAGACATATGTGCAACTGTATACCATGAACCTGTATTTACCATTAAAATGTCATCATCCATATTTAATAAAGCCTTTACAGAGTGGACAGCAAGACTTCGAGATTTATCCTGCAAGATAATTAGAATTTCACAAGGTTTGGCTAGATCCATGAACTGACTTTATTTTGCCCATCTTGATATGTGCTAAAATATAAAATTAACAAACAGAATTGATAAAAACTGATTTAAAATAAAGGTCTTAGCTTTGCTAAAGCTAAATTATGACTATTATCACTCAACTTTTTGTGTAGTGATAATGTACCCAAAATGTGGTTATTAGATTAATAACAGCCTTTTTTTCCTTCCAAATAATTTTATTGGTGGAAAATAAGTTTACAGTGTAGTGCTGAACAAAGGTACAATTTCTCACCTTTCCTTAACAGGTGTCTTCACACCACTCCCACTCCCAACATTGGCCCTTCTCTGGTATCATGCAGTGGGTCCCCAAGTCTTTCCACCCACTCCCATCTCCCCCCCTGTCCAAGAGTCCTTTGCTTTAAGGAAACATATTATACCAAGTCCAAGTTTCACCTTGTGTTTTTCATTTTTTTTACTTGTTTTTCATTTTATACTTAAATTATGCCTGTGAGGTCTCTTCACCCTTCTCCTTTTCATGTATCTCATTTAACAAGATTCTTTCAAAATCCATCCAAGATGAGACAAAGGAAACTTCATCTTTTCTAACAGCTAAATAGTATCCCATTGTCTGTATATAACAACTTTCTTTGCCACTCATTTGTCTTTGGTCACAGGTGTACTTAGATCTCTTCTGGATAGGTATTTTTGCTTTCTTTGGGTAAGTCCCTAGAAGAGGAATTGCTAGGTCATAGGGAAGGTCCATTTCTAGTGTTCTGAGAAGTATCCAGGCTGTTTGCCACAAGGGCTGGACAAATTTATATTCCCACCAGCAGTGAGTGTAGAAGGGTTCCCACATCCTTGCCTCTATTTGCTGGTTTTGTCCTTTTGTATGTATGACATTCTCACAGATAGAAGGTAGTATCTCATTGTCGTATTTTACATTTCTCTTATAGTGATTTTGAATATTTTTTCATATGTCTGTTGGTCATCGGACTATTTTCTCTGGTGAAGATTCTGTCCATGCCCTCTCTCCATTTTATAATAGGGTTATTTGGGTTTTTTTTTTTTCCTGAATGTATTGTGTTAGTTTTATTTTTTAGTAATAGTGCTTTGTCTAATATGTAGCTTGTAAAGATCTCACATTCTGTAGGATGTCTCTTTTGGTAATGATTCCTTTTGCTATGAAGAAGCTTCTCAATTTGATGTAGTACCATTGTTTCATTTTTGTTTTTTATTCTCCTTGCTGCTAGACTCAAGTCTTGAAGACACTACTAAGCAGAGATCATGAAGTGGTCACCCAATATTTTCTTCTATATATTTGATTTTCTGGTCTACTATCCATATCTTTGATTCAGATGGAATTGACTTTTGTGCATGGTAATATGTGGTAGCCCTGTTTCTTTCTTCTGCATATTTCAACTCAATTTTTCCAGACAAGACTCCCCTTTCTCCATTTCATGTTTTCCATGCTGTTTTCAAAAAAGAGTTACCCACAGGTTTGGGGTGGGGGTGTGGGAGGAGGGGAGAGCTCTTAGCTCCTATTCTTATTTCTTTGTGAAAACATACTGATCTACTACTGCTATTCTTTCTAGCCCCATTTTACATTTACACTATTTTCTTCCCAATTTACATCTAAATTGCAGTTAACTCATACAATAAAGGTAAGATGACAGACGAGCTATTAAAAGAAGACTAGACACTTTGGGATTCAGCAGTTAATATCAGTGTTGAAAAAGGTATCACTATAGAATAAGGTCAAAAGAGTCTGCTCATGAATATGGGCGCAGTAAAGGTATAAGGAGGACAAAGTGAATTTGAGGCAAAAATTAGTCTAAGGACATGAAAATTAATTCAACTTAATTTGCAGGACCGCTTATGTTTTTTCACTATTTTAAAATCACATTATACCTTATATTCTCTTCCATAGTGCTAGTCGTTATATGCCTCCTACAAATCAAAGCTGTAAGAGTATAGAAAGAAATAATGAGAACATACTACTCACTGTATTTCCTTTTAAAAAAAAACTGTCTGCTGAAAGCATGCTTATTTTTTAAGATTCACTTTCCATTTATTTTATGGAAAAAAAATAGTCCAGGGTATTGCTGTGCTTTGACTTTTAGTGGTGCCAGGGATCAAGCTGGCCTATCAGGCATGCAAGCCGTATACTCTCATGCACTGAACTAGCTTCCCAGCCCTGCATTACTAATATTTTCAAATGCAGGATGGCATTAGCATCTTCCCCAGAGATGGAAAGAAGAAAATGTATCATTGTGTCTTCTCTTTAATTCTACCTTGGGAGAGAAAATATAGCTTTTCAAGTGCCAGCAATACAAGTTTCCTCCCATTTATGGAGTCTGGGGAGAAGAATAAGTTATTACAATTTCAAGTGAGTCAAAGGTGCCAAAGTACATTAATAATGATGGTATAGACATTAATTTCATGCAAGGTGAAAACTAAACCTTATTAAGGACCTCTTTGACAATCTCATTACAATAAAATGTTAGGTTTTATTTTTAAGTAGAAGAATTACTTAAGTAAGTAAAAGAACTAAAACACACAACAAAAATGCTAGTTTACCTGAAATATAAGTTTATCATCTTTAAAAAGACCTATATTTAAAAGATCACGTTTAAGATGAGATGGGAAAATTAAGACATCAAAGCAATGTTGATCCACAGCAAAAACTTTCTCATCAGCATGCAATACAGATTTGACTTTATGGTAGCCTTTTTTTTTCAAATAATTATAAACTTCTTCAGGGCTGTAAATATATAATATTAGCTTGTATTATAATCACTGTATATACTGCATCTCACAGAACTCAAAACTTTAACCAACAATAAAAGTCATTTACAAACAGAAAAGCTAATATATTTATATGATAACCTCTGGTGATAAGATCTTAAACTAAATATGACTCCCTAATCACCAGATATGCCCCTAACCCATTATAATGGCAATATTTCAGGGGCCGGGTGGTGGCGCACCTGGTTGAGTGCACATATTACAATGCACAAGGGCCTGGGTTAAAGCCCCCAACCCCCACCTGCAAGGGGGAAGTTTTGTGAGTGGTGAATAGTGTTGCAGGTATCTCTCTGCCTCTCTCCCTCTCTATTTCCTCCTTTCCTCTCAATTTCTGGCTGTCTCTATCCAATAAATGAATAAAGATAATACAAAAAAATTAAAAATAAATAATGACAATATTTCTTCTCACGTAATTTTGAAAAACTGACAATCTGAAATTTAAAATTTTGTTTACATTCTTACCTGATTTTGCAAGTATTTATCCAAGCATAAAGTGGCAGAGTAGACGCCCTTAGCTCCTGGTTCCTAACTGTTTCTGGAAGAATTTGATAAATTGAAAGGGCATCATGTTTGATTCGACATCTTGCTAATGCTGCAGCCAATTTTGTCTTAAAACTAGAGATAGAAAATCTATTCTTGGTGACTATTGCATTGAAGACAAAATTATCAATTTTCCATTAGAAACATTAACAAATTCCATTTAGAATTTTAACAAACCTTCTATAATTCTATTTCAAGATTTAAATCTAAAATTAAAAATTTGTCATATTTGATAATAGAAATCCAATAATCCTGGGTTTTTTTTTTCAGTTATTGTTACATGTGTATACGTATACATGATCTCAGATATAAACATATCAATTTCTGGCTGGTAGGCAATTTTTATGTAGTTCTGAAAAAGATAAAAGATTTAGCCATACAGTTTGAAATTAAGTTCAAGTTCTCTCACCTACTAGCTATGTGACCTCAACTGTGATACCGAATCTCTTCTCAACCTCAGTTTTTCCATCTGTAAATTGTGATCAACTTATTTAATACAGGGATTACCAATCATATATGTGCAATTTTTCTATCATTTGTTTTCTTTTTTAAATTAATTTATTTTGGAATAGAGATAGAGAAATTGAGAAAGGGTAGGGAGATGGAAAGAGAGAATGAGAAATACCTGCAGCACTACTTCACCAATCATAAAGCTTCCCTTCTGTAAGTGGGGACTGGGGCTTTGAACCCAGGTCTTTATGCACTGTAATGTGTACAGTCAACCAAGAACACCACCACCTGGCCCTTCCTTATTTGTTTTCATTCTCTCATGGATCAAGTTTTTGTATGGCTTCTTATCTAATGTTCAAAACCCATGCATCATATATTTTATTCAGTTTTTCCAATTCTTTATAGTAAGAAATAAGCCTAACCCAATGACTCTAATTACATTTAAAAAAAAAAAAAAATACTACTCTACCTGCCATGGGGAATATATTGTGGGACAGTAAGACTTGTAAGCAGAATAAAAAAAGGCCACATTCAGAGAAGCATACAGCCTACTCAGACTGAACAGATCAGTAACAAGTAAAGGGATAAAAATCAGTAGCCCTGGTGCTCCAACTCCCCAGAACCCCGCCCCAATAGGGAAAGAGAGAGGCAGGCTGGGAGTATGGATCGACCTGTCAATGCCCATGTTCAGCAGGGAAGAAATTATAGAAGCCAGACCTTCCACCTCCTGCATCCTACAATGACCTTGGGTCCATACTCCCCGAGGGTTAAAGAATAGGAAAGCTATCAAGAGAAGGGATGGGATACGGAGTTCTGGTGGTGGGAATTGTGTGGAGTTGTACCCCTCTTATCCTATGGTTTTGTCAGTGTTTCCTTTTTACAAATAAATTTAAAAACAATCAGTAGCAACAACAACTCCCAACAGAAGCTTCCAGAATCACATGACTTCACCTGATATTTAAATATTTATCAGTCACCCCTCCTCAGATACTTCTAAAATACTGAGGAGAGAATACTTGAGAAATTCTCAACAAAACATCAGTAAACCAAATTAAAGAATGCTTTAAGATGATCAAATACTACAGCCAACTGGAATTTATCTTTGGCATGCAAGGATGCTTCAACATATGCAAAATAATCTCCCAAGCCAAGGTTTTTTGTTTGTTTGTTTGCTTGTTTTTTGGAAAAGTACTAGATTCTTGGCTACTGCTAGAATTTTCTCATTTGATACATGTTAGACTTTTTAAAGTTGTAAACCAAGCTAAAAGCTAAGTAAATAAATAATAGTTGTTTCAAAAGGAATTTAATTTGTGTGTTAAAAATTATTAGGAACATTTTAAATTAAATATGTTTACAAGTTAGATCTTACTTCAGATTTTCAATGTTTAATGCATTCAAAACTGTAAAGAAGTAAATGTATGTGGTCTGGGAGGTAGTGCAGTGGATAAAGCATTGGACTCTTAAACATGAAGTCCCAAGTTTGATCCCTGTCAGCACATAGCGCGAGTGATATCTGGTTCTTTCTCTCTTCTCCTATATTTCCCACTAATAAATAAATATAATTTAAAAAAAGAAATAAATTTATAAAAATTTTCTCCCTATAAATGTAGACATTTACGTATATATTACTATATTTAAATTTACTAATTATGATCTCACATACAACATCCTTTTCACTTTTACAAATTACCTGTAAAGAAGGTTCTCTACTTCTTGAACTTCTGCTATGGATACTTCTTTATTAGAAAGGAGACGAGCTTGAAATTTTCTGTCTTGGAAATCATACAGCATCACAATAATAAGGCTGCTCAGGTGATCTGGCTACCACAGGAAACACACATAAGAAAAGTATACAAATGATATCTAATAGCAGCATTCTCCAGAACATTAGTTTTCATAAGAGAGCTTCAGGAACATGACTAGTTTCATAGTGTGGTTGGAATGGAAGATAGGGAAAGAAATCAAAATAGAAAAAGGAAAAAAAAAGCATTTAAACAATAACTTGCTTGGAGGCGGGCAGTGGTGCACCTGGTTGAATATGCACAAGGTCTCTGATTCAAGCCCCCGGTGTGGGGAAGCTTCATGAGCAGCAAAGCAGTGCTGCAGGTATCTCTTTCCCTGTGTATCTCTCTCCTACCTCCCTCTCAATTTCCCCCTTTTTCAATCCAAAATAAATAAATAGCATAAACCTTTCCAGAAATGTTCAGTATGCCCCTCAAAATGAAACATGGGTCAGAAACAGAAAAATTAGAAGTAGGAAAAAATTAGGGATGTATTTCGAAGCCATCTCAACATTAACTAAACTCATTAGTGGTTAAATATAAAGGCTTTTAAATACTTTCTAAATTGGTGGCAGGCCGTGGCTCACCTGGTTAAGTGCTCATATTAAATATTTTCTAAGTAACATCCACGAAACAGCTAATTATATAAAAGCCATGTACTTACTATTGTGGAACTTGGAAAGACATAGCTGTCTATTAATATAGTTTCCAAAATATCTTGATCTGCAAGACAAGGAAAATATCTGTTGCTGAAAGTAGACACTGGATTCAAAGTATACTTTAAATAATACCATAAAGCATTTTTACTTTCAAACCTAAAATATCCTTCAATTTTTGGTAAAGACTAACTATAGTGACACGATGAAATATTTGTAATCTTGATGGATATTTACAGAAGCATTATCTGAATAGTCTAAGTAATAAGGGAATTCCAATCTTTGGGAAACATTAAGGAGCATCTAATTTATAATGTCATATATTTTATGTATTGTGGATTAGATATGCTAAAACTTTTATGTGCTAATACATTATTTAGGAGTTTTGTTCTATCTTTATTTTCATGAGGATGGGTAGCCTATAATTTCCCTTACTCTAATATCCTTGTCAATGTTGCTATCGGGATTATAGTGACCCTTTTAAAAATGAGTGGGAAGTGTCCTTTAGTCTCTTGTGGAATTTATGCTAGATAAGCATCATTTCTTACTTAAATATTTGGTGTAACTCACTAGTGAGGACACTGACAACATTTCATCTAATACCCATATGACAATGAGTTAAACATGTAAAGATCTTGAGAGAAGAGAGCAGGCCAGGCAGAAGGTCAACTGTAAAGATAATGAATGCAAAGAAGTGGATTATTTTATTTTATTTTTTTTGGTTCCTGGGTGCTCTTTCCCTTATAACTACTGTGTGTGTGTGTATAACAAATACTTTAGTCAACTGGACAGAAAGCTAGATGAGCTTTGATTTATTCACCCTTTATGAAAACCCTATCACATACATAGAACACATCAGACTATTTTCATTTGGGAGCTGGAAAAACTAAAAAGAAGTATCTGATTTGAAAGTACAGGTTCAAATTTGTATAATAAATCCTCTGAGAGAGGTCAGGCAGTGGCATACCTGGTTAAGTGCACATATTATAGTACACAGGGACTCAAGTTCAAGCCCCTGGTCCCCACCTGCAGGAGGAAAGCATCATGAGTGGTAAAGCAGGGCTGTAGGTGTCTCTGTCTCTCTCCTTCCCTTTCTCTCCTTCCCTTCTCAATTTCTCACTGTCTCTATCCAATAATAAGCAAATATTAAAAAAAAGAAAGAAAGAAACCCTTTGAGAATCATTATCCACATTTAGGTCAGCTGTGCTGTACAAGGTAATAGCCATTTCACTAAAATGAAGTTTCACATCCTCAGTGCTTATAAACCAATCCCTACATACTTCATAGTTTTCTCAGCATGAATACCAACTTTTGTCATAGAAAATACAGTCTTTGTAAGAATTAATGGCTTCTACAGCATCAGACCTGATTTGGCTATGCAACTTGAAGCAATGGAGATACTCAAACGCCTAAGCAATAAGAGAGGCAGAATAAAGGAAAAGAAGAGAGAACAAGATTCTGAGAACATTGTATGCTTCATATTGTAGAGTGCAGTGCCGGAGGGGCTGGGCAGTGCACACACTACCATGCTCGAGAGCCAGAGTTTGAGCTCTCATCTGTAGAGGGGGTGCTACACTAGTGAAGCAGATATGAAGGTGTCTCTCTTTCTCTCTCCTTATTTCCCCTCACAATTTCTCTCTGTCCTATCAGAAAGAAAGAAAAATAAATAAATAAATGGAAAAAATAGAAGCCAGGAGCAGTGGATTCATAGTGCTAGCACCAGTGATAACCCTGATAGCAATTTTTTAAAATTTTCAATAAAAAAAAATGGAGTACAAGGCCTAGTATGTTTATAATTCACACAACATTTTCACATAGTAATGCACTAGTAATAACAGTTGTATACTTTAGATAATACTTTTTATTACTGGGCATTTTCTAATATATTGGACATTAATATGTGTATTGGACATGTATTAATCCATTCAAATCTCCAACAACTCTATGAATTGGGTTCCATTATTACCACCTTTTCTACAGATTAGGAAATGAGACACAGAATGGTAAGATGCTTATTGTCTATCACACAGCTAGTGACAGATGATGGACTTGAGTCCACATAGTCTGGCACCAAAGTACATGCTCTTTACCACAAACATTATCGAGCCTTTCTTATCATGCTCATGGCAAACGAGTGGCCACTACTCTGGTAACACACACTCTGGATTATCAGAACTAAGGTTTGAAGACTGCAGACCTCGCTCACGCTAATTCGGTACTTCAGTGCCAATTCCCACCCCCCAGGTCTCCTACTACTACCTAATTCTCATATTTCCAGTGTGGAGGGCTTTGCCAAAAAAAATCCTCTTTCCCTGCTCCTTCTCCTCAACACTATCTATAAAAGGAAATCAAGTTTGATTGTCTTGGGGCATCTCTCTCTACAGGTTCTCTCCTAACACAGTCCATTGGGACATCCTTCCCATTCTAGAATATGGAAAATGTTTCTTCTTTTGACTCTCCCCACCCTTTTTTATTATATTTACAAAGTTGCCTTTATATGAGGGAATGATAGAACCTTCACTTCAAGAATTCCAAGGCAGCACTAATCTATAAAATACAAAAAGGTGGGAGTTTCATGTAAGTCAAAGGAGGGAAACTTGGCACAATTACATAAACTTTTAGGCAAAACTAGTAAGAACAGTCACTAACAAAGCTAGTATCACTAAATACAAAAATCACTATGCAATGAATACTTACCTGACAGGGGAGATACCATAATCACAAAATCACTATGCAATGAAAATAAAACAACATTGGACTATTAAAAAACTAAAAGTAGGCTTCGTATGTTAACTCTCTTTTCAGTCACCAGGTTCCAGATGTCATCAAGATGCCGGTCAGGCTTCCCTAGACTGAAGACCCCACCAATGTGTCCTGGAGCTCCACTTCCCCAGAGACCCACCCTACTAGGGAAAGAGAGAGACAGACTGGGAGCATGGACCGACCAGTCAACGCCCATGTTCAGTGGGGAAGCAATTACAGAAGCCAGACCTTCTACCTTCTGCAACCCACAATGACCCTGGGTCCATGCTCCCAGAGGGATAGAGAATGGGAAAGCTATCATCAGGGGAGGGGGTGGGATATGGAGATTGGGTGGTGGGAATTGTGTGGAACTGTACCCCTCCTACCCTATGGTTTTGTTAATTAATCCTTTCTTAAATTAAAAAAAAAACTAAAATTAGGGGTCGGAACTGCTATCCTTTCAATTAGATAAAACATTTTATTTTATCCTACCTCCTGCTTGGATGTTTAGTACATCATTTGATCTCTTCCTAAGCTTCCTTCAATTTTTTCATCTGTAAAATAAGAGTCTGCCATTTCAACTAAATGATGTGTGGTATATTATATTTACTTATTTTACTGCTACAGGCCAATGTTTTTCATACAGAGGGAGAGAAGGAAAGATGCCACCACAACGAATGATGTGTGCCGGAGTCCAGTCTGGATCTTGTGCATGGTAGAGCAGGCATCTACCAGATGAGCTAAACAATACATTTTTAATGAATTAGTGAGCTATGCAGATATGAAGTATTTTTTCCTCATTCAAGACAACTGCTTTAACCTTATTGATGACAACTAGAGCATAAGAGGTTATTGATGGGAGGGGCTGGTGAAATATCTCATTTGATAGCGCTTTATAATGTATGCGGCCCTTATTCAAGCCCAGCCCCCATCACACTTAACAAAGCTTTGGTGCTGTGGGCACTTTCATTCTCTCTCTGATATGCTACTTTCCTAATGAGTTACTATATAGTTAAGAGTCATTGGCGGGGTGGGGGGAGGCTTGGGCAGTAGCGCACTGGGTTAAGTGCATATAGTATGAACGGCAAAGATCCAGGTTTGAGCCTCACCCTTGCTCCCCACCTGCAGGGGAGTCTCTTCATAAGCAGTGAAGCAGGTCAGTAAGTGTCTATATTTCTCCTCCCCCCAACCTCCCCTCCTCTCTCAATTTCTCTCTGTCCTATCCAATTAAAAGGGAAAAAAATGAGGTCGGGTGGTGGCACACATGATTAACTGCTCACTTTACCTGGTCTTGAGCCCCTGGTGTCCACCTGCGGGGGGAAGCTTTACAAGTAATGAAGCAGGGCTGCAAGTGTCTCTCTGTCTCTTCTCTCTATCTTCCCCTACCCTCTTGATTTCTGTCTCTATCCAATAATAAATAAATAAAAGCATTTAGAATTCACCCAATCTGGTCCCCTATGCCTACACTGAACTTCTCTGTTCCAGTCTCTTGGAAACAGAGTTGGCAGTCAGCTGAGGTAAAGAACAAACACCTCATCACAGACCCCTGCAAGCGTCAACCCGGCTTTGACCTAGCACGTTATGATTGGGCCCTCCTCAATCGCTATCGAACAGGCCATGGCCGGTGCGCCGCTATGTTCCATCGCTGGGGAGCCAGCGACGACCCGAACTGCCCCTGCGGCTACAGACAGACTATGACCCACATAGTCAACGACTGCCACCTCTCCAGATTCAAAGGAGGTCTTGAAACTTTACATCAGGCTCAACCTGACGCTGTTGACTGGCTACGGAAGAAGGGCAAACGCTAGAAGAAGAAGAATTTAGAATTCCTATGAGAAAAGGCCTAACTTTCCCTGGTAAGGAGAAATGAGTAACAAACAAACAAAAATGTTATTTAAAAAAAAAAAAAGGCCTCCAGAAGCAGTAAATTCATAGTGCCCCAGTGATAACCCTGGAGGGAAAAAAAAAAGTTAACTCATATGGGGACAGGGTGGTAGGAATTGTGTGGAGTTGTACCCCTCCTATCCTACAGTTTTGTTAATGTCTCCTTTCTTAAATAAAAAAAAGAAAAAAAGAAAAGAAAGAAAAAAGAAAACAAACTATCAGAGCAAAACTATACTTTAGAACTTGTTCTAAGCATTAACTATATAAAAAAAAAAAGTTAACTCTCATCCGACTACAAAATCCATTCAACTGGTAGAGCACAGGACTTGCATGCTGAGGAACCCAGCTGCATCCCTGGCATTTTCTCATAGAAAATAAATATTTAAAAATGAACTAGTTCAGCAGGTCAAATCCTGCATGTTACAAAGCAAGCTTTCCTCTCTTGACTGGCTCCTAGGAAGTAACCTTTTGGATGTTCTTGCTTGAGCAAACTGGGTCTTGGGCAAGACCAAAAGCCTGACTTATAGAAAAGGTAAAGCTTCAATAACACCCACCAAGAGGGCGCCCTTGTTACGTGACTGAATGCAACAAAAATGCTAGCCAGCAAGGCTTGGCGAGCTTTCTTGTTAGTGTGTTTCATTCATGTTGTCATATATTGTTGCTAGGAAGGTCAGTTGGATTAGTACACTCTCTGCTTTGAAAGCTTCTTAAACCACAAAGGACACAAACAGTGGGGCAAACAGTGACAATGAAAAACAGAAAATGTAACCAAAGGAACACAACATTTGTAGAATTCAGAGATTTTTCTGTCATTTTGTTCTTCCCCTTATACTTTCTTAAAATTTTTTTTGATCTGTTTACCTGTTCACAAATTCTCCAATAAAAGGTACCATTATCCAAGCTATAGTCTACATATTAATCTTTTTCAGCTTTACAGTTCCTATAAAATACTGGGGAAGAAATCCTCAGTTTTCCTTTCAGAGCACTGATTCTCTAAACCTCTACTGATTATGATAAAGAACTGACAGAACACTCATATCACTTTACAAAAGATAGAACTGAAATGCACAAAAACCCGCAATGTTTTATTTTGTTACTGTAGCTGAGGCTTCAGTGCTCAATGCTATCAGATAGAGACAGAGGGACAAACAGAGCAAGGGAAAGAAATCTCAGCACTTGGCAGGGGTAGGTAGCAGAATGGTTATACAGAGACTCTCATGCCTGAGGCTCTGAAGTCCTACGCTCAATTCCCTGTACTACCATAAGCCAGAGCTGAGCAGTGCTCTGCTAAAAAAAAAAAAAAAATCCCAGCTCGCAGATGGGGAGCCGGGGGCTCAAACTGGGATCCTTAAGCTGGTTCTTGCGCTTTGCGCCATGTGCGCTTAGTCCGCTATGCTACCGCCCACTCCCAATAATTTCAGACTTCTATCGTTGATTTCTGAAGATAGGGACTCAATCTATTAGAAAAACAAATAGTCTATGTTTTACCATTAACATTAAAAACCAATAAATCAACACAGATGTCCATTGTGCATTTTACTGTTACAAGGAGACATGCTAAAATGCTCATTTATTTCATTATTTGAAAGGGAATACTATAATTGATGTTTAAACTTCATTTTTTAAAAGAACGTGGATAGAAGGGACGAAACAGAATCTGCAAGATTAAACTGGAGTAGAAATAAGGTTAACATGTTTAAAATATATATATTGGGAGTTGGGCTGTAGTGCAGCGGGCTAAGCGCAGGTGGCGCAAAGCACAAGGACCAGCATAAGGATCCCGGTTCGAACCCTGGCTCCCCACCTGCAGGGGAGTCGCTTCACAGGTGGTAAAGCAGGTCTGCAGGTGTCTATCTTTCTCTCCTCCTCTCTGTCTTCCCCTCCCTCTCTCCATTTCTCTGTCCTATCTAACAACGACAACAATAATAACTACAACAATAAAACAACAAGGGCAACAAAAGGGAATAAATAAATAAAATTAATATTTAAAAAAAATTTTAAAAATAAATAAATAATATATATATATTAAAGACAGGAGGGGGGAAAAGTACAAAAAGAAGTTGCCACTTCACATCATTTCTTCAGGCAACCAAAAAGAGATATTCCTGTCTATGTAATGTCTGGGGCATTTTAATTCCAGCCAACAGCTGTTAATCACCTGCATAAAAGGCTGTGCAGCATCCAGAAAGTGCTAGTACTCAGGAAATACACGCAAATGGGCTTGTCCTTTCAAAGTGTCTTTTTACAGTAGAAAGCTCATCATTGCAGCCGTGCTGCTAATGCTCTAAAACTTCATTTTGGAACTATACTTGTTAGCAAACCAGCATCAGATGAAATAGATCATATTACAACAACATGTGATATATTGCTAAGTTATAGCTAATACAAACAAGTGTCCTTTGGCTGCATGTGCTCCTTGTAAGAGCATTTGCTTCTGTCCTTGTACCAGCTTCATATTCAGAACCTTATAATTGCCCACGAGTAAGTGAACCTGAAACATCGAAACTCACACCCTAACGGCAAGTTAGCAATAGTCCGGAGTACAGGCTCACTAAGTTAAAGCTATTAACTATGACTTGCCATTGATTTGATTTTGGTGGGTTTGTTTGTTTACTTGCTTGTTTTCATCACAGGGTTTCACTGCTCCAGGACCTCTTCAGATAGAAAAGACAGACAGAACCAAGAAAGACACCAAAGAACAAAGACTCCCCTGGTTTGTAGTTGGGGTCAGGCTCAAACCAGGTTCACGCCAACAGCAAACAAAACAGGCAAACACCCAGAGAAGGTATCTTGGCTGGCCTGATACTCATTAAAAAAAACAAAAAAAACGATTTACTTATATTTATGAGAGGAAGAATGGGGGGAGAGAGAGAGGATCATGGTGCCATTGTAGCATATGTGAAAGCCAAAGGATCACTCTGGCATATATACAAGTCTTGAACCCTGGACCTCAATGCTCTATTGACTGCTCCATTTCTCAGGCAACAACCTGATACTCTGTTTTTTGTGTTTTCCTTTCAAAGTGCCCTTTGCTTCTCATTCCATCCTTATTCCTCTCTCTGACCCTCTAACTAGTTTTTTTCACTGCAAAAGTCATAAACTAAAGTAACAGATTGGGGGGGGGGGATAGATAGCATAATGGTTATGCAAAGAGACTCTCATCACTGAGCCTCTAAAGTCCCAGGTTCAATCCCCCACACCACCATAGGCCATAGCTGATAAGTGCTCTGTAAGAAAAACAAACCCAAAGTCATAAACTAAAGTGCCAGATGTAAACATAAAGAAAGGAATGTTCATGAGAAAAGAAACTATAGTTGGAGGGGATGGGATGGTGGCGTACAATAGTACAAAGCGCAAGGACCCGCTCAAGGATCCTGGTTTGAACCCCTGGCTCCCCACCTGCAGGGGGGTTGCTTCACCAGCACTGAAGCAGGTCTGCAGGTGTCCAGCTTTCTTTCTCCCCCTCTCTATTTCCATCTTCCCTCTCAATTTCTCTCTGTCCTATCTTAAAAAAAAAAAAAAAAAAAAAAAAGGCTGCCAGGAGCAGTGGATTCAGCACTGAGCTCCAATGATAAATAACCCTAGAGGAACTTCTTTAATTACTTTAATGACTGTGCACGACTCTCAAGGACAGGGCACCATGCTGGGTATGTGGAAATCTGAAGTGACAAACAGTTTTAGCCTAAATGAGCTGGCTTTAGTGGAGTGCTCCCAGTTCCTTGGTGTTTGCATATGACCAAAGACAGCCATATGCATAAAGCCAAAACCTGACAATGTGAGAGAGACCAGGGAGGGGAGGCACACGCCCAAACTGTCCCTGTTCTTTTATTTTATTTTAGACTAGTGCTACTTACACTTCAGGGTACTGAAAGCCAGCTCATAGGACAATCGCACAGATTCATCCTCAGACTCGAACAAGGACTGCAAGGGTTCATTCCCATACTTAATCAGGGCTTTCTCCGGTGACTTTTCCACTCGAATATCCAAAAAAACATTTGCTGCCATAACATAAACGGGGTCCGCATAGCCAGTTTTTTCAGGCACATCAGCTGCATATTTTTCGTTGGAGACTGTCTGGGCTGACAAGGCCAGGGCAGCGACTTGGGAGATCTCCTCGGTATCTTTTTCTTCCAAAAACTCCAGTTCACTTGGGGAGTCAAGCATGTTTGCCCCCCTTGACCGTCGTCTGTAACTTCAGATTGAATTACAATCCTGATGTTCCAAGAAATGGTTTTCCTTGTACCTTTAGCATCGTCTCTGTGAAAAGAAAAAGTTATCTGGCCGCTGTCCCACGGGACTATACTTGGATGGGTGGGTTGCACTGCAGCAAAGAGAAGGACTCTGGGGAAGGAGGGGAGGGGAGGCAGGTGGTGGAGAGGATATTGGGGTCCTGGTGCATGATGGTGGGAAAGGACCTAAAGTGTGGGGGGGTGAGTGTTTTGCAAACACCTATTACTAAGATAGAAATTGTACCTATGTATCAACAAGTATATTGTATTCACTAACCACCCCTCCCCCCCCCCAGGAGAGGAAAGGGAGAGGGAGAGGGAGAGGGAGAGGGAGAGGGAGAGGGAGAGGGAGAGGGAGAGGGAGAGGGAGAGGGAGAGGGAGAGGGAGAGGGAGAGGGAGAGGGAGGCTGGGTGGCGGGGCATCCAGTAGAACACACATTACCATGTGCAAGGACCCCTGGTCCCCACCTGCAGGAAGTAAATTTCACAAGTGGTGAAGCAGTGCTGCAGGTGTCTGTCTGTCTCTCTCCCTATCTTCTCATTCCTCACGATATCTGGCTATCTCTAGCCAATAAATAAAGACAATTAAAAAATTAAAAACAAAAAAAAATTGAGGAGACAGTATAATGGTTTTGGTCAACCTAAACACCTTCAATATATTTATTAATTATCATTTTATTATTAAACATTTATTATTAAATATTAAATATTTATTATTAAATATCAAGTGTTTATTATTAAATGTTATTATTTATTATAATATATTATTTACTACTCAGCTCTGGTTTATTGTGGTGCAGGGAATTGAACCTGAGGCTTTCATAACCATTATGCTCTCTCTCCTGTCCTGACAGTATAATGGTTTTACAAAAAACAAACAAACAAACAAACAAAAAAAAACAACTTTCATGCCTGAAGCTTTGAGGTCCCAGGTTAATCCCCAGTACCATCATCAGCCAGAACTGAACCGTGTTCTGGTTTCCCTGTGTCTTTCTGTATATCTCTTCCATTAAAATAAAATAAGACTTTTAAAAAAAGATTTATATGATAGAGGAGGAGGAGAAATAATAATGGAAGAAAAATAAAGACTATGAAACAGCCAATCCAAGCATCCATTCTTGGAGAAGGATCAACCTCAGGCGAAAAGTTCCTATATTCAAAAAGGGAGGAAGGGGGTAAAGACATGGCTGGGGAGCCCCCCCAGCAAAGAACAACCTTCCCCAGGCCCACGAAGGGCAGCGGCAGGGGGGGTCCCAAAGGCCGGCGGCCCAGCCCTTACCCCAGAGGGCAGGTGTTTCCGGGGCTTTGGGGACGCGACGCCGAGGCGAGGCCGCTCCGTCACTGCGCCCTCCGGAGCCCCAGGACCGCGGCGCGGCAGCCCGCAAAGGCCGTTTGGTTCAAATGCAGCCTCTCCCACCGGCCGGGTTCGGGCAGGGGGGGTCGCGACCTCCGGCGCTCGCTGCGCTGCGGGCCCCGGAAGCAGGGCGCGCCTCCGCGCTTCGCCAGGCCGCGCGCGCTGGCCCTTGAAGGACGCTGAGGTGGAGCGAAGCTCTTAAACTGCTGGACCCGCTGCTCTCCGCGGCGCCGAGTCGGGTCTCCCTTGACGCCCGCAGTCCGCCAGACCAGGGCCCAGTCTCCCAGCAACCGAAGCGGGGCGCGCGCGGCGCTGCGTCTGTTCCCGCGGGACTTGACAGGGCAGCGTCAGCCTGGGCAAGTGACTTGTTCTCCCCGGGAAGTTGTGCCGGTGCCTCTTCCAAGCTCTCCAGCGCAGAACGTGCTGCCACGTCTGGAGGACCCACGACTTTCCCAGCATTACAGATGGCCCCTCTTGAAAGGGAGTCTTTTGCTTTCCTTCTTTGAAAAGTGTTCAAAGAGGCAGTCTTACAAATCAGCATTCCCCCCACCCACCCGCCCCATAAAGTGACCTGAGAAGAAATTAACATAGAACTAATTTAAAAAAAAAAAGTGGGGGGGTGTAGAAAAAGATGTGCTTACTTTCTTTACATATACTTTAGACCAAACAGACATCCCAGATGAGCTCTCCCAGGGCAAGCTTGTCAAGGTCTTTGGCAAGTTAAGATCACATTCCTCTTCCTTCCTGGAATTACCTGCAAAGAAAGATGCTGTTGAAATGAATCGACATAATCAAATTCGCTCTGTCCTCCCAATTATAGAATGGAACAGTAAATCTTCTCAAAGGGTTTCAATATGATTGCTTTAACTTTTGAGGTCCCTACAGCCTGCAATTTCCTTTATTTTAAGATTTGTTTTATTGTTTATTAATAAGACAGAGACAAGCAAGCAAGAGAACCAGAGCATTGTTGGCAGATGCCATGCTGAGAATCAAACTCAGGACCTTTTACTTGAAAACTGAATGCTTTATTCACTGAGCCACCTCCCAGGTGGCTCGTTTTTTAGTTTTACCAGAACACAGCTGAGTTCTGCTTTTTTTTTTTTTTAATTTTTTATTTAAGAAAGGATTAGTGAACAAAAGCATAAGGTAGGAGGGGTACAACTCCACACAATTCCCACCACCCAATCCCCATAACCCACCCCCTCCCATGATAGCCTTCCCATTCTCTAGCCCTCTGGGAGCATGGACCCAGGGTCATTGTGGGTTGTAGAAGGTAGAAGGTCTGGCTTCTGTAATTGCTTCCCCGCTGAACATGGGCGTTGACTGGTCGGTCCATACTCCCAGTCTGCCTCTCTCTTTCCCTAGTAAGGTGTGTCTCTGGGGAAGCTGAGCTCCAGGACACATTGGTGGGTGAGTTCTGCTTTTTTATATTTTGTGGGATTATTGGACCTGGAACTGCCAAGCTTCAGGCTTGAAAGTTTGTTGTGCAAACCACTGTGTTATCACCCAAACTCTAAAATCTGCATCTTAATATATCAAAAGGAAATTAGCCTAGGCATGCTGATACATAAACAAAGTAGAAAAATTTCTTTATTAATTTCTAGAGTAAAGTCAAATGTCTGGATTTGGTTTTCTCTTCAGTTTATGTGCAGTTTAATCACCTCATCTATGGCTTTGTAATTTTTTATCTTTAGAGTTTATGTTCTAAATCTAATCAGGAAAGGAAAAAGCTGACTTTTCCTGTTCTAATACATACCCTTTGTGTTGCTACTTTGAAACTTCTCCAGTGGATTTTAGTAAAAGTGATAGTCTTTTATTTATTTATATTACTATCTTTATTTTATTTATTAGATAGAGACAGCCAGAAATCGAGAGGGAGGGACAGAGAGACACCTGCAATGCTGCTTCACCACTTGCAAAGCATTTCCCCTGCAGGTGGGAACTGGGGGCTCAAACCCAGGTCCTTGTGCATTGTAACGTGTGTGCCCAACCCCAGAGTGATAGTCTTAACTGATTTCTGTGACAGAGCATATAGACTTTTTCAGTTTACACATAAATTATCCCTTACAGTCAAGTTCTAAGAGCTAATGCAGATGTGAACATATAAAAGTCATGTAGTGAAACAGAACATGTATGTATTTAACCTTTCTTGCCTGGTTTAGAAGAGTCCTATATGATAGTGTTACTGAGAAAGAGTGGCTGTCCTGTGCTCATACAAGTCAATACTATAGCACTGATTTTGAGAAAAGACTTTGCTCCTGCCAGGAGATGGGAGATAAGGCTCAAATCTGTCTCCAGGATCTAGTATCTAGAGTGTGTTTTGTCTGGTTTTTTTTTTTTTTTGGTGTTGTTGTTGTTGTTTGGTTTTGTAGAATTAGGAACGATCACATACATAAAGCTGACGGGTGGATTTTGTGAGCTTCTTCTCACTTGGGAATTAGGCTCTCCATGGTCAGATTTCCAATTTCTTTGTTTTGGAGATGGGTAAATTTTGGTTTCCATGTCCAAAGTTATCTGAAATTCATTTTTGACTTTTAGCACAACTCTGGTTTCACATTCTGTAAAACAACTTGGTTTTTCATGAGCAATAGCAGCTACTGAGGGAAAGCAAAACAAATGATAGTTAGCATTTGCTGCCTACAGATTGTGTCTTAATGCATTTGACTTTATTTCTTTAAAGATTTTTAAATTATTTATTTATTTATTGAATAGAGACAGAGAAATCAAGAGGGACGGGGAAAAGAGGAGAGAAAGAGAGACACCTACAGCATTGCTTTACCACTTGAAGCTTTCCCCCTGAATCAGGGGCTTGCACTAGGATCCTTGTGCATTGTAACATGCCACTGCTCAGCCCCTTGCATTTGACTTTAGCGATCAAATCTAGCGTACAGTTTAGTGAATACAGACAATACTAAGTACCATTATGAGACATGTAGTCATTTATAAATAAATGAAAATTATATTTACTTAATGTTATGTTTTAAATATGGACAGTGACAGAGAAAAAGGAACAACAATCTTTGTAAAACAGAATTGACCACTGGATTATGGAAGTAATTTGGCAAATTATGTTTCAAATGTTAGGTGAAAAAAACCCTGTTTTACTGTTGCTAATTTATTTTTTGTTTGACTTTGCCACTGGAGCTCAGTGCCTACACAGCTCGCCATTCCCAAGGACTGCCTTCCTGCCTTCCTGTCTCTCTCTCTTCCTTTTTCTCTCTGTCTTTATCCCTCTCTGACTTTCTTTCTCCCTTTCTTTCCCTTTTGAGGGTGCAAAGTAGGGAGGAAGAAACAGAGAAAAGGGGAGACACCCACAGCACAGCCCCACTGTTCATGAAGCATCCCCCTGTAAGTGGGGCTTGAGAGCATAAGCCTGGAGCCTTGTGCATGGCCAAGTGTATATACTCTACTGAGTGAGTTACCACCCAGTCTTACTAATATGTGTTTAAAAAAATTCCAAAAAAATAAAATTAGTGTAAGCCCCACTTCTAGTGATGGGGCTGGGTGGTGGCTTACCTGGTTAAACACATACTTTACAATGTGCAAAGACCCTGGTTTTAGCTCCTGGCCCCCACCTGCAGGGGGAAAGCTTTATGAGAAGTGAAGCAGGGCTGCAGGTGTCTCTCTGTCTCTCTCCCTCTCTATCACCCCTTTCTGTCTCAATTTCTAGCTATCTCTATCAATTAATAAAATAAATAAAGATAGTAAAAATGAGAAAAGTAAAAGAATCTTCCAGTGGCTAATACTAGTTATAGTGCAAAATTTACCCACTCTCACAGAGACCTAAAATAATCACTGACTTCAATGCAAAAATGTATTTCTCACATAAAGTCACCAGGGATTTGGATTCCTATTATAGGTCTCCATTCAGAAATCAGGTCAGTAGAATAGATTTCTACTAAAAACTAAGCTCTTGTTAGTATAGTCCAAGAAGGGTCATTTCCATATCCATCTCCAGACAGTGTTCAAGAAAATGAAAGGGAAAGAAAAGGAATGCCTGTTCCTTTCAGGGACATGACCTTGAAAGTTACACACATTTCTTTTCCTTACAGTCCATTGGTCATACTTAGTTACATGCCATACTTCTTCTTTACCTTGTGATGTTTACCCTTTGATGCCTTTATCAAACTTCTCAGTTCCATTATTCTGAGAATGTCAAATGTTCCTTTTCTTTCTTTTTAAATTTTATTTTTATTAGAGATTTACAAAATTGCTAAAAAAAAAAAAAAAAAAAAAAAGCGGGTACAATTCCACAACCGTCCCTATCACCAGAGTTCTGTGTCCCCATTCCCTCCACTGGAAACTACAG